>NC_056743.1:967916377-968516377 GCF_019279795.1 Protopterus annectens
GAGTATACCTGCATCCTGAGCTAAGTTCTACAGCTTGGTTGTTGAAGAGCTTGTTTTGTATTGGTGTAGCACTTCACAGGATGCACAATCGCAAGTCCCACCGTCCAACAACTGGGAGTGTCTTAGTAAACTTAAGTAATATATTCATACCAATGGCAGCATGAATATTCATTGTCTATTCGAAGTTTACACTTTTCCTCAATGTAGTGCGATCTCTGAGTTGGTATGTATAATGAGTGTGGGGTGTGGGCTTGCCCCCCCTGCAAAAACGATAGAAAAAGAAAAACAGCAGTATAAATGCAAATATTTTTTACATTTGTTTTTGCAGCGGGAGGGGGCAAGCCCCCCTGCACCCCCTCAATTAAATATACCAACTCCAAGATCGTACTTCATTGAGAAAAGGGTAAACTACAATTAGACAATGAATATTCATGCCGTATCTACATGGGTGTACATCAACATGGCCCTTTCACCTGTCAATCCGTAACAGCATGCCCACATCTGTGCAGAAAGGCTTGAGAGGTACTATACTAATATAAAGCCAAAGAGCTGACATAGGATCATAGGAGGTTACTAGGCTATTGGCCCTGAGGCCCTTATAAGCCTAGCCAAAAGTTTAGCCCATGTTTAGACAAATCAGCACCCGATGCCCCTGTTCAGCAGGGACACTGATGGAATCCCAGGGATATATTTTCTGTTTCCCATCCAGTTATCCAGGTTGCGCTTAAAAGGGGGTAAAGCAGTACTCTGCTTGATGTGGAGAGGGAGTCTGTTCTATAGATGGGGGAATCTCTGGGACACAAATCTGTCCCAACGACAAGTCTTGTTGATTTCACAGACAGACCAGGTTGAGGCTGCTCATGAGGGTTACTCAAGTGGAGCTTGACTTGCAGATATGCAGCAGTCCCATCAAGGTGGGGGTCTGTGATCGCCTTGTATGCCAGACAGAGGTCACCTGAGAATAGGGCTTTTAGCCTATCGGTGTATGGTAGATGTTTGAGACCCTGGATTCTTCTGGTGAGGAACCTCTGTGGTCTCTCCAGCTGCTGCATGTGCTTTATGAGGTACGTGCCAAAAGGGGTGTTGTACTCAGTAATGGGCCTTATAAGGGATTTTATGACCTCCTTGTCCCTGGATGAGGTACCCTTACTTATGAGGTGGGCCATGTAGAAGGCTTTCCATACAACGGAAGCAACACGGTGGCCAAAAGTCAGGTTGCTATCAACCTGGATGCCCAAATCCCTTACGACTGATTGCATGCTTAGGATGTTATTAATGTGATAATTTGTGAGGACGTCACTCTCCCCAAAGGAGATGATGCATTTTTTGGTATTCAGCTTGAGGCCATGTTTCTGGCACCAGTCAGTTGTCTGAGTGAGACCTTCCTGGAGGATGTCCACATCATTAGGGAAATTGATGACAGCAACCAGCTTGCAGTTATCTGCAAACTTGGCCAGCCATAGCCCACTGGTTTTGGCCTGCACCTCAGAAAAGTATATCCCAAATAACAGAGTCCTCAAGACTGAGCTCTGGGGTACGCCGCTTGTTACAGGTCTACTGCTTGAGGTGGCTTCCCCTATTTGGACTAGGTGGGTTCTATCAGTGAGCCAGTTTGCTACCCATCTGGTAACATATGGATTGATGCCTAGTTGAGAGAGTTTATCTATTATGCCAGAGTGGGGAATAGTGTCGAAGGCTATGGCCAGGTCAAGGTAGGCGGTGTGCATCATATTCCCCTCGTCCATGGCTTTGGTGACTGTCTCAAAGAAGTCAACCAAATTTAGCAGACATGACACCCCTTGACAAAGCCAAACTGTGTGGGATCAAGTGTTTGTTGGTTGCCAATGCCCTTGTTAATGAGGCCCATGATAATCCATTTAATGGCCTTGCAGATCAGGCTAGTTAGGCTGATGGGTCTATAATTTCCTGGATAGGTGGGTGCTCTACCTTTGTGTAAAAGGATGACAGTGGCTGTCCTCCACTCAGCTGGGATGAAGCTGGCACTCGGGCTTTGGTTGAATAGGGTGCCTAATGGTGCTGCAAGTTCATGTAGGATGTAGCCTGGGATGTTATTGGGTCCATGGAGGCTGTATATTTTTGCCTTTGAGAGAGCAGTGATGACCTGTTCCCTAGATATAAGGGGAAGGGGGCAGGTACTGGGGATGTCCTGATTTACTGATGGGGGGCAGAGGAGTAAAGTTTTTCACTGAATCTGTCAGCCAGCAAGTTTGCTATATCTATGGCATTTGTATATGTGGTGTTGTTGACCACTAGTTCTGGACAGATCTGGGTGCTTCCTTTGAGGTTGAGGACATATGTGAAGAAGGCCTTATGATTGTCTCTAGTAAAGGTGGGCAATTTGGACTCGAAATTTGCTTTGGAGGATTTCATTAGTGCTCTTATTTGCTTGTTCAGGCTAAGGAGACATTACTTCCAATTAGGTACCTGCTCCTTCTTGGTCTTAGACAGCAATTTTTTCCTTTTGTTATAGAGTTTATTGCAGATGGCCACCAGACAGGTTTACTCTTCCTTGCGGAGGATGATTTAGTCCTGTCTGGTATTCCTGATTCCATGCATCTATCCAAATGCTTGTATAGTGCTTTGGTGTACTTTTGGATATTGGTGCCAGTTCCTACAGAGGGGGTGGGGGCTGTGAAGCTGTTTATACCATCCTTCAGGAGGCTGTAATCAGCTTTGGAAAAAGTTTTTATGTCTGGTCCTAGCTGGGGGGGGAGATGATGACTTTGAAAATGGCTGCTTTGTGGTTGGATTTTACCAGGGAGGATGATACTATAGGGATACTGTAGTGGTTACTCATATTGGAAAATACCAAGTCCAAGATATTATCACCTCTTGTGGGGGTATCGACTAGCTGTTCCAAGGCATTTGCATTGACAAAATCAAGGAATCTCTGGGCATTTCTGTTCTGGCATGAGTAGTTCTTCCACTCTATGTTTGGGAAGTTAAAGTCACCCAGGATCAGGGTAAAGGGTTGAATCTTGATAGATTTGAACAGGTCCAAATAGGCGGATTGGGCATCTTGAGTAAGGTTTGGGGGCCGGTAGCTAGCTATGATTTGAATAGGGGACTTGTCAATGGTAAACTGCACCTGGAGTGTCTCCTGTGTGTCATAATGTTTGACCAACCTGGAGGTGTGTATGTCTTTAATGTATATTGAAACTCCACCTCCTTTGGCTTTACTGCACACAGTTTGGGGTCTGAATGTTATGATAGGATAAGTAACTAGGTAAGGCTGGGGTGCTCTCCGCAGCTTTGAACCAGGTTTCTGTGACTGTACAGATGTCAGCATTTTCCATGCTAAGAATTTTACAGTTGTGACCATTTAGTACAATTTTCATTAGTGATTACATATAAAGTATAACAAATAAGGTTAGCTTTTATATGTAAAATTACTGCAGCTTGTGTTAATGTAATTTGCCATATGTGGCAAATTTTATTTAACCTCTAATAAGCTCTTAAGAGGGGAGGGATTTTAATACTGAACCCATCATTGTAAATAGGCCATAAAATAATAATCACTTTTACAAAATAACCTTTTCATTTTGAACTATAGCATGCAGAAGATGTTCAGATTAGGACAAAAAGTTACTGATTATGACTGTAAATATACAGTGTAGTTATCTGTCTAGAGGCTTTTACTGGTCCTGTGACTGTGACACCAGCACACTATGCTGGAGAGCTTGAGTTTCATTTCTGTAATTCTAACAGTGCGTAAGCAGGGAGCTTTCTGTGTATTTATGTGTGTGTTGTGAGAGTTTGTACTCTGCCTTACCAGCTGTAATTCTTTCTAAGGGTGGCCACATTAAAACAATTGAAAACATACCTTCCTTCCTTCCCTTAAAAAGTATTTCCTTGGATGTTTGTGTTTTCGACGGGCTGTAATCAGACTGTGGGCTACTAGCCCTGTACCAGTATCATCAGTGACCCAGTAAGTCAGATAGGTGTAAAGATTTATGAAACAGCTGTTTGATGCTACTTGATGTTTGAGACTGTCTCACTGGCGCAGAGAGAGAGAGAGAGAAAGAGAGAGAGCAGTTAATCCCACATTTAGTACTAATAACCAAGGTTTCCACTGGGAGGAGATTTCCTTCTAAGTGAATAGATCAGTGCTGAAGAGGTTACCTCTGCTTCCATTCCTAGCACTAATGCCAACTGTCTTTGATTTGTAGTACATTTGGAACCTCACCTTGAACATAATTTCTGTTGCCTGCTATAAGGTGCTCAGACCTGCATGTAATGATACCAAGGATATTGCCTGGCCCTAAATAGAGCATTGTTTTTCTTTCTTTCCACAAGTGTTCCCCAAGGTTCTGTGCTATGGTCATTAATTTTCTATTTTTATAAACTGCATGTAGCAAGTTACCCATGGCAAGTGCAACAGTGATAAAGCACTGTTGTGTTATACAGGAACATATTCAGTCAGACTTCCTGCAACTTTCAGTGTGAACAGTGCTTAGTGGTACACCTCAGAGAATTACTGCAGAATGTCCCTTTTTTGCCATATATTTTGATCTCTTCTTCATAAACTTTGTGGTTTTTTGCAAATCATTGAGGAATGCAGTTCGTAAATAATACGTTTAAGCCTTTCTGTCACTCAGAAAACGTATGCCAATGCAAATCCTGTTGTTGTAGCAACTTTCTAAGTATATAAAAGCAATATTTAAAAATCTGTCCATTTTTTTTTGTACCTTTGTCACCTGTTATTTTTTGGATTTGGCCCCAATTCTTGAGCTAAGATACTGAGTCATGCTCAAACGACTGTTATTAAACGCCATCAAAACCAAAGAAATGTTTGTCTTCTTGGGTTCTAAAAAAAACATAACTTTACCACTAAGATGGGACACCCTACCAGTATAGTATGGCCAGGTACAGACATATCCTAAACATGCCACCACCATTCTGTACAGGAAACAAAGGTAAAAGATTACGTAATCAGTGCATTATGACTGTATGGATAGCACAGACTTAACTCACTCTCCAACTATTTTATGATACAGCAATCACAGCTTTGCAAGCAGTGACCATGCAGTGCCTACAACACTCAATACCACCAAAGTGCCAGAGTTGTACTGGCCTTGCATTCATATGTGCAATTGAACTAGTCACCTTTGAACAGCAACATTTTTCCAGTGAGGAAGCCCTTGTTAAAGACCTCTCTAATTTAATCAAAACATGTTTTGTTAGGAGCAATTCCTGACTGGATCATTACAGCACATCTTATTTTATCTGTGCATATTCCTGTCCAGTGGAACAATTTCCCAGAAGAAATGTACTTTATTAAAAAGTCAAGGATGGTTGTAAAGGGGCACACGTGACAGAGACCAGTCTTCTTAGAATGGTTAATGAATCCCAAGTAATATTGTTTGAATTCAGCACCAGTAGGGATCATTACAATTAAGTTGCATAAAGGAGCTGAAATTGCTGAATCATTGTAAACCACAAACTGTTTATAAATGCCTTTTCAGCTTTCCTGTTAGTTTCTCTCCTTGCTGTGTAGCACACGTTCTGCTTTGATTCTGTTTTGTATACATCTCTTATTCTCGCTCTCTCTGTAATCAGAAGCCTGATTATTCTAGTATAACTGTTCAACTGGGAAAAATCTGTTTACTTTGCTTGCTGCTTCCATTAATACTGGCAGTGGCACACACTGTTCCCACGGACAGTGGCCATTGGTTATACAGCATGCTCACTACATCCACCAGTGTTGAAAGGATGCACTTGCATCCCCTGCTCAACGTACCTAAATATGCTAACTCCATACTAACCATGGAGACTGTCTGTAGCATATGAGAAGTAACATACTGAGCCACCAAAAGTTATACTGCATAATGGAGAAATTGGTAATTTCACTGCCATAATACAATTTCTTTTTCCAGTTCTGCAGCTGACCTGTGGTCCTTATTTTCGCTGGTAAGCCCAATTGTTCTGCTAGTCCTGTGCCATTGAGCTATAGCTTGCCATGATCTTTTGTCAGGTGCTCCCCCAAGGAGAAAAGCTGCTAGGGCATTGTTTACCCCACAATGCGCTGAGAGTCTGTGGTAGTTAAGATCTGCCATACCACACTTGGGGCATTATATCTATTACTGGTACATGAACATGTAGTTGTGATAATTGTGTTGTAAAACGCTTCTCTGCTTGCAAGGTGTAATGTCTGCTTGTGTAATATTTAACATTCATAGTGCCCTGATGTCCTCTGCTTCTCATCTACTGCACTGACATTCATATTGCCCTGATGTCCTCTGCTTCTCCTCCACTGCACTGGATATTTTCAGCAGGCCTGCTGATGGTATCCTACTGGTGACCAGCATGATGTAAGCTGCAGTACCTGATCCCTCTGTGTACCACTCAACTGTCCAGACTTTTGAAGAATGTCCAGATTTATGCCTCACATTTTTGGTCTGTTCCTCATAAAAATTGTGTTTTTTCTGACCAAAGGATCTGCATGATCTGAGGACTGAAGTCACTAAATAACGACATGCATTTTGAGTTTCAGATTTCAAATCCTTCAGAAAATGTAAATTGACACAGACACAAACCCAGTTACTCTATCAATTTTCTAAGTTTCTAAGAGCAATATTTAAAACCTGTCCATATTTTTAGGCATTTGTCCCACCATTTTGTCAGGCTTTGTTCAGATTTCTTGCACTGAGAGGTTGAGAGGTATCCCTTCTCCTGAGGGCAGAGAACTAATGTTTGGTCACTTAAGCCTCCCAGTCTTGTCCAGCCATGCAATGCCAAAGCCACTAGCTGACTCAGAGTAACTGGCAGCATGGGTAAATGCCCTAACCCCTACTCCAGTAGACCACATCATAATAGGATTCCACCTTTCATCTTGGAATGTTTGAGGACCTCATGCGGCGAGAATGACTTGAGACAGCCACAAACTACTGGTATCCAAAAATGTGGTGTGTGTAATTTTCATTATGATTTTTGAAGGGTAGTAATGGGTTATTACTTGCTAATCTTTAGATAAGAAAAAGCAGGACAACCTCTTCCTTCTTGCAAATAGTTATTTGCAATGAACCAGAACCAGCATTTTTTCAGATGTGGTGCTTGGACAAAAGCAATTGTCAAAACATTGAGTTTCATTTAAAGAAAAAAAAAAGGCAATGCACCCAGACTTCCTCTTAAATATAATAACTAAGCCTGGGGTTACTGTACCACCGGAGGGAAGAAATCTCCATGTGCCACAACCCATAATCTCTGCATAAGATTAAGCAAATGGACCCATTTTCCAGGAAATGTAGCAGCTCAGTCCACCTTCTCTCAGTATTACATTAACTGACCTACTTCTTGCTAGTTTTATTCATGAAATGATATTATTTTATCCTATTGAAGACAGCATGTCTGAGGTACTACTGAATTTTAGCACTGCGTGAGGCTTTCTCGTTTGTTAAACTGCAATGTGGAAAAATAGTCTACAGTGGACAATTAGATCATTAGAAAGTTCGGCTACCACTGTTGATGAAAGTGCATTAAACTGGGGAAAAAGTGCTGGTCTGCAACATTCTGAAAACACGTAAACTAGCCCCTCATTATCATATAGCAAGTTTTCAAAACTACATACTAGTTTACATGCAGTCCAATACCAGTTAAAAGTTGTAGTCCCAATTAATTTTAAATGGTGGTGGTGGCAGCATTCCTTTTTAAGGTTATAAATGCAAGTGAGACTCGTTAGCCAAGACATGGTATCAAGTAAACTTCAGAGAACTGTTGTGTGTTTGCAAGCATAATGACCCATGCCAAGTATTCCACGGAAATATTTCTTCTGAACCATTTAAGTGCAGTGACAAAAGGGAACAAGAGCTAGCATTCAGTAGCATTATTTAGGAAAAAAGGAAAGGTGCTTCTTTTCCCAGCTTTGTATGGTAGCAGTAATTACATTCTGATCACTGATGAAGCCACAGTTACCCACTCCTTGTAGTATTTACCCACGTCATCTTCCTCTTCATGGATAAATGAATCTGCCCCTGGGTAAGTCTGTCATCATTGATTGCTTAGTGGTGATTATTTTGTTACTACTGGCAAGGAGAAACTGCATGATATGTGTGGTTTTCATCTGGATGCTACAACCCTCTTACTTCCGTTTCTACTTATTAGATCATGTTCCACATACATTCACATTCTTGGTATCTCCTCCCCATATTGTATATTTATTTATTTATTTTCTGGGGGGGGGGGTCTGCAACAAGCAACTGCAGCTGTCTAGTGTCCTTATCTCATTCCTTTTGTGGTTGGTACTAAACTTGTCCCTTCTGGCTAACAGTGCTATTTGGAGCCCAGCTAACAAGCTGAAGGAACAGTCAGCTGAGAAAGAAACTGAGATATTGAACACCTGAATTTTGCAGAAGCTTCATAAAGGGTACATTCCTTTTGTAAAGCAGACAAAGAGAAAGTGTACCTGTTTAAATAATGTCATTCATACGCCATTCACTATTCACGGAGATTAGAGGACTACTTCTTTCGGCTTTTCCTGGTTAGGGGTCACCACAGCGGATCATAACTGTCAAGTGAACCACCAAGGGTGTATTTTGGGTGGATTTGGAAACTTAGAAGGAGGAAAGGTGCACTGGAACTCCCAGAGATACTTTTAACTGTAATGGTCTGGAAACTGAAGAGACTAAAAAGGTGAAAAGACTCAGAATTGTCAACTTCTGAGTAGAAAGAGACAAGCTAATGATGGCATTAATAAACAAACCTTTCTGATGTGTTTCATTTGTTGCATGCCTTGCAAGGAAGACCAAAGGGAAATATTCAGATTATGCATCTGCAGTCTACATGCCCATTAAACTTAGTCACAGTCTTTGTATGCTTGGTTCTGTGCATTGCCAAACAAGAAAGATTGTGTGTAGGAGTCCTGCATTTCCCATATGCACTACCAGTTGTCTAGTGCAATTTGTACTATAGATCTTGACCTATTTATAACATTACATTAATGGATATATACTTTTTTTAATCACTACTCAACTGTCATTGCAATGTCACACTGTGTTCAGGTCCGTATCCTAACACTGCTAATATCATCAAGTCAGATGCTCTTAACTTTGTATTTTACTTATTGTCTTAAACTTCTAAGAATGTTTGTTTTGTTATTATCAATTTCAGAATGTTATAATCGCTGTTATTGGTTCATTTTTTCATGATTATGATATATATTCATCCTCTGTTTTATTTGTATATGCCTTACGGCTTGAGTTATGCCTGAAAAGGGGCTTCACACAGTGCACTTACGCAGTTAACAAATGTAATAAATACCCCCCCCCCCAATCAAAAACCCATGCAGATACTGAGGAGGACATGCAGTACCCAAACAACTTGGAACCAAACTACTAATATTTTCTGAGAAAAAAAGAGAAAAAAAACTTTGTAACCCTGTACCAGGCCATTCTGCAGTAACTCAAGTTTCTTGCTACATCAGATGTCAAACTCTTCTCTCAAGAGCTTAAGCAGTCGGAACTACTCTCTGTTGCTACATGCTTAACCAATCAAAATTTCCTGTTTATACACGGTCAGCATAAATAATCCAGTTATCAGCCCATCTGAAACCGTCAAAATATATTTGATGTTTTTTACAACAGTCCCCAAGTGAAATATTAACTTGACGACAGTGTAATAAAACATCCATATCTTTTCTTTCAAGGACTGGCAGATCACAGGCCAACATTTTCAAGTACCTTGGTAAGTCATTTTAATAAAAAAACATTAACACACAACTGATTTAATAACTTGGTCAAATCAAAACGTTTCCAATGATCATTGTACTGTACTATTTTATAAAACTACTTTCATGACTAAGTTTTCTGTTTGGCAAATGTTAGTTAACTGCAACTTAGTTTGGCTAAATACAGTCAGCAGCTGCCATGTTGTGCTGCAGTGACATTGGTGTGATATGGCTGAATAGACTGGAAAGGAATTGCCTTATGAAATTGTGTTTTCCATTTACTAGTGTTGAGTGCATTTCACAAAAGACGCAAGTTAGAAATATGTAAGTGGTGTCTTCCATTTCACAACTAGGTGATTTCTAGTCCTTTGTTCATGCTTTGCCTTCTGCTGTGGGACTAGACAGCAGTTTTCATGCAGTCTGTGCCCTCGGACTAAGGCAACCACATGCAGGTATTTTCTGGTGTTGTAAGATGATTCAGATAGGGCTCCATACACCGTGAACTACTCCCACACTAATGTACACAAATAATTCTGGGCAACCAGAGGATAAATGTGTGTGGAGGTGTAGAGTATATCTCTGTAGTTTGTGCTTGAAATGGCCAAAGAATCAAGGGATTAGTCCGTGTCTAAAAAGATAACTCTGAGAAAAGGACAATGAACTACCACGGTGTAGATTTAATGTCCATTGGGGATGGAGAGTGGGTCAGGACCATACAGGCTCACCTACATAGAGAATTAAAATGAAATATAAGCACAGTATACTACATTGGTTTTCGCTGTTAAATAAAAATCTGCCACCTTCTCTTACAGTCCCCATGTACCTATGCTTTTGAAGCTTGCTTGTTCATACACTTGTAGGCTGCTGTTACAGCATCGCTGTTTGGTGGAGCTTATCATTATAGTACATACAGTTATCTGCTGACAGGTTGCACACATAATATTTTGTGAGAATTTCTTGTCTGAACAACATGCTTTCTAAAATGCTGGGGAACAGCTCACTGGATTTCCAACTCTACCACATTTTTCCTTTGTATCCTGCACTGTTGATGTTTGTCGCATGATAGTTTGGTGAAGTTCTATTTTCCATCTTGTGTATTTCATTTTTAGTAGACATCATTGTTTCATATATAAAAATATTTGCAGATATGCTGTATTTTTGAGTCTTGCCTGTTTTTAACAAAAAGTATCTATCACTGCTGAAACCTGACTGAATAAGAAATAAAACCACTGTGCTGGTAATAATGTACAGATCCTGATTCAAAAGACCAGACAGCTCAAACTGTCTACAAAGCTCTAATAATGTTGATATTAATATTTTAAGATGTGATCCATAAACTGTATCTATGTATCTAATACTCACTGCAAAAGTGATTTAGCCATAAATTTCAGCAGCACTGAACAATGCAAAGACAGAACAATGATTTTTAGTGTAGATTACAGCAATGCAGAAGTATGGATGTAAAGTGTTACAGCTCCTATTAGCACCACCCTCATGTCAGAGACTTAAACAGTTCAGGTTATTTCAGAACAGCAGCATTTACTACCTCAGAATAGCACTATGCTGTTTTACATATGCATACCATTCGATAAAAGCAAACCACAATGCCACAGCTCCAGCAAAATGCTGTTTATAATATTAGTTACACACACACACACACACACACACACACACACACACAAAATCACTCGTGCAGTCATACATGAATGTTCAACTATATATACACACAAGGAAAGTGGCTACTTCTAAAAACTCCAACAAAGAAAATATTTTAAAATTACAAAGCTTTATAATCAATCTAAATAAAATAAATAAATAAATAAATAAAACTCTGAGGGCATTTGCTAAGCTCAATGTCCTCCTTGGTGGGTGTTACAGGGAAACTGCTACAAGGGGGAGGGGCAGGAATCCCTCTACTGCAGTCGGACCTCACTGGGTGGTTCTTTATTTCCCAGTAATACCCACCCTTCAAGCATCATTGCTTACTTACAGTTTGCTGAGAGTGACCTAACAATGGCATGCTGCCGGCGTTGGTGAATCTGTGATGCTGGAACTATACTTAAATACCCTGCGTCTTACTTTGGAGCTGTATTTTAGTATGTAGTGTCAGACAGTAAACTGTCCACCTTGTCTGCTCCACTGAAGAACAAAACGAGTGGGTACACTAGGAAGTCAGCTCTGATCTCTATTCTGTAGTGCATACTGCATGCATACACATAAAGTATCCCTCCAGTTCAGTGACTAAAAGAGAAGTGTAAAACAATAGAGTTGGCTGAAGTCTAGAGTCTAGGCTAATGCAGAAGCCTAAATTAAAATGTTTCCATGTGCTTCTGCAAATTATGTGGCCAATGAGTACCCCTCATACAGGTATCATACAATTCATTTTGAAGCCTGTGCCATCTGCATTTCTTTTCCAACAGCTTTCTCATCACCCCACATAGTTTGTCCACCAATATGAACAGCCTACTGTGTAATGTTTTGTGGTGCCTGTCAACAATACCTGAACTGTACAGCTTTAACTGACCAGCTTGGGATGTAAGCATACAACATACCTGGCAGAATATTCCCAGCCTAACTATTCCTGCCTTGTGATTTTTATAGTCCCATCTGACCCTATCTTACTCGTTAACAATGCTGATACGAACTATGGCAAGAGGTGCTTTTAGAACATTCACAACTGGTCTTGTATTGCAACTCTCTCAACAAGTCCTATGCCAATGTTTGTAACTCACCCTGTATTGTTAAGAGTACTCTCACTCGTCCCTCTCCATTTCTGTAGTGCACAAAATTTCTTTTTCCTGACTCTGGAAGCATTTCTTATATTCCCATCCTTTTAGTATTTCCCTCAAACACTTCAGTCCTCCTCCCCCCTCTATCAGTTTAACTACACCTCTCTCTCTACCCCATTTTAAACCGTTCTAGCTTCTAATATATTCTTCTCAGTTTTAACAGTAGCTTTCCTCTCATTCTCCTCCATATGTATCAGATGTCCCCCTAATTTTGCCTCCTTTTTTTGTCCCATTCCTTATAAAATCCTTGATTTTTATGGTAATTCACAGAGGATTACAGTCAATCAGTATTCTCAATCATTAGAGTTTCATATTTCCTATTGTTCATAAAATGCAGATTGATGCAAAACCTGTTCTTCATTTGGGACTTCCAAGATGGCTGCACATTGAGTAAAAGTTTGATTCTAACTCTGCCAGTGTGAAAACAGAAACTTAAGAGAAAGCCAGTGGACCTAAATTTTGGGGTAAATGTTAGTAACTGGCTTGTAAGTGCACTGCCTGGATGACAGGAAAAAAGAAATACATTGGAGCTGAAGGAAAATCAGCTACAAAAGGTCATGGAAAAGTAATGCAGCTGTTCAGCAAAAAGTAGTGCAAGCTCAAGACATGGCTTCCAGTAACCTCGAGGAAAGTACAAGGCAACTGCACACATACCTAACTAAAATAAATGGAACCCTGATGGAGTATATCCACTCAAACAATAAAAGGCTAGAATAAATGGAAGAAGTTTAAACAGATATTCAGATAAAGTGATAAAACTGTAAAACAGGGAAACCAAAATGAAGAAAAGGTTGGCTGAATTAGAGACTTCACAAGAAGAGAGGTTTCAAAAAATAATAGAATTAGAGGACAGAGCACATGGGAGAAACCTGTGATTTTCTGCTGTACCAGAGAAGCTGGAAGGAATAGACTGTATTAATTTTACAAAAGCAAAAATAAGCAACTGGACTGATATTCCATAACAGGAATTATTAATTGAAAGGCCACATTGCGTGTATGCTACAAACCTGGCTAAGAGAAAACAACCTAGACCTTTAGTAGTAAAGTTACAATCTTGCTAGCACAAGGAATTGATTCTGAGAAAACTATTGCAGAAGGACAAACTACTAAAAGTGGGAGACAGCAGAGTGTTTGTGAAGAATGACCACTCATTGTACACCAGGCAGAAGCGGAGTAAATTTATTCCATTATTCAGGGAATGCCGAGCAGGTATGAAATTCAAACTGCCATACCCAGCTATCTTCAAAATATTTTCCCAGAAGGAACAAAATCAATTTTTGATGCTAAGGAAGAAATGTATTCTTTTTCAGACTGACGCCTCATTGTACACCATTCTCCACAAACACTCTGCTGTCTCCCATTTAGTATGTTGCCTTTCTGCCACAGTTTTGTCAGAATCAACTCCTTCTACTGGTAAGATTGCACTTTTACTATTAAAGGTCTAGGTTGTTTTCTTATAGCCAGGTTTGGAGCATACACACAATGTGCCCTTTGAATTAACGATTCGTGTCGTGGAATACCAGTCCAGTTGCTTTCATGAAATTAATACAGTCTGTTCCTTCCAGCTTCTCAGGTACAGCAGAAAATCTCATGTTTTCTCTATGTGCTCTGTCATCTAATTCTATTTTTTGAAACCTCTCTTCTTGTGCAGTCTCGTATTCAGCCAGCTTCTTCTTCACTTCGACCTCTTTGCAGTTTTATCATCTCGTCTGAGTATCTGTTTTAAGCTTCTTCCATTTTTTTCCATCCTTTTATTGTTTTAGTTGATGTACTCCATTAGTGTTTCATTTATTTTAATCAGGTCTGTATGAAATTGCTTTATACTTTCCTCAAGGGTACTGGAAGTCAAGTCTGGAGCTTGTACTTCTTTTTGCTGAACAGCTACAGTACTTTTCCCAGTCAATGTTTTTTCATCACCTTTTGTAGCTGATTTTCCTTCAGGTCCTCTTTTTATTTATTTTTTCCTGACATCCAGGCAGTGCACTTACTAGTTGGTTACTGAAATGTACTAAGAAATCCAGGTCCACTGGCTTTCTGTTCTACGTTTCTGTTTTCACACGGGAGAGTCAGAATTAAGTTGTTACTCAATGTGCAGCCATCTTGGAAGTCCCAAGGATGGTAGATTTTTGAAGAAATTTATGAAGATATTTGGCATGGAAGATTTGAATTCAGTAATAGAAGTTCAGAGTGATTTTACATATTATTCCCCAAGGTAAAAAAACTGGGCTAGGCTAGACAAAATTTAGATTTCACAGGATCATGTGCATTTAATTGAAGGTCCTGATACGTACCTAATAATTATTTCAGATCATGCACCAATAATAATACAATAAAAAGAGGTAATGAAATAAAAATGAGACGCTGGCACTTTACCACCTATCTTTTGAAAATGGAGGAATTTAAGGAATGGGTAGTGGAAATTATTCAGAGGCTATTGGAGAATATAGAAATTTTTCTGAAAATGTAGCTAGGGAATGGGATAAAATTAAAGTGGAGTTTAAAAATAGGGTGGAGATAAAAGAAAGGGAGATGTGGTTAAGTAAAAAGAATTATCCAGAGGGACTGACAAATGTTAAAGTATTGCAAAATAGGGGGAATCCCACAGAACAAGAAAATGAGCTGCAGAATGCTAAATGCAAAGTAATGGATTACCTTGATAATATGCATGACTTAGATTGCTGTTAAACAACTGTTTTTTGATAATAACTCTAGCGCACAAAAACTTTTAGCACAACGACTCAGGCAACAGAAAGTAGAAAGGGCTGTCACCAAGCTTAGGGAGCCTATAACAAGGAAGATAACAAAGGATCCTTTAGAAGTATTAGAAATATTTCGGAAATTCTTTGAAAGTCTGTATAAAGCAGAAAAATATAAAAATCAAAATGTTTACGGAAGAATTAAATATGCCAAGGTTAGAGGTAGAGGAGGCTCAATTACTAACAGTTAGGATAGGAGGAGATGAAATAAAAATGGTGATATATAACCAATCTGCAGGAAAGCCCCAGGAATAAATGGTACTCCTGTGGAAGTTTGGAAGCTAGGAGGGAAGACAAAAATGATAAAGATCTGGAAGGTTTAGTTTAACAGTACCTTGAGAGAAGTACCAACGTAGTGGAAAAAAGCAGTGGTAGCTGTAATTGAAGGATAAAGATCCATCAGATCCAGCTTCTTAAAAGCCCATTTCAATACTAAACCATGTGTTTGTCTATTATGGCTAAAAGAATGGCAAAAGTGATGCCAAAATTGACAGATCTGGATCAATGTGTTTTTTTCGAGGGAAGGGAGATGATCCAGAGTGAAGCAGAATGTAAGAAAATACCACTGTTTTTGGTGGGTCTTGATGCAGAGAAAGCATTTGACAGAGTAAACTGGGACTTTATGTGCAGGACAATGGAAACATTTGCATTACCCTGATAAAATTATAAGGTTGATTAGGAGGATATATATATGAGGGATTGGACTTGAAAATTAAAGTGAGTGGGGTCCTCTCTGATAATTTTCTGCTTGAGTAGAGGAACCAGGCAGTGGTGTCCTCTCTCCCCTTTATTATTTGCATTATATTTAAAACCATTGGCAAAGAAAATAAGGGACTCAAGGATATAATTGGTATGGTTGTAAGAAAGCTGGCTCTATTTGCAGATGACACTATTTTATACCTGACAAAGCCAGAAAGGGACATTACAGTGCTAGGGAACATACTTAGACAGTTTCAAATCTTTTTGGGGTATAAAATTAATGAAGCAAAGCCAAAGGCAATAGAGGTAAATTATGTAGCAACATACAAATTTGTTCAGCAATATCCATACTTATGGGGACATGATAAAATGAAGTATTTCGGAGTATGGATTAAAAATGTGTCCACTAAGGATATGTGGGAAGAAACTAAAAAGATAATATAAAAACTGGGGAAAATGGAAGCTCTGTTATATGGGTGTCGAAATAAGATACAAGCAGGTCATTTTTTTTCCAAACACCTTTATAGTCCCTTTAATCTTATACACAGATCAGGCATATTTTTATCAAATAGAGGAGAAGTTGTGGATAGTAGTTAATAAAGAACTGAAAGATTTATCTAGTAGGGGAAGACGGCAAGAGTCAAGTGGGATAAGTGTATTCTTCCAATGGAACAAGGCAGATTGGGATTACCCAATTTGAAGGGGCATTTCAGAGCAACACAGTTAAGGCTCCTATACATAGCACAAACAGAAAACTATAATTCAGAGTGGAATAGAGATGACTATGAAATGGAGGGAGGGCTCGAGAAACGAGGAGAGACTGAGATTTTGGATACAGACCTTTAGGAGAATAACAATAATCGTACAGAATATTATATTCAGAAAGTAGTCTAAGAACTAAGCCAACACGGGAATGGAGAAAGGAGATTCTGCTGATGGGGATGACTGCAATTAGGGATAGAGACAATAGGCAAGAGGAAGATGGAATTTATTGGAGAAAACTGGCAAAAAGCCAAAGTATTGGGAGCAAATAACTAGAGAGGGAATGGGATGACCCCAAGAAATTATTTGGACTGCAGGTTAGAGTTTGATATCACTCTTGATAGGGAAGGCAAAGTATAGGCAAAGTGAAATGGGGAGGGGACCTAAATGAAAGATCAGCACTGGTAGACATTTTAGTAGAATCTAAAATGGAAGCTGCCATTAAGAAAGGAATAATTATTAGAACATATAAAATATTACATGATAACTATAAGAATCAATCGGAGGAGTTTGGAAAGGATTGGGAAGAGAGACTGGGTAAGCAATTCACAAAGAAACAGTGAGGGGATATATGTATGTCTCCTGAATATGCAACAAAGTCTAGAAGATTTAGGATCTTTGCTTTGTGTTTACATAGGTATTTTTATACCCCAAGTATGCTCCAAATAATTTTTCCTCAGACAGACAGCAAATGTTGGAAGTGTGATGGGGAAGAAAAGAGGTAATTGGAAACGTATTTTCTGGGAGTGTAATGAGTTGGCAGACTTTAAAGATTCCCTGCAGACTGCTCTGTCCCAGATACTGGATGAGCAAATTGGTGTAACTAAGGAAATTATTATTTTTTTTTTAACTACGATACAGAATTGCTTAGACATAGTAAGGCCTTGCTGAGTCTAATTATAGTGGCTGCCAAAACAGCAATTTCTAGAAAATGGAAATAAAAGTCTAAACCAATTTTACTAGAAGTAGTGAATATAGTAACGGAGATAAAACAACTGGAATTGGGATCTTTAGAAAAGGGTAGGAGTGGATTGCATAGAAAAAAAATTGGATTTGCAGGAAAAGTATATGCAGAGGAAGAACAAGGTTTAAAAGAAGGCAGGGTTTGATTGAGGTATGTAATGTTTGATTGACAATGACTGAATAGATAAGTGATGTATAATGTTTGCAACTTTGTGTCAACATGGTTTGTAAAGCATATTGTTTGCAACTGAAATTATGTTGGTATGGTTTAATTTATATAATGTAAGATTGCCTATGCCATATGTGATTATAATTTAATAAAGATGTTTCTTGTTGGTTCTTTCCGTTAACGGGGCAACAACTTTCTGGGCCTGGATTTGCGTTAACGGAAAAGAACTGATATGTAATATAAGTTAAATTATTAATTTTGTTTGTGATATTGGAAACAGGTCAGTTATCCTGGTGAAATGTTTTAACATGAACGCACACATTTCCAGACCCAGATAACTTTTGCCAAAACATGGTAAACTGGTCCTTATACCATTATTCCTCAGTAGAAGACTTTACAGGGCATTTGAAACATCCGCTACCCTAGCACCTGGGAGAGCAGACGGGTCTCTTCCCTTTGCCTCTCTGCACAGGAGTATGCAAAACTCCTTAACATGGAAATGTGCTGTCATTTCCTCCCAAAAGTTCCTGTCAGTGAAATTTTGCAGATCAAACAAACGACAGTTCAATCTGCCCTTTGCTTCAAATGTAAAAGCAATCTACAACCCTTAACTTCTGTTTTCGCTATGTTGTGTATGCTAAAAAAAGTACATTTTCAACATTTTTCCTAAATCGTAACAGGTTGCAGATGAAAAGTGAAGCAATGCACTGTAAGCAGTTAAGCGATTTACATACAAAGGATAATCGAAAACGGCTGGAGTTAATTTGATTAAAACATACTACAAATAATTATGTGATTTTCTACGTTCAGTGGTGACATTGTTTCAACTACTTTTTTCCCAGAATATCCGGAAGGATTTTGCCTCATCTTTTAGTGTGTTCCTCATAAACTTTTATGGTTTTCTGGCAAATCAGTAAGGATTGAATTCACTAAATAGTGACATATATTTGAGTTTCAGTCTACATACATTTATGAAAAATGGGTACTTTTCCGTTAACGCAAATCTAGGCCCAGAAAGCTGTTGCCTCGTTAATGGAAAAGTACCTTCTTGTTTAAAAGATGTTCTACTTTTAACTTTCTATGTGAACTGGAGTAATAGTTAAAATTCTCCTTGATTTTGGGCCTTTGATCCCCTCTTTCATCATTATTTTTTACACCTTTAGTGAATTGTTATTTGTAACATAGACAAACATTTATTTATATAAAAGTAATTGCACTATTTTAACAAGTTCACATTTACAAACAATGTACATCACACATAGTGTTCTATACCATATAATCACAACAACATTACATAAATTATTCATTTCCTGCCTTCATTTAAGCTTCATTTCTCCTCTAAAACATTTTCTGCATGTTATTGTCCCCCCCAATTTCCATTTTCTATGTAATTTACTCCTACCCTTTTCTAAAGATTTGTCCAGTATTCTTGAGCAAAGAAGCTGAGGTATGTTCTCCTCTCTTCTGTGTATCCCTAATACCCCTAGCAATTTTTCTGATCTTCAGTCCATTTAATCTTTCATTTCTCTTCTGTAATATGCACATCTCTTAAACTTCAGTGTTCATAAGTGTGGCATCTAGTATCCCTGATAATGTCAGATCTAGCTTGAACTGATGTTGTTGTTATACACTGCATTATATTCTTTTTGTTTCAATTTTATCTTAAAACACTTTTGTTTTACTTGTATAGCTCTGTATTTTTTAGTTACCATATGTTAAACACACTGTTTACTCTAACTGTGCTTAATTGCATTACTCCAGATGTTATTGTTAGAGTTTCAAAAGCAGAACTGGTTGAGGACACACCATGGCAATGAGAAGTCGACCGTTTATTGAAATAAAAACAATGACACAGAAAATAACGCGTATTTACTACATCATAGACTAATTTGAGATAAACATAACATTTCTTAAGTTATACATTTTGTAAGTACATTTCTTAAGAGTTTTTAGAAAGATTTGAGTTATTTAACATTGCACAAGGTATAAGGGACATATAAGGGAGGAAACCCATGCCCTATAAATTCATAAGAGAGTTAGCAATACAGTTTTATGAATAGATAGTAGTTAGGTTTGGACATTAGTTAAATATCAAGCACCAAGCACTTTATAATGGATTTGATAGGAATGAACATGTTAGGATAAGTTATTAGATTCTGCATGCAAAGATATATATATTTATAATATATGTTGCTAGTTTGTGTTTTCCATTATGTTTCCAGTATTGAAATGTCATCTTAGATTATATACATAATATATACATTTTAAGTATAGACATGAGTATTCTTTTATATTCTTTTATATTTTATTCATGTTTTAAAAGTATATATATATATATATATATATATATATATATATATTTTTTATATATAGTTTATATACATTATCTGTGTATGTATATATGTATGTATATGTATGTATATATATATATATATATATATATATATATATATATATATATATATAGTTTAGATAGATTTCATATATATTTGTACAATATTCACATGAAAAACACAGAGGCGAATAAGTTGCAACAAAGTATTTTGAATTGCTCTAGATAGATACATGAACTGAGGCGGAACCAAAGTATCACCATACACATGACACCATTTAAATGAGCTGTTTGAAACAGAGTACATGATTGGTTGTAAAACGACAGAGACAGGATATTTAAATGTGGTTAGTTCAATGTTCCATTAACAGTCTGAAGCATTCATGTGGAATGTGAAAGTGCTTACTGGGATTGCGTTATTTTCTATGTCATTGTTTTTATTTCAATAAACGGTCGACTTCTCATTGTCATGGTGTGTCCTCCACCAGTTCTGCTTTTGATTGAATTTGTTGCTGTTTTGGAAGCACTTTACCCTTGGATGTGATTGTTGGAAGATATACTATTGTTTGAGTTTACTACAACCAGGGCTGTGACTGAAAGAGGTCTTCAGCCTAGCTCATGTACTTCATTAACAAAAGATTAAGTAATTCTGCTGTGTTGGTATGGAGGGATAAGTCTGTGACTGTGACCCATCCGAGTTCAACTAATGGCTTGAGCATCTGCTGCTGCTGGCACAGGAGAAGAGGAGAGCCACAGCTTTGTTGGCATGATTTTCTTCAGTGGGGGAGGTGCAGGGACATGTTCCGTGGGCTGAATTCCCAATGGAGACCAGCGGCCCCACTAAGTGTTGGTGTCAAGGAAGGAATCGTTCTTTTGAGGGATGATGTTATTTACAGAAGTGAGTGACATGCTCTTCCTGATGGCTGGCTGCTGTACAACAAACCCTAGGCATGTTTGTGGACTAGTCTTAGTTCCTTAGGAGGCAGAAACCCTACAACTTGTTCATTCCTCTTTAAGAGCAAATGTCAAGCAATTGTTGCTGGCTCAACTACCACCATGTGCCTATCCCACAAACTACCACCCCACACCCTCAGCTCTTCAACCGAAAAGCAAAAAAAAAGAGTAGCTGTTCTCCTGGCACACCAACCAGGTGGACAGATGCATGACATGACTCCCCCCTCACTCCTGCCCCAGCCATTCAGGTCTTGTCTGTGCCCTTCCCCGATCCTCTGTCCTTATATTTTAGTAAAAAAGAAACTTTTTTTAAACTCTACAAAACAGTTGCTACAGTTTATAACCTGCATGCACTTAGTGCTCTGGAAAAAAAATCTTTTAACTGTAGCAAACAGTTGCTATTGTTTATACCCTGCCTGCATGGAGAGTTACAATGCTCAGGTTTTAGTTATTTTTTTCTACTTTTAAACTGTACCAAACTGCTTTGCTACAATTCAACAAGCAGTTATTATGGTTAAGACCACACAAACAGTGCAACGGTTCTCAGGTTTTACCTTAAATGCAATGCCAGGATTGCACTAAAGAGCAATCAGGATGAAGGATGGCTGATAGAACCCTCCCCCCCAAAATTTTGCACCCAGGGCAGTTGTCCCTCTCACCCCACCATAGCTTTGGTACTGGCAGCAGGGTGCAGAAGTCTCATTTATCCAAAGCCAGGAGATATTCTTTAAGATTTTGACCCCACAGACATGTCCATTGCACAACAAATTCTGGAAATCAGCAAGAGCATGTCACTCACTTGTGCGAATGACAGCCCTGATGCTGAAATTTACTTATGCTACTTCACAGGATGTGCAGTAACAAAAGCCATCCACCATATTCCTTTGACACATGCTACTGGAATGTCTAACCAGAACACAACCTGCCGAGCAATAATATGTTAATGAAATATAGTACATTATCCCTGCAGCAATAACCATACACAACAATAACTCTGAATGAAACTATTACATAGCGGATTATGATCTGGTTTCCATTCATAATGAATATATTATGTGCTCGAGATATGGATGCCAAGAAATTCACTTCACAAGTGAAGTCTGAGAAGTGAATTTTGGCATTTGTGTTGAGAACACACAATACATTACAATCAGAGATCCGATCATACATGTAATACATGGAGATGTATCTGCTACACCATATACAACTAGTTCTACAAAAGTAAGATGCAGGAAAAAAATGTAGTGTGTTGGCTATATTTACAAAGATGCTGGTAAAGCAGTGGGGATGTGGTTGACTTCCTTATGTATCCTCTTTCTAAGGGAAACAGTTTGACTCAAACTAATGGGTGTGATGTAGCAAAACAGTAGGTAGAATTGGGAGTTGAAGCAAAACCAGTTTGTGTCCTGCTGCTGCTGTTTACTGGCCAGTGCTGTTAGCTTTTACTGCCAAACTTGATGTTAACAGTGCATAGGGGTGCTTAATAAAACACCCTTCTAGGCATCATTAAGGTCCAGTCGTGTTCTAAAGCAGTGCTCAAAAAGGACGTTATTTAACTGTTGTTGGAGTGTGAAAATGATGCTCCATGCACTACTAATGAAGTAATGCTATATATTTTTTGTATGTTTAAACCTGTGGAGGGGTGTCAGTTTACCTCCTAATACCATAAACCAGCACGAGGTGCATGTTATAATGGCTTTCTGTCGTTGCCTAAATACATTCTGCATGTAGTGTAGATGATACCAGATGCTGGTCATTATGTAAATATTTTCATTTAAGAAAACTAGTTGGGGTTGAATGGGGGTCAGAAGCCTCCTCCCATATGCGGTGACTGACAGCAATTATCATCTACACTACATACAGAATATATTTTTAAAGTTTGCAGTCAGCCTCTGCTTGGTCTACTTAACAGAATTAACAAATGAAAAGAAAAACCTAATTCTCCGCGTAATGAAAACAAAAACATTAAGAAATTACTTTCACCCTTAACCTGCTTAATGCATTGTAATTTATTATTGTAGCCACTACATAAACGGTAAACAAAATGTTTTACACAGCATACAACACCAGGAAATATCTTGTTTTGTGTGGGAGTTGACTGAGTGCTACTGTTGTAGCCTTACTTATATGGTTATGGAGTTTTTGTTATGATTGTGTCTTTTTTTTATGTATATAGCAGTTACAGAGTTGACCAACAATATAGAGAAATCCAATAAGATTTATATTGCAGTGCCACCATAGCTTTAGATAAGCGGCAAATGTCATGGAAAGAACCCCTATCTCCTGAAGTAGCAGCTGACCCTGAATTTGCCTCAGCATTTTGCTGTGTCACTTGTGATCATTCTAATTTTCTGACATAACTGTGAAGCTTATACTCTGTAAATAAAAAAAACTGCTGCTGTTCATTGAGTGTTTTGGATTTGAATGCATTGAGGAGGGGCTGCCACCCCTCTCAACCCCCTATTGCTTCTTTTTAAATGAAAATATTGAATACAGTTTTGTGTTGGGGATTGGTGGGCATCAGCTCTCTTCACATTCATGTCATGTCTATTACTGGCATTAAAATCTAGTGACTTTTCTCACAGCACAATGTGCTTTATTTAAGCTATTTATTTTACTTGTATTAATTTCACTGCAATTATTATTTTGTATAATAACACAAAATTAAAACCAGGAGAAAACAATACAGTGCTACCACAGGAAGCAGTTTGTTAACTGTCATAGATTTAACCCTCTGCACCAGTGGCTAGACTCTGTGCCACTTCTCAGTCAGCCCACCCACACCTGTGCAAACATTGTGGGGTACCCCCGCAATTCAGTTTGTTGCCACTTAACTGAAATAGATTATGTATGTTAAGGGGTATGACTTTATACTGAATGTCACAAAGCAGGCTGGTGTTACAAGAAACAAGGATAACATTTATTCTTAAGAGCTTTCGTCACAGATTACAGTTGACTTCTTCAGAAAAAACAGAGTGCCTCCACCCCACTCCTTAAATACTCATTACAAACACATTCCTAACCAATTTGTAAAAAACACCAAAGGC
The DNA here is from genome assembly GCF_019279795.1 of Protopterus annectens. NCBI lineage: Eukaryota > Metazoa > Chordata > Ceratodontiformes > Protopteridae > Protopterus > Protopterus annectens. The sequence goes on from NC_056743.1 coordinate 967,940,531, forward strand.
ATTTAAAGGTACAGACTCCCTGTTTGCTCCACAATTATACATGCAAGATAAAAACAAACTAACTATAAAACGTGATTCAACATGTACTTTAAACTTAGTATTTTGACAAAAAAATCATAAAGTGAACAACTGAATAAAAAATCAACAATTAGATGAAAAAAATCAACAATTAGATAAAAAAAAAATCTGCTTTTAACCTCAAAAAGCTGGTTATTGAAATCATTTCATTCAACCCTGGAAAAATATTGGCGTTGACCCTTAATTGCCATAACAGTTCTTTGTATTCAAGCCAGTAATCCATAGGACCTCCTCTCTCATCCATAGTCAGCTGTTCAAGAACTGTGAATTTAAAATTGTGACCTGGGTGGGTATTGACATGCTTGGCCAGTGAATTTTTTAGGTTAATTTTCCTAATGTCATATAAATGCTGGTAAATACGTGTACGAAAGGCATTTTTGGTCTTGCCTATATAAAAACAGGCACACCTCTGACAAATACCAGCATAAATGACATTCTTACTGCTACAGTTGTACTTCTACTGAAATTTCACCCATCCATATCCATTAAGAAAAACACTGTCACCTTCCAAAATATACTTGCAGTGAGTACACTGCTTGCATTTGGACATTCTCCCTAATGCTCCAGCCGTATTGACACCTTTCCTCCTCTCTAAGATATTTTTAACACTGGTGTCCTTTCTGTACACTACCACAGGGGCTTCCCCTACTCTCTCTCTTATGGCATTGTCTCCTGCTAAATTCACTGGCCAAGCACGTCAGTACCATCTCAAACCAGGCCATCTGGAAAGTAAATCCATTCATCCATAACCTCCTTTTTCCTGTTTTTGCACATGGGGTTGGGGTGTCATATCAACAATGACCATCATCTAGAGTCAATGTTCACACAGACAGGTTGTTAGCCCTTCAAAGCAGGATGGTTATTATCCTAAAACAATATTCGAAGTGGTGAAAAAAAACACAAGACCTGGGTACAACATATTTATGAAAAGTTGATTACTTCTGTGATGCCCATGCACTGGCCCAGTAATCAAGGAGCCTCAGTCCTCACCACTAGCACCGGTGAGGGGCGTGCACATTGGGAAGGTTAACAAGTACACACAGTAAAGTACAATTTCCCTTAAGAGCACACAGAGATCACAGTCAGTCTGGGGCTGGTTTCTCCCTTTCTCTCCAGACTCCCAATAAGACTCCCCACTGGCGCAGCTATAGGGTACAGATCTCAGCCTAGTGGTCAAGCCAAAACCTTCAACACCCTCTCTGTCCAACCAGTGCTTCGTGTCTCTGGCCAAGTAGCTGACACACACATACTTTGAGATATGAGTTGTATACAAATGCACAGACTCTCCTGGGGAAGGCTAGCACAGGTTCTCCAGCTATGCCCTCTTCTCTCTGGACTGTAAGGTAGAAATCACTGCCACCAACCACTAATACCAGCTACTATAAGGCCCTTCCCAAAGGGTGACCAATTTCACTGTGTAATATTACTGTTATTCAAATAGTAAATGTAACCCAGGGCTAAGGCTATTCTGGAGTGGCTTAGTACAGTATCACTAAATACATGCAAGTACTCTAGAGCTTAAATTATCTCTACACATAACAGCCACAGTTGAAAGGTTTAAAAATATTTAATAAAAACACAAGACAATACTTATTACTTCAACACAATGACATTACAGAGTTCAGAAATCACAGGAAAATGCTGTAAAATAATACTGTAGAATAGTCTGACATAAATATAGAAAATAGCTAGATTAATCTGGCTATTTCTATCTGTCTGTAAGAGAAATCACTGTTCTAAATAAACATCTTCCTTACAGAGCAAGCAAGTGCTGGTGAGTGGATGTTCTTCAGACAAAATCCAAAATGCTCTATCTTTCTCACCAAGAAAGTCTTAAATTGGTAACACAGTACTGCTGAGTCATTTCAGATTACATCATTCTTAACAGTTCTGATTTAGTTTCCCAGGCTCACAGAAACTCAAAATCTACATTTCTTAGTAAGCTGCGCCTGGCTGGGACACCACAGCAATAAGACATTTTACATGTAAAATCTAGTAATTAACTCTTGACCTAAGACAATGGAAAGAATTCCTTAGTCCAGACATCCCGTCTCTGAGCTGGAGATCGAAAAGTCATAAAATGCTTGACTTATCAGCTTTTTTCCAGCAGGGTGCACTGTGGTTACATTTTTGAAGCTCAGTACAACATATAATTTAATCCTAACATATAGTTCTCTTTACATTTGTAAAGCAAGCCTGTGGATTACATTAATATTTACAATGCAAATTCTATCTAGCTAGGCTGGCAGCCTTCACAATTTTCTATTTCACATTTGGAATTTAGTTGAAAAATTCTGCCTCAATGCTGTAAAGCTCTTATTTAATCTCAATACTTGTAAAACAGCTTTTTCTAAAATGGGACCTGCCATCTGGAATAATGTTTAGTCCAGCCTGCCATCTGGAATAGTATTTAATCCAGTCTCTGGAACACACCTGACTTCCACAGTTTGTCTATTGGAATCATTTTCAAATATTTCAATTCTTGTATAACTTGGAGGAAAAACATAGAAGCTCCCCTCCTACTACCTAATTTACATGAACAGTCATTTTATCTCCTCATTAAAGTCAATGATTTATCTCCTTTGAGACAGGTCAGTGACATTATTGGTGTATCACTATAATTAGCCTACAAAGTAATGAGCCCTTAGTAGTTCTCATCTGTTTTTGTGTTTATCTCTGTAACTTACTTGCCCTGCTTATTATTACCGTGATTCAGACATGATTCTTCAGGGATTAAAATACCATGGATTTTCAAGAATACTTTCCCAAATCATTTGCTGTAATACTGTTTCTCCTGAGCATACTGTAGTAGTAGTGGTGTTTAATAGGGAATGATTTGCGTTTAGATGATTACAGTTGTCCTCTAATTTTAGTTGCATGTTGATGTAAAGCATAATAAATTCTCATCTGTTTAGATTATTACTGTCCACTCTACTGTTGCATATCAGACAAACTGACTGTTAACTGTAAATGTTTCTTTATCTTTATTTTTTTTCTACGTTGTGCCCAGACTATCTCTTAAAATGGCCTTCAAGACATCTCGCCTACTTGATAATCAGTTAAAAAGAGAAAGCAATATATTTTTTATTGTTATATCCTGCAGTTATTTTTTAGTCCATTTTGTGGTGATCTGGGAAGTTAGTTTTGTAGCCTTTGTATCACATATGTAGCAAACATTGCAGGCTACAGAGGTTATTAAAATTCTTTGCAAAAATTAAAAAGCTGAAGTGATGCAGGTGCTACTGAAGGCTTAGGCCTACTGCTACATCCCATGTACTGCAGTGTGATACTTCAACAATGTTCTTTTTGTAAATGTTTTCTTGCTCCTTGGTTGCATTAGTCACTTAGGACACAAAACTAGAAGAGTCCAGGTAGCTGCTTCACCCTTTGTAAAAAAAAAAAAAAAAAAAAAAAAAAAAAAAAATGCCTTTTTGGAATTTCTCTGGTAGACTGTCCTGCTATGAAGCATTTTATTTGCTCTGTGATAGGTAAAATATACACCAATAATTTTGACTACTAAGCACAAGTGTAGTAAACAGGTGTTTGTCATTGAGTATCTGTTAATTTTGTTTAGTTACAAGTGAACATTTTGTTACCATAAATTCTGTAATAGATGCATCCATTTCAGATCACATAGAACAACCTAGATTTTGAATGAGAAATGTCCTGTAGTACATGCTAGTCAGAGTGTCAGTGTTTTATATTTGTTTGTTGGCTCAGCAGACCTTTCTGGACAAAGTACTGAAGCTGATACCTGAAGAAAAGAGGGTGTAGGAATCACCTGCCTGCAGATTATAAAAGAAAAAAAATATATAACAAAAATACTGCAGAAAACTGGATCTGACACTGCTTTTCAATGTCTTATGTTAGACCGCAGGCCCCAAAACAGTGTACACCCATCTGATTTGGATTAAGTCATTAACTTTTTAGTATTTTCCTTCTAAGATTATCTTCACAGAGGTGCATTAGACAGTATGCTCAGAAAATGTACGTTTTGCAGTCCTACATTCTTGAATACAGTTATTAAACTCAGAAAAGCAGTCATTTTTTGGGACCTACAGTACATGCTCTCTGAAAATCTGTAACTAAAGTACTTCGATAAGCATATCAATTTAGTCTGGCGCATAATGTTTAAGTAGTACCTTTTTAAACAAGAAACATCTTCATTGAATTATCACTTGTGGCATATATAGTCATACATGTATATAAATGAAAACAAACCCTATTATCATACTTAAAGTTGCAAACATTATACATCACTTATAATCTTTCTAGTTATTGTCAGTCAAACATTACAAAACTCATTCAGTTCCTGCCTTTACATAAACTTCTTTCCTCCACTAAAATGTTGTTCTGCATGTGTTGTTTGCACAATTCCCATTTTTTTCTATGTAATTTCCTCCTACCCTTTTCTAAAGATACCACTTCCAGCTGTTTTATCTCTGTTACTATATTCACCACTTCAGTTACAGTTGGTTTAGACTATGATTTCCATTTTTTAGTAATTGCTTTCTTGGTAACCACCTTAAACTCAGCAAGGCAATTCTAATTCTGTATCACAGCTCACAAAATTTGCTCACACTCTATTTCTGATAGAGCAGTCTTCAGGTATCATACCTCTCAACCTGGAAACATCAAAAATCTGAACAAAGGCCCACGAAAAGTAGGTACAACTGGCCAAAAATGTGGGCACTGATTTAACATATAATTTGCATGCATAATTATGTAACCCCGCCCGCTCCAGTGGAATTGTGGGATATCAACATTTTAACAAAAGGAAAGCATGGATGTTGTCTGCTCAAGCTGCTTATCTTCATCTCTGTTGGCAGCCAGTGTCAATCATCTTCATAACAAGGTCTGCAGTAGTAAAATGGCTGTTTTCTTGCAGGTGTTGTACTAGCTTTGCTGGAGACAGGCACAGCAATTGACACCACATTGCAAGTCAAAACAAAACATCAACTAATGTGATTTTCCTCACCAGGCTGCATCAGTTCCAGTATAAAAAAAGGCACCTTCCAACTACACAACTTCTAAAAACTATTCCACCGATTTATCTTGCTGTACATATGAAACGTCATGCAAACACTGTACAAAGGAACCTAAAATCTAGCCAAACAGAAAAAATGGTATGTAGCTTATGATCTATGATTTCCAAAGCACTCCAATGACACAAACACATTACAGAAAAGATATTCCTCTAACTAGGTACCTATCTACCTGTTTACCTTCTAACTTGCTTTTTTAACACTTCTAACCACCAGTTTTTTTTCCCTCTGCTAACTACCAAATCTGTCTTCTAGCCTTCTGACCGATGATTAATTTATTTAGCTTTACTACAGATATCCTTAACTCAACTTTATATTTTGGTGCCTGAGCTTAACTCCTCAGCCACATAATGTGAACTCTGTTTGAACTCTGTTTGTTACCTACTTAAATTAGTCCAGACAAACTGTATTTTGTCTTTGTACATTTTTGTTTTTTTGTTTTGTTTTAAAAAAAAAAAAAAAAAAAAAAAAGATTGATTTATTTAGTAAAGTATTCCTCATGTATTGTCTTAGTCTGATAGTGGAGCTTTTCTCCTCGGGCCTCTGCTGAAAATGGACATGTATCCAGCCAGACTAGCCCGGTTAACAAATGTAAAATAAAAATAAAAATAAAATAAATAAAAGGTACATTTCAGGCAGGAAACATTTTTTTAGACTACCATTAGTATATTCTGAACATATGTGGTATGCTGGACAACACACTGAGAATTTGAAACTTTATTCAATAAGAAATATGGCACTTTAGTGTAAAGGACTTTATCCAAACAGGGAACTTTTCACCCAGTCAGATAAGTGAAAAAGCACACCACTCGCTCAGTTATCAATGTTTCAGACAGGGCAATATACAACGCCCTAATCATGCATAAATGCCAGCCAACACATACCTATTCTTTTTTACTGTAAAATACATCAACAATTTCACATATAAAAATCAACCAAAATGTGTTGTATTCAAAGGAACGGGCTCTATAATGAACGTATGGAAACGTTTCCAACAATGTCTACCATTTTCAGTGGGGCACACTAGTGGTGCTGGAAAGCCCAGTTTGCCACCTGCTTAAATTGGTCAGAATAACAGTTCACATACAGAGAATATCCAGGAGGATGTGAAAGGTAAAAAGCAGTACACAAAGCAGGCATCTAATATACCTGACATAAAGCTGGGATTCAGCCATTACAAACATCAGCAAGACATAAATAATGAAGAAGAAAAAAAGAACTACAGATCGGGCCCAGTTGTTTTTGATATGTTTCACCCTGTTCATTGAATCCAATAGAGTCAGAAAATGTTGACACGGCTGCCATCAATTGTGTATATGTAACGTACATTTAATGTCTTGGGTACAGAGCTCCAATCCAGCAATCGCCAGCCTATGCCCATTTAACCATGCCCAATAAAAACAAAGTAAAACACTTTACGTTTGCATTCTTTCCTGTCCCAATTCCCATGAATTTAAAGAAGAAACTCACAACTCACCTGGCCTACTGTTTCTCGTTTCATCCCTGGACTTTCCCACAGACCGAATACCCACCCTGCTGCTAGCAGTCTAGCTGAAGCCAAGTGCTGACTCGAGAACTTTAAATCCTACCTGCTGATATCCACTGTTCTGTTCGGACATGATGGACTGGACTTTCTGCTCCAGGTCACTGATGTGTACAGGAATCCAAGGGGCTTCAGCGATCATCTCCTGTCAGAAACAAAGGGGTCCCCAGCCCACAGCTTTATAGAGAAGCTGTCTGTCTTAGCTTAGCTTACTTTTCTCCTTGCCTCAATGAAACTACAATGTAAAATATTTCTGCCTCAATTTAATTGCCAGTTATTTACCAGGACTTCATAAACGTATAACAGGCAAAATGAAACAAACTTTGGTGTCAGTTTCACACTGTGAAACTTCCATCCCTTCTGGCTGCTGTAGCATAAGATTGTCGGCAGCCAAGACGGAAACAAAAAAAAAAAAGAAAACATCTTTACTTTCCTTCTATGTAGACAAAACACAAAACTGATATTATTTAGGATAGAACAGCAGGCAGATAGGCAAAGGGAAAAATAATTCAGTTTGTAATCTAACTACACAACCCAGAAATTCACTAGAAAACAAGCACTAGACTTAGCATAACCTGACAAAAAGCATCAAGTCACCTTAAGTAATCACAGTTTGAGATGTATGAGGAAACTCATGCCGCTCCAAGCACAGCTGGGTGGGAGAATGTTAGAATTGTTAGCGGAGATCTCCTCCAGGTGAGACATCTGTCAAGTCTCACAGACACAAGATGTTGATGTGAGGTTTTCTTTGGTTGGCTGCCAGCCTACCGCAAGTCACAGGCAGGCTGCAACCATAAACAACTGTTTTTTTTTCTTCAAACTCTCTGATTCTGACTGTGTGACTCCCCTTTCCTGGCCCATTAGTCAAGGAGCCTCAATCCTCACCACTAACACCAGTGAGGGATGTGCACATTGGGAGGATAACAAGTATATGCACAGTACAGTACAATTTCCCTTAAGAGCACACAGGGATCATAGTCAGTCTGGGGCTGGATTTTCCCTCTCTCCAGATCCCCAATAAGACTCCCTACTGGCACAGCTGTAGGGTTAAGATCTCAGCCAAGTGGTCAAGCCAAAACCTCCAGCACCATCTCTGTCCCACCAGTGCTTCATGTCCCTGCCCAAGTAGCTGACACGACACACTTTTTTGAGATTTGATTTGTATACAAACACACAGACACTCCTGGGGAGGGCTGGAACAGGTTCACTAGCTATGCCCCTTCTGCTCAGACTAAAAGGTAGTAATCACTGCCACCAACCTCTACTTACTTATCGGCTACTTAAGGCCCTTCCCAAAGGGTGACCAATTCTACTGTGCAATGTTACTGTTATCCAAATTAAGTGTGACCAGAACTTTTAAGGCTATTCTAGAGTGGCCTGTACAGTATCACCAAATACATATGCAAGTACTCTGAGAGCTTAAATATCTCTATACACAACCAGCCACAATTAAAAGGTTTAAATATATTTAATAATAAATAATAAAAGTACAAGACAATACACATTAACTCAGCACAGTGACAGTAGAGTTCAGAATCACTGGAAATATTTTAAAACAACATTGCAGAACAGTCTCACATAAATACAGAAAATGTCTAGACTACTCTTGCTATATTCCTATCTATTACTAAGAGATACTATGCCCTAAATGTCTTGCTTACAGAGCCAGGCAGATGTAGATGAGAAGTGATGAAGAAATGTTTACAGGTCCAGAACAAAATACAAAATGTGCAGGCGTTCTCTCTAATTCTTAAATTAATAATACACATTAGTGCTGGGTTAGCTAGATGACATCACTATTTGACTAGTTCCCAGGCTAAACAGATACCACCAGAATTTAACATGAGTCTGTCAAAAATGCTTATCTCTCAGATGTACAGCTGCTAGGAAGTTACAGAGCAACACAAAGACACTTTACATGTGAAGCCTAGTAATTATCTCTGTCTTAAGACAATAGAAAGAAACTCTAGCTGTAGACATTGTCTTCTAGTTGAGATAAACAAATTTTATACACATCGTAAAACTCTTATTTTCTGTGAGTTTGCAAGTTAACTCTGTATATTCTAGCCTTTACCATCAACACATACATTTACATAGGCATGTAGTTTATACACATTTCTGCTATTTTCCAGCAGGGTGCTCTATGGTTACACTCTTGAAGCTCAGTAGAGAGCATATAGTTTTCTTACATTGCTAAGGCAAGCAGACAAATCATATTACTATTCACAAATGAGACAGAATTATTTACAAAATTCTAGCTGGCTGGCTGGCTGCCTTCACAGACTGACTAAAGAACAAAATCAGGATTTAAAGAGCCACTCAGCAATTTTTGACACCCTATTATTTTGCACATCAAAACGTGAAATACCGAGGAATTCAGTGTGGTTGAGAGGTATGGCAGGAATTTTTTAAAGTCTGCCAACTCATTACACTCCCAAAAAATGTTCCCAATTGCCTCTTTCTTCACCATCACATCTCCAACATTTGCAATCAACCTGAGGAAAACTCCTTTTGGAGTCTGCTTGGGGTAGAAAAATAACTATGCATAAACTTTCAAGCAAAGAGCTTAAGTCTTTTAGACTTGGTTGTATATTTGGAGCCATACATATATCCTCACATTGTTTCTTTGTGAAACACTTATCCAGTCTCTCTTCCCAATCCGTTCTAACCTTCACCGATTATTTTAGTTATCGTGTAATATTTTATATGCCCTTTTTAACAGCAGCTTCTGGTCTAGATTTTATGAATGTATTGCTATCAAGTTCTGGTGGGGCTTGCATGTTGCACTCTGGTATACAGTCATAATGATCATATTTGTGCCAGATATGCATTTGTCTGCAATGTTGTACTGAAAACACACTTTTTTATATATACTTGCATGTTACAAAATCAGTAAAGATAGAGTATTGCAGTTTATATATTGACATATCTTTTACATGTTGTTGCAGTAATATACATAATGCACTGTAGTGTTTTATTTACCATCCTTAATACATTATTTCCGTATATAATCATTTGAACACACAGTACTACCTACTATTTTTTTCATGCTTACCAGCTTCTTCAACCAGCCTTGCTATTCATTCCTGCTGTTGCAAATTGTAGGTGATTTGCTCCTCAGATATAAAGAGAAGACATAAGACAATTGTTGTTTACCTGGATTTCACTCCCCCCCCCCCCCCGATGTCTGCAGAACTTGCTTACTATGTATTTGTTTAAATATGCATTCCTATTTGAATTCTCCTACTATATCAATGTTCCCTTTACTGCAAGTTATAAAAAAGTGATACACTTTTGGAGGAATAGTGTTTTAAAATATGATTTGCATGTAACAGTCTGCGAGTTGTGTTCAGGTAGAAGCTGTTCACACACACACACACACACACACACACACACACACACACACACTTGTAGCAATTCATGGAAGTTTTCATTTCCTTAGCTGTACAAATGTGTATGCTTTGAATAGCTTTCTTCATAAGTTGTTGTGTCTTTCGGCTTTTTAAAGGTAATACAAATGGTCATTTCTCACTGAAGTATGTGCTGGTCAGTCACAGTGCAATCCCATCCCCTCCTCCAATCTGTATCCTCACTAGGGTATGATGCCTGATTGAGAGTTCAGCCATTCCGTATGTGCAGCTAATATTGCAGAAGAATGACTATCCTTTACAGTTGTTATACTAATAAATATTTTTCTGGTGTACATAAACAAAATCCTTTCTTTACAAAATCTACCTGAGTGTAATTTACTAGTACTACAGTAATAACTGAAATTATGGGAAAATGCAAATGTTTTTCTCTTTGTTTTTTTGTATAAATATATGAACAAGTAGTAGATTGTAAGTATACTCGTGCAGATGTGTATCTGTGATTTACAGACATATTTGCAGATTATTTTATTCATATGTAAGTTACACTTGTATTTTTACATACAATTATGTTATCACATAAACATTCCATGTATTTGTATATTGATGCAGCTCTATGTACAGATATGGTTATGCTTTCTTTTGCAGTATTATAGTAAGTGTAGATACATATTTGCAGTTAGACAAATAGCTTCAGTTATGCAACCCTGTTATTTTATATGTTTAAATGGCTAATAATAATGATTAATACTTAATATAGAACCCTGCCCTTCTCACTGCTACCTGGTCACCCACGCTGCCAGCTGGTCAGGCCAATGCTTCTGTAGGTCATTGTACCTGTGGTGGCACTGCTGGCCAGAGTGGTTGATCCCTGTCACAGATGACAGATGCTCGGCCAACTCCTAACAGATATTGATCTTTTTCAGTCAGAACTACATGTGCACACCTGGATCTTATCCAGATGACGCCCTAAGAAGGTGGACCTTATCAGTGTCTCCTTGTCTGATCAGCTTGGAGTGTGGCCTTGTGCCTTCACAGCTGCTGCCATCATGTGAAGTGCCACAACCAGACTGAAGAAAATGCGAGTAGGGCTGTGGTTCACAGGTTTAGGACCACTCCCTCTGGGGTGTGACAACACCTTAACCAAAGCCAGTTAACCAGTAGAAGCATTGGACCAGTTACTGTTATCATTGGCAAGTTTGGTTTAACCAAAAATGCTGTGGTACATGCATGTTTTTTAAGAGTACATTTACATTTCGTTTATATGGTGGATGAAAAAAAAAACAGTATCCAGTCATCATTTTTTCTTTGTATTGCTTGCAGTTGCTGGGCAGTGCCTTAGCTACCTTTTTTGGAGTGTTACCCCTGAATGCCATTTATTCATGCAGTAGAGCAGAATTTTGTTTTGGGGGGGTTCAGAAATACATATTCTGTGTGTGTGTTTATCAACATTTATGAAATGTTGAGTGGTTTGAGGTGAGAAGTGTATGGGCAGATATTATTCTTCATGGTTGTGTGAAATGTCATACATATGACTCCATTTTGTTTTTTCTAAATGTATTTAGATTTGAGCATGTTTGAGGCTATCCGCGTGTCCCAGTGGCATGATGGGGACTATAAAATTTAGTGCAGACAACGCCGTAGTCCACAGCACATTTATGTCAAGCCAAGGCTGCTTTCATGAGCAGCCAAGAACAAATTATATGCATAAGTGGCAGTACACATTCACACATTCAAGTATTACTGAGCTTCATGGAGAAAAAACATAAAAGGTGTAATTTGCATACAAAACATGTAAATTAACCAGGGTGGCCCATGCTATTGGACTGCAGCCCCCTCAACTTCAAACTAAAAAAATAAAAAAAATAAAAAGGAAAAAGTATTTTAAAATTTCACGGACTTCGCGCATGCGCACTAGTCCAGACTGCTGCTGAGACAGTCTGGAGCATGGAGCATGCGCAGATTGTCTCAGCAGCAGTCCCGATTGAGAAACGTGGACAGGAGCGCTCCCACAAGTCTATGCAGTTTTAAACTGCATAGACAGCCTGGGAATTCGCTGGGGAAACGCGTCGGGGTCGGACTGCAAGGTCGGCAGTCAGGAGTTCGTTGGAAGGATCTCTGATCTGGATTGGAGTTTGCTGCAGGGGAAGATCTCACGATGGGCAGGGTCGGATTTGCGCGGGTTTTCAGCTGCAGTCTCATCGGGGGACAGGAATTTACTGGTGGTTTTGCGGACAGGGATTTACTACAGGACCAGGTAAGTGGATGTACAAGGTGTGTGTGTGTGTGTGTGTGTGTGTGTGTGTGTGTGTGTGTGTGTGTGTGTGTGTGTGTGTGTGTGTGTGTGTGTGTAATTGCCCCAGGTGCAATATACTGGTGGTTAGGCTCATGGTGGTGTGGTAGGGAATACCTCAGGCTTGAACCCTGTACCTTGTATGCAGGTGTTAAAGACCTGAATTCCCTACCCACCACCATTTGTAAAAAATTGCAGATTTTTGCCTCATATTTGATCTGATCTGTTCCTCATAATATCTGTGGTTTGTAAATGTTGCAATGCTTGATATTTGATGGTGCAGTGGTAGCATTGTTGCCTCACAGCTGCAGGTTCTCAGGTTTGCTTCTTGGCTGGGGTGCCTTCTTTGTGGGGGGGGGCTGTATCTTCTCCCTGTGTTTGTGTGGGTTTGCTTTTGTGTCCTCCCATGTTACAAATGTTACAAAGACATGTCTGCATTATTTCTTCCTGGGCCTCTGCTGAGAATTGTTTTTTTGTTCCAAGTCAGACTGTCCTGATTAACAAATGTTAAAATTGACAGGCATTTGAATTTCAGACTTCAGGTTTCTGAATGTTTACTTCCTTACATATTTGATGGTGCAGTGGCAGTATTGTTGCCTCACAGCTATAGGTTTTCTGGTTTGATTCTTGGCTGGGGTGCCTTCTGTGTGGAGTCTGCATCTTATCCCTGTGTTTGTGTGGATTTGCTGTGGTGTCCTGCCATTTTACAAAGACATGTGTCTACAGTATTTCTCCCTGGGCCTCTGCTGAAAATTGTTTTTGTTCCATCAGAAGTAAAATTGACAGGCATTTGAATTTCAGACTTCATATTCTTCAGAAAATACATAGTAAAACAACTTTTTATTCTAGCAATAAATATATAGTAACACAACCTTTTATTATAGCAAATTTTTAAGTTTATAAGATGGCTTTTTGAAATTTGTCCTTATTTTTGGGACTGTAATACCCTGTTAGTGGCTTTGTCCAGGTTTTTTGTGCTAAGGTTGACAGCTATGGCAAGAACTGAATTCACTGAATATGTTTGAGGGCTGTATTCCCTCATTACTGGGTTTGTCCAGGTGTTTTGTGCTAAGAGGTTGACAGCTATGGTGAGAACTGAATTCATTAAATGATAGCATTTAAGTTTCAGTCTTCCTCTCTTTCACAAAGCAGCTGATTTGGCGTAGTGGTATGTTGCTCTTGACTGTTTTGCACAGGGACCTTGGCAGTAAAATGTACGGTGGTAACGCAGCATTTTTCTTTCACAAAGCAGGTGATTTGGCATAGTGGTATGTTGTTCTGACTCTTTTGCACAGGGACCTTGGCAGTAAAATGTATGGTGGTAACGCAGCATTTTATTCTAGCAGCTTTCCAAGATTATACAAGCAATGTTTAATGTGTCCCTGTTTTTTGCCCTTTTGACCCACCCCAATAAATTTGGCTTTTTCCAGACTTCTTGTGCTGCGAAGTTGAGATGCAGTTGAGTATTGAGTAGATTTTACAAGGAGCTGAGAGCTGCAGGGGAAGAGAAGTTTAGTGCTGATTATGCTAAGTCAGCTCACATTGCTAATAGCACAACAGGTTGTGTACTTGCTTTTGATGCAGAAGGTTGTTGGTTCTACTCCCATAAGGGGTGAATGCTGCCGTACTGAAAATTAAGATACTAACTATGAGCCTGTTATCAGTTTGCCATCCATTTCCTATTGCAATATTACTAGCTTATTTTTAATGTAATTTAGGTAATTTATTCCTCAGGGGCATCAGACACTTTATTTTTCGATGAAACCATGAAATATAAAGGTGATTGCTAGCAGCAACCTCTTCATTACAGATTTATTTAACGTGGAATTATTTAGATAACTTTTTTACTACTTCAGAGATTGTGCATATTTACTGATAATGGTGAACTGTAGAATTGTGCATATTTACTGATAATAGTGGACTGTAGAAGTCTGAGTAGACTTTTATGATGGAAATGTTCTGAATTGGACAGTTTTGTTTCATTGTTTACTGGAAAAATGTTCAAAGCAATAGGAAGGTGTATCAAAGAGCACATGTATGTTTCATATGCAAGGGGCCTATGATTTGAAAACAGCCCATAATTATTTTTTATCTGCCACGGGTAAAATGTATTTTCTTTGAATGTGGGTTTTAATGTTGTTTCAATGAATGTGAGTTTCAAGGGCAGAGACGTTTTAATGCCAAGTTTGTTTAGCAGATGTCTTAGTGTTTGTGCTGTAAAATGCAAAATAAAACTTTCAAATGAAGTTCAAATCATCATAGATGTAAATCATTATGCACATTAGTGTTTATGGTAAATGGAGTGAAATAGCAAAGTAATGGATCATTGGAATGGCTGCAGGGAGGCTCCATTCGACCATGGTTTTGTGAGGGGGAAGGGCGGCAAACTTAGACAGCCCCAGCTGAACTATACCTCCCAACTGTCCAGATTTTCAAAGAATGAATAGATTTTTTGCTTCTTATTTTTGGTTTGTTCCTCATAAAATTTGTGGTTTTCTGGCAAATCATTTAGGAATTAAGTCACTAAATAATGACACACTAGTTTCAGACTTCATAACCTTCAGAAAAATGCATGCTAAAGTAAGACCTGCTCTATCAACTGTCCCAGTTTATAGAAGAGCAATTTTTAGTACTGTTTATATGTTCCCCCAATATATTTGGCCTTGTCCAGATTTATGTCCCAGTTTATACAAGAGCAATTTTTAGAAATGTTTATATGTTCCCCCAATATATTTGGCCTTGTCCAGATTTATGGCATTAACAGGTTGAGAGGTACATGCAAATAAATTGCTTTATAGAATTAGGCATAGCCAAACCTCTGAACTGTCCCTGATTTTGGCTCAAAATGTTGCTCTTCCCCTAATGATCCCTCGGCAAAATAGCAATTTTGGAAGAAAACATGGAGGGTTTATAATTAAGAAATAACTAATGATCAGATTACTTTTATTTCAGAAATGCATGTAGATTATTTTATTTTGTCAGCTGCTCAAGTTAGCAGTACTAATATTAAAGTGTCCCTTCTTTGACAGGTTCCCAGCTGTATTGTGTTGCTATTTTATATTTTTACATCACATTTTTGGTCCATTTTTCATAAAATTGTGTTTTTTTGGCAAATTAGTGACAAATAATTAAAGACTGAAGTTAGAAAATAATGACAGACATTTGAGTTTCAGATTTCATACCATTCAGAAAATTCATACTAATGCAAGACCTCTATTAGCTTACTAAGTTTATAAGAGCAATATTTTAAAAATTTTCCTTATTTTTGGGCCTTTGTCCCATTTCTTTGTATGGCTTTGTCCAGATTTCTTGCTCTGAGGTTGAGGGGTATGACAAATGTGTCAGGGCCATCACAAGTCAGCCAGAGACATTTCAAACTGTGACATACTTGTTACACCCCACTCCCCCATGTAGTGACTCTGGATGTGTCGAAGCAAGGCAAGGAGTAGTTATGCAGTGTAAATGTGCAGAGAATCCCACCCATCCAAGGCAGACACAAGTACTAGAGTGGCTTTTCATCTGTCCTTGATTTTTACAGAACAGTCTGGTTTCTGTCATATTTTTGTACTGTTGATTTATGCTTATTACTCAAAGTGCCTGTTGCTCTGTGTTTAAGTAGCAATGCTTTAATGACCATAAGGTAAGCTTGTCTGAGATCGTAAAATGCAAGTAAGCTTTAATAAGCATACTGTTAAAGAATTGCCAACATTGAAAGCCTTTCTGTTGCCATGCAGAGAATACTTGACTAGATAATTTACCCCACCCATTCAGCTGTCTCCTGCAGCCCCCCTTTGATTTGAAGTCACCAGCCGCCACTGAAATTAACCTGAATTTACATGAAATGGTTTAATACCACCATATTAACTTGCGATTATTACAGATGGATAGCAAATGACTTGGTGAAACTGCAGACTTTTTAGAGTATGAAAAAATAATAAAAATGTTGTAATTTAATGGGAAGCACTTGCTGTAAAATTAGTTATCTTGGAGAAATATTTATTTTACTGATATGATTAGCATATTACCATAGCTTTAGTGAATAGTGTAATGCTGTCATTTGTAAGTGGAAAATCATTACAGCAGCAGTGGAAATGATGTTCACTGAGAAAATTCTGGTGTCATTTAGTCATTGTTCATTCATATATGTCTTAATTGTGAGGTACTGAAGTAGTAAGGATGTGTTGTTGGCTGAACATACATGTGTCCTTACATGGAGATGACATTATGAATACATTACAATTGTAGGGGCTAGGGGAATGACAAAAAGTGATTTCTGATACTGCAGACATTAGTATAGCACAACTTTACATGAAAGAACTGAGATTTTGCTTTTGTGCATATAAATATGGGGTTTGTATTTCCTAACTTTTTATGAGAGAATGGTAGGCACACTTTCATTGTTGTGTAGTTTGACTGATTACATCAAAAATTTATGTATATCTTGAATTTTTTTTCAGGTACTGTAATGATGCAAAACAAGGTGTCAGGGTAGGGAAATGATAACTTCAGCCATGAGGAAAACTGCATCCTCACGGCAGGACTTAAGACATGTGAGAAATGTATGTTTGGTATGGGGGTGGGGGGGGGACAAGCTGGGAGGACAAAAGCCTGGAATCAACTTGTCATGGGCATTTAATGCAATGGTTGTCAAAAACTGCACATTAACACAGTGCAAGAAAAGGGAAAATTATGTAGTAGGACATGGCAGAAGCAAGATGAGACAGAATGCAATTGCCCATACCAGTACTGGGAAACTTCCAACAATTATCCCATTAACACCAGATGAGGAATACCTCCTCTCCATCCATGGAGATGACTATGACACAGATGATGACCCTCAGCCTCCATTGCCCAACTGTGTAACTCTGTGTAAGTCTCTTAACCAGATACAGCTGACATGGAATGATTACATTTAAACATATTACAATTGATATCAATAGGTGAACCTTCCACATCTACACAGAATGACAATGAAGGCAGTCCGCATTATTAAGGAGGTGTGGGGGACACTTGCAAGCATACAGTAGCGTATATGTTTTTTTTTTTTCCTATTAGAAATGTTTTCAAATAATTTTTTACTGGGTCAGCAGCAGAAACAGTTCCACTATACCAATACATTTGGTGGATATCAGCAGAATGGGTGATGATGATGTAGTTATATTTACGAGGCAGCATGAGAAAAGCAGCATGCATTCCTCAAATGTAATGGCAGGATCTCGTACGCTACGACACATTAGTAATGCTGTAGGAAGTTGCAGTGCATCACAAGGTCAAGCACATGCTGACAAGACATTACACTCACGCTTGTACACGGAGAAAACCCATGCATCTCTACACCAGTATCTTTAAACACTTTCAAATGATGATAGCCATTCAACGATCAGTGTCCACAGCGACACCTTTACAAAACGGCTGCAGGTGAAGGAATTTTACAGCTACCCCAGGAACCACAAAGTATTAGTTGCCCAGTAGCAACTGTAGCATGACATTGCTGGGGCTGAGAGAACTATCACAGACAGTCAGCCGGAAATGGTCAGACTCCTTCAGAATATGCAGGAGGATTTCCAGCACTACACTTAAATGACACAAAGTAGGGATAATCCAATGATCACACTGATGAGTAGTATGGTGGCACACCAAGCATCAGTGGCCTCCTCATTCGTAAATCAGTTGGAATTTACCAGACTCGACCAGGAGTCCATCTTGGAAGGGGAAGAGGATGGGGTACTGTCAGGACATATGGGGGCAGACTTGAGACTGCAGGTGCTTCCCAGGAAAGTACAATAATTACTTGGAGGGTGCACAAGCACAACACATTTCATGCAGGCCACATCACCATTCATCTTCACATAGCAGAACTTCTGATTTGCAGTCCCAATCATGTTCCTGCAGCACTACCAGATCCGTGTTTGCATGATTACCTTATCAAGTAGGTCATAACATCGGACCAACTCACCATCCAGCTCTCATGAAAGTGCAAGTGATTTTGAAGAAGGGCTATCACCTATCTTTAGGGGATGTGTCTGACACCTTTGATCTTTGCCTACAGTGATTCAAGTGTGATAATTTGACCTTCACAAACACAGGATAATTTGTAAGGTTTATTATTACAATGTCAAACGTGGATGCTCTGCAGACAGAAAAATTAATTACAGATGTCCGAATTTCTGTGTTGCCAAGCATTCCATGTTCAAAATTCGTATCAGCGAATGCAACTGTGCATTCACTGATATGAACTCGAAAAACTGAACAGAGATTGCAGTACAGTGCGGTTTGGGATATTCATCCCTTTCCTCACTGTAGTGCGATCTTGGATTTGGATGGGGTGTATCGCCCCCATAGGGGGTGCAGGGGGGCTTGCCCCCCTGCAAAACCATGATGTACAGTATAGGAGTTTCATGTAATTGTGCTCCTGTATGGAAGTCACATGCTGTGCTCGACAACAGTGTTGAATCTGCTGCATTCATTCAGCAGATTTGAAATTGTGTGCAGTCAGATATTCTCACATTCGCCCTTTTCTTTGATGTGACCACAAAAATGTTTTTTCGGTTGACATTTTGATAGTAAACCAATTTGTGACTGTATATATTTCATTCCTGTAATGGTACTGCTTAAGACTTCATGGAGCTGCAGAAAGAAATGTGCATGTCATAAGATAAGATTCCAGTCATTACTATTCTTATACCTGGCAGTTGCCTTCAACTTAAAAGTAGTAATACATACGTTTTCATGGAAACACAGTAATGAGAAAGTTAAAGATTACAATGAGTGTCCTGCCATGTAAACAAATGCTGCTGCCACTTCATCCTCACCACTGACAAATGAGGATATTTTTTCTCTGAGGCCATAAATTGTAGTGTGTGACAAAATCATCTAATGTGCAGTACCTCAACAGACAACGAATCCGTTAAAATGAGAAAATCCTGCATAATTAAAAAAAAAAAAAAAAACAGGATGATAATTTTTCATTCAGCTACACGATAACTATTGAAGTAACACTTCAGGACATTCAGTATGTGCATATTTAGGTACACCACCTCACTAGAATGTATTGCGCAAAACAGTTAAAAATGTGATTATTCCTCATACGATGCCTTACAACATCACTGAACACGTGTCTGAGGAGTCAGGCATAACTTTTACAAACCATAACATGAGTAACTGTTCTGACAAGTGGCAAGTATAGTGAAGGCTATTCATACCTTAGTATCAACAGGGCTAGGAAGTCCACATATTCCTCCAGTACCCCTATTTGGGACATACATACTCACTAAGACCCTTATAATATTCCTTTCCACTCTGAACCTAGCATGTGTCTCCTGATTATCAACATTGTAGTGAGTTATCCTCTACCTATATCTCCACCTTCTTGGCTGGTGAGCATCACTGGGTGCAAGTTGTTTTAGACTGGCCAAGACAAGCAGATCACAGTGGGAAATAAAAAGGCTAGCGGCAAGAGACAGCATTTTTACGAATTACGAAGTAGATTAGGTTGGCGAGACTCCTGTTTATGTTATGAATCTACAGATGGCAAGGAAAAGTGGGAAAATTTTACTTTGAATCACAAATAGCTGAGAGAATGTTTCATTAGCATAAGCTGGGTTATATCATTTCTCATTTACATCTCATTATGAGTTAATTTGCTTATGTTTACTTGTGGTTATTATGCATTAGTGTAAGTGGCCTGTATGAATCGTAGCTTAGCTGTGCTCATTTGTGGACAGAGTGGATAGCCTAAATGTGTAATAACTATTAATACCACCCTAAATCTGGCATATGAATAAGAAACAAGTTACTGAGGTACATTTTTGTTGCCTCCTCAGTAGTACTGGGGTTCTGGTACTTCATAGTTTGTAGGAAAATGTCGGGGCACATCCATTGTGTGCATGGACTTCTCCATCTCCATAAGTGTACAATAAGCTGCAGAAGAGTTTTCCTTTCTTCTATGAAGTCCAGTGAATTTTAACTGAGTTAGTACAATCGGCTGTGAAATTAATTGCTGATTAGAGGCATTTCTAAGAATGCTTTCATCTAGATCTGATAAATAGCAAAGCAAGATGACACCCTTGACAATAAAAGTGAACTGAAGTGGCACTTTTTCTTACAGTGGGTGATCTGGTTAGAAGGCAAAATCTGGACAGTAGTCAGTACACTTTGAGTACTAAACTTTAATAGTTATCCTTCTTTCAATATAACAAGACCGAGCTGAAATACGTTAAAATATGTAACATCTTCACATAATTAATGGCTATAGATTTATCAACATGTTTGTTAGAGGATATCCTGTTTACACTTCTTCAAATTAATAAATACATTTGAGGCATACCTTCATGTTTTTTGTATGATTCAACCTCCCAAAATATCAGTCTTCAATTAAAATAGTGGATTCTGAAAAATCCTGGGATTAAGAGAGATTCTCACTACCCACATGAAATGACTAATGTAGGTCAGTCAGTTAGTATGACTGGGAAACTCGGATTCACAGACAAAGTAAAACTGGACTGAGGAAGACTTCATTAGCAGCAACTTATGTCTCAGTTGAACACTGCGCTGATATTCTTGACCTCTCTAGTGTTCTCCCTACCAGCCTATGTATCACAGCAGTGTAGGTACCCCACAAAATGTGTTTGGGCACATGCGCGCGCGCACACACACACACACACACACACACACACACACACACTTAGACATATCCATGCAGCTGCAAGGAAGACTTCCAGAGCTACCTGCACACACAGACACACACTTGTACACATACCCCCCACACACTCGCACATCCTTGCACAGCATTCATGCTTTTACAGACCCACTTATGCACAAACACTTCCATAGTATCAACAGGGCTATCCATAGGAGCAGCTCTATTATACTTACTTGTACTCTTGCTACAAGCTGTGAGCCCATTCATAGCACAGAAAGGGTGAACTCCTTATTTTTGAAGGCATTCACTTTTTCCCTCTAGTTCAAGACTTAATGCATTAGAGTAGTTCTTTGAATCGCTCTTCCTTGTTATCCTGGTGCCAGCAGCATTTCTTGGAGAGAGCACATGACTAATTTGTATTAGTCACTTCCTCAGACTTGCTAGCAAGACTGATGGCTGTGCTAAGGCCAGTGCCGGTGGAAAACAGTAGTGAGAAAGCAGTCTCTGAATAGTACAGGCTTACTGTATTGCAGAAACCTTCAAGGAAAATGGACTCAAATCATCAACTAAGATAACAATACATAGAATAATAGTTGACGGAGACTAGCTAAAAAGCTTTCGCAAATGCTTCATCAGGTATATGCCAAACTGTTTGTGTATTTTAATTGTGACATTCTGTTTGACATGCCTGATGAAGTGTTTGTGAAAACTTTTAGCTAGTATCCTTTGTATTAGCATAATCTTTGGTGGTTTGAGTCCATTTCTCTTTGTGGTTTCTGTCCTTGATCAGACTCATTTTTATTTGGTGATTTGTTACGTGTGGATGTTAATGCAGAAACCTTCAGAGTTAAGGCGCTTGCATCACAGTATGCCTTTTTTAATCATATTATTTCTAATAACTGCCAGTTGCAAATAAAACCATACAGACATTTTTGCATTTGATCTCTTCTCAGTGAAACTTCCTCCAATGTTCTTATTAGGGCCGTTTTAATAGTTTATCTTAAACTTTCACAAGGAACTGAAGTAACTAAAATATGCAGACAGGAACTCTGTTTTTACAGAAGTGGATATTTTAAGCCTTTCACTAATCTGAAAGTGTTTACCAGAAAGAAAGCAAAAGGCAGGAGAAGAGGGCAAAAGTCAGTTCATAGAAAAGTGGCCTGAATGGGAGTGATAATCTTAAACAAAATGGCAAAGCAGTGATGCCATCTAGGTACAGGGAAGTACTAGCCACATATCTGGTGACATTAGAGACTGATTTAGTAGTGGAGTACATTTAGTCTTTCTAAGGCTTATGGTAGCATACTTTCTGAAAGGGAAAAGGAATCCTGCCCAACATGTCTGATGAAGGTTATCTGAATGGCAGATTCATTGAACAGTATTGCTATATATCTGAAATGTATAGGGTATTGTCACACTGAGATTGCTAAGGGTTACCATATTTGGTTATACGAAAAAGAGGACGATAGATTCTTTGTCGGGACAAAAGGTCTTTCACAATAGGTGAAGACCAAAAAAAAAAAAAAAGGTATTTAGTCTTTAATGCAGAACATCGCAGTTCCACATTAAAGACAAGTAGCTCCGTGGCAATCTTTGATTGATTGTCCTGAAAACTTGCACAGCAGACCCTCTTCTGTTAAATAACAATAAAAAATGTATCTGTGTCCAACCAGCCTCACACAATGAAACAAAAAGTAGAGATATAAGAACGCAACAATGCCATTATTAATAGGGCTGCACTCCAATCACCATCATAGTGAAACAAAAAAGTGAAACAGTTGGAAAATAGACTATTATTGACAAGTTTGTTTAATTAACTGGTGTCATTTATGTATCCATTAGCAGCTTGTGCAGAATAGAATATGTCATTGTCCACATCCACACGGAGTGAACCAAATAAATTTCAAGGATAGGATGAAAAGGAAAATAGATTCCCAATTGTAAAATGTTCTGCAACTGTCAAGTTGGACAGATTAGAATAAAACGGATTTTCCTAAGAATAAAGTAAATGTGAAGATTCAGTTTGTGATTACTTTTAGTCAAATAACTTATGTTTTTTCAAAGGTGTAGCTTAAGGAAAATGCTGAATAATTTCCATCATGTAAGCAAATTCTTGTACTGTGTAGCAGAAGGTCATTTCAGTTTAAGTCAGACATGTAGATTGCAACAATTTGGTAGTGAACACCACATAGTTGTGTCTGGTTGTCAAAAATAAGTCACGGTTACAAAGATCAAAAATAAAATGCTCAAATTATGAGCACTTAAAAAGCCCAGTTCATACACATGTCCAATTTCCATACACAAACATCACTCATGGCAACACACGCAGCAACTCAGTGACACACACACACACACACACACACACACACACACACACACACACACACACACACACACACAGTTATAATGATTTTGTTGGCTGAATGCATCTCAGCTGTCTCATTTTGACCAAATGAATAAAAATTAAAAATAAAAAAAAAAATCCTAGTTTTAAAGGCACTGTAACCCTCCAGACATCTTATCTGTCCCCGATTTTGCAGAATGTCCCCGATTTTGCCTCTTAGATTTGCTATGTCCCTCATACAATTTTTGATTTTCTGGTATGTCCCTGAGTATTGCAGTTAGTCAACAATGCCAGACATTAGAGTCTCATAATTCTTACTGTTTAGACAATGCATGGCATTGCATTGTAAAGATGTATGCTCATTCTCTCTTTCTCTCTCTCTCTCTCTCACCCACACATATGCACATGTACTCATGCACACATCTGTTGCTTTTTTCTTTATTTATTTTTTGTTTTATTTTACTCTCACTGAGCAGCAAATCTGCATTTAGCAATAGTAAGAAATAGTGGCCGTTTGCTTTTTTTGGTCTGTGCTTTACAGAATCTTAGTAAACTGTTGAGAAGCAGTGTACTTGTTTTTTACTGGGTGATATCTGTACATTAACACCCTGTTGGAGAATGTTACCTTACTGGAGAACAAACAATGTACATTTTCACCCATTCTCTAATTCACTATAAAGAACAGTCTGTCTGATTTTCAGGAATTTCTTTGTTATAGCTATACATGTACACACACACACACACACACACACACACACACATATATATATATATATATATATATATATATATATATATATGTATATATGTATATATGTATATAATTTTTTTTTTTTTTTTTTTTTTTTTATTTGAGATGAATCTATACAATAACAACAAAACATTGCCTTGGTGGATTTTAGGGTTGTCCAGTTAAGCATGCAGATAATAAGAAATACATGTAACCACTACCTGCTAAGCCTAAGACATTCAGGACTAAAGTAGGCCTGGAAACAGAGCAGCAAGTTTAAAGGTTTTAAAGACACTTCAGTGAAAATTCAGCAACAATAAAATAAACGAGTTAGAATCTGCAACATTGCCAGACATTATAAATGCTCTATACATTTATCGAGCAGTTGAAAGTACTTCTGTCTGTCACTGTGTGAGAAGAAAAATGAAAAATCAGTGACATTACAATATGGGTTGCAGACAGACTGTGTTCCATATAGCAGAGAGGGCAGAACAGAAGCGGTCACACATACCTTTATTTGTGCCATCTCTCGACCTTCTTCTCTCTCACAGTGAGAGTCTCACTCCGTGTCCGACTCCGACAACCTGTGGCTGTGGGTCCTCCCCTCCCCGGACCCTCCTTGACACACACAGTCCTGCTTCTCCCCGCACAAACACAGTCTTGCCACTCTCGCGAGCTCTTCTACCTTCTGCGCATGCATGGATTCGAATTCTGAGTTGGGATTTTAAAACCCGTTCAAATTGCGAATGTTTTAAAAACCGTCTGGACAGGAGCACAAAAAGAGGACATGTCCGGGGAAAACCGGACGGATGGTAAGCCTAGCAGCCTAAGTGCAAAATTTCTAGTAAACGTACCAGATGTGCTGCACTTGTTAAGGAATTGTTTGAAGGCCAGGTAGCAGAAGGAAAAAAAAACAGTGAAGTACTTCAGGAGACCGTGCCCAAGACCCATTCTTTAATATGGCAAAATACAGAAATTTGTATATACATGATGATTTAGAAGACTGACGCTCTTGATTTATTATTTTTAGCAGAGGCATATATTAATGTGGAGTACTATTCAAGTCAGGGTATTATTTTCATGAGGCCTTTGTAAATTTTAAGACCGCACTAGTAGATGCTTTGCAAATCATGACTTAGTGTAATGTTGCTGTGCTTGAAGTAGTATGTTGTTTTTTTCACAGTCTAATGTTTGTGTGTGTGTGTATATATATTTATATAATATACACACGCGCGCACACACACATTTGTGTATGTACATTTTATATATATATATATATATATATATATATATATATATACACACACACACACACACACACACACACACACACACACACACACACACACATCTTAAATGTATGCATAGTCCTCTTCTGCCCATACATTTAGGGCAGGTAACAACCATGTATTTGAAATTTGTTTACCTACAACAAATGGAGCAAAATTGATTGCAGCATTCCCATCTCCTGTCTCCGAAAGCCCCTCCCCTATGATAGTAGAACACATGTGCCCCTTCCTCACCCTTTAATGCCAGCGTGAAATGCCTGGTGACTAAAGGATGGTCAGTACTATGGCATAACCATCTCCTGATATAATATATGCCAACACTCTCTGTACAGAATTTACTACTTGCTGCAGGACTGACATCCCACTCATGGTAGTTCCTCTGCCCTATGACCATTGATACTCAACTAGTTTTCATCTTTCCTGCAACCCTAAATTGGATGAAGTGGCTCCCCCATATCCACAAATAGGATAACGTTAGTACTGGAAAAAGAATCGATGCATAAATGAACAACCTCTTCATCGTTTTGTGGCTCAGAAGATTTAAACAAATAAATATGCATAAATAACTAAGATGGGGTAGAGTAACTGAAAGCTTTAAATAACTGAATATACAAGAAAACATTTTAGGGTAGAAAAATGTTAATATATATGAAATATATGTTGTAAATCAGAAAAATATTTAAGGCTGGATGTGTTCAATGTAGCAAAACTGCGGAAACCCTTTTAGCAGAAGTTATGAAATGGAGTAAGGAAGTGGATTTCACAAATGCACAAGGAAGGCATCAACATCTCTCAGACAAAAGTAAGAGTGAGAGAGAACTAGAGACCATCTAGGATCTAAGCTGTAGCACACACTGTGGAAAAATGGGGGTATAAGCAGGATATATACCGCTTATTTGCTAGTCAAGTATGTATCTGTCTTTGATTGCCAATGTTTCTAACATTTTTTGGACTGTTGGGTCTCTGTCTTCATCCAGTGGTACTGCATCGTCAGATAGTGAACCCCACAGGTGACTAAAATAGCTGGTGGTAGTAGGTTCCTATTGAAAGTTTGAGGTCTGCAAGTGCAGTTATCAGACCTGAAAGACTGAAGGCATGAATTTTGTTATGCACAAGTCCAGGGTTGTGATCCCACAAAATATTCCCTAATCCCTTTACTATAGCAGTCTTTTAATTGGTTGAGTGTCTGGGTACAAGAGGGTTTTAACTGCATTACCAAGAGTTTCAAAATTTGCTGTATTTTTCAGGTCCTTGCATTTAATTTTTCACATGTACAGGACTAGCAGTTGTGAGTTTTATAGTTCCAATAGGGAGGCACTGACATCACAATACAGGACTAGCAGTTGAGTTTTACAGTTCCAATAGGGAGGCATTGACATCACACATGACTGAACTGCCAGCTATTGAATAGCTGTACCTTACGTCTATTCATATCCGTGCAATGTAGGAACAAAGCGATGCTGATGATATAGTGCAGAAATAGGTTACACTGTGTCAACTGCATGGAAGAAGAGTTGTTTTAACAGCATGCCTTCTTGCAACAGGTCATAGCTGCAGGCTGGGTCAGCATACCTCCACTTGCAGAAAGATAATGAAAGGGGTGCTTTCATACATAAACTGGAGAACTAAACTGATAGAAAATAATGCAGAGACATCACCTGGAATGAAGCTTACCTAGAGACCTTGTAGAGTTTCAAAATTACAGAGAAGAGAAGAGATTCCAACAAATAATCAACTCAAGAATGATGGAGAATTAACAATGAATGGAGCAGCGAGCAGCCCAGGAGTCATAGTTCCAAAACTAATGGAAGTGTCAGATTCTGTAATTATTTTAGGAAACTAAGTAACCTTTCAAAGTTTGATTAGCTATCCCACACCTACAAATGATGAATTGGGGAGATCTTAAGAAATGTGAGATATTTGACAAAGGAGTATTGGTAGATAAAGCTTACTGCTCTGACAAAGACAAAAAACAGCCTTTGTAACCCCTGATGGGCTATTTCAGTACACAGTGTTGCCATTTTGGCTACACGGAGCTCCAGCTACCTTTCAGGGATTGGTGAATAAAATAATGAAGTCTCCCAACATACCTTGATGATATGGTCACCCATTCAGATTGATGGGAGTTTCACTTACCAAAAGTGCAGACCACATTAGAATCCATAAGAGAGGAGGGCCTAACTGTGAATGCTGTGAAACGTAAATTGGGCATGGTGAAAGACAAGTGTTTGGAATACCTTATATAAAGAGGGGTGGTATGAACAACATTAGAAAATATGTAGATCATAAAAATTGCGCTATAATCTCCACTAAAAGACAAGTGAAGGGCTTTCTTAGACTGTCAGTGTACTACAAAAAAGTGTACCTAATTTTCCAACTATGGCCTGGATCTCACAAAAAGAAAAGCTCTTATTAATGTAAAGTGGCCCCTTGAGTCAGACAGAACATTCAGTGAGCTACGAAGAATATTATGTTCAAAACCCATGCCAGTGACTCCTGACCTTACTAAGGAATTTAACCTGTATACAGATCCTTCAGGGGTAAATTTGGGAGAATGTTCAGCAGCAGCAAAGTGGGCTTTCCATTCTTAAACTATTAATTCTTCAGTCAGTGTTTCAGTCTGGTAATTGATCATGCCTCATTACAATGGCTGAGTAAACAGACAAATTTCAATACAAAGTTTGTGCCAGGGGCACTGTCCCATCAACCCTTCCAGTACACACGCCCAGAGGCCTAGACTACTAAATATGAATGCAGATGGGGTGCCATCATCCTGTAACCTCTCATTGTGAAGCAAAAGCTGAAGGTTTCCCACTGGGAGAGGATAGCTGTAACATGCTGAGGGTAGAAATGTGGGTGAAATTTGGAGTATGCCTTTAAATATGTGAAAAATGCAAGTGGTTCTCATAAATGTTAGGTAACTGAGTGTATTAGATAGCTGCCAATTTTGTGATTGTATAAAAGGAGACAGTCTGGAAATAGCAAACCAAGAAGGTAGGTCTATAATCAGAAGTTCAGTGTGACCCAAGTTCATAGAGTTTACTAGCCCAGTTAAGGCTTTTTGTGCATTGGCCTGAGACTAACTCAGGTGAAAGTTCGTGTTGTGAGCTAATTCTGAGCAGAAAGCCTGGTTAGGCAGACCTCTCAACTGTCTATTTTGGTGGAATGCTCCTGTTTTCAGGCCTGATTTATTTACCTCTGCACGGTATGTACCTATTTTTGGAAGGATGTCTGTTTTTTCAGGCTTGATTTACTCTCTACTATTTTCGGAATCTCTCTCATCAAACAGAATTTTTGTAGCTGTCTAATACACAGAAAACCACACTACATGATCAACATACTAATGGCTCCGATAACTTGAATGATACGCATCTTTCATCTCCCCTTTTTAGAAGCAAAAGTAAATTACCTTGTACGGTAGTATTTTGAAATTCCATTCATTAAAGTATGCATATTTTATACTGTCTATTTGAAATGTGCTTACATTTTTCCCTTTTTTCACTCTGTTTTTTAGACCTGTATTTCAGTGTAGTATCCCACATTCCTACTGGAAGAGTTGTGTGATATTTGGCATTCAAATTTTATGCTAATCAGATGTCCATATTTTTGCCTGGATGTACCTACCTTTCAAGGGCCTTTGTACCTTTTTCAGTTTCTGCAGGTTGAGGTATGCTGGCACAGCCTTACAGCTATGACCTGTTTTTCAAACAACCTGTTTGCTGGCAAGAATATGAGACTAAACTTATGTGGGGGATGTAATCATAGTGTTTATTTTACTTGCAGAAAAGCCAGCTGGCATGTGTTTTTGTTTGTCATTTGGATCTACAACATAAATCTGCACTGTTGTATCTCTGCCTCCGGTGTTTTTCAAACTTGTCCAGTTGTGCCAAGGACTGGAATACTTCTGTATCAGGGACATAGAAGGTCCATCTATGGTGATGTGAAACTCATGTCTCCATCAGGGGGTGGTTTTAAATAAAATTTCCTAATGGCAGCTAGAATTATGGCTTCTCAATCTGCTTTCTCTTCATGGGGGACAAATGGACCAAGAATGTCTGTCACCCCATGAGAACTGAATGAGAAATGAATCATAGGGAGCTTGAGGGTAAGTAGGCAGCAGGATGACAAAAACAATACAGAACAGAAAAACGGTAAACATCTTTTAGAAGGCATAGAATTAACTTTTTTCTGTGAATGATTAACTGCTTTGTAGCTTTTAAAGGTTATTGCAGACATTCTGCAAAGGCTAGTTATGTTACTGTTTGTCCGCAGTATGTATTGGCCAGCAGTAGTGTGATGGAGTTAATGGTAAAGCACTGTTGCAGAAGAGCAAACAAAAAAGAGAGAGAAATTGCAATAAGGAAGGATCAAGAAGAAAAAATATGTTCTCATTGTTACCAAGACCAATATTAAATTGAGATGTACTTTAAGTGCTTGTCAGCATACTTCTCAAACTCTTAGAGTAAGAAATCTGGACAAGGCATAAAGTAATGGGGTGGGGGTCAAAGGCCCAAAAATAGGGACCGATTTTAAATAATGCTCCTATAAACTTGCTAGAACAACAGGATTTGTGTTAGCATGCATTTTTGATGGATATGAAGAGTGAAACTCAAAATGTATGTTATTATTCAAGGGCTTCACTACACAGTGATTTTATTCAGGTACAAGTGCCGCGGTGGTACGGCAGTAGCGTTGTTACCTCACAGCAAGAGGTTCTCCCGTTCGATTCTTGGCTTGGCTTGGGAGTGCCTTCTGTGTGGAGTCTGCATGTCCTCCCCACGGTTGGGTAGCGTTCGAAAGACATGCGTGCGTAAATGGGCATGCCTTCGTTAAAGGTTGGGCGTCGAGCTGGCACCTCTGCGTTTCGTAAAAATTTACTGTCAATCATTAGCGGACCGGAGTTCCACTGTGGCGACCCCTTACTGGGAAAAAGCTGAAAGACAAATAACTTCAGTCCACAGTGATTTGCCAGACACCCTCAAATTTTATGAGTCACAGACAATAAATATGAGGCAAAAATCTGGAAAGTTGAGAGCTAGCACCTAAAATTGGATTGTGTTGCAAAGGGGAAAATATTTTTGCAAATGTACGTGCAGTTCATAAATATGTTTGACATCATGCACTAGAGAATAGAACATTTCAATGTCCAAACTGCAGGTAAAATTAGCACTTTGAGTCAATGTTTTTGAATAGATTTGTGGAAGGGAAGTAAACATGGAAAAATACCTACAAGACTAGAGAAGGTGCCGCTCAGAGTAGGGCAGTAGAAATGGTACATGTGTGTACTGGAAATACCAAAAGCCGTATGAAGAGACTAAAAGAGTTTTATGTTTATAGTCCTGCGAGTAGCAGACAGCAAAGGAGACCTTATAAGAGTCTAAGTATGATAAGTATATGTAGTGGCTACGCGGACATGATTAAAAAATCATGAAAATAAAACATAATTTGAAGTTACAAGGTAATGGATGTGATTTTTCAAGGTAAAAAAACAAATGCAAGGCAGGATGCTTGGGGGATGTATGAGCGAGTACTATTTCATTGAAAGCTTGGCAAACCATTAGAACACTTTTCTGAGTAGAAAGTAGGCCAGATTCAGGAATGGACTTCATAAAAACATGTGACAAACTGATAATAGCAAGGCAGTTCATACAAGTACAATACCTCATGAGGAGGAAAAGGGAAAATATGTATCTTCAGAAAGGCAGAAAAAAGAAAGTATTGTTTACAACAGACTTTAATATGGCAAATGGAAAACTTTGACTGCAGCCAAGTATAAGGTCGTTCTTGAGGGCATAAAGCAGGAAAATCTGAGAGGGCTGTTGAAAGAACACTTCAGGAACTCCTGTTCTCAACTTGGCAGGGAGATATCAAGATCTTGAACTGGAATGACATTTGGAGAACAAGTGATGATAAAGCCATGAGATTTTTCTTCAGATTAAACATGCAGGTCAAGCTTCTTATTATTAAGAGGTTCAAATTTCAGAAAAACAGGCTTTTACAAAATGGCACAACGTCTCAGAAAAAGCTGCAGTTATTGGGCATGAAGGTGCTTTGAAAGAGCAGTGGTGGTCAAAATGGTGCCACAGAAGCAATAGACCATTGTGTGCAACTGATACACAAATCTGAAACAAATGAAAAACACCATAGATGTCAAACAAAGTTGTTTTGAAAGTGAAGGACAAAGCATTTAGAAAATTCAGGAGGATGAAGTCGGGTATGGCTACCAGTTAAAACTTAAGGAAAGCAAAGGTGGACAAACAGGAAAAACTAGCTAGTTCCAAAACATAGGGGTGATGAATCTTTTTCTAGATACCTAGTGGAGCAAAGATGTGTAAGGAACAGTAATGCTAAATGAATAAATGTGGACTAGGAAGAAAAAGATGGTGAAAAAGGAGGGCTGCCAAATGAATATCTCAGTATTTGTGAAAAAAACAGTAAGAGGATTTACGAAAAGCAGTCAACAGAAGCACCCAAGAAAATAGGGTAAAACCCCATTCTTTCATGGAAGAAAGCATTTTTAAAGAGCTACAAAAACTAAACATACTCTTTTTAGGTGGAATTCCCACTACAATTATTTAAGACCTGGAACACCACTGTCTCATTACTTTACATCTTTTGCCCCCACTGTATGGTGCTAGCCAAAGGAGTGTGGGCCAGCAAGGTTGCATCAGGCCTGTCCTTTCCCATGCCATCTCCAGCAGGTGCTCTAGCTATGAACTGAACTCTAGTCACTTAGGTCATAGTCATAGAGTTGGCTAACTATAACTTTTTAACAGACTATGGGAGAAGCCCAAATGGGCTTAACTTGATAGGGAACAGCTTTGTTGCCAGTAAACAAGGGATCAAAAAGATAAATGAAAACAAAGGTGCCTGAATCTGTCAGTAAGTACACCCCCTGAGTGTCAGGTTTGTGCCCAAGTTTTAAAAAGTTAACTGTTGTAATTTTGGATCCTTCTACTGAAAACTCAAATGATGAGAGGGAGCTGCAGTGAGGAACACTTTCAAGTTGTGTAATGTTTGTAATACCTGCTTTGGCCAGGACTCTTCCAATTTAATTATTCCCTGTCATATGGAGGGTCCTTTCTTAACCTTGGAAGATACCAGGGCATTCTCCATGTTAAAATTAGAAATCGTGCAACAGTGCAAATAGTTACAGTACTAACCCCCATTAGTGCTACCAGACCTCTTTCTAAAGTACTAGAACAGGTAGGACACATCAATTCCTGAGTTAGTCTGTAGAACAGGGTACAAAGTGAAGTATGCTACTACTACAGCTATAGCCCACCTAACAGACGCCATTTGGGGTTAAGGCTAGCTGAATGGTAGTTTGCTAGCTTATCCGGGACTTTAGGTTGTATAGATTATGAATTGCTACTTGTAAACGAAGCACACACCTGGCTAAGAAGCTATCTAATGAGCAAGGAATATTATGTATGTATGTATGTATGTATATATTTGACATTTACTGGGAAAGTCCAACTGGGATAATGTCCCATTTTCAGCAGAGGCCTGGGGAGAAAAGCTCCACAGATACATAACTTTATTTAACTTTAACCATATTATTACAAAACCTAATACAGAAGAACAACATATTAACCAAGTAAAAATTCACCTTAAGTTCATACAGTGTGAGTCTACACACAATAGTGCAAATATTTGAACAGATACAACAAGTTGAAAAAGAACATGGTCAACAGTTAAAGTATTCACATGTTGCAGTTCATAGAGAAGACTTTAAACACTAAGTCTACTCTATTGTTATTAAAGGCTTTCCTTTCCGGCAGAAATGGGTTATATGTGAAGATCTCACAAGGGTCCATAATAGGTGCCATGGTATTTTCATTCACTATTAATTGATTCCTGTTGGATAAAACCAGGCTAGATGTCCTAACTATACATGAATGCTGTTACTCTAGGTTTCAGTGCCAAGAGTAAGGACATCATCACATTCTGTCAGGGTCATAACCTTTATTAATGAATAAGAGCAATGCAATAGCATTAAGCTGTTGGGAAAAGGTTAAACTTCTTAATGCATGGCAAGTAGATCAAGGTACCTACTTAAGGACATTAAATATCTGGGTATATAGTGGTATCCTAATCTATTCTGTTTATGGTTAAGTATGACAGTATTCTGTCATTTCAGTTTTGACTCATTTATCTTTGTGGATTCAACAAGTGTGGCTTGTAAAGTACTTTAAGGTTTTACAACCTCCGAGTTTGTAATACTAGAGGAATCCAGATGTCTCCCATTCTTAAGGATGACAACATTCCTGCAGCTGAGGGCATTTCTGTGGAACTTATAGAATCTGCATGGCACAAAGAGATGAAACCTTAATTTACACAGATGGCTGAGGATCAGTTATGGGAGCAGCCAGCAATGGAGAGTGGGAGTGAGTAGCCAATGCCCATCATTGGAAGGATGAAGCAAAACTAATCTGCTACATGACTGGCTGCTAGCATAGGCAGGAGATGCAGTATGCAGCTGTCAGATCGAAACATCTATGCCCACCAAACTGTGCATAGCATGGTGGCTACATTAGGCAGGTATACAAGTGCATGCAGAACTACAAGGCAACATTGTGGGAGTCCATCAATGTCAGGCTACCATGGGGAGCTGCACACAGGCCAGGAAAAACAAACAACATTCACCTTTCTTGGCTGCAGGGATGATAGCTCATCCACTGACTGGAACTTCCTGCTGTATTTAGGTTGTTATGGGGGAATGAATAAGTAATTGAAATATGTGGAGATTTGGTGGACAGCAGATACACGGGGCAAAAGTGTCCAGGAAAGAAAATTATCTAAGCCAGCACCATGGTGAAGAGAGAAGGCCCTAGCTACACTGCATATGATCTGACTTCATTTAGCAACTTGCATGCCTGTGGGTGTTGATCAGGGATGATGGGAGTAAGTGGCTCTTGCTAGCTCACTCATTCTGGGGGAAGGTTCGGTAGCTCTGGCTCGCCACAGAGGTGACACCTACCAGGCGAATTGGGTACTTTGCCTAATGGAATTATGAGCTGACCAAATCTGTGCTGCCAGTAGTGCATTTGCACTATGCAGCTGAGGAGAAGCTGGCATGCAAAGGCACACTCTTCCCCTTGGGAGGCATTCTTGGAGGAGTCACAGAGGAGGGATGGAATGCTCTCAAGAGAACAGCGTAGGCTGCTCCCAGCAAGCTGGCCCAATTCCTATCACCTGTCTATTGCTAGGGAACAGAGGCCTAATAAGAATTTTTAGGCTGGAATGCATGGGCCATAGGGCTTTTGTCTAGCCAGCAGATACCCAGCTCCCATTTCACCTGAGTGAGAAGGCGATTTGGATGAAGGTAGAGGAGCCATCAGACAAGTTCCTAAGGCAAAGCAAAGTAATAAAGGACTCCGTGCCAGTAACTAATCATTACTGAAGTGCATTAGGTCAGAATGTGACTTGCAGAATTGAGCAGTAGTTTAGGGCATGTTTAAAAAGAATGACCTCTTAATTCCAACAGTCAGGGCACCTCCTGTGTTATGAGGTTTTCTTCCACATTTGGTTTACTGCTAAATTGTCATATGTTTTTATTTATTTATTTAAGTTATTTGTTTACAAGGAAAGTCCGACTTGGAATGAAGCCAATTTTCAGTGTAGGCCCAGGGAGAAATGCTCCAGACACATGTCTTTGTAACATGAGGAAACTGGAACACCCAGAGAAAACCCACACAAATGCAAGGAGGGCATGCAGACTCCACACAGAAGGCACTCCAGCCAAGAACTGAACCGGAGAACCTCTTGCTGTGAGGCAATAATGCTACCACTGAACCACTGCAACATCCAGTATTGTAACTGAAGGCAATTTTACATAGCTCAGAAAGTCATATTAGCAGATTTTGCTAGATACCCCACAAAGTTAACATCACTGCAGATTGCTTGAAAACCAGCACTGGTTATACTCAAATACCGAAGGAATAAAGCAATATATGCCTGGTCCATAGACTATTTATTTAATTTCTGCAAGTCTTGAGTTTGTAATAACATGACGGGAATGGACCCCATTCCTAAGTTAAAGTATGATTCAAGCTCATGAAATCAGTATTGTTTCAATCTTTGTTTGTGGGTTCTGCAAAAAGCACTTCTGGCTATGTGCCCAGTAATGACTCCTCCTGCAGTTCATACGGAGTTACATGTATCGGCAGTGTATCTAAGTATGTTTCTAAATTCTCTTTTTATAAGACCTGTTGCTCCTACTGCTGTTATAACTGTCTGGGTATCCTTCTTCCACATTGCCCTCATTTCTGCCTGCAAATCCTGGTATTTTATGACTTTGTCTCTCTCTCTCTCTCTCTCTCTCTCTCTCTCTCTCTCTCTCTTTATGTAAGACACTGTAGTCACTGGGTGTAGCAGTTTCAATGATCAATGTTATACTATTTGTAGTTTTCTCTCATCTGTTTTTGAACTGTCGGTATTGGGTGATCCCATGTAATATAAGCTTCACCATTTTCTATAATGTTTTGTGGCTCATGTTTCCAGTGTTTTTCATCTACTTCAATATTATAATGGTTGTACAATCCCAATGCAACAGTCTAACCACACTGTTATGTCTTTCAGTATACGGTCTTTCTGCCATTAGCATATCACAAACAGCAAAAAGATGTGCTACGGTTTCCAATTCTGTTTTACAAAACCTACATTTGTCTGTTTCTCCCACATGTTCAATGTACTTTGTAATCCATAGTGTACATAGTCCACTATCCTAGGCTGCCAATATTAACCTTTCATCTTTTGGTTTAAATTCACCTCTCCTCAACCATTCCTGCATTCAGTCCTGATCATGAGGTTCTTCCAAGAATTTTGTATACTTGCAACTGTATTTATGCATTTTCCACATTTCTTGCATTCTCATCTGATTTTTCACCTTATATTCTTTTTTTTTTTTTTTTTTTTTTTTTTTGATACATTGAATTTGCTGCCTGATTTTTATCTACTTCTGGTTTGCTTTTTGCTTTCCATTCCCGTTTGACACCAACATGCTTCTGCTAATGTAAGCAGGGAAGTCATCTTAGACTTATTCTTTTCATGTTTCAAAATTTTCGCTATGTTTGGGTCTTGTGAGGTCAGCAGATATGTATGCAGTCCCATGATTGCAGATCGATACATGTAATCAGTTTTGAGGAAGCCTATACCTACTTCAGAACGGAGAATATATAGTCTTGGTATACACTGATTTTTATAAATCATTTGGTGAGCATGAAACATCCTTCTTTTTTTCCTGTCCAACTAATCCAACACCTTTTGGGGCCAGTCAGTCACTCCAAAACTGTAAGTTAGGGCAGGAAGGGCAAATTGTTTTATAGCTTGGACTTTGTTCCTGGATGTCAGTGCTGTTTTCGGTATACATTTTAGTCTTCTAAAATATTCCTTATTAAGTTTTATTCACATTTGTTCATGTTTTGTTAATCCTTCATCAATTCCTTATTATACACCCCCTCTTGTTCAAGTTCTTTTATATCACATTCCAGTCCCAAACTGATGTTTTCTTGCTGCTGCAGCTTTCCTGCATTTATCAAGACCAAATGACATTCTTGTATAGTTTTAAAAAGTTTTGACCACTTGCAGTTGTGCTTTCAGTTCTTCAACTGATGAACTATATAGTCTATACAAAAGAAGATAAGTCTTTACACTTGTTATTGTTTTCGGCAGTTAGCATTGCCGCCTCACAGCAAGAGGTTCCTCCAGTTCAATCCTCAGCTGGGGTGGCTTCTGTGCAGAGTCTACATGTCCTCCCTGTGGTCATGTGGGTTTCCTTCGGGTGCTCAGTTTCTTCCCACATCCCAAAGACGTAGGTGGATTGGATACTCTAAATTGGCCCTAGGCATGAGTGCGTGCATGTCTGCGCCTTCCATGGAAGGTTGGGCACGGGGCTGGCAACTCGACACCGTAAAACTCCACTGCCAACCAATCATGAGCGGACAGGTGATCCACTGTGGCAACCCCTAACCGGGAAAAGCCAAAAGAAGAAGAAGATTGTTTTCTGGGAGCTACATTGTAGCCATGACGTAATCTGATAAGTAGACAGCTTAATGGCTTAAGGGCAAGAGAAAAGAGCAGCGATGACAAGAGAGTCACCCTGAAATATCCCAAATAATAATTTGTCCTTTATCATGGCTTAGCTGCAAGGTGTTTCATGGTCGCTGTAATGTAATCAATCAGTGTAGGGGGTGTATCTTACACATTTTTTGCATTCTTTTATCCATGAATGTGGAATACTGTCAAATGCTTTTTTGTAATCTTTCTATGCCATACTTAGATTCTTCCCCTTTTTATAGTTCTCCATTATGACTTTATTTAACAACAAATGATCCTTTGTTCCATATGACTTTCTTTTGTTCTATTGCCACGATTGAGTTTTCTTCTAATTGACTATAAACTCTGTCTCCATCAATTCCAGTGTATAGTTTATTTGTCGTTGGAAGGCAGGTCATTGGCCTATAGTTTTTAGGATAGCTTGCAGGTTCGCTC
This sequence comes from Protopterus annectens, assembly GCF_019279795.1. NCBI lineage: Eukaryota > Metazoa > Chordata > Ceratodontiformes > Protopteridae > Protopterus > Protopterus annectens. The sequence continues at coordinate 967,978,357 of NC_056743.1, forward strand.
TTACGTTGGAGCATTGTTTTTACTGTTAACCAGTCTGGTTTCTGTTCAGGATGTGCATATAAATAGTTCATACTCGTGGCTAAATCTTCATGTAAAGATGTCAATTATTTTAGACAGAAGTTATGTACTGCATCTGGGCCTGGGGTTTTCCATTTAGGGGCTTTTCTTAACTTTTTGTTTCAATCTGTCTGGCCATTACTTTATCCCATTTCATATGCAGTACATTTGAACTTCTTATTCTTTGTTTTACTTGTTCTCTCCATTTAGCATCTTTTTTATGTACCACATGATCTTCATAGATATTTCTTCAAAATTTATCTATTTCTTCTTTTTTGGTGGTGTTTCAATTCCTTTTGCTGTGTTTCCCAATTTTTTATAAAATGTATTTGAGTCATCAATAAATTGCTTATTTTGTACATTTCCTTTATATTTATCTGCATTATCTTCCAGTTTTTCTTCCTCTGCTGATATTTTTAGTTTATTATTTGCAATGGTGCATGATAGATCCCGATCTGTTCTGATACTGCACATTGCTTTTACCATGTCTATCTTTGAGTATTTTTGTTGCTCTGGTCCCTCTTCTGTACTCTTCTAAGAGTGACACCTCTTATCTCAATTCTTTATAATTTTCTCCATTCGATAATTCCATTATGGTGTTTGATTTTTCCTTTCCCTAATTGCCCTATGTTTTTGTGGTAAGACCTTATTATTAATTTAGCTGCACAGTAATATATTCTATTTACTTCTGTTATATCGCATTAATTTCTATGAACAGTTCTGATAACTGTGTTAATTTATCAAACGTATAACTTTTGGGTTTTATTGACTTTCTATAGCTTATTTCTTTCATTTATCTGTCTATCTCCATTAAATCAAGCAACTCTTGTCTTAGATCATTTTCTCCTAAACTGAGGGCACATTTTTCATTCTCCATTTCCTGCGGGCATTCTATAGAAAGTTTCACAGCATCTTCTGTGCCATATTCCCTTCAGTTTCATCCTGTGTCATCCATTGCTCTTTCATATGGGAACTCAATGGCCTATCATTCCACAACATTGACTGTGTCAGAGTTGCCACAGTTTCCTGTTCCTTCCTTTGCTGTGCAACCCCAACTGAAGTTTTTTTGTACTGGTTTGATGTGGAAGGGTCCAAAGTATTCATATGTTTCCCACTCTACTGGTTTCTCCTTAATTTGGGGATATATTGCTCTGTCCTGCTGTGATGTTATCAAAGTTAGATGTTCTATGCTAAATCCTTCACTTTGCAGGTAATTCATAACCTCACTTTCTATTTCTTTAACTTCTCCACTGTTAATCCTCTTTTCTAACTTTTCTCTTTTTCTTATTTTTTGTATTGTAAAATTTTCCATATCCAGATGACGTTGCCTGTATTTTTCTTCAAATATCTTTGGTGCTGCTCTTTTTGTATTGATTAGTTTTGCTTTCTCCTTTCCATAAATATTGCACCATATTAAATTTTTCTCTTTCCCATGTCCATGTCCATATTTGTTCTTCAGATGTCTCCTGCTCCTCCTGTTTCTCCTTACTTCATTGTTCCATCATACTGTGATATTATCTGTGTTATACTTTCTACACTAAATCCTTCACTTGTCAGGTGTTCCATAGCTTCAACTTCTATTTTTTTAACGTCTACTTTACTAATCTTCTATTCTACATTTCCTCTTTGTGATCTTATTTTTTGTACTATGAAATTTTACATCTCTGCATGCGTTTGCCTGTATTTCTCTTTTAATATCTTTGGAGTTGCTTTTTTTTGTATTCATTAATTTGGCTTTCTCCTTTGCATAATCATTGCACCATATTGGATCTCTTTCTTTCCCATGTCCATATTTCTTTTTTTATACCTTTCAAAAATGTCTAGGTTTTGTTTTTTATATTTTTGCACTTCCTCAGTCACTTCTTTTTCCAAACAGCCCAAGTTACAATGCTAAGAATTGAAATTTTTTCTGTTCTGTCAGTCACAAAAATTAAGCTGCTTACAGGGGACAATGCCTTTTGTATGTAAGCATTATCATTGTTAAATTCTCCCAAACCCTGTCATGCAATGGATACTTGTCATATATTTAAAGAATCTGAGAATAACCTGGTAATTACAAGTATACGGTTTTGCTTATTTTGTATGTACTAAAATGTGTCCGTAAACCTGCTAATTGGTCAATAATTGTAGTAAATGTAAACTTTGTACTGTCTATGCTACTGTGTATATACCGTAAACCATGTGTGTAACTGGATTATAGCTTTTGTCCATAGCCTCTGTACTGTTTGTTGCACAACTGCAGTCAAGAGGAGAGCTTGCATTTTTATTTTGTATTGCTGTGACATTCCTCTCTCTGCATCATCTGTGCTACTACTACTGTCATGCCTAAGCAATGATGCAGTTATAACTAGGCAGTTACTCGTCCAGCGATGTTAATAATCTCTATAATGAATACACTAATTACTGAGAACTAAAAAAGTATAGTAAAATTTGGAAGTCTATGTTGCCATATTCATTGTTTTTATCCAGAGTTAATTATCCTTTAGAAATGAATGGCTTCTGTAAAACATTTTGACTTGGAATACAGCTTTCATTTTTCTATCCTTTTTTTCTGCAGGTCGTTCCCCCAGCGATGACACTGATGAAGTTGTGTTTTCACCTTTGTGTGTTAAATGCAGTCCTTCTAGATCACAGTTGTGTGTGCCTGAGTAAAGCTAAACACTCTGGGACACGCAAGATATTGTCATACCTGCCTAAAAGTAATAAAACTTTGAACTCTGATGGGAATCTCTTGGATGATGCCCTGACGGAACAGGGTTATTACCTGCAGAAACTTTTCACTGTGTATGGTGAGAATGGCACACTTTCCTATGAAGGTCTCACCAGTCTACTGATGAATCTGGGTCTAGGTAAGACTCAAGTTGTGGCCATTAGTCACAAAGGTCTAGGACATGATCATGTTTCTCATCTGGAAGCCCTGGATGTACAGGAAAGCAGGCATTCTCATTTGCATTCCATTCTAGACCACGTCTCTCCCTCCACCACTAAGGAAGGAAGTTTGAGAACGTTTCCACAAGGAATCACTACTGCAAAGCCTGTTGTGTCTGTAGAACTGAATGCAACGTCTAGGTAAGATGAGTTTATGTTGTCATCCATTCCACACACATTGTAGCTTTTCCAGTCAGTAATTTTCCTTGGACCATGGTGTGATGTATGTTTGCTGTCATACTTCTTTCCTAGATTCAGGAATGAGCCAGAGAGTAGAATGGGATGATTCCAAAGGTATAGGTTAGTGCTTTCACTTAGGAAGTGAGAATGGTCTTAATATCCCACTGTTTTTGTGACTTCAGTAACAGGATATGGGTCATGCCTTTCTCTGACGATATATATTTTTATCTCATGCTACCAGAGAACCAAGATTTATTCAAGACAGGCAGGTCAGTAAATGGAAACGCAAGTGTAATTGGTGTAGTGGCATGGAGTTTACAGACGCTACTGGTGACCTTAGCTTGACTTGCACCCTGTATTTTGGAGGACTGGCCAGGGGGAAGAAGACTGGCTACTGCCTGCTGTTCTTCGCTGGGGAAAGGTGTGGGGGTTATCTGTCTAGCAGAACCTAGTACAGGGTGAAGCAAACAGCAGCAGTAAGAGAACTGCACACTGGCAGATACACATACCAGTCTTAGTTTCCTTGTTACTTGCACAGTTACTGTTTATGAATTTAAAAAATCCTAGCTCTTCTACAGTAGGTTGTTCCCACCTGCCAAAGCCAGCTTTTGAACTATTCACCTAAAGATGGACCAGCTACCAGAATGATAAACCTATTGAAGTGAATGACCTTTCTCTAGGGTGCTGTTGTGTACTAAGGTGTAAATAGGGAATGAAAGGGCCATTTGGTTGCAAATGCATTTGAGGGCTGTAGTCAGAAGAGGACCCTATTCAAAAAGAAAAAAAAAAACAAAGAAAACTAGAAATAATATAGTATGGTTTCCAAGTCATTAAAATATTAAAAATGATTGTCACCTACATGGCTCTTGAAGATGAACACTATGCTTTGGGAGTCCAGAGAACACTATGTGTATCTGTAATACTTTAACCTTACCTCAGAGAGAATTGTTTATTGGCTCCTTATGCAGTATAAAGCTTACAATAATAAGGAAGAGCTCACTATAAGAACAAAATGTCTAAATGTAGGAATTTAGACTTGGTGGGTAAACTACAGTAGCGTGCCATACATAACACATAATAGGCAATTTGTAATACTTGTACAGCTTCTGCAAAAGCATCCACCAGATGATATTCTGCTAAAAAAAATCTCTTGGTTGTAGTAAACATCATATTGATTGGAATAATTCTTTCAGGAGATATCATGGTAGGTATAGTCACCCAGTGGTGTGAACATTGACTGTAGGTGATGGTCACTATCAATATGACAATCACCCCATGTGCAAAATTGTGAAAATGTGTCTATATCCATTTCAAAACTGGATCCCTCTCGGCAACAAAATATATTGCCATACTCTCACAAAGCACCATTCATACTTTGAACAAAAAATAGTAACCTGTTTTTACATAGACAGTGCTTCTTGTTTAAAAAAAAATAATTTTATTAAATTATAACATATGACATAGGCAATGTTACATTTATATAAATGAAAATAAACCATAGCGACACAGTCTTGGCTGCAAATATTTCACATTACAAACCATGCCGATACAGCTGTCGCTGCAAACAATATACATCACTTATCATGTATCCAGTCACTGTCAGTCAACCATTTCATAGCTTAATCAAATCCTGCCTTCTTTTAAACCTCATTCTTCCTCTGTGTGTATTGATCCCACAATTCCCATTTTTTTTCCTATGGAATTTACTCCTACCCTTTTCTAAAGATCCCAATTCCAGTTGTTTTATCTCTTACTATCTTTGCTACTTCTAGTAAGGTTGGTTTAGACTTTGATTTCCATTTTCTAGTAATTGCTTTTTTTGACAGCAATCAGACTCCAGACTTCCACATAAATACCATCTATTCCTGGGAACCTTCCTGTAGATTGGTTATACATCTCCATTTTTATCTCATCTCCTCTTATCCTGTTAGTAATTGAGCCTCCTCTACCTAGGCATATTTAATTCTTCCATAAACATTTCCATTTGTACCTTTTCTTGATTTCTGTATATTTCTCTGCTTTATACAGACTTTCATAGAATTTCCAAAATATTTCTAATACTTCTACAGATTCCCTTATTATCTTCCTTATTATAGGATCCGTAAGCTTGGTGACAGCCCTGTCTACATTCGCTTGCCTGAGTTGTTGTGCTAAAAAGTTTTTGTGCTCTAGAGTTATCAAAAAATAGTTGCTTAACAGCAATCTTTCTAAACTCATGCATATTATTGAGGTAATACCCTATTTTCTGTTTAGCATTCTGCAATTGCTCTTCTTCAGTGAGATTCCCCCTATATTTACTTTAACAGTTGTCAGTCCCTCTAAATAATTCTTGTTACTGTTTAACCATATCTCCCTTTCTTTTATTTCAACCCTATTTTTAACTCAACTTAATTTTGTCCCACTCCCTAGCTATATTTTCAGAAGTTTCTATCTTTTTTATAGCTCCTGAATAATTTCCATTACCCATTTCTTAAGTTCCTCTCTTTTCAACAGACAGGTGGAAAAATGCCAGTGTCTCATTTTTTATTTCATTACCCTGTGTTTTTATTTTAGTTATTATTGGCACATGATCTGAAATAGTTATCGGATGATTATTAAGATCTTCATTTAAATGCACATGTTCCTGTGAAATGTAAATTCTGTCTACCCTAGCTCAGTTTTTGTATCTTGGGGAATAATATGTAAATTCACTCCAAACTTCTAGTAATGAATTCACATCATACATGTCAAATATTTTCATGAATTTCTTTAAAAACCTACCCTCCTTTGTTCTGTTTTCCCTTCTTGACCCCAAAATACATCTTCACTGATACAAATCAAGTTCCAGTCCCCACCTATTAAGTAATATGCCTTGCTGAAAGCTGATTATTTCTCCCAGAATTTTATTAAGCTGCATTACAGCAGTTTTCCAGTGGAATATAAATACATGCCAGTGTAATCCTCATTCCTTGCCAATAACCCATTAGTAATACAAATCTACCATTATTGTCTTTTTTATCCTCTTCTATCACTATTTGGAGATCTTGCAATTAATACAAATACTCCTGTATTACTTTGCCCCAAGTATTCCGCTGAATACCTATCCTGAAAACCTCTCTTTTTCAAATTCACATGTTCAGTTTTTTCCAAGTGTGTTTCCTGTAGAATAGCTATTTGTATGCTACATTTTTTAATGTAGTTCACTACTCTTTTTCTTTTTTTGTATTTATCTGTGAGACCATTAGCATTTAAAGACATTATAGCAAGGATCATATTCTTGAGAAATTATTATTTCCACCTTTTATGTATAACTGCTTTTTCGTTAAATGTCCAGTTCCAGCTCTTGTGTTACATTCATGTACTGTTTGGCAGGTTAATCTTTTTTATACAGTTGTTTCTTGTCTTATCCACCTCAGCCAATGTTACATCTTGCAGACCTTTTTGATTTATTGAAAACCCTCAAACATAATGTAAGACACCATCAGCAAACGTATGCAAACTATCCACCAACCAGGCCCATACCCCCTACCACCCCCAACTGCAAAACGGTCCTTTCTCAATAAAACCCATTCTAAACTGCTACATCAAACTTATCAATCTTAAACCAGGTTCCTCTTCAGCTGGCAACCTGCCACCTCTCTAACTAAAAGCTGCTGCTGTCTCCATAGCATATCCTGTCTCCATCCTCAGAAACTGCTCAGTTAGTGAATCCACTGTTTCTGCCCCCTAGAAAAAGTTCCACACTATACCAATCCACAAAGGTATAAATTCTATTGAGCTCTCTAATTATTGACCTATTGCCATACTCTCTCCTCTCTCTCCAAAATTCTTGAGCACTGTGCTCATAAACAAATCTCAGCTTGTATTACTCATGAAAACCTAATTACCCCTACTCAACATGGCTTCTGCTCCCACTACAGCACCACTACTGCACTTATTTCTTTTACTAACTCTATCTTCCTAGCTAGAGACAATGATAAACTAGTGTCTTGCATCTTTTTAGATCCAAAGCCTTTGACACCGCCTGTCACCCCATCCTCCTCTCCAAACTCTTTCAAATCAACCTCTCCTCAGCAACTATATCCTGTTTCAGTGGCTACCTCACAGACAGACTGCAATCTGTGAAATGGCTCTCTGCTGTTTCTCTTTTTCTTCCCATCAAAATGGACGTCCCTGAAGGCTGTATTTTAGGACCCTGCTTTTTAACATTTTTACTAACCAACTTCACATGTCCTGTCCTCAGTCTTCCCCTCATACAGTACGCAGATGACTCCACCATCATTTCTACTGCTGACCGTCCCACTGACCTACTAACTCTGACACAAACATCTTTCACCCTCACTGAAACATCGCTTACTAACAACCAACTCATATTAAACCCTAAAAAGACCAAACTTTTTCTCTCCCTCCCAAAACCCCTTTACCATCTTAAATCCTCATTCACCATCTCTTGCCTCAACAACACTATGATCATAACTGAACCGCACACTATAAACTACTTGGAGTAATGGTGTATGATCAACTAAAATTTGACCATCATGTACTTAACTGCATAAAGAAAACCCACCAAAAGCTTGGTTTACTCTATAGGAACAAAAGGTTCCTCACACCCAACTCTAGGATCTCACTAGCCCAAACTTACCTTCTCCCCAACTTCTTTTACAGCTCTCAAATTTTAACCAACTTAGTCTTCACTACTTTCCACTGTCATGCTCTCTAGACACTCAGCTGGTTAGAGTTTCTTAACCAACTCTTATTTAAGCAACTTCTCATTGTCCATACTATTTTGAATAAGCCCTCCTCTTGCCCTAGCATTTCCTCACTTGTCTCCCTGTATAAGCCCCCTCAAGCCCACAGAAGCTCTGATCAATGTCTCTCACAAATTCACAGACCTAAAAAGTCTATTGGTCAGAATCTCTACAAGCTCCCCATGAACCTTTGAAACATTTCCTACATCCACGAATTCAAGAAAATTTTCAAAAGTTACCTTAATAGCACATGGAATTGCCTCTGTAATCTCACATGTGAACCCACCCCTTTCTCTACCACTATCCTCTTTATTCCTCCCTTCCTTACTACCATATCTCACTTAATTGCTCTGTATTGTACAATTACCCTCTGAAGGTAACCCAATGTGTTATGTAAATTAATTCAAATGTTTTATTGTATATTTCTTTGCTATGTTTTTTTTTACTTAGTGTTATAATGTCTCTTACTATATTGTACTGTGGAGCTATATCTACATTTGCTTAACTGTTTTATTGTAAAATTTTCACTGTATTCATCTTCAGTTTTGTAAATGTTCTTGCTTACTTATACTGTGAAGCTTTTCTCCCTAGGCCTCTACTGAAAAAGGTCTTTTGCTCAGATGGACTATCCCAGTTAACAAATGTCAAGTAAATAAATAAAAATACAAACACACACACACACACACACCAATACCCCCCAAAACATATTAACTTAACAATAACACACAGATATCTATATCTTCAAATATTGAAGTTTTACCCTCCTAATAGGATCAAATGTTCCAAACTGGCAGCCACACACACAGACTTGAGCTGGCCTAAAGAAGCGATGTTCTTCGTGTTTCACTGTTGCAGTCATAAACTGTAGTAACTTTGGTACATAGCCCTCAGCCAACGCCATCTCTCCAGTCTTCTTGCCCGTAAGGGTGGAAAGCAGCTCGAAAAAAGTGTTGGTGCTTATTTTCTAACAGCCGCATTTTTGGTTTGGCCCATCCGGTTGTTACTTTCTTCTCAAAGTGGGCACTTCGCTAGAATCTTTTTCTTGTTCCTCCATGTCAGAAAAAATAATTGTAATTGTTGTGGGAAACAACACCAAAGATTTCCACCATTGTCTACCTTTGCTTTTACTCCCTGACACCACGCTTTTGTCCTGTCTGTGCCAGGTTCAATCCTCTATACTATCAAGCGCAGGTTTATTGGGCTAAATTATTTTGGCACATCACTATTTCAAAAGGCAAAGCAAAGACAAGAGACTCCTACTAAAGTCTAAAGTTCCAGCAAGCTGCTTCTGAATCCACCTCTCAAGACACAAAAACAATTATTGAGGATGGCTGATTTTTGCTTATGATGATTAGGGGGGGTTCTCACCTGAAAAAGGCCTCCTCAGGATGTTACTCTGGATTCCTCTGACCAGGCTTCTGTATCTTCTTCTCTTTCCTCTGACTCTTTTGGGGAAACCTTGTGAGATATGAGACAACATTTTCATTGAAGGACAGGGGAATATTGCTTCCAGAAAGAGGCTTAGATTTCTTCTTCTTCTCTTCCTCAGCTTAGGCCTTTAGCTATCTCTCTGTTTTGACTGATGATGACATTGTTTTTGAGAATTTTGGAATCCTGATTCCATGCCTCCTGCTCCTTCTAAACCTGATAGATTTTATCCTGACTCCGACTCTCATTTATTTAAAATTAAAATGCCTTCTGCAGATCCTGAAACTATTTTCTCAGGGCTCTAAGGCTGCTAAGGTTGCTAAAAATTGATTAGGAGACATGCCTGGCTTCGCACAACAAAGTGAACAGGTTAGGGTAAAGGCTAAGTTATTAGATACCCTGTTCAACAGTTCTTTTTGGTTTGGTTCTAAGGCTGTTTATTAAAAGATGGAAGAAAAGGCAAAGTCCATGCAGACTGCTGTAAAAAGTTCTTTACTCTTCAGCCTCTATTTTCCAGGAATTGGCCCCCTCTAAAAATTCTTCTTTTCCATGTCTGACAGGCCTCAAAAGAAGATATAGGGATAGAGAGGTCCTGGTCAGACTAGAAAATGGACAGATCTAGGACAATGGACTGCTTCTTCAGATCCCTTCAGAAAGACATCCCAATCTCAAGGAAAAAGCTCAAAAAATGACTCTCTCACTGACTCTCGGCTTCAGGACCCCTTTTCTCTCTCTGGAGGAAAACTTCCAACTTTTTTACAGACTATGGCTCACAGATGATGGGGAGAGAGTTATGTGGACACTTGGGTTTAAAGGTTACAAGTTCCACTTTCACACTTTGCTCTCACAACGGTTGGCCAGCTGTGCCAAAACTTCAATGGTCAGAGCTAACTCATGGTGGCCATCTTCTGGGGCCTGAGCCCATGAGCTCTGTTCCACAAACAAAACTCTTGGAGACCTATTCTGGACCTTTCTGTGTTAAACACCTTTTGGAAATTCCAAAGAAGATGCTTTACCTGCAAAAACAAGCTAATTCCAATCTCTCAGGACGCCTGGGATGTGACATGACTTAATCAGCAAAGATCTTCTGCTTCAACATCTGGACTTTGTTCACGCTCTTCTCCTACTACTGGGATTCTCAGTGAACAAAAAAAAACACTTGATCCCTTCTTCTCTCAATATGGTTATGGCCCTCTTAATAAATACAACCTTACAAAGGGCCTACCTCACTCCAGAAAAACAAACTCAGCAACACTTACTTTCAACACCTTGGCAACTCTATCTCAGCTCACTGCAAGGGGGTTTATGGGACACAGCTCTAAATTTGAATCTGCATCTCAGGCTCAAATTCATTCCAGGGAAACAGGCTTAGCTTACACAGCCTGAGCAGAACATTATTTCATCCTCTCGACGATGGATGCTAGACACCAACAGTTCAACACAGTTATTGCAGTTTGGGGATGTTGGGATGAGATCTAGCATCCCATCTCATCAATCATCATTCAGCTGCCTCGCTTTTGCCTCCCACACAAAACAGCACAAGTCCCACAGCCCTGTCCTTCAGCTGGAGTAGCTTTCCTTCAGCACCTGTTCCTCCCTCCTCTCTACTGCCTCGTACTGTACTAAGATCTAACAAGCCAAACAAGCCCAAGTCATTGAAAGACCCTTTGCTTGGCAGCTGGCTCTTCAAAGGAATTTGATTTCTTAGCTCTCCCAAACCCAAGTTCTTGATGTTCTTGAAGTTAGACCCGTCTACACACCTAAATCCTATGCCTCTAAATGGAAGAGGTTTTCTATTTTCTTGAGGGACAGGGGACAGGACCCTCCTCCTCTGGATCCCCTGTTTTAACTTTTATCTTTCTAACTTTCCTTTTCTTCGAATCCTTTTAAGCTTCTGCCTTTCTGCGCATGACATTTCTGATCCCCCTTCTTTTCTCATCCTTCATTGATGATGGTTCTTGAGAGGGCTAAAACAAATTTGCTCAGGACCCCTCCCCTCCTGGGCCCTTGCCTGGGATCTTAATTTGTTTTAGGCCTGCTGCATCTTCAGATATTAAGTTTTTATCCTGGAAGACTGTTCTTTTGTTAGCTTTGACCTCTGCAGAAGGGTCTCAGAGTTTGCAAGCTCTCATGGCTGTGGAACTTATCTTATTTTCCATCAGACACAGTATCCATTAGAAGTCATTCTACTAGAGCAGCTGCTACTTCTAGCTTCTCCTCCAGGAGAATCCCAAGGAAGGATATTGAGCTGCCACTTGGAGGAGTTCTGTGCATCCACTTTTCTAGCACCGCATTTTCCCTTGTTTTCTAAGTCTAGGCCTCTGCTTGCTCTGCCTCTTCTTGCCTCCTTCTTCTATCCCTTCTTTCTGTCTCTCTACTCTGCCCCTCTATTCTGCTTTGGAGTCCACACTGCAGTTGTGAAACACGAACAACATAGTACGAAGAACATAGTACAGTTGTGTGTACACTTCAGAAGTGTCTGTGTGTTTGCGGTCAGTTCCCTCCTCAGTCCCTCTTTCTCCCTCTCCTCCTCTTCTCTGTGTTTATTTGTTGTGTTCATTTTGTTTTTGATTGGGACTTCTTTTTGATGAGTTGGGAAGGCTGGAAGATGGCGTCGGGCAAGGGCTAGAGGCCAAGGCGGGCTGAGGTCAGGGATACTAGCTTATACAGCCGGGACCCGGACCCAGACTTTGGCCTTCTGGCCGACTAAGGCTGCCTGTCGCAGGCGCGCCCTACCGTTATGACTGCAACAGTGCAAAGACACTCAGTTTGTTGCAATTTATGGTAGATTACCTTTCTCCATGCTAAGGTACATGGTACAGCCTGTAGTTCCATTAAGTGCTGTCGGGTTTTTTCTTATCTTTATAGCTCTCCCAGCTGGGAAAACACTTGAATAGTTTCAGAAAACATTTCCCCAAGCCATCTCTCTTTTGCAGATTGTCTGCTAGAAACATGAGAACCAGACACAAAACTGTTTACTGTAAAACAAACAAAAAAACAGAAAAAGGCCTTATAATATTCAATATTCTCTTTCATTTACTTTCTCTTAAAACTTACTAGATTAAGCTAATGGCTTTAACCCAGTCATTTGCTGTGCAAGAATGAGAAAAAGCACACAAATCTTTCTTTTGTCGTGGTCTTTTAACCAGATCTTTTTACATTTCAGTGCCTACATTTCTTAAAACTGAACAAGAAGAAAGAGAAAAGGGAGAAAGAGCACATATTTACATTAGTATCCCCATTGCACATAAAAATAGCTGAAAAAAAACTTTACTTTATAACATGCAAAGAAAATCCTGCACCATGTAAATAGTACTGTTAAGAGAAAAAAAATCTTTTATTTGGTTAACGCTCCTCCTTCCCCTCTCGAGTATTTTTTGAACATTAATAACTTGATGTAGCTCATATGCTTTAGAGTCCCCTACAAGTTTAACAAATTCCAAAGAAGCCCAGTATTCCCAGATGTTCTTGTTAGGTCATGTTTCGCATATACAATTATTGCATTATAATAACACATTTGTCAATTTCCAAGTTACTGATTTTCTTCTCCAAACATTAATGACATGAATTGGGGCATATGCTTTAGAGTCCCCTATGGCTTTAACAAAGTCCAAGAAAGTCTAACATTTCCAGATTTTCTTGTTCTGTTCCTGAGTTTTACAGTTTTATCACCCCTCTCTAAATGTCTATTTGCAGCTTCTTCCATTTTCCAGCCTTTTATTGTCTGAGTTGATATACTCCATCAGTGTTTTTATTTGTCAGGTCTGTGTGCAGTTGTCTTATACTTTCCTCAGTGGTATTGGAAGTCATGTCTGGCTTGCACTGCCTTTTGCTGAACAGCTACAGAACTTTTCCCTGTCAGTGTTTTTTCATCACCTTTTGTAGCTGATTTTCCTTCAGGTTCACTATATTTCTTTTCTCCTGGCATCCAGGCAGTGCACTTAGTAGCCAGTTACTGAACTTCACCCAGAAATCTAGGTCCACTGGCTTTCTCTCTTAAGTTTGTTTTCACACTGCGAGAGCTAGAATTAAGCTGTTACTCAATGTGCAGCCGTCTTGGAAGTTTACATAGAGTGTTAATAGTAAGTGGACCCGGCTTGCAACATGACTAATCCAGTACCAGCCAAAACTATCTTGGTTAAAGAATCATGGCTTAAGGACAGCTCATGGATTTCCCCCAAAATTACTACTAATTATTCTTTACTCTATAATAACAGGCCAGGCCCATGGCAAGGAGTAGGTGTGCTTATGCTGGTCAAGAAAGACTACAATCTTGCTCCAAAGTTGATCCAAACAAGTAACACCAGTAATGGTAGTGCTCTCAAGTGACTGCTGTTGGAAATAAATACAGGTAATCCTACTAAATGAATCTCGACTTCTATTTACATTATACCTCTAGGCACAATTGCAATGTTGACTAACCTATACTAAAGTAGATTACAGCAGAAGCAAACAATCATAATTTAATTATTATGGGGATATTAACTTTGTCTGTAACAGATAACTAAAAACAAAACTTAATAGATTTGTTTTAACCTTCAGCCTTAGTTGACAAAAGAACTAGGTAAAATACCGAAACATCAGTATCTACTACTATAAATATTTAGCTGAAAAACCTGAAAGACCTTTAGTTACCCCTCATTTTCTTAAGTCATCATAACCCCTTTCTCTTTACATGGTCACTAAAATCCAGTAAACTTCCTCCAGCCTATATTTCTGTGCATAACATAACTGAATCCTCTGAAAATCCTCTGATCATAGAGTTAAATAATATGGACTTTTTTCCGGTTTATAAAGCTAGCAGTCCTACTGATATAATTGAGGCCTTCACTGTACTTGTGTCACGCAAGAAAAACATTTCAAACTTTAAACCAGAAGACTAAAAGGCAAAACAATGCCATGGTTAAACTCAGATTTAGTTCAATAAATTAAAAACAGATGCAAAGCCTGGAAAGATCTGAAAATGAGCACTGAAAGATCTGAAAATGAGCACTAAGAGAAACCTAAAGTTTACCAAAATGTGAAGAAAAGCACAAGAAGACATATAAATGCAGCAAAAGCATCTTATTGTTGAAATCTGCAAGAGACTCATTTTAGACAACCAAGACAGTCCCGGGAGACAGTAAGGTGTTTAACGTCTGCCAAAATATTCCTCAGATTAAATTAACATTAACATTTAGATCTCATTTTATTAAATGAGATAATACATAACATGGTTAACCCTCTTAAAACACTAACTTCCTCCTATACTAATGTGAGCCCCCCCCCTCAAAAAAAAAATTACACTACTTTCTCTGTTATTTACCTTCTACTTAGTAGTTTCACTACTGGTAATGACTTTATTAACACCTACTATAATCATGCCTATTACATCATTCATCCCCTGCTTTTAAAACTTGGTAGTGAAATATTGTGCACTCCTCTTGCATGTATTTTCAGTCTGTCACTAACCACAAAAACACTACCGCAGTCAATCAAGTGTGCCTTACTTCAGCCAGCACTTAAAACCCCAAATCCTAAGTCAGCTGACAACTTCAGACCATTTGCTAAAATATTACATTCAAATTATGAAACCCTAACAGACAGGTGACATGGTTTTAGACCAAAATATAGCACTGTGCCATCTGCTATCTAAGTAATGAAATGTATAACATGGAGAAAGTTCAGTTAATTGAAGCAGACTTTGGTGATCATTTGAAACAGTTAATTTTTTTCATTCTTTTACCAAAAAACAAAACACAGAATTGTGTTTTTTCATCTGAAGTCTGTGACTGGTTCTCTGATTGCTTTACAAATCCTTTATTTCATCAAACCAGCAAGAGTCAGAGGGCCTCGTAACACCCTTGGCTGGTATAGTAGTTCAATAATAGTGCCCACCCTGTTTGGTATTATTGCTCAATGTACAATGAGTGATAGGGTTTGACTAATTTATTTTCTCTCTCTCTCTCTTTTTTTTTTTTTTTTTTTTTTTTTTTGCAAAACTGCTGTATTCTACACGTAAAGATGTGTAGTCAGAGATGGACCATATTCTAATCCAGGCAAAAATAACAGCAGCATGTTTTTGTTTCCCTGCTAAGGAAGTGTGAGATCCTATGTATGTTTAGTGCAAATATGGCAGCTGTAAAAGCAAGAATTCTAAAAAGGTCTGTATCAGGAACCTTTTTTTTCACTATTCCTAAACTATCTGCTATGGAAACTACCAAACTTGAATTGCTTGGTTTATGCTGATGAATCGGGTAGTACAAAAGCTAATAATTCTAACAACCAACAATGCCCTGCAAAATGATCTGGCACTTATACTATTCTGGAATTGGCTTCTAAGGAATAAATTACCTCTGAATATCCTGAAAATAACCCAGCTGCTTTTTAAAAGGCATTGATAGTGAGAAGGAAAGTAAACAGCAATGCCTTGCAAATGTATTGTATTTGCTTTTTTTTATCTTGCCAAATATTCGCTCTTAGTGAAAAAAAATGACAGCTTTTTCTCTCTTTTGTTTTCTCTGTGCTTTGCAGTGGCTTAATACATTACCATGAAGTCATGGACTTATTGCCAGGCTCTCCTTGTACATTAATACCTTTTGGAAAATGTTTACGTTCCATGCATTTTCTAAGTAGAGCAATTGGCTACCAATTACAAACTGAACACGCTACCTTTTAAACTAATACAGGAAAGTTATACTGCCTACCTTTACAGAACAAACTCCAAATAAGTTATAGCATGTACTCACTTAGAAATGCCTCTAATCCAATGGTCCACAAGCCCTTCTTCACACTATCATTAGCTAGCAACACCTTCTCCAAGACTACGCCATCCACTTGGAGCAACCTCCTTGAGAAGCTGAGGAGTTCAGATGACATTGATTTATTTAGAAAATGGCTAAGAGAGCACTTCACTGAAGAAAACAAATGCAAATACTACGACAGACCTGGAAAAGTTTTTATTAAAAAGGTTTACTATTAAGGATTTGATTGAATAGTACTTTATTTTCCATGAAAATGGTGGTATTTTTATTTATTTTTTAAATATCTGCAAATTTGTGTACTTCCCAACAGTCTGAGTGCCTGCTGAGTAAGAATGGCTGATTCCACCTGATGTAACCAGTAGTGATTATATCTAATCACTGTGCAGTAGTTTGCATCATTATGGTGATGATGATATTTGTGTAGCTCCACTTTCTTCATCTTCCCTAAGAGGGGACTTTTAGAACATTTCTTACAATGGGGACTGTGTCTTAAGAATTCCTAGCTAGCTTTGTACCTCACTGACCGATTTTAAAATTTGTGTCAGCCTGGTGGTTAATTGTTAAGACTTTCTCCTCTCAGCTCCTGGGTTTGAAGTTCAGTCCTGATCTCTGCTCATTGCATGTATGGAGCTTTGCATGTTCTCATGCCTGTGCATGTTTCTGTTTCCAATGTCTTTAACTCTCACCTCCCAAAAATTTGCTGGTTGATTGACTATACTAAAGTGTGCCATTATGGTCTGCGTCATGCTAAGAAATGCTCTGTGGATCAGCCCATAAATAAATAAATAAATAAAGATGTAAATAAATATGTGATGTCAAGATCATGGTAAAGTATTTTTTAATGTATAATAGAAACCACCAGTTTGAACAGGAGACATTAAAGGGATTTTATTCAATCTTCTCTTGAGTTTTAAATACTGTTCTTTCTTTTCTATGATGGTGTGTATAATGACAGATCTGTTGTTGGTTTGCAAAGTTTTTTTTTCCATAGTAGGTATAATTCTAAATAAGGAAATGTACAAGTTACTAGTTAGAAATGCAGTTGTCACCTTCAGAAAAAAAAAGACTCTGTTGTGCATATTTTCCATGATGTCACTCTCTTGTATTTTCATTCATTCATTCAGCTTTTGAATGAGTTAGTCCCACTAGGCTTGTGGCCTATTTTTAAGAGAGAGCCAAGGTGGTATTTATACCTCTAGGGGAAATTTTGACCAGGACACTGAGGAACTTCCTCTTCTCTTTGGAGCTGGTGGATGGGGGCTGTACTGCAGGAAGGAAGAGGCCTAAGGGACATAGCAGCATGGATGAGGAGGAGAGAAAAGCTATGGAAATTTTGGAAACGGAAGGTGAGAATCTGGAGAATTTTTTTTTTTTTTCAAATGGAGCTTCAGAATGTAAATAAAAATTCCTGTGTAGCAGATGTTACAAATCCACAGTGTTTAGCTGTATCCATGGAGAAGGAAGTAAGCAAGTCTGTTAAAGTGGTGCAGATAACAGAACTTGCACCAGGAGAGCTTGCAGATGATCTCTTAAAAAAAAACAAAAAAAAAAAAACAGGATGATCCAGGTGATAGTTCTGCAGCTTCATGGGGTGAGATGGCAGATTACCATCCTCAGTACTTTCAGAACAGTTATATGGAAAAGAAACCAGGTGATGTGGAAGCAGAAAGTGGAGCTGTGACAAAGTAAAATAAAAAAGCAGCAACAAACTCATAAGGTGCCTGGTTTGATGGCAGCAGGTAATGCAGTAACTAAAGCTTATGCAGCAGTGACAGCAGGCAAAAGAGGAAAGCATCAGCAAACTGTTTATGTACGGGACAACTTGGTCACTGTTCCTGGATTTTAGAGCTCAAAAAATTCAGTCACTTATCTATATATATATATATATATATATATATATATATATATATATATATATATATATATATATATATATATATAAAAACACACACACATTGGGACAGAGACTTTTGTGACTGATCAGTCAATTAGTGTCAAATGTTAACATTTTTGGAACTGTGTAACAAAATGGACATTTATTCATGGAACACATTTGTTTTCTGGTAGCAACTTAAACGTTAAAAAAAATGTTAGTTTGCAGTTTATAACTGATGAACTGGAAGATGATATGATGATAAAAACTGCATACAGGGACTGTGTGAACTGTTGATAATTTGAAAGTTGGAGATGAGAGAAACGTGGAATTGGAGGGTGGGGTTGGAAGCTGTTTTGAAATGTGAAAAAAATACAGTGAAACTCTTGCCAAGTGTTACTTTGTGGCTGGTCATACAGGGACAGTAAGATATGCTGGCTAGCCTAAATCATGTTTCTTTGATGGGGACCTTTCTCATTTATTTAATGAGCATGACAAGGTGCAATGTAACCAATGTGGGGAGAAAGGACATACAGCAAGAAGGTGTGTGTCTGAATGCAGGTTTTGTAAAAAAAAAAAAAAATAAGTAAAAAATAAAAAAAATGGGGGGGGGCACTTGTGGATGGATTGTCAAGAGCAAACAGTAAATAATTAAAAAGAAAGGGGAGAGAGAAGTAAACCTGTTTGAGGAAGGACAACAAGAGGCTGGGGGAGAGAGTGAAAAAGGTGAAGAAAAAATACTGAGGGGAAAAATAAGGAGATAGTACATGCATGAAGAGAGGTCAGGAGAAGGGATTGAAAAAGTTCTAGCTGATGAAAAATCTTATTCTGAGGATTAAGGATTATTTGTACATAAACCCAAGAAAAATATTTAACTGGGGATTGAGTAAAAATAAGAAAATGAAATATTTAAAAATATTTCCCCTAAACTTAAAAGGAAGGAAAAGCAACATGTTTAGAGCATTGTCAGTAAATATGAACAGTATTATTAACATTGCAAGAAGGACGGGGATACTGGAATGGTGTGCCAGATGTGATGTGGATGTTATTCTGTTAGAGGCTGTAAAAGTCTCAACAAGTGAAGAAAGAATGCAAACAGAAATATTGTGGGGTGGAAAAATAGTATGGAACTTAGGAAGTGAACATTGTTCTGGAGTGGCTGTGTTGTGTCAAAAAACAATGAAAATGCTAGATGTAACATTGGTAAGGATGGGAAGGTTAACTGTTGTGGATGGGAGGTAGAGAGAACAGTTCCTTTTCAATATAATCTAATTTGGTTTTACTGTCTGAGGTTATCTGATTGTCACTAGGACAATTTATCATCCCCTGTGTGGAGCCAAGGATAATCTGTTGTGTCCGAGAATCTGCAGTTTATCAATATGTATGTCTTTACTCCTTCCACGTCTTTTGTATCTATAAAATGACTTCCTGTGATGCTCAATATCTTTATATAAAATTTCTTGATCTTTTCTCACACTGATTAATTTGTCTGTCCAGATTGTTTTTCAGTTTTCGAAGTTGTAGTGCGACCTCTTTTCCATTTCTTATGTTTTTTGTCTCTTACCGTAATCAAGTATCTTGTTCTTCTGGAAATGTATCCTCCTGATGTTGTGTGCCTAGATCTTCCTGATAAACATTTTTTTTTGCATACAAACCATTTCTCTTTCAAAACTTTCCACATTTCTTCTACAGTTTTTCCACAGAATGCATCACTCCAATTAGTGTACATAGCGACTGTTTTATTTCCATACAGTCTGTTACAAATCTTCTGTGCATTGATTTAGATTTTAGTTTCGCAAAATTATCTAGTAACAAGCTAACCTTTATAACCTCATGATCACTGCACATCACTGGTGGTAAAACTTGACATGAAGTAACATTAAATTTGTTATGAACACAAACAATGTCTAGTACGTTCTGTTCTATGGTAGGCTTTTTTGCAGTCTGAAGCAATTCTTCCTGAATGTACATTGTGGATGCATTCCTTACTAATATTGTTGAATTAATATTATTCCAGTCTGTTTTTGGTAAATTTAAGTCCCCAGCTAATATTATTCTTCCCTCCTGTGTTTCATGCAAGAAATGTATGAATTCCTCTAGGTCATCTGCACTTGACTTTGGTAGTCTATACACTCCATCAATTGTTATATGTTCCATGGTTGTATTTATTATCACACTTACACAATCTAAAGTATTGCTGTTATCACTGAACATGTAATAATCACAGGTCTCATAACTATCTTTAATCTCTGTCATAACACCTCCACATTATTTTCTGTTAGAATGTCTGTTACAGTAAAAGCATTTATACCCTGACAGAACTGGTTTCCAGTCACTGTTCTTTAACCATGATGTTCTTCGTGTTTCACTGTTGCAGTCATTACATTTGGGGGTAATCTGCTGGCAGGTTGCCCTCAGTCGGCCTGAATTCCAAAGTCTTGGGTCCTGTGTCGGTTGCTGTCTCCTCTTCCATGACGTCAGGTCGTCAGGGGTATAAAACATGCAGCCGGCCATTTTCTTTAGTCTTTCTTGCCATGGTGCCCAAGCAGAAGCATTTCAAGTGCGGTCAGCCGACTACTGAAATATTCGAGTTTGAGTTTCAGAACCGAAGTCTTCACTAAAGCTAAGTACCCGTTGAAACTTTTCTTGCTCCATACTGATGTCAGAAAAAGTTAATAATTGTATTACTTGTGGGAAGCAAATACCTCATAAGGATTTCCATTTATACTGTATTCCTTGTCTAGGCCCTGATCACAACGTGCCTGGCCGTCGGTTTTGTGCTAGAGTTAACCAATGCACTATTAAGCGTCGGTATATTTTTGCCTCAAAGTATTTTGGAAACAGATTTAACTACCCAGAAATGTTGTCGGATAGCAATCCGACTACCGGAGTACATAAAAAACGCAAAGAAAAGGACAGAGAAAGACAGTTGAGGTCCAAAACCGACGACGAAGCTTCTCCTAAGCCAGTCGCCGGTTCGCCGGTACTCAGTGAGGCACTTTCGCAGCCCCTGATACCCACTACTTTCGAGTCGCAGGCCCCTACAGACACCCATGTGGAGTCCAGCATGCCGCGAGATACTCAAAAGTATTGGACTGACGGATGAATCTCCCTCAGATGGGTCCGGAGCCGCTGAGCAGGCATCGGCTTCTGAGGGTGTATTCAGACCTCAACATTTGTATATCAAACCGACGACAGCTGCAAAACCAAAGACAAAAGCAACTTCTAAAACTAAAAAACCAACACATGAGCCACGTGCACAGGCCTCTATGCCTAAAAAACAGATGATCAAAATGGCTGAAGACCTTATTACCTTGATCGGGGGTACCCATCCCCCTCCAGAGAAGAGGCCTAGGCAAGACACTGATTATGAATCTTCAGATCAGGTGTCTATTTCGTCTGATTCCTCTTCTGATCAGGAATTATCTATACCTCCCTATGAGGATTCAGATGCAGAGGAGTCTATACCGTCTGCATCACCTCCTGAGGATTATTCTTTTGGAGAAACCTTGCATACTTTGAGGGAGCATTTTCACTGGGAGAGTCAAGATTTCTCAGAATCAAAAAAGAGGCTCAGGGATTTCCTTCTTCTCCCTCAGCACAGGCCTTTAGCAATACCCCCTGTTTTAGACATTGTGGATGATGTGTTTTCGGAGTCAAGCTTGACCCCTGACTCCTTACCTCTGGCTCCCAGCAAGCCTGACAGATATTACAGGGTCCCTGACTCACATAAATTTTTATTTAGAAACCCTGCTGCTGATCCTGAAACTATTTCACAGGGTCCAAATGGAGTTAAGGCCTCAACAGCAAAAAAATCCTACCCCCTCTGACAGAGATTCAAGGGCACTGGATAAATGGGGAAAAAGGTTTATACATCTGCTAACTTGGCAATTAGGGCCTTAAACTGTCAATTTCATATGCTCAAGTATCAACATGTTATGGGATTGCTGAAACAGAAAATAATGTTGATTTCTGAATTCACAGAAAATAAAGAATTGCAGGAATTATTGTATGCAGCTGAACAGGTTGGAAAGCATACTTTGCAATGTGGTTTTGATTCCTTAGACGCCTCCTGAAGCAATTCTTCCTGAATGTACATTGTGGATGCATTCCTTACTAATATTGTTGAATTAATATTATTCCAGTCTGTTTTTGGTAAATTTAAGTCCCCAGCTAATATTATTCTTCCCTCCTGTGTTTCATGCAAGAAATGTATGAATTCCTCTAGGTCATCTGCACTTGACTTTGGTAGTCTATACACTCCATCAATTGTTATATGTTCCATGGTTGTATTTATTGTCACACTTACACAATCTAAAGTATTGCTGTTATCACTGAACATGTAATAATCACAGGTCTCATAACTATCTTTAATCTCTGTCATAACACCTCCACATTATTTTCTGTTAGAATGTCTGTTACAGTAAAAGCATTTATACCCTGACAGAACTGGTTTCCAGTCACTGTTCTTTAACCATGATGTTCTTCGTGTTTCACTGTTGCAGTCATTACATTTGGGGGTAATCTGCTGGCAGGTTGCCCTCAGTCGGCCTGAATTCCAAAGTCTTGGGTCCTGTGTCGGTTGCTGTCTCCTCTTCCATGACGTCAGGTCGTCAGGGGTATAAAACATGCAGCCGACGCCATTTTCTTTAGTCTTTCTTGCCGCATGGTGCCCGAAGCAGAAGCATTTCGCAAGTGCCGGTCAGCCGACTACTGAAATATTCGAGTTTGAGTTTCAGAACCGAAGTCTTCACTAAAGCTAAGTACCCGTTAGAAACTTTTTCTTGCTCCATACTGATGTCAGAAAAAGTTAATAATTGTATTACTTGTGGGAAGCAAATACCTCATAAGGATTTCCATTTATACTGTATTCCTTGTCTAGGCCCTGATCACAACGTGCCTGGCTGTCGGTTTTGTGCTAGAGTTAACCAATGCACTATTAAGCGTCGGTATATTTTT
Source organism: Protopterus annectens (assembly GCF_019279795.1). Classification (NCBI taxonomy): domain Eukaryota; kingdom Metazoa; phylum Chordata; order Ceratodontiformes; family Protopteridae; genus Protopterus; species Protopterus annectens. Next base: position 968,001,252 of record NC_056743.1, read on the forward strand.
GCCTCAAAGTATTTTGGAAACAGATTTAACTACCCAGAAATGTTGTCGGATAGCAATCCGACTACCGGAGTACATAAAAAACGCAAAGAAAAGGACAGAGAAAGACAGTTGAGGTCCAAAACCGACGACGAAGCTAGGGTACACAAGAAACGAAAAGAAATCACAACTGATAGATTAAGCTAATCACAACTGATACCCTCTCAAAAGATAACATTCCTGGGAGCAAGCTTGAATACAACTGCCCAGATGGCTTACCTCATGCCAGACAAGCAAAGGCAACTGACTACTTACTTCAAACTGGCAACAAAAACCCAGTTATCTGCAAGACAAATTCTGCAGGCTTTGGGTTTCATGGCATCCTGCATCCTACTGATTCCATATGCAAGACTGCATATGAGGAAACTACAATGGTACCTAAAAAGTTTATGGAGTCAGCATTGTCACAGTCTGGAAACAATGATTCCTCTAATTCCCTGCCTACAACAGGAGTTTCTATGGTGGGCAAAGGCATCTCACCAAAACATGGGACTGACCTTCACTCTACCCTCTACCAGCCAAACCTTAACAACAGATGCATCACATTATGCCTGGGGGGCCCACATGGCGGGAAGATGCATTCAGGGCATATGGACTCCAAAACAAATGCATCCACATATCAACCAGAAAGAGATGCTAGCTGTTCAAAATGCCCTAACAGCCTTCAAGGGCTTACTTCATCCAGGACAATTACTGATAACAACGGACAACACCACGGTCATGTGGTATATAAATAAGCAGGGGGGCACACACTCATACCCCCTTTGCAGATTAGCCATGACACTGTGGGACACAGCTTTGACTTACCAAATACATCTTCAAGCTCAATTCCTGCCAGGAAAGCAAAATATTCTGGCAGATGATTTAAGCAGAAACCTTATGGAGCCTCACGAGTGGAAACTAGATCCACAAGTCTTCAGCATGATAACGAAGAAATGGGGGAGCCCAGACATAGATCTATTTGCCCCGCCTCAAAATTATCAACTGAAAAGATTCCGCACAAGGACTTATCACAGACAAGCATGGAAAGTGGATGCCCTATCCTTCAGTTGGAAAAACTTATCAGTTTACGCCTTTCCTCCTCTGCCTCTTCTTCCCAAGGTCCTCCTAAAAGTCAGAGAAGAGAAACCAAAGATGATACTGATTGCCCTGGGCTGGCCCCGCCAATACTGGTAATCAATCCTAAGGAACTTGTCTCAATAGCCAGCTTGGACCTTACCTCAAAGACCTCAACTACTGTCCCAGCAAAACAATCAGATCCTGCACAATCAACTCCAGACACTGAACCTGGCAGCATGGCTGATCATGTAGTTATACAAGCAACACCTCTTAGTAAAGCTGTGATGGATGTCATTTTAGAAGCCAGAAGGCCTAGTACTAGAAAATCTTATACTGATAAATGGAAGAGATTATGTACTTGGAATCAAGCACAAGGAACTGATACAGCAGAACCAAATATTCCTCAGATATTACAATACTTGACTGAGATGCTTGACAAAGGCCTATCTTTTTCAGCAATTAAAATTCATGCCTCTGCCATTTCGGCTCATTACAATACAGAGTCACCAATCTTTTCTCATCCTTTACTAAAGCAGTATCTTAGAGGAGCCAAAAATTTAAGGCCTCCTAGAAGATCACCAATACCTGCATGGGACCTCAATTATGTGTTGGAAAAGCTCAGCCTGTCTCCATTTGAACCAGCTGCTACTGCTGATATAAAGTTCTTATCATGGAAACAGCTCTGCTACTAGCAATTACTTCAGCAAGAAGAGTTTCAGAGCTACAGGCCCTCATGGCTGTAGAGCCTTTTATCATATTTTACCCAGACAGGGTGTCTCTGAGGACAAATCCTACATTTATGCCTAAGGTGGTTTCCACTGTGGCTCTTAACCAGACTATTCATCTGACAACCTTTTATCCAAATCCGCAGAACAAGGGGGAGAGAATTCTGCATTCCTTGGACGTGCACAGACAGCTAAGATTCTACTTGAGCAGGACCAAAGCTCTAAGAAAAACTGAGCAATTACTAGTGGCATATGCTATAGGATCAGAAGGAAAGGCTATTTCAAAGCAGACTATTTCAAAGTAGATGAGCCACTGCATTCATTTCTGCTACTTACACCATGGTAAACCTGTGCCCAAGGGCATTAGGTCTCATTCCACCAGAGCTGCGGCTACTTCAGCAGCCTTTCTCAGAGGAGTTCCAACCAAAGACATTCTAGAGGCTGCTTCTTGGAGTTCTGTTCACACCTTTACAAAGCATTATCATTTGCCTCTCTACTCTAAGTCCAGGGAAGGCTTTGCCACTGCAGTTCTGCAGGGCCTTATAGCCGCACCTAATGCTGTTTAGCTCCAGCCACCCAACCATAGCTTTGGGATTCTACCCAAATGTAATGACTGCAACAGTGAAACATGAAGAACATAGTACAGTTGTGTACACTTACCATAAATGTAGATGTTCGAATGTATTCACTGTTGCATCCCCCTTTCATTCTGGAGTTTATCTTTCCTTCTCTATCTTCTACAACCTATGTGGTGTATTTGCTTGTAGATGAAGGTAAAGTTTATATTGATGCATGTATTTATATATACATATTTTTGCTACCTTTTTGGGGGCACCTTACATCTGGGGCAAGAAAAACTAAAGAAAATGGTGTCGGCTGCATGTTTTATACCCCTGACGACCTGATGTCATGGAAGGGGAGACGGCAATCGACGCAGGACCCAAGACTTTGGAATTCAGGCCAACTGAGGGCAACCTGCCAGCAGATTACCCCCAAATGTAATGACTGCAACAGTGAATACACTCTTAACATCTACATTTATGGTAAGTGTACACAACTGTACTTTTGATAAACAGTACCAACATCAGTCTTGTGGGAACTTAGCAAATTTTCCAGTAAAAAAATATTATTAATGCTCCTAGCATTAACTATCTGAGATGTATCAACCTGGCAAAAATCCTGCCTTGTGTTTTTCAAATATTGCAAAATATCTGCTGCAAAAATCTTCTTTCCTGAACTTGACAAGTGCACACCATCTTATTTGAACACATATGCTCAAAATTAGGCTCAGATGCTCTACACATTTCTATTTTTTAAAACGTAACATTTTTTCATGTAGATATTTACCCGAAAAAGTCTTTTCATTCATGGTGACCTGGCTGTTCTTTCTTTATGTGGTTTGTGAAAAAATACATCTTAACACTTGTACAAGCTATGCTATGTCAGTAGAAATGATCTTATCTGCAAGGACTCTGACTGTTTAAAAACAAAGCCATACTTCCTTACATTAAGGCATTCTAAGGCTCATCTCACATCCTGTCCTTTTCCTTCTGACGAGCATAACACTATTTGATGTTCATTATCTTCTCTGCGAATGTAAGTATCAGTTCTTCCAATAATTGCATTTCCAATTACAAGTGCATCTTTTACCGACCAGATTTGAATAATGTTCAACTTCTAATTCAGTAGCCGCTGCTCTATCAAATGTTACAAAGGAATGATCTTCATCTCCACTGGTCTTATTAATCTTACTGTTTTCATTGCTTATTACCTTTGCAAGCATACATGCTCATCCAGATGGCTTTGTATATCCATAGCTTCAGCCATGTTGTCAAAGTCTTTCTCCTCTTTTTTTTTTTTTTTTTTTTTTTCTTACAGTAATGTTTTTCTGTCCTTCCACTTTCAGTTTTGTTTTCTTCTTTTTCATCTGCCCCTTGCCTTTTTTTTCTGCATTCTCTTTTGGAAAAATGACTTTTTTTTTCTGTAGACTGAAAGTTTTCTGATAGCCTAGTACATACCTATGAACCTATCGGCCCAAGGGCCTAAGGAAGCCTAGCCAACAAGTTTCCTATAATGGGTCTAATGAGTGCCAAGTAGAGGGAAACAATGACCTCTTTTTTCCTGGATGAAAACCCTTTTGTGATGAGGTGTGCCACATAGAAGGATTTCCTAACTACTGTGGCAATGTGATTATCAAAGGAGAGACTACTGTCCACCTGGATCCCAAGGTCTCTTATCACACATTCGGCATTAGGTAGACTGCCGTGTATGTGGTAGATCATGGGTACAGAGTTTTTACCAAAGGGGATGACAATGCACTTTTTGGCATTGAGCTTGAGGCCATGCCTTTGACACCAGGCATCCGTCTCAGTGAGGCCCTTCTGTAGGATGTCAACATCATTTTGGGACTCTACTGTGGCTACTAGTTTGCAGTCATCTGCGAACTTCATTAGCCAGAGGCCTTCTGTGTTGGCCTGTACTTCAGAGAAGTAGATACCAAACAGGAGAGGTCCCAGGACTGAACCCTGTGGTACTCCACTTGTTACTGGTTTGAAGTCAGATTTGGAGTCTGCCACTGTTACAGCGTGGGTTCTGTCAGTGAGCCAGTTGGCAACCCATCTTGTGACGTAGGGATTTATACCTAGTTTAGTGAGTTTAGCTATAATTCCAGAATGGGGGATGGTGTCAAAAGCCTTGGCAAGGTCAAGATTGGCTGTGTGAACCACCTTACCGTCGTCTAGGGCTTTGGTGACTGCCTCAAAGAAGTCAATCAGGTTCAAGGGGCATGATCTGCCGTTTACAAACCCGAACTGGGTTATCAATCCCTGTAGTCTGTGTTGTATAATAAAGCAGTGTCCTTTTTTTAAGTATGTATTCTCTTTGCTTTACAGACAATTGTCGGTTTCCTTTTCTTCCTTATTTGTTGTGAACTTCTTTTCTTTTTTTTCTTCTTTACACTCTGAATCCTCAGACTGCTGAAAACTTGTATCCACAATTCCAAGGTTGTCATTGGTATTATCTTGTTCAACAAGGCTTGCTTGATCTTTACAGACAATAGGCACTTCCTTTCCTAAATGTATTCTGTTTGCTGTTTACCTAACATTATTTATCTCACCAATCCAGTCATTAATATATGTAACAGTTCTCCAAGCTGTGCTGATTGCACAAGTGCAATCAGTAAAGTCCAGATTTATTACTAATAATGGTAAACAAATCCTCCACATTTTGACATGAGGAATACAGATCGCCAGTGTTGTCAGGTGTACATAGCATTTAATACACTGAACAAGATGCTTGTGCTTTAACAAATCATTAATGACATACTTATTTAAGGAATCCATATTCAGCTGCAAATCAATAAAGGATTCTAGAAGAAAAGGATAATCAAAATCTGTTACCACAGAATTCAAAGAGAATTTAAATCAACTTTTGCGGGAATTCACATAAAGAATATACAATTGAATATTAAATTAAGTACAGAAAAGTACAAGTTGTGAAAGTCGCAGAAAAGCTCCAATTCCTTTACATCACACTGGAATGCATGCAGTAGAATCTGCTCACTATCGCTCATAGTTGTACTTCTTTTTAATAGTAAAGATCAAATCACAAACCAAGACAGGATTGTTTAGATACTACTAATGAACAGAAACGGCTCCTGAATGCTTCTTTCCCATGCACGGGTCCCTGTAAATTATCTGTGATATGATCTCAGTTATTATTATTAGAGGTAATATATAATTATTGACTATAGAATGGGTAAGGTCACTCTTATAATTAAACAGGATAGGTTACTTCAAGCACAAAAAGGGAAGTTGGCTAGACTTAAAATTGCCCAAAAGGGCAGTTAGCACTTCCCCATGAATGTATGAAATATTAGACTATATGTTGGCTAACATATAAATTATAATTGCAGGGGACTTTAGTTGTGATTTAAGTGGAAAATGTAAAAAAAAAATGGAAAGATATAAAAAAATACATAGAGTAAAAAAATGTAGTAAACTGTGTGGTACAGAAGTCAGTGGACTTATAAAAGAAGGGCACTTGGTTCTGAGATTGATTGTTTTCTATTATCAGAAGGAAGGTTTTAGAGTAGCAGATGGTGATACAGTTCAGACCCTTCAGCAATATGGCTGAAGAACGGAAATATATTAAAATAGGAAAGGGAAGAAAAAGAATAAATTATAAATTATTGGATAAAATTGAGAAGTATTGCAGTTATTGAAGGGTCATATATCCATGAAGTGCTTCTATTAAATCTCGTCTGAATTGTGAATTAATGCAAAGTGTAGAAAATATGTTTTTCAATGGCAGGATGATGTAAGAAAGGAAGAGAAAGTAAAGTATGGGAAATTTATGGAAATGTAGTAGAGAATTTAGAAAATAATACAAGATATTATTATAATATGTAAAAATAAATCTATAAAAGACATAGAGAAAAAATTAAAGCATTACTGTTTAGGCAGAAATGTCTTTATAAGGGAGAAGGGAGGAGGTATCTACATATGTTGATAAAATAGTAAAGGAGGGTGTTGGTACAGTGAGGGAAATGAAAAACACCAGCAAATTATAAGTATTGTAGTTCAACATGTGGAAAATTTGTGTAAGAGTAAAAAAAGGAAAATAAGAGAGAATGGAAAGTAAATCAATAAATAAATAAAATATTTCTGAACTAGTTAAGGAAGATTTGGGGAAAAATTACTATTAGTGAATTGGATAAAGTACTTAGGAAAGTAAATGTTAATTCAGTATCAGGCAGATGGCAAAAGGTTGCAAAAATACAAAAGAACAGTGGATTGACAGAGACTGTATTTTGTAAATGTACTGAATGAATGGCTGAAGAAAGGGTTTACTTATGAAGAGTTATGTAGTAGGGTATTAAAATGTATATGGAAGAAAGATGAGAATAAAATAAGGAGAGATTTATCACACTAAACACAGATTATACAATCTTTTATGAAAATAATACAGAGCAGAATGGAAGGAAGGATGAGGGATATTATGGAAGAAACTACATGTGGTATAAAAGGGAAGGAATGTCAAGAATTGTTATTGGTTGTGAGAAAAATTGTGGCGATATATATAAAAGGGAAGATCCGAAACTTATAGTAGGTGATATTAGCAAGACATTTGATACCGTAGGACGTTTGCTTTGTGGGATGTTATGGAGAAATATGGAATAGGTAATAGAAGAGTGTGTATGTCAGTATATCAAAAAAGAGTGAGAGTGTTAGTGGATTGGTGGCTGATTAAAGAAATATGTGTGAAGTATAGTATAAGACAGGATGTCCTATGAGTGGAATATTGTTTGCACTGGCAATGAATGAGATATAGCTTATAAAAAGTTGCTAGATATGTGATGCAAAAGGATATGGTGATTCCAGTAGTTGTAACATACACAGATGATAGAGTAGTAATTACTAAATAGAAAATACGGAAATGGGAAAGGGTTGTGTTGGTAAGCGAGTACGGTAGTGTTGGTTTGTCTGAATAGGTATTTAAAGGAAAGGACTATTGAATAAACATATACACTTCACCCACCCCTTATTTTTTTCTTTTATTTATTTTTCCTGGTATCCAGGCAATACATTTACTAGCCAGTTACTGAAATGTACCCATAAACACAAGTTTACTGGCCATCTGTGCTGAGTTTCTGTTTTTACACTGGGAGAGCTGGAATTAAGCTGTTAATTAATTTGCAGCCATCTTGGATGTCCAAAGGGTTGGGTGATCTGAAATTAGGGGTGTGTATTGTTCAGTTAATGAGGTGTCTTTGCTAGGGACAAAATTTGGGAAAATTATGTAGTTATGATGCAATGGGAAGGTGTAACAAAAGAAATGAAAGAAATATGTATTCTGCAGAGGATGTATTGATTAACATTCAGGAAAAAAGTTTCTGGTGAATTCTGTATTAATGGGGGAAATGCCCGTATGATTCCACAAAAATATGAAAAGGAAATTTGTGCAATTGTTTTTCTCTTTCATATGGAGTTAAAGATAAAACACTGTGAAAAGAGTATGTTGTATATGAGTGAAGATTTAGGAGGAGTGGTATCACTAAATCAATTTCTTTATTTTGTTTCTTTAAACTTGTATAGATTATTAAAGTGGGTAAAGGAAAAGAATGAGAAAAGAGTAGTGAGAATTTTAAATACAAGTGCAAAAAGTTCTGAGAGGTGATGAGAATAAGAAAAAGAGAAAAAAAATAATTCTTCATTTACATATTGTTTATCAAGTAAAAAAAACTAACACGGACAATAAAAACTGATAATATAGAGAAAGGTAATGTGATGAAACAATATTATGTAAATTCATAAGAAAATTTACAGGAAAAGTGGTGTACGAAGACTGTAGAGTGTCAGGATTATCTATGGAGACTGGTAATTAATATATCACCAGTAAAGGGAAATATGCCATATGAAAAAGTTGAGAGTGTACTTATTTTGTGGGGAGGAAGAGGCAAGAGAGCATGTTTTTTTGAAATGTAAGAGTAGTGAAACTCTGGAAAAAAAAAGTTGTGTGAAGAAAAAAAAATGTTTTTGAGAATATTAGTGACATAATACAGATATTAATATGATTGGATATTATAAGAACAAAAAGAATATGTGAGAAGGGTGGAAAAAAATTGTATGTAATATGGGTTATTTGGAATGAAAAACTGAATGAAATTTTGTTTAACAGAAAATGGATTTTGGCAGACATATTACAAACATTAGATAATGGTTATGGAAGAAGTAATGGGGATTAATTATGGAATAATTAACAATGAAGATATTATAAGACAAATGATAAATAGTACAAAATAATAGAAATGTGAATATATGTACCTGTAACTTTGTACATATGTAACTTTTTATGTTGTGTAAAATAAAGGACCCCCTACTCTTTTTTGAAATGTGATATTTTATATCCATGTGAGCTGCCATCAATTCAAGCAGATGTGATCTTGGTTTAACATCTCATCTAAGGATGACACAGCCAGGAGTTCACTCCCTAATGCTGCACTGCAGTGTCAACAATTTGAAAATTAATTTAATCATCTGGATTGGGTATAGAACCCACAGCTTTCTGATCTTCCAGCACCAAAGGCCAGTGTGCTACCTGTTCAGCCACTGACATCCTCACAGCAGCGAGCCAGATGACTCCTCTACCTGCAGCCAGTTGCCCTATTTGCTATGCTGACATGCTAATGGAAACTTCTCAGGCAGGAGAGATCCCTTTGGACAATTAATTCCTGAATGGAGTCCCCATTGAGCTCAGCTGCTAGTGGTAAGAGTGGGATGGTAAGGAGCCAACCAGCCTATCCTGTTCCCTGGTGGAGCACCCTCCTCCACTGAGGTGGATCTTCTGTGCTCCATTATAGTTGCCATCCAAGGGTTCCTCATGGCTGACAGCATAACTACACTTAGCAGCACAAGCTTGGTAGATGCCTAGTGCTCCCATTAGGCTTCACCTATGTGGTGAGGTACAGCCACCTCTTTCTCTCCCTGGATGGATAAGCAGTCACTGGCTGCATTCATTCCAGTCCTCCCCTGCCAGCTCCTACAGGTGCATATGCTGTTATATGAACTCTGGTCACCTGTGAGATGATATTCCTCTGGGACACAGAATGGCTAATAGAATACAAAAATACTTTGTCCCTTGCAGCATCTGGTTTACTGTTACACCAGTTTTGTTTATTTCATTTTGTAATTGTTTGCTTGTCTACCTCTCATCTATTTGGTCCATTTATTACTCCCGATGGACTCTGACTGAGTCCGGGGATAAGCTCACTGATTCCACCATACTGAATTGTACCAGACTGCTGGAAATCTGAAGATCCTGTGACTTTTTTATTCCCCAATCTTCAGCTCACTGGCTTGCCCATTCAGGATGACAGTAGGGCTCAAACTCTTACTGGGGCAGGACACTAACAGTCTGCTTGTTCTTCCAGTTTGAACTCATCAGCTGTATCCCTCTAAATAAAAAGTGTTTGTTAGTAAGGAGTGGAACAAGCAGAAGGTCAGGTGGACCGATATATCCCGTAGCCCTGCAGTAGCACTATGATACTTTATAATGCTGGACTTCACGGGGAAAATGCATGCATTCTACAGCTCACAATGTCACTGGAAATGCATAGCAAAAGCATCACTAGGCCTTTCCTGCAGGGGATATATCTGCTCCTGAACAGATGTTGCTAATGCAACACCCTGATGATGCCACCTCCCATCCCTCAGGATGGGTGAGCTGACTTCAGCTGCACAGTCCCTTGCCTGGCCCATCCAGATCCCACCTTGGTCATACTTAAGGTTTATCCCTCTGCACCATGGGTCTGGGCATGGTTTGTTTTTAAACAGGAAACATCTTTATTAAATTACAGTAGAGCCCTGTTTGTCCGACCTTCAGTTATCCGACAGTCCATTTTATCCGGCAGAAAGTGAACACCATTGAGTGCATGCACTCCTCCTGTACATAGTTTTACCATGTGCTTGCGTGCTAGCCAACACGTGTGCTTTGACTTCGCCATTGTTCAGACTGTACTGTATTTTAGTGTACTGCATTTTTCTACAATCTGCTTTAGAAAATGTGAATGAAAAGCGAAAGAAAATGATTCTTACACTTGACCAGAAACATGATGCATTAAAAACGATAGACAAAGGTGAGTCAATGCAAACCGTTCCCTCTGATTTAGGCATTGGAAGAGTAACTGTTGGTGACTGGAAACAAAACAGAGGTGAACTAGAAAAGTGGGGTTCTACTCTAGCTTCAAAGGAAGGACTTCAGAAGAGAAAAACAACGAGAAAATCTGAGTACATGAAAGTGAGTGAAGCGTAGTTTTTGTGATTTACCCAACAAAAAGAGAAAGGTACACCTATATCGGGCCCCATTTGAAGGAGAAGCCAAAAACATATTTTGTTAGTTACATCAGTTTGCTCACCTAGTATCTCCAACAGACCTGTCTAAATCTTTAAAATCTGCCAACTCATTACACTCCCAGAAAATATGTTCCAAGCTATCTCTTTCCTCCCCATCACGCTTCCAACATTTGCTGACTAACTGAGGAAAAATTCTTTGGAGTCTACTTGGGGTATAAAATACTTATGTAAACACCTCCAAGCAAAGATCCGAAATCTTCCAGACTTTGTTGCATATTTGGGAGAGATACATGTATCCCACTATCTTTGGGAATTGCTTATCGAATTCCTCTTTTCAAATCATTTTAACCTTCTCTGATTCTTATAGTTATGCATTATTTTATATGCTCTACCAATTATTCCTTTTTTAACAGCAACTTCTGTTCCAGATTTTACTAAAAACTCTACCAGTGCTGTTTTTTCATTTAGAACCCCCCTATTTCTTTCTCTTTGCCTATACTCTGATATCAATTCTTGATAGGGAAGACTATCTTTAATCTGCACTCCAAATAAGATCTTAGCATCTTCCCATTCTATTAACTTTCCCTCTCTAGTTATTTGTGCCTAACACCTTGGTTCCTTTGACAGTTTTCTCCAATAAATTCCAGCCTCCTCTTTTCTATTGTCTACATCCCTAATTGCAGCCATCCCTATCAGCAGAATCTCCTTTCTTCATTCCCATGTTGGATTAGTTCTTAGAATACTTCTTGCTACTTTATGAATATAATATTCTATGTGATTATTGTTATTCTCCTTAAAGGTCTGTATCCAAAATCCCAGTCTCTCCTTGTTTCTTGAGCTTCACCCCTGTTTCATAATCATCTCTTTCAACCCTGAATTATAGTTTTCTGATGGTGCTTTGTATAGAAGCCTTAACTGTGTTGCTTTGAAATACCACTTCAAATCGGGTAATCCCAATCCGGCTTGTTGTAGGTAGGCTGTATGAACCACCTTCCCTTCATCCACAGCTCTGGTGGCTGACTCAAAGAAGTTGACCAAGTTGAGCAGGCATGATCTACCTTTCACAAAACCAAACTGTGTGGGATCTAGAGTTTGGAGATTCCCTATATCCTTGTTTATTAGGTCCACGATGATGCGTTCTATAGCTTTGCATATCAGACTTGTCAGGCTGATGGGGCTATAGTTCCCAGGGTCTGTAGTTGATACTCCTTTGTGGAGAGGGATGATGCAGCAGTGTGCCATTCTCTAGGGACAAAGCCTGAGGTGAGGCTGTGATTGAGCAGGGCACACAGGTGAGGTGCCAGTTCACTCTGTAGTTCATGTAGAACTCGGCCAGGGATATTGTCAGGTCCGATAGAAGCTGTATTCTTGGCCTTGGGACAGTGCTGTTTTAACCTGTGCAGCAGTAATACTGGGTGCCTGCCAATCTACTGGTATTGTGATTGGTCCTTTGGGGGGGGAAGAGGGGTAAAGTTGGAATCTGTCAGCCAGTATATTGGCAATATCTGTTGGCTCAGTATAGGAGGTACCTTTGTGCAGTAGCTCAGATTAAATCTGGGTGTTGCTGTGGAGATTCTTTACATAACTATGGAAGGCCTTGTGGTAGTCTTTACTATCTGCTGCAATTCTGTTTTCATAGCTAGCTTTAGAAGATTTGATGAGGGATCTCAACTTTTTGTTGAGGCTGATACGGGAGTTCTTCCAGTCTTGGGACTTCACCTTATTCTGTATCAGTTTCCTCCTTCTGTTGTAGAGTTTGTTTATGGCAGGGGACCACCAGATTGGCTTCCTTGTTTGGATGAGAGTGTCTTGGTTCTATTGGGTATGGTGAGATCTCTACATTTGTGTACGTGTTCGTACAGTGCATTGGTGTATGATTTGGCAGTCATGCAACTATTCTTCATTTACATGGGTGCCGTGAAGTTTGCCACCTCTGTTTTTAGGAGCCCAAAGTTAGCTTTGGAGAAGTTTTTCATGGTGGTTACCTTTGTGGGGGGGGGGGGTGGATTTCCAAGGTGATTAGTTTGTGGTCAGATCTAACCAGGCAGGAGTTGACTATTGGTTTAGAGCAATGGTTGCCCGTGTTAGTAATGACCAGGTCAAGGATGTTGCTACCTCTAGTGGGGCTAAGAATGAGCTGGTCCAGGGTATTGGAATTAATGAATGCCAGGAATTATTGGGTAAGTGTATTGGTACATGAGACGTTTTCCAAGTTAATGGAAAGGAAGTTGAAGTCGCCCAGTATGAGAGTGTTAAGTTGGACCCTAATATTCTCCAGGGTGCTTAGGAATGTAGAGTGTGAGTCTTGGGACATGGTTGGGGACCTATAGCAGGCTACGACTTGAATCACTGTTTTACCCAATGTTAGCTGCACCTGAAGTGTCTCTGATGTGTTATGTTGGGCTACCAGTCTGGGGGTGTGCACATTCTTTATGACTATGGAAACACCACCACCTTTGGAGCTTCGGTCCAGGTTCTGGGGATGAAAGGTGTGGAATGAGTTATAGCCTGGTAGTGCAGGGGTGCTTTCTGCTGCCTTGAACCAGGTCTCTGTTAGAGCACAAATGTCGATGTTCTCCATTTTAAGGAGTGCTTTGAGCGAGTACATTTTGAGATTTATTTTCATAAATTTCTTTACAAATGCACTATTCTTTGTTTTATTTTCCCTTCTAGGCCCCCCAGACATAGCTTCACTGTTGTAAATGAAATTCCAGTCCCCAACTATAAGCACTATTCTTTGCTGTAAGCTGATTATTTCTCCCAGAATTTTCTTAAGCTCCGGTATAGCAGTTTTCTGTGGAATATAAAAACATGCCAGTGTAATCCTCCTTCCTTGCCAGTAGCCCCCTAGTACTACAAATCTAACATTATTTTATTTTTTGTCCTCTTCTATCACTATTGGAACTCATATTGCAATTAATACAAGTACTTCTCTCTTCATATGCCCCAGATATTCCTCTGAATAACTATTCTGGAAACCTTTTCTTTATCAAGCTCACAGGTTCAGTTCTTTCCAAGTGCGTCTGCTGTAACGTAACTATTTGCACTGTACATTTTTAATGTACTTAAGTACTCTTTATTTTAGTATTTATCTGTGAGACCATTAACGTATAAGGACATTACAGAAAGCATCATATTCTGGAAAAATTATTATTCCTACTTTTGTGTAACAGCTTTTTTGTTAAATGTCTTGTTCCAGCTTTTGTGTTACATGCATGTACTATTTGGCAGGTTAATCTTTTATACAGTTGTTTCTTGTCAGGTCTTACAGAACGTTTGTTTGAGGGTTTCCAATAAAACAAAAAATACAAACACACCCCCAGTGCCCCCTAAAACCTATAACTTAATAGTAACACACAACTCTATACAACTTCAAATATTGAAGTTTTACCCTCCTAATGGGAACAAATGTTCCAAACTGACAGCCCCCCCAACACACACACACACACACACACACACACACACACACACACACACACACACACACACACACACACACACACACACTTCAGATAATCCAAAAGAAAGGTTATCCATGCTAAGACACATGGTATAGCCTGTGGTTCAATTAAGTGCTGTTTGGCTATGTCTCATCTTTATAGCTGTCTCAGCTAGGAAAGCACTTGAATGCTATCAGAAAACATTTTATCCAAGCCATTTCCCTTCAGCAGATTGTCTGCTAGAGATATGAGAACCAGACACAAAACTGTTTAGTAGAAAAAAAATTTAATACTCAATATTCTTTTCATTTACTTGCTTTCTCTTAAAAACTTGTTAATAGATTAAGCTAATGGCCTTAACTCAGTCATTCCCCTATGCAAGAATGAAAAATAAACACACCATTTTTTTCTTTTGTCATGTTCTTTTAACCAGATTATTTTGTTTACATTGCAGTGCCTACATTTCTTGAAACCGAACAAGGAGAAAGAGAGAAGACGGGAGAAAGAAACCAAAAGAAAAAAAAAACAGGAGCAGCTATTTATATTAGTACCCCCATTATACCTAAAATAACTAAAACAAATTACCCTTATAACATGCAAAGAAAATCATGCAATTTTTAAATAGTACTATTAAGAGAAATTTTTGTTTTACTTGCAGTTTACTTTCTACCTCCTCTAACCCCTCCTGAGTATTTTTCCAAACATTAATGACATGAAGTAGGGCATATGCTTTAGAGTCCCCTACAAATTTAACAAAGTTCAAGAAAGTACAGTATTTCCAGATTTTCTTGTTCTGTTCCTGTTCACCTGCATCTCTCAAACCCTGTCTCTGCTTCATTTCCAACATACTCTTGATTCTTCTAGTCATGCTCTTGTGCTTTTTTCTCTCTCTATCTCTCTCTCTCTCTTTCAAGCATTTTCTGTTGAAATACTGGAAAAGGTTTCACCAACACAGCCTGTGGTCTTTATTACCAGAAGAACAAGAAGCAGAATCCCTTTCTGTTTCGCAGCTCACTCTTTGTTGGACAAACTTTTGTATTTCTTCCTTAGCATGTACTTCATCAAAAACTGATTTTGTTCCTCCAAGGAAAATATTTTGAAGATAGCTGGGTACAGCAGTCTGAATCTCATGCTTGATTCCAGACATTCCCTGAATAATGGAATAACTTTACTCTTCTGCCTGGTGTACAATGAGTAGTCATTCTCCATAACCATTCTGCTGTCTCCCACTTTCAGTACTTTGTCCTTCTGCCACAGTTTTGTCAGAATCAATTCCTTCTGCTGGTAAGATTGTATCTTTACTATTCAAGATCTAGGTTGTTTTCTAATGGCCAGGTTTCGAGCATACACATAATGTGCCCTTTCAATTAAAAATTCCTGTTGTGAAATACCAGTCCATTTGCTTATTTGTGCTTTTATAAAATTAATTCAGTCTTTCCCTTCTAGCTTCTCTGGTACAGCAGAAGAATCTCTGGTTTTCCCTACTTTGTCCTCTAATTCTATTGTTTTTTGAAACATCTCTTTTTATGCAGTCTCATGTTCAGCTAGCCTTTTCTTCATTTTGACCTCTGAGTTTAGAAGTTGTTATAACCTTATCTGAATACCTGTTTAAAGCTTCTTCCATTTTTTCTCACCTTTTCTTGTTTGATTTGATATTCTCCGTTAGTGTTTCATTTATTTTAGTCAGGTCTGTGTGCAGTTGCCTTATAGTTTCATCTAGGTTACTGGAAGTCATGTCTGTAGCTTGCATTGCTTTTTGCTTAACAGCTGTGTTTTTTCCCAGTCAGTGTTTTTTCATCGCCTTTTGTAGCTGATTTTCCTTCAGGTCATCTGTATTTTTTTCGTGGGATCCAGGCAATCCACTTACTGGACAGTTACTAAAATTTACCCAGAAATCTAGGTCCACTGGCTTTCTCTGCTAAGTTTCTGTTTTTACACTGAGAGAGCTAGAATTAAGCTGTTAACTCTATACAGCTGTCCTGGAAGTCTGGACTAAGCATTGGTTTTGTCTGTTTCTGCATTACAGACTTCATGACTTATGTTAGCTGACCATACAAAGGTATGCACTAAAGTACTGAATTATTGGGTTGAAGCAAAGGAAAACATCAGTGTATTTTTACTAATGTGTCTGTAGTGACTGAAAACCTCTAAAATGCAGCTCAATACAACTGTGGGGAAAAGTTGTGTAAGTAGTGCACCTGTGGCCATTTTGTAGTGTATGAGGAAACTTTTTCTAGCAATGGTCACCACTTTTCTGGGGTTTGTTGCGAGTCATAATTCTATGCAAGATCTTCCTGCCACCAGACCCATGGAGGTACTTATTGTGCTGGAGCAATGATGTGCTTTGTTCCAAATGCTCTTGTTACAGTTTTGTTCAGCAGCACTGTCTTAATTGTGGAGTGACCCCCAAAATGACATCCCACTAAGACGCACTGTACTATTATTCCATATAGATACATCTACTGTAAGCTCTTTATCTGGGAATACCAAAATACATTTTAGAAGTTGCATGTAAGGGAGAAAGAATTATGCTTTGTATGACACAGTAATGTCTGCATCTGTCATCCTCAAGGCCTTTTGTATAAATCTTAAAATCTGAATCAAAACCAATTCAGTTTACAAACATATTGGCATCTCCCAAAGAAAATGTACTTAGTTAACTGACCTTTGAATCTTGTTACATTAATTATCCCTATTTCATGTGTTACCTTTAATGGCTACAAGTATGCTCTTGTTTATTTTACAAGTATGAAAACTACGAACCAAAATTGTGGAACTTTGGATGCCACCTTTACAGTGCTTTTTCTTCCTAGTCCAGTCCTCTCTGTAAATGTGGCTAACCCAGTTAAAGTAAATAAACAAGTGAGGCCAATGTTATGAATGTAGGGAAGGTCCATACTGTAACTTATTACTACATGTTTTGACTTGAGCTCAGTGTTGTCCAGTTCACAGACACTTTCATGTAAGATGTGTTCACAGAGCCAGGGTCTTGCTCATAAATTAGAGTAACACTCTGGTAAGGAGTATCATTGGGTGATAAGTGTTTTATTCATTAATACTAGGATGAATCCATTCACACGGTCTTAAATAAGACGAGTCACAGTGTCCATTACAAATTGGAAAAAAATAGCTGCTTCTTGTTGTCAAGAGTTCAGGGTTTGATTCCTTCCACCTCCTTTTTTCTACTGCTGACTCCAAACAAGTTACTTAACCAGACATTGCTCCTGGATCGCTCCAGGAAAAAATAGGCTTACCTGGTTAAATAGATAAAATTAAAAAAAAATCCAAATCACCCAAATGTCTCTTGCATCATGTAGAATGTTTCATTGTGCAATGATTTTAAGTATGTTTTTATTAAGACAATGAGAATGACTAGTATTCTAATATGTTTACAGTACACTACAACATTCAAAGAAAACTAGTACTATTGACTGGTGTTGGCTGTATCCCGTAGGAATAATGTCTACATGATCTCTGCTTATCCTTCCTGAAGGTGTGGCCATCTCATTATTTTTCTCTTATTTTAATTGGCTTACAACTGTACATATTCTAATATGTTTTAAAGTGCATCTATACAAAACAAAGGTAAAACAAATTTCTTTAGCTTGATTTAAATTTCTCCTTCCAGAAAGCCGAAAAAAGTCCAAACAAAACAAAAAGTTCAGATATGGACAGTGCTTAAAGATGCCACCACCTCATCACAGTTGCCGTCCAAAAATGGTTCATACTACAGTCGATCAGAGGAAGGTCTTAGAATACTTGAAAAAGTATTCACTTTAAATCATTCACTGAAGAACCATCTTCATGGAGATGTAAGTTTTTGTTATTACACTTTTTACTCTCCTTCTTGTTCAAAATGTCTTTTCATTAAGGTTTCAATGTGTAACAGAAACATTGTTGCTCAGGTCTGTACACAGAATGATGATTTTCTCCCTCCTATTTAAAAGGATGTGTCCCTTAACTTTGTGTCTGTGTTCATTGTAATGAAAACATTTGTCCTTAAGCTAACTTAAACAATCAAAATCTTTTTAGGTGGAGTTCAGATATAAAACTGTAAAACATAAACAAGTAGTTCTATGCTCTTCCAATTCATTGATCAAGACTTAACATTTTTAAGTGCAGCATGCTTCTGTAATGAGTGGTTCCTTCCCAGAAGTACAAATATATTCCATAAGATTCCTTGCATCCGGTTCTTTTCTATTCACTGTGCCTAGTGGAAAAGGATTTGAATTTTAATGGATCAATATGGTCAAAAATTTTAAATTCTGTATGGATTTTTTTATCTTATTTTCATGCTATATTCATGTTTAAAACTTTTCTTAGTGTCTCACCACAAGACTACTACAACTAACACAGTCCCCACAGCACCCATGACACACAGCAACACCAGTGTCTCACCCACCAAGCCCATAAGGCTTAACATTCAAAAAACAAATTTTCATGTCATTGGAGACTCAATAGTGGGGCACACAGATTTCCCACTCACCAGGTTGGACAAAGAGAAAGTCATGGTCAGTTGCCTCTCCGATGCCAGGATTTGTAAGATCACACATGCACTTAGGTCTCTCAGCAACAAGTACCATTATGACTGTGTCATACTTCATGTTGATGTGAACGACCTGAGACATACCTCACTTTACTATATGAAGACAAACATGGTTGAACTCTCTGAGTATGTGTCCCAGGCAGGTATGTCCCTAGCCTTGGGCAGCATACTACCCTCACCTAGAATGATGCCACAGTATGATTTTCAATAATTGGCTTAGTTTTTGGTGTCATTCAAAGAGGTTCCAGTTCCTGTCAGCCTGGGAAGCCATGGTCGACAAATCTCGCTGCTTTGCCAGAGACTGTTTGCACCTGACACCTCTAGGCTTTTGGCTGCTGGCAAAGGCTCTTGCCTCCCCCATAGTGTCTTTTTTAGGCAAGGTCACAAAAACATTACTGACATGAAATTAACCAATCGGAGAACAAAAGAAGTGTCATGCTGCTAAATGCTAGGAGTTTAAACTAAAAACTACACTCCCTGGAAGTGCTTCTATCACTAGAAGATGTAGATGTAGAAGATTCACAAGTGTATATATGATCCTCCATTTAGACCTATTGTGGCAGCTAGGGGATCTAAGACGGAACCATTAGCTGCCTATATTGACCACCATAGTAAATCCATTTTTATAAATACTGATCACATTCTCAGGGACTCGTGGCATTGTCTCAAGATGTTATGAGATGTGGGTCCTTTAGATAATGTGATTTTTTTTTTTTTTTTTTTTTGGCTATAGATGTGGTCAATCTTTTTTCTGTGATTCCCCATGACGATGGGATTAAAGCGTTTGAGAAGTGCCTTTTTGCCTCTGGTAATTTACCTAATGAGAAAGTTAATTTCTTAACCAGGTTGATGGAAGTTGTGCTGGAGAACAATTTCCTATTTTTTGAAGGTGAATATTATTGTCAAGTTACAGGAGTTGCGATGGGGGCAAAATGTGCCCCTGTTTTTGCAAACCTAGTTTTGCTAAAATGGGAGAATAGGTTAGGTTTTAAATCTAGGTTTATGTCCAAAATCCTTAAATACCGGAGATTTTTGGATGATATTTTGGTCTTGTGGATGGGGAACTGAAACAGAAATCAACAAATTTTTATTGTTTTTGAATAATAATACAAGCTTTTTAACCTTCACTCACAGAATTAACACCAATGAGATTGATTATTTAGACATTCTTTTGAGGAAAAAAGATGAATTGTTGACTTCCACTATTTACAGGAAACCGACCCATTCCAATGGGCTGTTACACTTTGATAGTTGTCACCCCCCATTAGAAACGGGGGGGTAGTAAAGGGTCAGATGTGTAGATATTCAAGGTTGATTAGTGACAACAGTGATTTTAGGAATGAGATATACACATTCATTAGGATGTTTATGAATAGGGGTTACCCCCTAAAAATGTTATTGAAGATTAAGAAGGAGATATATAGTAAAAGATCTACTGTTTTTTGTCCTATTCTGTCTGGTGAGGTCAGCCCAATTAATGATGTTATGCGACCTGTCAAGAAGAACAAGGTTATGGTGTTGAACTATAACTAGGACTGTCCCCAGTTATTAACTACTTTGAACTTTGCTTGGGACAGTAGTTTTGACACAGAACTCAAACAAAAATTGGGAGACAAACCACATATTGTGTACAGTAGAGGTAGGAATTTAAAGGATATTTTGGAAAGGAATACTGCAGGATCTAAGGGACGTTATAGGTCCTGGATGTACAAATGTGACTGCTGTAGCCACTGTAAATACATCAATGATGGTCCTTGTGTGGCAGTTGAGGGCTACCATCGAACCCTTGAATGTCCAGGAAGGAGTACTTGCACTACAACAAATATTGTTTATATAGCAGCTTGTAGTACATGCTCTGCATTCTACGTGGGGAAAACCATACATAGATTAAAGGATAGAATTGCCGAGCATGTGAGGGACATCAAAAACAAGAAAAATAGTAGTGCATTGTACAATCATTCAGTATGTTGTTCAAACTTTAAAAGATTTTTGTTTTTTATAATTGACAGGGTTGAAATGAATGAAAGGGGTGGTAATTTTAAAATTGCTCTTGAGTTATGTGAAACAAGGTGGCAATTGAGACTGAATGCCAAACATTTTCCAAGGATCAATGACAATATTTCTGTTGCCCCAATTTTGAAGCAGAGGTCTTTTAACATATAGATGTCAGGAAGGAGATGTAAATGCAATTTGCTTATTGTTGTATTTTGGTTTTATATTTGGTGTGTGTGATCAATAGTTAAGCTAATTATATGATTTTTAGTGACATTTTAATAATTCATTCAATGGTTCTTGGTGTTCAATACTTATTTTAATTTAGGCAGCAGTCAATTAGATATTTGTGATGTCCTAGGATTTTAATATAAAAAGGAAGTGATGTTGATGACTGTGATGAAGCCTGGGATGTGCAGGTGAAAGCACTCAGTCATCTTTCTGTGCAATAAAGCAGTTTCTCTCTTGAACACTGGTGTGGTGTGTCCTACGTTTTTTATTTTTTATTTTTATTTTTTTATTTCATTTTTTTGTGTGTTAATTTTCGATTTCAACTCCACCCTGGTGTGGTGGTTGGTGATTTGGTTCATAAATAAGACAACTTGTCAAATCCTCCAAGGGCTCCTTTGTGAGAAACTTAGCAAGTACAGCCAAGGATCATCATTGGGCTTTTTTACAGCTATGCATGTAGCCTAAAAGGTAGGACCCAAGCATGTTCAGTACTAGTGGCCATAGGTATCATACACACTGACCCCCACAGGGATAGCAAACCTGCTAGCAGATAGGTTTGGTGAAATTTCACTCCCTTATCCCCTCCTAACTTATCACAAATCTTCCCCCAAACTTCCCCCCACCCTACATATGTAAATAGCAGGTCCTAAAAGTCTTGTCCAAGTTAGAAAACACATCCTTTTGGGACCAGACGGCCTCCCAAGCTGTCTTCTAAACAGGGTAAACATGAACTAGCATCACCACTAAGTACCCTTTTCAATCATAACCTAATCAGAGGCTTTGTTCTTGCAGTATGGAGAACAGCAAAAGTTATACCCCTCTGCAAAGATGGCCTAGCAGCAGACCCAGGGAATTACAGACCCATTAAGTGTGACCAACCTCATCTGTAAGGCCATGGAACATATCATTGTGGATCTCAAAAATACAGACATAGGTGACCTCTAAACCATGGATCCTGCCCAGTTCGGCAAAGTCAGATCCTGCCTTTTAAGTTTGGTGAATTTCTTTGAAAATGTGACCAGGGCCATTGACAATGGCAAATCTGTGCACACAGCATACCACGACTTGGCAAAGGCTTTCGATACAATACCACATTCAGGCATTACCAATTTAAAACTATCATACTGAAGCTAAATCATGGGTTGCCAACTGTCTCACAAACCGGACACACACACACACACACACACACACACTCTATCCAAGTGGGTGACTCCACACCAGCCATCAGACCTGTTACCAGTGGGGTGCCACAGGGGTCAGTGCTGGTCCCCCTACTATTTAGTATTTACTTCTCAGAAGTTTAGGTGAAAATTAAGGGGTTGTGGCTGACCTAGTCTGCAGACGACTGCAAACTAGGTGCAATCATTGAATCCCCAAATGATGTCAGTATACTCCAGGATTGTCTCAAGCAGACCAACGACTGGTGTGACGGTCTCAAACTGAATGCAAAGAAATGCATCATCATGCCCTTCGACACAATGTCCCTTTGCACTATCTAATCAGCAACAATACCCTAAGTACCCAAGAAGTGGTAAGGGACCTGGGATCACATGTTGATTGCAACCTTAACTTTGATCACCATGTGTCTACTGTAGTAAGGAAAGCTTCCTATGTAGCACACTTGATTAGTAAAAGCATTGCCTCAAGAGCAAAATAGGTTATAACCCCTCTATACTTGGCACTTATCTGGTCCATAATGGAGTATAATGCCCCGTTCAGCATGTACAGTACTAAGCACCTGCAGCAATTGGAGAGTCCTCAGATGTTTCTAACAAAGAAGATCAAGGGGCTCCAGCATGTGCCTTACACAGACAGACTAAAGTCACTGTCACTGTACTCTGTATCATACAGACTTCTTAGGGGAGACTTATGCCTGGCCTACACAGCAATCCAAGACCCAAACCTAATGAACTTGCTGCATATCTGTAAATCAAACAGGACTAGGGCTACCCATTCCAGGAACCTAAATATGGCCTGCAACTTTAGGACATGCTGGAGAGACATATTTATCTCCCAGCGACTGCCATATCTCTGGAACAGGCTTTCAATTCATGTGAAACAGAGCACCTATATGACACTGTTTAAGAGGAACCTGGATGAGTGGATGGGGCACTATAAATTCTTACCAGGGATAGTGCCCACAACCTTCCTGAACTTGGGCAGTCCTCACTAAATGCAATCTTGGGGTATTGACTAGCATTTCTATGGTATTACATTGGGATGAAACAGGCTTAAAATAACCTCCGGGTCTATATGCTAGTAATCTCCTATGATCCTGTAAAGGTCACTGTAGTTATTACCTATTCTTATTTTTTTTCTAACCCAAAGTAACTTGATGGGGTAGAACTGATAAGGTGATTTTGTGTTTTAGCTAAACAGTTTATTCTGTAATTTGCTGTCTGTCCAGAAGGAGAAGAAGAAAATTTGAATGCCCTGCCCTCTCACGCAGGATCTACTTTCCATTTACTCTGATAGCAGTGCTTCATCATTAATGCTTCCTTTCATAATATCTGTACAGAGAATCAGTAATTTTTTCCCCAGTGACACACTAGTTTGTACTCTGGTATGTTTTAAACATGCTGCAAAAAGTGTTTTTGATTTTAGCTACTAAACAGTGCCTAAAATATATTTTTATAAAGTTATGGTTCACTTATATCCAATGGTTTATCCTCAGTCAATATTTTTTTTCCAAAAAATTGTTGAACCTGTGTAGAGAGCAATAAATGCAAAATGATTTTAGAATTGTCATCAGTGAGCACTCAAATTACAAATAATGAAAATACAGTAAAATATTAAATTTTCAGAATTACAATCAATAGAGACATTTCCCCCATATATACTTTCTTCCATAACAAAAAAAAAAGGAAAAAGAATACAATATGTAGAAAAGTGTGTTTAGGCTCTCGCATAATAATTGTCAAAAACTACAATATAAAATACAACTTGGAACATCTGCTAAAACTGTAGTTAATATAAAAATTTTGACAAAATAATAAAATAGATCTAGTTGTAGAGAATGGAATTGGATCTTTCAATAATTTAATTTAATTAAAATGTTCAATGTCTTAAACCAAAATTTAAAATTTGGCAAATTATTTCTAGTTAAGTTAGTTTCTTTATCATGAATCAACCTTAATATTGTAAGAAAATCAGGTTTTGGTGGCTCAGCATGTAACCATTTTATAGTAATCGCTTTTCTAGCACTGGCTAAAATTATTCATAATAATGGATGTTGATTTTTTTTTTATCTATTAAAGGAATATGATTATAAACACATTGCTACAACACATCGCCACAACAGTCAGGAAATCCTTCTATGTGGCACACCTCATCACTAAGGGCTTTTCATCCAGAAAAAAGGAGGTCATTGTCCCACTGTACTCATCCCTCATTAGACCCATTATAGAGTACAATGCCCCATTTGGTATGTACCTCACAAGCCATCTGCAACAGCTGGAAAGGCCGCAGAAATACCTGACTAAAAGAATCACAGGCCTAAAGCAGATGCCCTATGCTGACCGTCTAAAAAAACTCCAGCTATACTCTGTGGCATATCGTCTACCCAGAGGCGATCTCTGCTTAACATACAAGGCCATGTCAAACCCTGAGCTATTGGATATGCTCCACTTAAAGAAATCCCAATCCCTTTGAGCCACATGCTCCAGGGATCTAAACCTTGTCATCACTATGAACAAAACATGCTGGAGGGATCGGTTCCTGACCCATAGACTCCCCATACTCTGGAATAGACTGCCCATATATGTCAAGCATAACACCTCCTTGGCCCTCTTCAAAAGGAACCTTGATGATTGGATGGGAGATAGGAAATTCACCCCGGGGGTCACATCAGTCACCCTGCTAGACAGGGGTCCAGGGAAGTAAATATTGTGGGAAGAAATATCATAGGCCCTAGGGCCGATAGCCTAGTACCAACCTATGAACCTATGTGGGCTTTTTCTGGGCCCAAATCTTTAAAATATCAGTCATATGATGTAACAGTTTGTTTTATAATTTCCCTAAATTCCTAAAGAAAATATCATGAGATTTCATACAAAGAAAACTAGCAAGCATAGAAATGCCACTGAGGGCAACAAAAAATGCCTCCGGCTTTATTTATATGCTGTAATGCAGAAATCATTTTGTGTATAGGATAGTACACCCTGGGAAGATGAAATGTTATAGCTTAGAATGTAATTATTTTTCAGTAAATATCCAGCAGTTAATCAACCCATTACTCTCTGGATACCCATTCCTTATATTGCATTTATTCTTTTGTTACCAGATATATGAATGGGTTATGTATAACATTTGTATCACTAACTTAAGAACTAGGAAGTACAAGCAATTATTAAAATAAAAAAAACCTGGAGACTTCCAAGATGGCTGTACATTGACTAATGGCTTAATTCTAGCTCTTCCAGTGAGAAAAGAGAAACTTAGCAGAGAAAGCCAGTGGACCTAAATTTCTGTGTAAACTTCAGTAACCGGCTAATAAGTATACTGCCTGGATGCCATGAAAATAGAAATACCAAGGACCTGAAGGAAAATCAGCTACAAAAGGTAACAAAAAATACTGACTGGGAAAAATACTGCAGCTGCTCAGTAAAAAGCAGTGCAACCGTCCAGACATGACTTTCAGTAACCTAGAGGACCGTGTTAAGCAACTGCACACAGACCTGATTAAAACACTGATGGAGTATATCAACTCAAACAATAGAAGGCTGGAAAAAATGGAAGAAGCTTTAAACAGATATTCAGATAATGTGATGACACTGCAAAGCTCAGATGTTGAAATGAAGAAAAGGCTGTCTCAATGTGAAACTGCACAAGAAGAGATTATTCAAAATATAGTAGAATATGAGGACAGAGCACATAGGGAAAACCTGAAATTCTCTGCTGTACCAGAGAAGCTGAAAGGAACAGACTGTATTAATTTTATGAAAGCACAAATAAGAATTGGATTGGTATTTTACAACAGGAATTATTGATTGAAAGGGTAGATTGTGTCTGTGCTCCAAACATGGCTATGAGAAAACAGCCTAGACATTTAATAGTAAATATGTAATCTTACCAGTAGAAGGAGTTCATTCTGACAAAACTGTGGCAGAAGGACAAAGTACTGAAAATGGGAGACAGCAGAGTGTTTGTGGAGAATGACTTCTTATTGTACACCAGTCAGCAGAGGAGTAAATTTATTCCATTATTCAGGGAATGGTGACAAGCAGGCATGAAATTCAAACTGCTGTACCAAGCTATCTTCTAAATATTTTTCCCTGGAGGGACAAAATCAATTTTTTTGAAGAAGTATATACTAAGGAAAAAGTAGAAAAGTTTGTCTAACAAAAAGTGAGCTGTGAAACAGGAGATTCTGCTTCTTGCCCTTCTGGTAATAAAGACCATAGAGAGACTGTGCCAGTGAAACTTTTTTCCAGAGCTTCAATGGAAAATGTTTGAGAGATGGAAAAACACAAGTCAACTAGAAGAATTGAGATTAAGTTGGAAGTGAAGCAGAGACTGGAATTGGGAGAAGGAGATGAACGAGTAGAACAAGAAAATCTGTAAATGTTGGATTCTCTTGGACTTTGTTAAACTTGTGAGAGACTGTAAAGCATATGCCATACTTCATGTCATTAACGTTTGGCAATAAAGTCAGTAACTTGGGAAATTGACAAACGTGGGATTACAAAACAATAATTATGTGTAAAACATGACAGAGCAAGAAAATCTGGAAATATTGGACCTTTTTAAATGTGTAGGGGACTCTAAAGTATATGTCCTACTTCATGTCATTAATGTTAGTTCAGGAGAGAGGAAGAGGAGGGAAAAGTTAACTGTAAGCAAAACCATTTTTCTTCTTTTTCTTTTTTATTTCTTTCTCCCTTCTCTTTCTCATTGTTCAAGTTTAAGAAATAGAGGCACTGTAATGTATAAAAAAAAAAGAAAACCAGAAATCCGGTTAAGAGTATGACAAAAGGAAAAATTAGTGTGCTTTTTTCTCATGGTTCCATATGGGATTGACTTTAAGGCCATTAGCTTAATCTAGTAGCAGGTTTTAAGAGAAAGCAAGTAAATGAAAAAGATTATTGAACGTTATAAGGCTAGTTTGTAGTAAACCTATGTATGCTTGGCAGTTGTCTGGTTCTCATGTCTCTAAGACACAATCTGATAGAGAAATGGCTTAGAGAAAATGTTTTCTGAAAACATTCAAGTGTTTTGCCAGCTGAGAGAGCTATACAAATAAAAGAAAGCCTGATGGCACTTAGAAGAACAGGCTGTAACCTAAAAGAATGGTTATCCATGCTACCTAAAATCTGTGTGTGTGGCTGTCAGTTTGGAACATTTGTTCCTATTAGGAGGGTAGCACTTCAATATTTGAAGATGTACATAGTTTTGTGTGTTATTATTGAGTTAATAGGTGTTGGGGGGCTATGGGGGGGTCTGTATTTTTGTTTGAGGGCTTTCAGTAAAACAAAAAGTTTTGTAATATGTGACATAGGCTGAAAAAGAGATGACAAGAAACAGCTGTATAAAAGATTAACTTGCTAAACAGTATATGCATGTAACAAAAAAGCTGGAACTAGACATTTAACAAAACTGCTATACATAAAAGGTGTGAATAATAACCTTTCAAGAAAATGATCCTTTCTGTAATGTCTTTATCTGTGAGACCATTGATTTGTTAAACACAAAAAAGAATGAGTAGTGAACTATATGAAAAAATGTAGAGTGCAAATAGTTATGCTACAGCAGACACACTTGGAAAAGAACTGAATATCTGAATTTGATAAAGGTTTTCAATATGTTATTCAGCAAATACCCGTGGCAAAGGAAGAGAGGACTACTTATGTTAATTGCAAGGGGAGTTCCAATAGTGATAGAAGAGGACAAAAAAAAAAAAAGATAATAATGGCAGATTTGAAGTACTAAGGGACTACTGGCAATGGAGAAGGATTCTACTGGCATGTATTTAGATTCCACCAAAAACTGCTATAACGAAGCTTAAGAAAATTCTGGGACAAATTATCAGCTTTCTGCAAGGTATATTACCTATTGGTGGGGACTAGAATTTGATATGCAACAGTAAAGAGGTGTCTTGGGAGTCCAGAAAGGAAAATATCACAAAGAAGGGTAGATTTTTGAAGAAAATTATGAAAATATTTGGCATGGAAGATGTAAATTCAATACTAGGAGTTCGGAGTGAATTTACATATTATTCCCCAAGAAACTAAAACTTGGACAGTCTTGACAGAATTTAGATTTCTCAGGAACATGTACATTTAATTGAAGGTCTTGATATGTACCCATTAACTATTTTAGATCATGTGCCATCTAGACTAAAAACACAAGGTAAGGAAATAAAAATGAGATGTTGGCACTTTCCCACCTTTCTGTTGGAAAGAGGGGAATTTAAGGAATGGGTAGTAAAAATTATTCAGGAGAAGTTACTTCTACAGTGGCTCTCTATTTTAACTCCATTTCCTAATCTCCCCCAACTGCAAAATATCTTTCCTTTCTCTTAGTCTTTTGCCCATGTTTAAAACTGTATTCTACTAGGTATTCAATATCCTATGATTGTTTAATATTCATTGTATGATTTTCTGATCTGACTTTATTTATCCTGTATGTCGATTCTACTATTTGTCACCGCACTTCATGTGATAATATTATGTAGTTTGTTAACTGAACTTTGTATGTTGGTGCTTTTAACCCCGAGACTCTGCTGAAAATGGGATTCATGCCCAGTCAGACTTTCCCAGTAAACAAATACCAAATAAATAAATAAAACTTGTGGAAAGCAATTAATAAAGAGCTAAAGGATTTTATCTGGGAAGGGAAGACAGCAAGAGTCAAGTGGGATAAGATGATTCTTCCAACAGAATAAGGTGGATTGGGATTACTCAATTTGAAGGTGTATTTCATAGCAACACAGTTGGACTCCCATATGTAGCACAAGCAGAAAACTATAATTCAGAGTGGAAAGGGATGAAGATGAAACAAGGAGGAATCTCAAGAAATAAGGATAGACTGGGATTTTGGATGCAGAGCTTTAAGGAGAATAACACTAATCATACAGAATATTATATTCATAAAGTAGCTGAATGTATGCTAAGAGCTAAACCAACACTGGAATGGAGAAAGGAGATTCTGCTGATAGGGATGACTGCAACTAGGGATGCAGGCAATAGGCAAGGGGGGCTGTAATTTATTGGAGAAAACTGGAAAAGGAGCCAAGGTATTGGGAGCAAATAACTAGAGAGGGAAAGGTTATTGAATGGGAGAACTCCAATAATTTATTTGGACTGCAGGTTAGAGATTGACTTCCCTATCAAGGACTGATATCACAGTATAGGCAAAGAGAAATAAATATGGGATTCTAAATGAAAGACTAGCACTGGTAGAGTTTCTAGTGTAATCTAGAACAGAAGCTACCATTAAGAAAGGAATAATTATTAGAACATATAAAATATTGCATGATAACTATAAGAATCAATCGGAGGTGGTTAGAAAGGATTGGGAAGATAGATTGGTTAACCAGTTCTCAAAGAAACAATGGGGGATATATGTATGTTTCACAAATATGCAACTAAGTCTAAAAATTTAGGATCTTTGCTTGGAAGTGGTTGTACAAGTATTTGTATACCCCAAGTCGACTCCAAAGAATGTTTTCTCAGCTAGACAGCAAATGTTGGAGGTATGACTGGGATGAAAACAGTAACTGAAACATATTTTTGGAGTGTAATGAGATGGCAGACTTTAAAGATTCCCTGCAGATTGCTTTGTCAAACATTCTGGGTGAGCAAATTGGTATAACTAAGGAAGTGATTTTTTTGAGCTATGACAGTCAGAATTGCCTAGACATAGTATGACCTTGCCAAGTTTATTATGGTAGTAGCCAAAAAAGCAATAACTAGAAAATGGAAATCAAAGTCTAAACCAACTTTACTAGAAGTAGCGAATATAGTAACAGAGATAAAACAACTGGAATTGGGATTTTTAGAAAAGGATAGGAGCAAATTACATAGGAAAAATGGGAATTGTGGGAACAATACATGCAGAGGAAGAATGAGGATTAAAAGGCATGATTTGAATGAACTATATCATGTTTGACAATGACTGGATAGATTGTAAGTGATGTATAATGTTTGCAACTACAATTGTAAAAGTGAGAGGATGCCTGAGGAATGGAGAAAAAGTGTTTTGGTACCTATTTTTAAGAGTAAGGGTGATGTGCAGAGCTGTAGTAACTACAGAGGGATTAAACTGATCAGTCATAGCATGAACTTATGTGAAAGAGTAGTGGAAGCTAGGTTAAGAAGTGAGGTGATGATTAGTGATCAGCAGTATGGTTTCATGCCAGGAAGGAGCACTACAGATGCGATGTTTGCTCTGGGAGTGTTGATGGAGAAGTACAGAGAAGGTCAGAAGGAGTTGCATTGTGTCTTTGTGGACTTAGAGAAAGCATATGACAGGGTGCCTAGAGAGGAGTTGTGGTATTGTACGAGGAAGTCGGGAGTCTCAGGGAAGTATGTAAGAGTGGTACAGGATATGTACAAGGTAGTGTGACAGTGGTGTGGTCGGAGGTGGGAGTGACGGATGCGTTTAAGGTGGAGGTGGGATTGCATCAAGGATCAGCTCTGAGCCCTTTCTTATTTGCAATGATGATGGACAGATTGACAGACAAGATCAGACTGGAGTCCCCATGGACTATGATGTTTGCAGATGACATTGTGATCTGTAGTGAGAGTAGGGAACAGGTGGAGGAGACCCTGGAGAGGTGGAGATATGCTCTAGAATGAAGAGGAATGAAGGTCAACAGGACTAAGACATAATATATATGTGTGAATGAGAGGGAGGATAGAGGAATGGTGAGGATGCAGGGAGTAGAGGTGGCGAAGGTGGATGAGTTTAAATATTTGGAAACAACAGTTCAGTGTAATGGTCAGTGTGGAATAGAGGTGAAGAAGAGTACATGCAGGATAGAGTGGGTGGAGAAGAGTGTCAGGGGTGATTTGTGACAGACAAGTACCAGTAAGAGTGAAAGGGAATGTCTACAAGAGATTAGTGAGACCAGCTATGTTATATGGGTTGGAGACAGTGGCATTGACAAAAAGGCAGGAGTCAGAGCTGGATGTGGCAGAGTTAAAGATGTTAAGATTTGCACTGGGTGTGACGAGGGTGGACAGGATTAGGAATAAATATATTAGAGGGTCAGCCCAGGTTAGAAGGTTTGGAAACAAAGCCAGAGAAGGCAAGCTTATGTTGGCTTGGACATGTGCTGAGGAGGGATGCAGAGTATATTGGGGAAAAAGATGCTAAGGATGAAGCTGCCAGGTAACAGGAAAAGAGGAAGGCCTAAAATAAGGTTCATGGATGTGGTGAGAGAGGACATGCAGGTGGTTGGTGTGACAGAGCAAGATGCAGAGGACAGGAAGAAATGGAAACAGATCATGCGCTGTGGCGACCCTTAATGGGAGCAGCCGAAAGAAGAAGAATTGTGTCAACGTGGTTTGTAATGTATAATGTTTGCAACTGAAATTATCTCAGTATGGTTTGTTTTCATTTATATAAATGTAAGATTGTCTATGTCATACATAATAATTTAATAAAATGTTTCTTGTTTAAAAAAAAAAAATCAAAAACAAATTTAAAATGTCAGCACACGCTACAGAACATTGTGTAGAAATGAAACAAATTACAAGTGTCGCTAGATACTACAGAAGTTAAATATCAAATAATTAATTTAGGCAAGTATGTGTCCTACAGGAGTACAGGAAGTACAAAGTAATTATGTCAAGTGACTATTTACTTTGTACCTCCTGCTTCCAGTAAGAAAATACTTCTGACTGCAGTTAGTCTTCCCAGTATGAGTTAAAGTTGAATTCCCCTTTTTCAGAAGACTAACGGAGGAAATTGGTCCTGGTTTTCAACGTTCACTAGACATTCTAAGTAATACATTATTCAGTTAAATTAAACAAATTACTCATTCACTCTTTTTGCATTTCTTGGTGAGGATTAGAGTGGCAACAGACAAGTATGACAAAAAACTACCCTGTTCAGCCACAGATTCTAGTCCATGCTAGGGATATTTAAACATTTCTGTGCCAACAAACAGAGAAAGAGAATCTTTCCAGCTTGTCCTTGTCAGCCATGGGGCCTTGTCCTACTAGGGCTTGCCTGAAACAATTTTACCAAGAGCTACCTGTGATGCATCTTAAAAGATATCCAGACCACCTCAGTTCTTTTGCCTTGATCTGAAGCAATAGTACCGGTCTACTCTGAGGCTCTCTTTGGTCACTGGATTCTTTATTCATTTTTTTTTAATCTTTATTGAATTATCAATTATGACATGGGCATGTCTTTAGGTATTACAGCCATCACAGTTTTTTTTTCCAGGATGTTAGTGCCTCCACTCCTTTTAAAACACTGATAAACAAAACCTTCGAGATCTCTATCAGTTTCTTCCCTCCTAGCATCCAAACTTCCACAGGAGTAATATCTATTCCTGGGGACTTTCTTGTAGATTTATTTTACATCACCATTTTCATCTCCACTCCTCTTATCTTAGTTTTCAGTAATTGAGCCTCATCTACCTCTAATATTGGCATATTTGATTTTCCCATAAATATTTCTATTTGTACCTTTTCTTGATTTCCATATTTCTCTGCTTTATACAGACTTTTCATAAAATGTCTAAAATATTTCTAGTACTTCTACAGGATCTCTTATCTTTCTTGTTATAGGCTGTCTAAGTTGGCAACAACCCTTTCTACTTTCTACTTTCTGTTGCCGAAGTAATTGTGCTAAAAATTTTTGTGCTCTGGAGTTATCCAAAAAAAGTTGCTCAACAGCCCTGCTTTCTAAACACATGCATATTATAAAGGTAGTCTATTACTTTGTTTAGTATTCTGCAGATGTTCTTCATGTTTCACTGTTGCAGTCATCACATTGGGGTTATCCTGCCAGGGGTAGCCCTCAGTCGGTCCGAATACCAGAGGCTTAGTATTTCTGTGTTGGTTGCTGTCGCTCCAGGACTGACGTCAGGTCATCAGTGGTATAAAATCAGGCACCCGATGCCATTACATCTGTCTTTCTTACTGAGGAGCCCCAAGCAAAAGCAGTTTGCACGAGTGCCAGTCGGCCGCTACCTGAGTTTTCGTTTCTGAATTGAAGTTGAAGTCTTCTAAAGCTAA
This sequence comes from Protopterus annectens, assembly GCF_019279795.1. Taxonomy (NCBI): domain Eukaryota; kingdom Metazoa; phylum Chordata; order Ceratodontiformes; family Protopteridae; genus Protopterus; species Protopterus annectens. The sequence goes on from NC_056743.1 coordinate 968,034,324, forward strand.
GTACCCCGTTGGGGGAACCTTTTTTTCTTGCTCTAACCAATGTCAGTAAAAGTGAACAATTGTCTTGCCTGTGGAAAGCAAATACCACACCGAGACTTCCATTCTTTCTGCGTCGCCTGTTTAGGCCCATACCACGATGTCCCTCACTGTTGCTTTTGTGCTTTGTTCAACGCCAGAACTAATTATCATTGGGCCCTTATTGTATCTTGATATTTTGTCCCTCAGTCCTCGTATTCCTTTATGGCTTCGGTAAGCCATCCGACTACCGATGATCTGAAAAAACATAAGGATAAAGACAGAGACCGTCCAAAACTGCTGACAACTCTTCCGCTAAGCTAGTCGTCAGTTCTCCGGTCCTCAGTGAGGTGCTTTTGTAGCTCCTGATGTCCGCTTCTGTGGATTCGCAGGCCACTACCAAGACCCTTTTGGAGTCCGGTATGCCGCGAGACTCTTCTTCGACTAAGGATCCTGCAGATGTGTCTACCTTGGATGGGTCCGGAGCCGCTGAGCAGGCACTGGCTTCTGAGGAAGTACTTTGCACTACCGATACTCGACACAAACCGACGACTTCTTTCGCATCTTCAGTTCTTTCTAAAACTACCGCGTTTCTAAGGCCCAGGGTATGAACTACGCCCAAAAAACCGATGACCCAAGCTCAGGCACCTGCTTCCTTGCCTCCGTCTCAAATGCTTAAAATGGCAGAAGACCTTAATATGCTTATAAGGGGAAGCCAGGCTACCCCTTCCAAAAGAACAGGAGTCCGATAACCCTGATGCTTCTGAATATAAAGACATGCAACCCCTCTTTGTTTATGAGGATTCTGATGCAGAGGAATCCATTCCTTCTGCCTCTCCACCCGAGGATTTTTCATTTTGGGAAAAACCCATCATACTTTAAGGGAATATTTCCAATGGGAATGTCAAGACTATCCTCAGTGAATAAAGAGACTCAGGGAATTCTTAGATTTACCACAGCACAGACCTTTGGCCATTCCTCCTGTCCTGGATATTGTGGATGATGTTTTTATGGAATCCAGTTTGACTCCTGACACCCTTCCTCCTGCTCCCAGGAAACCTGACAGATACTACAGAGTCCCTGACTCTCACAAATTCCTTATCAAAAATCCTACTGCTGACCCAGAGGTCATCTGTCAAGGACCTAAAGGAATTAAAGCAACCTCAGCTAAGAATCCCACCCCCTCAGACAGGGATTCCCAAGCTTTAGACAGATGGGGTAAAAAAAGTATACACCTCTTCTACTCTTGCTATTAGAGCATTAAATTGTCCGTTCCACATGCTGAAATATCAGCAGAATACCATGGAACTCCTCAAACAAAAAATATCTTCCTTTCCTGCTTGTGCAGAAAATAATTACAAGAGCTAATGCATTCTACAAGTCAAGTTTCTAAGCACACCTTGCAATGTGGCTTTGACGCCCTAGAAGCATCTTGCAGGGAAGCAGTCACTGGTTCTGTCCTCAGATGGCATGCTTGGCTTAAGGAACAGACCTTGCCAGACCATGTCAAATCAAATTATTGAATGCACCATTGAACAAAGACAATTTATTTGGCACCAAGGCAGAAGAGGTCTTAAACAAGATGGAAGAAAGAGCTAAATCTATGCAGACAGTTACAGACTTCTTACAGGTCCAGCCTCCAAGGTTCAGTAGGTATTTCCCCACCAAGTACTGGCCCTTTCCTGCCCCCTCCAGGCCAGCTCAGCCCAGACACAGGGGAAGCAGACCCCTCCCAGACAGCAGCCCACAGGGATTGCAGAGATCTAAGCAATGGAGTTCCTCCTCTTCAAAACCAGGGAGTGCAAAGCCACCCCCTTATGGTAAAAACTCACAATGACTTTACACCTCCACCCCTTACTCTGCCCACCTGCTTGTGCCCCTAGGAGGAAAACTCTCCTTCCATGCAAGCAACTGGGCCTCTGTGACCAACAACCAATGGGTCCTCAACATAGTGTCCCAAGGATACAAATTTTATTTCCACACACTGCCAACCCCAAAATGGTTCCCAGATCTTCCTCCAAACCAGAGGGCAGAGGCCAAAAAGCAAGTCCTTTCCCTGCTCTCCATGAGGGCAATACAGCATGTTCCTGCAGAACAGATAGGCCAAGGTTTCTATCCCAGACTCTTCCTGGTACCCAGAAAAGAGGGCACCTGGCTTCCAATCCTCGATCTATCCATTCTAAACACCTTTCTGGTGATTCCAAAATTCAAAATGCTCACCCTCCAGCAGCAGCTTCCTATGCTTTCCAAGGATGCTTGGTTAGGCACCCTCGACCTAAAAGAGGCCTACCTACACATCCCAATCAGGGAATCTTGCAGGAAATATCTATGTTTCAGGGCAGGATCTATGCACTTTTAGTTCTCTGTGCTTCCTTTTGGCTTTTCCACTGCTCCCAGAGTTTTCACAAAATGCCTGGCTCCAGCCATTGCTTTTTGCAGACAAAGAAATATTCAAATTTACCCTTATTTAGATGATTGCCTGATTCAGGCAGACAGGAAAAGCTGTTACAGCACCTGACCTTTGTAAAGGACCTATTGACCTCCCTGGGATATACTATCAACAAAAGAAATCAAAACTAGTCCCGCCACAAAAAATGTATTCCTGGGAGCAAGCCTGGATACAGCATCCCAGATGGCATTCCTTACTCCAGAAAAACAAGCCTACCTGACAGGCTACTTCTCTCAACTAGCCACCAGAACCCAGTTATTCGCAAGGAAAATCCTGCAAGCTCTAGGGTTCATGGCCTCCTGCATTCTACTCATTCCAAATGCCAGACTGCATATGAGGAAACTACAATGGTACCTAAAAAGCCATTGGTGTCAACACTCTCAAGACCTTGAAACTATCATACCAATGATACCTTGTCTAAGGAAAGATTTCCTTTGGTGGGCAGCAGCATGCAACCACAACAAGGGACTTCCATTCTCACAACCCCACTCTGCCCAGACCCTCACCACAGATGCATCGGACTATGCCTGGGGTGCACACCTGGACAGCGGGTGCATTCAGGGCCACTGTAGCCCAAATAAAATACATCTGTACATCGACCAAAAAGAGATGCTAGCTGTTCAGATCGCCCTGATAGCTTTCAGACCCTTACTCTTCCCGGGCCCAGTACTGATCAAAACAGACAACACTACAGTGATGTGGTATATCAACAAGCAGGGAGGGATTCACTCTTATCCTCTCTACAGGCTCGCCATGACCCGTTGGCACACTGCCTCACCCATGCAACTACACCTGCTAGCACAATTCCTGCCAGGCTCCCTAAACTCTCTGGCAGACAACTTAAGCAGGAACGTGCTAGACCCACACGAGTGGCAGCTAGACCACAGAACCTTCACCCATGTAACACAGAAATGGGGCACCCTGAAGGTGGGCCTCTTTGCCTCCCACTCCAGTCATCCAGCTCAGCAAATTCTGCACCAGGGAACCTCACAGCAAGGCCTGGAAAGTGGATGCTCTATCCTTCCAGTGGGTAAACCTCTCCGTCTACGCTTATCCCCCACTACCACTCATTTCAAGGGTACTGCTCAAAATAAGGGAGGAAAAACAGAGGTCAATCCTGATTGCACCAGACTGGCCACACCAGCACTGGTGCCCACTGCTGCACAGCCTGTCACCCCTGCCACCATGGCACCTACCTCAGATCCCAATACTTCTGACCCAGAGGAATGGAGAATTCATGCATCCCCAATTGCAGACCCTTAACCTGGCAGCCTGGCTTATTCCCTGACCTCTCCTCAAGCTGCCAGCCTAAGCAAACAAGTCCTAGATGTTATACATGAAGCCAGATGCCCCAGCACTAGAAAATCCTATGCTGACAAGTGGAAAAGATTTTGTACCTGGATCCAGGCTACTACCTACCTCTCATCTTGGATTAGCTAGCAGACCTACTACACAGGGGTCTATCCTTCTCTTCTATTAAAATTCATGCCTCTGCCATCTCTGCTCATTACAGCACAGAGCCACCTCTCTTCTCACACCCTCTCATGAAACAGTTCCTAAGAGGGGCCAACAACTTAAGGCCACCCAGAAAAGCTCCTACCCAAGCCTGGGACCTTAACTTTGTGTTGGAAAAGCTCACCCTACGCCCCTTTGAACCTGCAGCTTCAGCAGAGTTCAAGTTCCTCTCTTGGAAGACAGCATTGCTCCTGGCCATCACTTCAGCTAGAAGAGTATCAGTGCCACAGGCACTCATGGCTGTAGAGCCCTTAATCATTTTACATGTTGACAGGGTCTCCCTCAGGACTAACCCATTCTTCATGCCTAAAGTGGTGTCTAGAGTGGCTCTCAACCAATCCATTAATTTGCCCACCCTTTTCCCTAACCCACAAAACAAGGGGGAAAGGATTCTGCACTCTGTAGATGCGCACTGACAACTCAGATTCTATTTAGACAGGACCAAAGCTTTTAGAAAAACTGATCAATTGCTAGTCAGCTTCACAGCAGGGGCAGAGGGCAAGGCCATATCCAAACAATATCCGAATGGATAGCACACTGCATCCATTTTTGCTACAAACAGCATGGGAAACAGCCCCCAAAGGGAGTCAGGACACATTCCACCAGGGCAACTTCCACCTCTGCAGCTTTTCTTAGAGGGGTCCCCACCAGGAACATCCTGGAGGCTGCAACATGGACATCTGTTCATACCTTCACCAAACATTACCACCTTCCTATCTTCTCCAAAGCCAGGACAGGCTTTGCCACCACAGTTTGCAGGGCATCCTAGCCAGCCCCCAGTCTTCTTGACTGCCTCCACCCTTTTCTTCAGCTTTGGGAATCAACCCAAATGTGATGATTGCAACAGTGAAACACGAAAAACATAGTACAGTTGTGTACACTACCATAAATGTAGATGTTCAAGTGTATTCAATGTTGCAGTCCTGGTAGCCCCCCCCTCCACCCCCTTGTCTCTCTCTCTCTCTCTCTGTCTCCTCTTACAGGGAATTTTTGGTATTTACTTTCTGCTGGTGGTGTTCTTCCACCATAACCTAGCTCCCTATTTGGGGGCTCCTGACAGGGCAAGAAAAACTGATGTAATGGCATCGGCTGCCTGATTTTATACCACTGATGATCTGACATCAGTTCTGGAGTGACAGCAACTGATGCAGAATTACTAAGCCTCTGGTATTCGGGCCCACTGAGGGCTACCCCTGGCAGGATAACCCGTGTGTGATGACTGCAACAGTGAATACACTCTAACATCTACATTTATGGTAAGTGTACACAACTGTACTTTGCTCCACTTGTTCTGTGAGACCCCCCCCCCATTCTGCAATACTTTAACCTTTGTCAGTCTCCCTAAGTAATTGTTACTTCTTAACCATGTCTCTCTCTCTCTCTCTCTCTTATTTCCACCCTATCTTTAATTCATCCCAAAAATCTTAACAATTAATTAAACATGAAATGTTTATTGTGAACATAGCAAAGGTTTATCTAAAAGTACAAAGGTTACACAGACAAACCAATTAGTAAAAATTACAAATAAATCCCAGCAAAGCTAGAGTTTTCACTGTGTGATGCATTAAACTTCCTGTAAAAGAGGCCCATAGAATATATGCAGATGACCCCTTAAGGACATCAAGTATTTCAGCTATATGGCTTCCGAATGTCCATGACTTTTTACGTTTTCTTTTTAGGTCTTTTGGATACATTCAGGCCAGTAAAGCCAAACCCCACTAGTTATGGAAATGCATGTTTCGGCCTTCTAATGACCTCGTCAGCACAGCATAAGTGGACTGTTTGGCTGTACTAGAAACATGGGGTCTTTACATCCTTTTAAGTTTTGGTTTGGATGTTAGTCGGGATATTTTGTAGACACCTTTAATGGTTATGGACATCAGCTGGGTGTAAAAACCCTGTGAAAGAAAAAGTAAAAAGTCATGGCCGTTCAAAATAGCTGAAATACTCTGTCATTAAGGGGTCATTTGAATATACCCCATGGGCCTCTGTTACATGATGTTTAAGGTATCACACAGTATTAACTCTACCTTGGTTAGGTTTTTCTTGTGGTTTTTAATATATATAAAACTGATCTATGCTTCCTTTTCAATAAGGCATCAAAGAAATTAAGATATAAAAATATCTCGGTCCCACCCCCCTGGGACACCTATAGTTTTCCAGGTAAGTGGACCTATAGAGAGTGTAGGAAGTGTTCTTGATGCTCGACTCCAGATTTATGTAGGCCAGCTTACTTCTTACATTAAAGATAGTGGACATTTTCTTAAAAAACTGAATTATGTTAAGTGGCACAAAGGATTACTATTTATGAGTGTTAATATTTCCAGTATTTAAACCTCAATTCTGCATGCATATGGTTTACAGGCTATTTAGTTCTCCAAGTGTGTGGGCTGTTTGCATCATATGGGTAATCCCTGCATGTTCTTTCTGAGAGATTAATACATGTATCTTAGCCTAGAGTATAGATGCTATTATAACATTTTCTGTGAGGAAGCCTGATTGTAATTCTTTTTATTAAGTGTTTAAATGTGTCCCAACTGCTCATGAATTTTGGACTTGATGAAGTATCAGAGATTACTCCAGAGGAATTTACCCTCATCTGTCCAGCTCTTCTTTATCAGATCGATAGCCGTGTCTGCCTACGGCACCCTGATGAAATACAGGAAAAGTTTGTGGACACCCCAAGTTCAACAGTTCCAGGTAAGACACATTGGATGCTTATTATGTGTTTTCTTTGATTAATTGTGAAAGTTCTTGAAATGAAAAAAGTCATACTGTAGTACACATACATATTGTTTGAGGTACTGGAGACATGAGTTTGAATCTGTTAACTCCCATCTTGGTATTGTATGACCCTGAGCAATTGACAATAACAGCCAGTCATTACTCTACTTTGGAAAAGGTCCATGACACCATTGTTGTATCACTCCCACTGACTTAGTGGGCTTGTAAGTTATGAGCACTTTGTTGGTTTCTTCATTTTTCCATCTCTGTAACTTACTTGTCCTGCTCATGCCTGCTGTACTACTGGTGCATGATTCTGCAGGGATTATTCTAGCATACATTTTCTAGAATACTTTCCCAGAATTGTTGCTTCTCTTTCTTATTTAAAAAAAAAAAAAAAAAAAACATCTTTACTGAGTTATTACTTATAACATAAGCAGTCATACATTTATATAAATTAAAGCAAACCATATTGACATATTTTCAGTTGCAAGCATTAAACATCACATGTAATCTACTATACAGTCATTGTGAATTAAACATTAAATAGTTCATTCAGTTCCTGCCTTCCCTTAAACTTCATGCCTCCTCCAAAACATTACTGCACATGTATTATTCCCACAATTCCCATATTTTCTACATAATTTGCTCTTACCCTTTTCTAAAGATTCCAGTTCTTTTATCTCTGTTACCAAGGGCAGCTCGTGCTATAGGACTGCAGGACTGCAGCCTCCCCAGCTGTGAAAAGAAAAAAAGAAAATAAAATTGCGAGTCCGGGAACTCCACGCATGCATGCTCAGTGTTCCTGGAACTCACAGGAATCCGGAATGCTGCAGCAGCAATCCGGATTAGGAAGAAGGCATCTCTGTAGTCAGATGCCCAGGATTCTGTCCAGTTATGACCACATATAATGGAGGATATCTGGACTGCAATGTCTGCAGGCTGGAGCCTACTCTCGCGGGAAGGACATTTTACGTTGCGACTGGACTCTCGTGGGGAACCGGGTACAACTGGGGATTCATACTGGTGAATGTGTATGGAATTCTGCAGATGAACGAACTACTGGACTCTCACGGGGAAGAGGGAAGGACATTGAAGAAGGTACAACTGGGGATTCGTACTGGTGTGTGGGTACGAGATTCTGCAGATGAATGAATTCCAAACCAGGTACGTGTGTGTGTGTGTGTGTTCGTACGTGTACATTTTGCTTTATTCTAGCAGGGCCATTCAAAGCTGCATTACCATCGCCTTCTGGCAGATGATACCTTCAGCATGAATTAATAGCTAATTGTGGCTTAGCATTCCTTCATTTCCTGACTTGAATCTTTATTCAGTCAGTTCTTAAAATGCCTGGTAATATAGATCTACATACTGTAAATACTTGGTAGATTCCCACAACCACTATTTTATACTACTTGACTTTGTGACTGGCTCTTACCAGACCACTCCATAGCTTCCAAATAAATGAGCTCACACAAAGAACTTCCCACCTAACCAAATCCAAATAAACAGTCCAATTCTGCTCTAATGCAGCTCATTAATGCTGCAGAGTTAGTGTTGATGCTATTCATAAAGTAGCTCACATCCATCGCATCTGTTAATGATTGTCAGAGAACCTAGGCTGAGATTCATGAACAGGGAATGTCTTACTCAGTCATACAAGTGGCTTTGTGTGCTAGGCAAGGGGTTCATGGTTCACAGAGATGTGTCCACACTACTAGGGAGTAAGGGTTTAAGGTTCCCTGCCCCATTCCAGCACTGTCTCATATGGAAGACTTATAATATGGTGATTCATAGTCAATCATAATTTGCAATAGTAAAATCCATTAGTGCATGCACTTAGCAGCTACACTGCAGATAGCCAGTCTAGATAAACAGTTTGAGTGTGTATAAAATACCCTAGTTGATGTATACTGGTGGCTAGACAGAACTCAGGATACCTGATGGTGGTTAAAGAATACCACCGACTTGAACCCTGTACCTTGGGTGCAGGTAGCAGAAGCCTGAATTCCCTACCCACCACCATTTTTAAACACTTTGCAGATTTTTGCTCATATTTTTGTTCTGTTCCTCATAAAATCTGTGGTTTGTGGATTTTTAATTCATTAGATAGATGATGGTGCAGTGGCAGCATTGTTGCCTCACAGCTAAAGGTTCTCTGGTTTGATTCTTGGCTGAGGTGTCTTCCGTGTGTAGTCTGCATGTCCTCCCTGTGTTTGTATGGGTTTCCTCTGGGTGCTGTGGTGTCCTCCCATGTTACAAAGACATGTGTCTGGAGTGTTTTTCCCTGGGCCTCTGCTGAAAACTGGCTTTTGTTCCAAGTCAGACTTTCCTGGTTAACAAATCTTAGATAAATAAAAATGACAGGCATTTGAACTTCAGACTTCACATTCTTCAGAAAGTACATGGTAACAGAAAACCTTTTATTCTAGTTATTTTCTAAGTTTATAAGATGAATATTTGAAATTTGTCCCTATTTCTGGGACTGTATTCCCCCTTTATTGGCTTTGTCCAGAGTTTTTGTGCTAAGGTTGAGAGCTATGGTGAGAACTGAATTCAGTGAATATGTCTGGGGGCTGTATTCCCCCATTATTGGTTTTGTCCAGGTGTTTTGTGCTAAGAGGTTGACAGCTATGGTGAGAACTGAATTCACTAAATGGTGGCTATTTAAGTTTCAGTCTTCCTCTCTTTCACAAAAAGCTGATTTGGCATAGTGGTATATTGCTCTGACTGTTTTGCACGGGGTTCTGGGTTTAAGACTTGACAGTGAAATGTATGGTGGCAGTACAGCATTTTATTCTAGCAACTTTCCAAGATTATACAAGCAATGTTTAAAATGTGTCCCTTGTTTTTGGGGCCTTTGTCCCCCCCAATAAATTTTGGCTTTTTCTAGATTTTTTGTTCTGCAAAGTTGAGAGATACTGCTCAGTGTCGAGTAGATTTTACAAGGAGCTGAGAGCTGCAGTGGAAGAGAAGTTTAGTGCTGCTTATGCTGAGTCTGATTGCATTGTTAATAACACAACAGGTAGTGTACTTGCTTTTGATGCAGAAGGCTGTGGGTTCTACTCCCACAGTATGTAGATGCATTGTTGATACTGTACTGTGCTGTAAAGGGAACTTCGATATCCACCACGGTAATGAATCTGTTAAAACCACTTTTAATAAAAAACTACTTAAAATAGAAGATGATAAAACAATTTCCGATAAGCGCTTTCAGCTAGGTAAGCCTTCTTCAGATCGTTCATTCAATGGCATTACTGATCTAGCTTTAAAATACATGATATCCAGTCATGTTACTTATTTAAATTAGATGGATTGATTCAACCAATCAATGTGTTGTTCCTCCCTGTAGGCAGCCAGTGGTAGTTCATAGAATAACTCCCTGTCATTGGAACTAAGATGTTCTTTTCCACCAATATCTGCAGCCTTCCTCCTTGCTTTTATCCAAACATTACACACAAAGCCTGTGCCTATCATATGGTGTTATTGAGCCGAGCCTCTTTCTGTGCCCAATCCTACATGGGTTTGTGTAACCACCTCTATGGCCTGAAACTTAAACCTGTGAGTCGGATATTTTGATAAATGCATCACCAATGCATTGTTAGTATCGGAGATGCGAATATCTCTAAGATGTCTTAGGATACGGTCCTTCAGACGCTGATCCATTTTCCCAACATAAAAAACATCACATTGGCAACAAGTTGCCAAATCAGATGTTGAGTGTTACAGTTGGCATAAACACAAAAATTAAAAATCTGGTTGGTCACAGGATGCCGAGTTATTAATAAATGGACATGCTTTACATTTATGGCATTTAAAAGTACCTTTGCGCTCTGAAAGAGTCTTTCAAGGAAATCTATCTTTATTGCATAATAGTTTCTTAATGTTCTTGTTATTTTTAAACATGAATCTTGGGATCTCACCTACAAAATTTCTTAGCTTTTCATCAGCTGTAATTATGGGCCAGAATCTTCTAATTATATGACAAATTTGTTTGTTGTCCATGCTATAAGTAAACATACAATTCTTGGCTTCTTGTTTCTTACTTGGAAGTTCTTTAGATTGTGCACCCAAAATCTGTTCATAGAAATATGGTCACCCTTTCCCTTTTCTAAGAATTTCACGATCATTCCTCATAGTTTGTTTGTGTCTTTTGGCTTTTCCCAGTTAGGGGTTGCCACAGCGGAACTCCAGTCCGCTAATGATTGGCAGTAGATTTTTACGTACTGGCTTGCCGGACCTAACGCACAACCTTCAACGAAGGAACGCCCATTCACGCATGTCGCTACACAGAAGATGCTCTAACTGAGAATTGAATGGGCAACGTCTAACTGTAAAGAGTTTAATTCAGAATGCCAGAGGATTTGCGTTAATCTTAAGGAAAGAGGTTATAAGGATATAAATTTTACTATGAGGAATGACAACAAACAAATCTGTGATATAATTAGGAGATTGTGGCCATACTTACAGCTGATGAAAAGCTAAGAAATATTGTAGGTGAGATCCCAAGATTCACGTTTAAAAACAAGAACATTAAAGAGACTTTTATGCAATAAAGATGGATTTCCTTGCAAGACCCTTTCAGACTGCAAAGGTACTTTGCCATAAATGTAAAGCGTGTCCATTTATTAATAACTCAAACATATTTTGGCATCCTGTGACCAACCAGATTTTTAATTTTTGTGTTTAAGCCAGCTGTAACACTCAACATCTGATTTATTTGGCAACTTGTTACTAATGTGATGTTTTTTATGTTGGGAAAACGGATCAGCATCTGAAGGACCACATCCTAAGACATCTTAGAGATATTTGCATCTCCGATCCCAACAATGCACTGGCGATGCATTTATCAAAATATCCGACTCACAGGTTTAAGTTTTAGGCCATAAAGGTGGTTCCACAAACCCTGAGAGGAGGGGACACTGAATCATACAGAAGTGAGGGAAATCAGTTGGATCGTAAATTTGAGAGCGAGCCACCCTCCTGGCCTGAATACTATGGTTCCACTAAAACCGATATTGAAAGCCAGAAGGCATACGATTGGTTATAAGTAAAAGATATTAACAATGTTTGATAACTGAACCATGCTACCTTAGAAACCGTGTAGGACTGGGCACAGAAAGAGGCTTGGTTCAATAACACCATATGATAGGCACAGGCTTCATGTGTAATGTTTGGATAAAAGCAAGGAGGGAAGGCTGCAGAGATTGGTGGAAAAGAACATCTTGGTTCCAGTGCAGGGAGTTATTCTATGAACTACCACTGGCTGCCTACAGGGAGGAAGAACGCATCGATTGGTTGAATCAATCCATCTAATTTAAATAAGTTACATGATTGGATATCATGTATTTTAAAGCTAGATTAGTAATGCCGTTGAATGAACGATCTGAAGAAGGCTTACCTAGCTCAAAACGCTTATCGGAAATTGTTTTATTTTCTTCTATTTTTAAGTAGTTTTTGATTAAAAGTATTTTTTTACAGATTCATTACCGTGGTGGATATCGAAGTTCCTTCTACTTACATAGTTGTGCTTCCTTCCTTCAATACCTTTAGTAGTTCAACTATGAATTTTATTTGATTTGTGCTGTAAAGGGGGTGGATGCTGCAGTCCTTTTTGGCGAGGATGACTAGTAACTATGAACCGGTTATCAGTTTGCCATCCATTTCCTATTGCAATATTACTAGCTTATTTTTTTTTTTTAATGTAACATAGGCAATTTATTCCTCATGGGTAACAGGCACTTTATTTGTAGATGAAACAATGAAATATAAAGTTTTTTGCTAGCAGCAACCTCTTCATTAGTTACATATCTCTTTAAGGTGGAATTACTTAGATGACTTTTACTTCTTCAGAGGTTGTACACATTTACTGATACTGGTGAATTGTAGACGTGTGAGTAGACTTTTATGATGGAAATGTTCGGAATTGGGCAGTTTTGTCATTATTGGTGCATGCATTTTGTTTCATTGTTTACTGGAAAAATGTTCAAAACAAATTTAAAATGCCCTCTAGCAACTGTACTGTATTATACAAGGAATATAATTTAATATAATCAGGAAGGTGTATTACAGAACAAATGCATGTTTCGTGTGCAAGGGGCCTATGATTTGAAAACAGCCCAAAGTTAATCTTTATCTGCCACTGGCAAAATGTATTTTCCTTGAATGTGGGTTTCGATGCTGTTTCAATGAATGCGAGTTTCAAGGGGAGAGAAGTTTTAATGCTAAGTCTATTTTCATTGTGAGACTGCATTGCTTTGTTTAGCAGATATTTATTAGTGTGTGTGCTGTAAAATCCAAAATAAAACTTTCAAATGAAATCCAAATCATCGCAGAGGTAAAGCAGTATGCACATTACAGTGTTTATGGTAAATGGAGGGAAATAGCCAAGTAATGGGGCATTGGAATGGCTACAGGGGGAGGCCCCATTCAACCATGATTTTGTGAGGGAGGAAGGGCAGCAAACTCAGACAGCCCCAGCTGAACTATACCTCTCAACTGTCCAGATTTGTGCAGAATGAATAGATTTTTGCTTCTTATTTTTGGTTTGGTCCTCATAAAAATTGTGGTTTTCTGGCAAATCATTTAGGAATGAAGTCACTAAATAATAACAGACATTGCGAGAAATTTTTAGTACTGTTTGTATGTTCCCCCAATATATTTGGCCTTGTCCAGATTTCCTGCATTAAGAGGTTGAGAGATACGTGCAAATAAATTGCTTTATAGAATTAGGAATATCCAAACCTCTCAGCTGTCCCCGATTTTGGCTCAAAATGTAGCTCTCCCTCAATCCCTCTGCAAAATGGCAATTTTGAAAGAAAACGTGGAGGGTTTACAATTATAAATAACTGTAATGATCAGAGTTTAGATTACTTTTATTTCAGAAATGCATGTAGATTCTCTTATTTTGTCAGCTGCTCAAGTAAACAGTACTAATATTAAAAAAAAGTGTCTCTTCTTTGACAGGTTCCCAGCTGTATTGTGTAGCAATTTTATATTTTTGCATCACATTTTTGGTCTGTTTTTCATAAAATTGTGGTTTTATGACAAATTAGTGGCAAATCATTAAAGATTGACGTTAGAAAATAATGACAGACATTTGAGTTTCAGATTTCATACCCTTCAGAAAATTCATACTAATCCAAGACCCACTACTATTCTATTGTCTTTCTAAGTTTATAAGAGCAATTTTTTTAAATTGTCTTTATTTTTGGGCCTTTGTGCCACTTCTATGTATGGCTTTGTCCAGATTTCTTGCTCTGAGGTTGAGAGGTATGACAAATTTGTCCGAGCCATCACCGTCAGCCAGACACATTTCAAATTGTGACATACTTGTTGCACCCCACTCCCCCATGTAGTGACTCTGGATGTGTCCAAGCAAGGCAAGGAGCAGTTATACAGTGTAAGTGTGCAGAGTATTCCCCCATCCAAGGTCGACAGAAGTACGACAGTGGCTTTTCATCTGTCCTTGATTTTGCAGAATGTTCTGGTTTTCTGTCATATTTTTATACTGTTCATTTATGCTTCTTACTATTCAGAAAATGCATGCTGTTGCAGTATTCTGTTGCTCTGTGTTTAAGTAGCAATGCTTTAATATCCATCAGATAAGCTTGTCTGAGATTGTAAGATGCAAGTAAGCTTTAATAAGCATACTGTTAAAGAATTACCAACATTGAAAGCCTTTTTGTTGTTGCCGTGCAGAGAATATTTACATAGGTTCATAGGTAGGTACTAGGCTATCGGCCCAAGGGCCTAAGTAAGCTTAGCCAACAAGGTTCCCAGGCTTATGCCAACCAAGAAAGTTATTTTCCTGTGCCCCTGTCAAGCAGAGCCACTGAAGTGATCCCCAGGGTGTATTTCTTATTTCCCATGCACTCATCAAGATTTTTCTTGGAAGAGTGCTAATGAGGAACTTTGCTTGACATAGATGAGTAGGTTGTTCCAGAGTATGGAAAGTCTCTGGGACAGGAATCTATACATCCAACATGTCCTGTTTATTGTGGTGACAAGGTTTAGGTCCCTAGAGCATGTAGCTTGGAGGGTTGGGATTTCTTTAGGTGTTGCATGTCCAACAGCTCTGGGTTTGACATATGTTAGGCAGAGAGCAGCTTGGAGTAGGTGATATGCTACGGAGTAAAGCTGGAGTTTTTTGAGACTGTCAGTGTAGGGCATCTGTTTGAGGCTGGTAATCCTCTTTGCGATGTACTTCTGTGGCCTTTCCAGCTGCTGCAGATGTCTTGTGAGGTACATTCCAAAAGGGGCGTTGTACTCTATAATGGGTCTGAGTATCGAGTAGAGGGCAACAATGACCTCTTTTTTTTCCTGGATGAGAACCCTTCTGTGATGAGGTGTGCCATGTTGAAGGATTTCCTGACTACTGTGGCGATGTGATTATCAAAGGAGAGACTAGTATCCACCTTGGTCCCAAGGTCTCTCATCACACATTCGGCTTTAAGTAGACCGCCACCTATGTGGCAGTTCATGGGTACTGAGTTTTTACCAAAGGGGATGACCATGCACTTTTTGGCATTGAGTTTAAGGTCATGGCTCTGACATCAGGCATCTGTCTCAGTGAGGCCCTTTTGAAGGATGTCCACATCATTTGGGGACTCTACTATGGCTCCTAGTTTGCAGTCATCTGTGAACTTCATTAGCCAAAGGCCTTCTCTGTTAGCCTGTACTTCAGAGAAGTAGATACCAAACAGGAGAGGTCCCAGGACTGAACCCTGTGGTACTCCACCTGTCACTGGTTTGAAGTCAGATTTGGAGTCTGTAACTTTTACAGTGTGGGTTCTGTCATTGAGTCAATTGGCAACCCATCTTGTGATGTCGGGATTTATAGCTAGTTTAGTTATAATTCCAGAATGGGGGATGGTGTCGAAAGCCTTGGCAAGGTCAAGATAGGCTGTGTGAATCACCTTACCCTTACATAACTAGATAATGTATAAGCCTTAGGTATTGAAATGCATATGACAAGATTTGTAATAAAGGACAGGATTACAGTATTTTCAGAAGCTCATTACATTTGTTGAAGACTTGCAGTCATCTTTACAGGCTTTACCCGTAAACTAAACATAATGCCAATCTATCATATGTGATCCATAACCTGTGCAGTAATCCTGTAAGCAATTTATCTTGAGCTTGTTTCTGGTTTGCTGTTCATTTTTTACTTTGATCATGTTTTCCCCATGAAACAAGTAGATAGTTGTTGTCAGGTAGCACGGCTTTTTTTGGATAAGAAACATTTTTACAAGTGGGGGTATCACAGAAATTGCTACTTTCAGCATGTTACTTTGTACTTTTCTAAAGCTGAATATAAATTATAATTAGAACTGCAGTGCAAGGAGAAGTGGTTTGAGTTGAGTGCTGCTTGTTTTTTTTATACTTGATTTTGACTGGCATTCCATTAATGTATTTAAAAAGTAATTTATTTTTTCATGTCTCACAACCTTTTTGTTTCCATCTAGGTATCAAGTAAGCTGTCATGTAGCCAATGCATTGAAATATTTTTTTTCTTCTACACTTCATTTTGTCTTGATTGGAGTCTCGTAATGGCAGTTTGGCACCCAGGGCAGCATATTTAATTAAAGTTCCAGTTGTGGTTTTTTAGCATAGCTCCGTCCCTTTCAAATTGGCCACACACCTTCCCATTGGCCCCACCCATTCAGCTGTCTCCTGCAGCCCCACCCCCTTGATTTGAAGTCACCAGCCGTCACTGTCTGTTACTATATACTTCTAGTATAATTGGTTAAGATTTTGATTTCCATTTTCTAGTAATTGCTTTTTTGGCAGCCACCAGAATAAAATTCAGCAAGGTCTTATGTCCAGGCAATTTCAATTCAATATCACAGTTCAAAAAACATTTCCCCAGTTGCACCAATTTGCTCACCCAATATTTCTGACAGTAATCTGCAGGGAATTTTTAAAGTGTACCAACTCATTACACTCCCAAAAATTAATTTCCCAATTACTTTTTTTTTTCCTCATCACACCTCCACCATTTACAGTCTACCTGAGGAAAAGTTCTTTGGAGTTTGCTTGGGGTATAAAAATACCTAACACTTCGTAGCAAAAATCCTAAATCATCTAGACTTTCTTATATATTTGGGAGCCATAAATATATCCTCCCATTGTTTCTTTGTGAATTGCTTACAAGTCTCTCTCTTCCCAATCCATTCTAACCTCTTCTGACTCCTATAGCTATTGTGCAATATTTTATATGCCCTAATTGTTGTTTCTTTTGATCAAGCTGCAGTAGTAATATTTTCTTTAATAGGGACTGGTCTTTGAACTGATTGCTGTTGTCATCTAAATTTGATTTCATGACATATTTTCAACTTATTTCTTATATGCTTTTGCTCTCCAATCCTCTGCAGCACTTGCTGTATTCTGACTGTAACTATAATTGTTTTATCATCTTCGTTTTTTTCTACCTTGTGCCTAGACTGTGGCTGTAAAAGGTCTTCATGCTAGCCTCCATACTTGGTTATTAATCAGACAGAGAAAGAGAGACATTTTTGCATTGTACATCATCTCCTGCAGTTATATTTTTAGTTTTTTTTGTGCTGTTTGGGAAACTACTTTTGTAGTTTTGGTACCAAAGTATGTACTGCAAGCACTGTAGGCCATAGAGACTATTACAATTCTTTGCAAAAATTAGAAAGTAAAAAAGTGTAGATTCTGGCAAGGGCTTTGGCCCACTGGTCTTGAACAAGTCAGTTAACAGACACAGCACAGTTGAAAGATCTTGCCCAAGAAGTTAATTGTGTCTGGAACTTATCTTAATTCAAACACACAATATGGAGTCAGTAATTTGGCTATTAGTCTGACATTGGTACCATCTGGCCCAATTCAAAAGCAGGTATGCTATGACCAAAGTAGTGAAGCACAGTATGTTCAGAGCAGCATTTCACTTGGCCTCTTGGCTCAACTTTTAACACAGAATTAATGGTTTGAAACCTCTAAACTCAAACTTATGCATCTCTTTATCTAGACCAGGATATCATCCATAACAATGGCACAATCACGCGCTTTTGACAAGTCAGTCATTTTATGCTGAAAAATTTCAGATTCTGAGGTTATACCAAACAGCAGTCTGTTGCAAAAGAACCTTCCCATTGGACTAATGAAGGTTGTCAGCTTTTGGATATCTTTCAGTAGGAGTTCATAGGTTCATAGGTAGGTACTAGGCTATCGGCCCAAGGGCCTAAATAAGCCTAGCCAACAAGGTTCCCTGGCTTACGCCACCCAGGAAAGTTAATTTCCTGTCCCCCTGTCGAGCAGAGCCACAGAAGTTATCCCCTGGGTGTCCTGGGTGCATTTCCCATCCACTCATAAAGATTTTTCTTTGAGTGCTAATGAGGAATGTTGACACAGATGGGTAGCTTGGACATAAATGGGTAGCTTGTTCCAGAGTATAGGAAGTCTCTGGGGCAGGAATCTATCCCTCTAGCATGTCCTGTTTATTGTGGTGACAAGGTTTAGGTCCCTAGAATTTGTAGCTCAGAGGGATTGGGATTTCTTAAGGTGTAGCATCTCCAACAGCTTTGGGTTTAACATAGCTTTATATGTTAGGCAGAGATCTCCTCTGAGTAGGTGATATGCTACAGAAGTACCTGCCAAAACACACTGGAAGCATCTAAAGTGGAAAATGCTTCAGCTCTGACTAGCTTGGATGCTATGTCTTTCAGTGTAGGTAGAATAAGCCCCACTCACGTAACTGCATCAAGTCTCTTTAAAATGATGCATATTCATACCCTGCCATTTTTCATTATTACTTAGACCATTGTAGCACACCATTCTTTTGGTTCAGTTGCACTTTCTATTACATCACATGTTTGCATTCCTTTAAGTTCTTTCTCTGCTTTAGACAGAATTGGGGATAGCACTTTACTGGGTATGGTCAGGGCACGTGGAACAACATGTTTTAATATTTTTACTAGTTCACAATTAAACAGATGCATCCACACTGACTTCAATTTTTCTGGCAACTAGGCCCACCTGACATCCCACAGCTCTGCGAGCAGACTATTTAGGCATGGATAGTCCAACACATCAAATGAGAACTCAAACTTGTGCTCCCTTCCACTCAGAAATTAAAAAAATAAAAAGTCATCACCAGAGAAAAGGTGTTGCCGAGTATCCAAGTGGCAATACCAAAGAAGAGCCTTATGGAGCAGGGTGTCCCTTTAAATCTAGAGTTATGGCAGCCATGTGTTGAATGTTACAGGTGAAACAGGTAAAGATATATGCCTGTCACCCACAGATGGATGTACTAACTTTGAGGCTTAACATTTTAAAGGCTATGCTGTGAAAGGTCCATAGACCAAGAAGGGAAAAATTTCTGTTGAACTCTTGTCATGTGTTCCGTTTGCTGTACAAGTGGTAAAATTGTCCTTCACAAGATTTTGACCCATTCATATCTTTGTATAACCGTTGCCGTAATGGCCTATTGCATATTTTACATTTGTTGACCAGGATTGTCCGACTGAGCTGAAGAGCCCTTTTACACCGCAGGCCCAGGAAGAAATATATATAGATTATATCCATATATCCAGAACATATACATCATGAGGAGAAAAAAATCACTTCAGTACAGCGAAGTGGAATATGTGATGATAATGCAAGAGTGGCTGGAAACTGTGTTTCCTTAAGTTATGGAGCCGTGATAAGGGCGTAAGAGGTTAAAATTCATATATAGTAAAAGATACTAGAGTCTGAGAGTTTCATATGGTGGACTGTGTGATTGCACTGATACCAAGAATGGAGAATCAATTCCTAACCACCTGCCAAAGTCCTTATGTGATGGTACATAAGGTAGGCATTTTTACTGCATGATACCCTGGCATTGACAAGTTAGAGCAGTTGCAGGTTTATCACATTAATCTCTTCAAATCCTGTCTAGGAGAGCACAGTGGTACCCCACAATCTGGACCAAGTAAGAAGACCTAATTAAGAACTTAAAGTGACATTAGCTGAAACTCTGTCTATACATCAGAAAAAGAAAGTGAAGGAACTTTACTAACAGAAGCAAGAATGCATCATATGTGGCTGATCCAGAATGACACTGTGAAGGAGCCAAGGAAGAAGGTGCAATTTCTGACATTACATAATCACTGAGGCACAGTGTAAAGGTAAAGAGCTAGAGGACAAGAAAATGCTCCCTGTTGGTGTCATACAAGAATGTCGGAGGGAGTGGAGCAGTCCCATTGTTCTGGTCCCCAGCACATACTTCTCCAGAAGATTCTTCAATGACTTTCAGCATCTGTGCTCCATATTCTGATTTGATGTCTGTCCTCTGCATGGATACACAAATCTGACTGTCAGGTTCCTATCAGAGACGGACTGAATGAGTAAAAAAAATAGGCACACAGAAGGGCTGTTCTAGTGTACGGTCCTACTGTTTATGTTGCATGGGATACTGGTCTAGCAACTTTTCAATAGCTGAAGGACAAGCCAGTAGAAACACACAGCCTCATACCAAGATGACACAGCCACTGCCCATGATTTAGGATTAATCAACCCATTGGCCAAAAAGTACAGGAAATATTTAACTCCCTTCAGGAAGCTGGACTTGTAGCCAGTGTGCCACTGGCCTGGAAGAGGCTTGGTATCTTGGATTCAGTCTGGGTAGTTGGCTGGTAATGCCAAAGGTAGAGAAGGGTCTATCAGCTAGAACTAGAATTTCGTACTTTTGTGACATTTTGGCAGCCACAGTCAGAAACTTGACAAGGACACAGTGCCTTAAAGAAATAAAATGGATATACAGTCAGGGCGTTTACCAGGCTGAAGGCAGCCTTCTGTGCATACCCAGTCCTTCACAACCATAACTTGAAGTAGTTGTGTTATGTGGTACAAAATTATGCTATAATACTTTGCATGTAGGTCTGGGGGTTACCTTCCCAGATAAGTTATGACAAACATTCAGTGGTGTTTGAGTATAAAGATATGTTGTGCAGGATGATGCGACTCAGTTGTGGGGAAATGAGTGCCAGGCGATCAAGTGACTTGACCACTTCCAGGGGAGAGATTCATGTTACTCGGTGGTTCTCAGCATCACCGTCAGTTGCCCACTGGGCTAGAATAGCCAGGAGTGTTATGAGACCAAATACTGCAGGGCCTCTACACCCTGCTGGGCATAAGAGCATGCATAAAGTTGGGCATTATTGCACTTAGAAAAATGGTCTGTTTACTTGTTTTCTGTTTTTTTTTTTTTATTATTACTATATACTTAAATTTTTGATGTAAAGTAGATGTTCTTTGTGTTTCACTGTTGCAGTCATCACATTTGGGTTATCTGCTTGCAGTAGCCCTCAGTCAGCCTGATTAACAAAGTCTCCGCTCCTGCGTTGGTTGCTGTCCCTTCTTCCATGACGTCAGGAAGTCAGGTGTATAAAGCATGCAGCCGACACCATTACATCAGTCTTTCTTGCCATGTGGTGCCCGAAGCAGAAGCAGTTTGCAAGTGCAGGTCGGCCGACCCCTGAAATTTTCGTTTTCAAGTTTCAGAACCGAAGTCTTCAACTAAGCTAAGTACCCCGTTGAGGAAACTTTTTCTTGCTCTAATCCGATGTCAGTAAAAGTCAATAATTGTATTTCTTGTGGAAAGCAAATACCTCATAAAGAATTTCATTCATACTGCATTTCTTGCCTAGGCCCTGACCACGACATTACCTCGCTGTTGGCTTTGTGCCTTATTTAAACAACAAACTATTCGTCAGTTTATTTATGCTTCTAAATATTTTGGTACTCTGTTCAATTATCCAGATATGGCTTCAGTAAGCCACCCGACTACTGACATTCCAAAAAAATGCAAAGATAAAGACAGAGACGGACCGCATAGGTCCAAAGTTGCCAACGACGCTTCTCCTAAGCTAGTCGCCAGTTTGCCGGTACTCAGTGAGGTGCTTTCGCAGCCCTTGATACACGCTACTTCAGGTTCGCAGACCTCTACTGAGACCCATTCGGAGTCCAGTATGCCGCGAGATGCTTCAACTGTGGAAGCTGTGGATGTCTCTACCTTGGTTGGGTCCGGAGCTGCTGTGCAGGCACCGGCTTCTGAGGGTGTATTCAGGCCTACTGACTTTCATAGTAAACTGACGCCGTCTTCTTCTTCAAGGCCTAAAACTCGATCCACGCCTAGAAAACTGATGCCCAGACCGCAAGGCCAGGCCTCTATGCCTAAAAAACAAATGATAAGAATGGCTGAAGATCTTATTACTTAGGGGAAGCCAACCTTCCCCCTCTGAGAGACCTAGGACTGAGTTTGCTTATGATTCTTCTGATCAGGATTCTGAAATTTCTGTTTCCTCTGATGACCAGGATTTACCCTTATCTACCTATGAGGATTCTGATGCAGAGGACTCTCTTCCCTCTTCTTCCCCTCCAGAGGATTTTTTTTTTTGGTGAAACCTTGCATACTCTTAGGGAGCATTTTTGCTGGGAAAGCCAGGATTACTCTGACTTGAAAAAGAGGCTTAGGGATTTCTTACTCCTGCCCCAACGCAGGCCTTTAGCTATCCCCCCTGTACTGGATATTGTTGATGATGCCTTTTCAGAATCTAACTTGGCCCCTGACTCCTTACCTCCTGCTCCCAGAAAACCTGATAGATATTACAGGGTCCCTGACTCTCACAAGTTCCTTTTTAAAAATCCTACTGTGGATCCTGAGACCATTTCCCAAGGGCTTTAATGCTACTACTGCCAAAAATCCTACCCTGTCTGAGAGAGATTCCAGGGCGCTGGATAGATGGGGTAAGAAGGTATACACTTCTGCAACTTTGGCCATTAGGGCCTTAAACTGCCAGTTTCATATGTTAAAGTATCAGCAGCATATTATTGAATTGCTTAAACAGAAAATGGTGTTGATTCTTGACTGTGCTGAAAGTAAAGATTTACAAGATTTAATGCATTCTGCTGGAAAACATACTTTGCAATGTGGTTTTAATTCACTAGAGGCATCTTGCAGGGCTGCTGTCACTGGGTCTGTACTTAAAAGGCATGCTTGGCTTAAGGAGCAATCTTTGCCAGATCATGTTAAAGCTAAATTGCTGGATGCTCCCTTAAACCAAAAATGCCTGTTTGGCAACAAAGCAGAAGTACTTAAAAATATGGAGGAAAAAGTTAAATCTATGCAAACTGTTAAAGATTTCCTGCAAGTACACCCTCCCAGATTTAGTAGGCATTGGCCCTCGAAAAATTGGTTCTTTCCTGCCTCTTCCAGGCCTTCTCAGTCTAAACGCAGAATGAGCAGAACACCCAGGCTTCAGTCCCAAGGTACTCACAGGGCTAAGCAGTGAGTGGCTCCCACTTCCAAAGCAGGGAGTGGGAAGACTCCCCCTATGGTAAACTGTCTCAATGACTTCATTTTAAATCTTCCAAGCCCTGCACAACTGACTGTTCCCTTAGGGAGAAAGATTGGCCAGCAGGCAAAAAATTGGGAACTCATTACCCAGGACAAATGGGTTTTAAATATAGTTTCCCAAGGATACAGATTCCACTTTCACTCCTTACCAACCCCAAACGGTTGGCCAGACCTACCCCCAAATCAGTGGCAGAGGCTCAAAAGCAAATTCTCGCTCTCTCTTAAGCATCAAGGCTATTCAACCTGTTCCAGAAGAGGAACAGCAACAAGGTTTCTACTCAAGAATTTTCCTGGTGCCCAGAAAAGACAACTCCTGGTGTCCTATACTGGACCTCTCTATCCTAAACACATTTTTAGTGATTCCAAAATTCAAGATGCTAACTCTTCATCAGCTAATTCCTATGCTAGGCAAAGATGCCTGGTTGGCAACACTGGATTTAAAGGAAGCTTACCTGCACATCCCAATAAGGGAATCCTGTAGAAGATACCTACGCTTCAAAGCAGGATACATACACTATCAGTTCTCTGCACTGCCCTTTGGCTTATATACTGCGCCCAGGGTATTCACAACGTGCCTAGCTCCAGTCATTGCATTTTGCAGGCAAAGAAATATCCAAATATATCCATACCTGGACAATTGTCTAATTCAGGCAGAAAACCAGGACATACTACTGAATCATCTGACGTTTGTACAGAAACTGCTAACTTCTCTGGGGTACACCATAAACGAAAAGAAATCTCATGTTGTACCCTGCCAGCAAATTGTATTCCTGGGAGCAAGCTTGAACAGAACTTCCCAGATGGCCTTTCTCACACCAG
This sequence comes from Protopterus annectens, assembly GCF_019279795.1. NCBI lineage: Eukaryota > Metazoa > Chordata > Ceratodontiformes > Protopteridae > Protopterus > Protopterus annectens. The sequence goes on from NC_056743.1 coordinate 968,058,209, forward strand.
AAAAACAAGTTCATTTGACAGCCTACTTCAAACTACTGGCCACAAAGACCCAGCTATCTGCAAGGAAAATACTGCAAGCCCTGGGTTTCATGGCCTCCTGCATTCTACTAATTCCATATGCTAGACTGCATATGAGGAAACTACAGTGGTATCTAAAAAGCCTATGCTGTCAACATTCTCAGGATCTAGAAGCAATGATTCCTATCATTCCTTGTCTACAGATAGAGTTCCTTTGGTGGGCATACGCCTGTCACCAAAACAAGTGACTGCCATTCACTCTACCCCCTGCCGCCCAAACCCTAACAACAGATGCATCAGACTATGCATGGGGGGCTCACTTGGCAGGGAATTGCATTCAGGGCAAATGGAACCCAAGTCAAATGCATGTGCACATCCGTCAGAAAGAAATGTTAGCTGTACAGAATGTTCTGACAGCCTTCAAGGACCACATCCTTCCAGGGAAATTAATGGTAAAGACGGACACCACCACTGTTATGTGGTACATAAACAAGCAGGGGGGAACCCACTCATACCCTCTCTGCAGACTAGCCATGACTCTTGGAACACAGCCTTCAGCTACCAAGTGCACCTACAGGCTCAATTCCTGCCTTGAAAGCTAAACACACTGGCAGATGACCTAAGCAGAAATCTCATGGACCCACACGAGTGGAAACTGGAACCAAAGATATTCGACATGTTGAGAAACAAATGGGGGAGCCCGGATATAGACCTGTTTGCCTCCCCCCAGAACTACCAATTGGAAAAAGTCTGCACAAGGACTCCCCATAAACAAGCTTGGAAAGTGGATGCCCTGGAAAAAGCTATCAGTTTATGCCTTCCCCACTCTGCCTCTCCTCTCCAAGGTACTACTAAAGATCAAACAGGACAAACCAAGGACGATACTGATTGCACCAGACTGGCCACGCCAACACTGGTACCCTCTTTTGCACAGTGTGTCACTGCTGGCACCATGGCATTTGCCTCAGATCCCTGTCCTGCTGTCCCAGCAGGAGGGCCAGATTCTGCACCCACAGCTTCAAACCCTGAACCTGGCAGCCTGGATAATTACCTAATCTCTCCGTTACCATCCCTCAGTAAGCAAGTGTTGGATGTCATTCTGGAGGCAAGGAGGTCTAGTACTAGAAAATCCTATGCTGAAAAATGGTAAAGATTCTGTTCCTGGAACCAAGCTCAGGGGATGGGCACAGCAATGCCCAATTTACCTCAGATTCTTCAATATTTAACTGAGATGCTGCACAAGGGCCTTTCCTTTTCCTCCATCAAAATTCATGCCTCAGCCATTTGAGCTCATTACAACACAGAACCACCCCTCTTCTCTCATCCACTGCTGAATCAGTTCCTCAGAGGGGTCAATAACTTACGACCACCCAGGAGAGCCCCTACTCCAGCCTGGGACCTTAACTTTGTATTGGAAAACCTCACTCTACCTCCTTTTGAGCCAGCTGCAAATGCAGAGTTGAAATTCCTTTCTTGGAAAACAGCCTTCCTTTTAGCCATCACTTCAGCAAGAAGAGTGTCTGAATTACAGGCCGTCATGGCAGTGGTGCCCTTCATCATTTTTCATGCGGATAGGGTGTCCCTCAAGACCAGTCCCTTCTTCATGCCAAAGGTGGTATCCAGTGTGGCCCTTAATCAGTCCATTCATTGCAAACCTTCTTTTCTAATCCACAGAACAAAGGGGAGTGAATACTGCACTCCTTAGACGTGCACAGACAACTTAGATTTTATTTGGACAGGACTAAACCTCTCAGGAAATCTGAACAACTGCTGGTTGCGTTTGCTGCAGGGGCAGAGGGGAAGGCCATTTCAAAGCAAACATTTCTAAATGGATAGGCCATTGCATTCATTTCTGCTATAAGCACCATGGAAAACTTACCCCACAGGGGATTAGACCACATTCAACCAGGGCTGCATTTACCTCTGCAGCCTTTCTCAGAGGTGTCCCTACCAGGGACATCCTAGAAGCTGCTACCTGGAGTTCTGTACATACCTTCACCAAGCATTACCATTTGCCAATTTTCTCTAAATCCAGAGGTGGCTTTGCCACTGCAGTCTTGCAGGGCCTTATAGCTGGTCCTAATGCTATCTAATTGCCTCCTCCCATCCTTAGCTTTGGGAATCTACCCAAATGTGATGACTGCAACAGTGAAACATGAAGAACATAGTACAGTTGTGTACATCATCATCATCATCATCATCATTCTCTTTCGGCTTTTCCCGTTAGGGGTCGCCACAGTGGATCATCTCTTTCCATTTCTTCCTATCCTCTGCATCTTGCTCTGTCACACCAACCGCCTGCATGTCCTCTCTCACCACGTCCATAAACCTTATCTTAGGCCTTCCTCTATTCCTCTTACCTGGCAGCTCCATCCTTAGCATCTTTTTCCCAATATACCCATCATCCCTCCTCAGCACATGTCCAAACCAACGCAATCTCGTCTCTCTTGCTTTGTCTCCAAACTGTCCAACATGAGCTGACCCTCTAATATACTGATTCCTAATCCTATCCATCCTAGTCACACCGATTGCAAATCTTAACATCTTTAACTCTGCCACATCCAGCTCTGACTCCTGCCTTTTTGTCAATGCCACTGTCTCCAACCCATATAACATAGCTGGTCTCACTACACTCATGTAGACCTTCCCGTTCACTCTTACTGATACCCGTCTGTCACAAATCACTCCTGACACTCTTCTCCACCCATTCCACCCTGCCTGTACTCTCTTCTTCACCTCTCTTCCACATTCACCATTACTCTGAACTGTTGATCCCAAGTGCTTAAACTCGTCCACCTTTACCAACTCTACTCCCTGCATCCTCACCATTCCTCTACCCTCCCTCTCATTTACACACATATATTCTGTCTTAGCCCTGCTGACCCTCATTCCTCTGCTCTCTAGAGCATATCTCCACCTCTCCAGAGTCTCCTCAACCTGATTCCTACTCTCACTACAGATCACAATGTCATCTGCAAACATCATAGTCCACGGGGCCTCCTGTCTGATCTCATCTGTCAACCTGTCCATCACCACTGCAAATAAGAAAGGACTCAGAGCTGATCCTTGATGTAATCCCACCTCCACCTTAAACGGATCTGTCACTCCCACTGCAGTCCTCACCACTGTCACACTACCCTCGTACATATCCTGTACCACTTTTACGTACTTCTCTGCCACTCCCGACTTCCTCATACAATACCACAACTCTTCTCTAGGGACCCTGTCATATGCTTTCTCCAAGTCTACAAAGACACAATGCAACTCCTTCTGACCTTCTCTGTATTTCTCCAACAACACTCTGAGTAAACATTGCATCTGTAGTGCTCTTTCCTGGCATGAAACCATACTGCTGATCACTAATCATCACCTCCCTTCTTAACCTTGCTTCCACTACTCTTTCCCATAACTTCAAGCTGTGACTAATCAGTTTTATCCCTCTGTAGTTACTGCAGCTCTGCACATCACCCTTATTCTTAAAGATAGGTACCAAAACACTTTTTCTCCACTCCTCAGGCATCCTCTGACTTTCCAAAATTTCATTAAACAATCTAGTTAGAAATTCCACTGCCATTTCTCCTAAGCACCTCCATGCTTCCACTGGTATGTCATCTGGGCCAACAGCCTTTCCATTCTTCATCCTCTTCATAGCTGCCCTTACTTCCTCCTTGCTAATCTGTTTCACTTCCTGATTCACTATCCCTACATCATCCAACCTTCTCTCTCTCATTCTCTTCATTCATCAGCCTCTCAAAATACTCTTTCCATCTACTCAACACACTCTCCTCTCTTGTGAGTACCTTTCCCTCACTATCCTTTATCACACTTACATGCTGCACATCTTTCCCAGCTCTGTCCCTCTGTCTAGCTAATCGGTACAGGTCCTTTTCTCCCTCTTTAGTGTCCAATCTCTCGTACAACTCTCCACATGCCCTATCCTTAGCTTTCGCCACCTCTCTCTTTGCCATGCGCCTCATCTCCTTATACTCATGTCTACTTTCTTCATCTCTTTGACAATCCCACTTCTTCTTCGCCAGCCTCTTCCTCTGTATACTCTCCTGTACTTCCTCATTCCACCACCAGGTCTCCTTGTCCTCCTTCCTCTGTCCAAATGTCACACCAAGCACCTTTCTAGCCGTCACCCTTACTAGTTCTGCTGTAGTTACCCAGCTATTCGGTAACTCTCCACTGCCTCCCAGTGCCTGTCTTAACTCTTCCCTAAACTCCACTTCACAATCACCCTTTTTTAACTTCCACCATTTAATCCTTGGCACAGCTTTCACACTCCTCCTCCTCTTCTTGATCACCAACGTCATTCTACATACCACCATTCTATGCTGCTTAACTACACTTTCCCCTGCCACCACTTTACAGTCTCCAATCTCCTTCAGACTGGCCCTCCTACATAGTATATAATCAACCTGTGAGCATCTTCCTCCACTCTTGTAAGTCACCCTATGCTCCACCCTCTTCTTAAAATACGTATTCACCACAGCCATGTCCATCCTTTGCAATCACTGTTGCAGTCCCAGTTACCCTCCCTCCAACCACCTGATTTCTATTGGCTATTCCTCTATTCTTGCTTACTATGTTTAAAGCTTTTTGGTGTATTTGCTTTTTTGTTGGAGGTGTAACCTTTATATATTTAACTGCTTCCCATTATGGGGGGCATCTGACATCTGGGGCAAGAAAAATTGATGTAATGGCGTTGGCTGCATGCTTTATACCCCTGACTTCCTGACATCATGGAAGATGAGACAGCAACCGACGCAAGACCCAAGACTTTGTTAATCAGGCCAACTGAGGGCTACTCCAAGCAGATAACCCAAATGTGATGACTGCAACAGTGAATACACTTGAACATTTACATTTATGGTAAGTGTACACAACTGTACTTTCTTTCTCCTACTATTTAAATAGTGCTGCATACAACAATTATTTTGCATCCAAAAAATTCACACACATATATTCTGAAGCACAGAAAGACAGACTCGCACACATATACATAGAAAGACAAGCACACACCCATACCTAGCAGATACAGACACTTTATTGAGTTAATATACTTTAGATATCTCATTGTGAGCAAATGAGTGAAAAAAAGAATGTAAGGCATTGCAACTCTTCTCCACCACCATGCCACTTTACTGTCTCTGATTTTGCCATATAGTGTGCTCTGTCCCTTGTAGAATGTTTGATTACTGGTAAATTACACAGGATTAAAGTCCCTCAGATAATAGAGTTTCATACTTATTCTTTGCAAAATGCATGCTTATGGACTGTCTGTTGCAGATGGAAGTCATTAGGATTCTCTTTCAGACACATTTTTATTTATTTATTTTTAATTTTGCACTCACTAATCAGCAAAGCAGTCTTTAGTGAACATTAAATGGTGTGTGCTTTTTTTTTCTGTCTGAGTTTCACACCAGTTTAATATGCTGCCTTGAAGCAGTAGATTTGTTTTTTTTTTACTTGGCAATGTCTGTATATTAGAACCCTACTGTAGAATGTCCGTTCTCTATTCAGGGGAATATGTACAGGTTGCCCATTCTCTAAAAATATAATACTGTGCATAGTTACTATCAGTGGTGGCTGGTGACTTCAAATCAAAGGGGGGCTGCAGGAGACAGCTGAATGGGTGGGGCCAATGGGAATGGGTGTGACCAACTAGAAAGGGGTGGGGCTATGCTCAAAACCATAAAAACTGGGACTTTAAATAAATACGCTGCCCTGGGTGCCAAACTGTAATTATGAGAGTCCAATCAAGACAAAATGAAGTGGAGAAGAAAAAAATATTTCAGTGCATCACCTACATGACAGCTTACTTAATTACTAGATGGAAACAAAAAGGTTGTGAGGCATGAAAAAATAAATTACAAGCAGCACTCAACTCAAACCACTATTCCCGGCACTGCAGTTCTAATTATAATTTATATTCAGCTTTATAAAAGTACCAAGTAACATGCTGAAAGTAGCAGTCTCTGTGATACCCCCACTTGCAAAAATGTTTCTTATCCAAAAAAGACCTGCTGCCTGACAACAACTATCTACTTGTTTCATGGGGAAAACATGGTCAAAGTAAAAAATGAACAGCAAACAAGAAACAAGCTCAAGATAAATTGCTTAAAGGATTACTGCACAGGTTATGGACCCCACATGATAGATTGGCATTCTGTTTAGTTTACGGGTAAAGCCTGCAAAGATGACTGCAAGTCTCCAACAAATGTAATGCGCTTCTGAAAATACTGTAATCCTGTCCTTTATTACAAATACTGTCATATGCATTTCAATACCGAAGGCTTATACGTTGTCTAGTTATGTAAATATTCTCTGCATGGCAACAACAAAAATGCTTTCAATATTTATAATTCTTTAACAGTATGCTTATTAAAGCTTACTTGCATCTTACAATCTCAGACAAGCTTACCTGATGGTCATTAAAGCATTGCTACTTAAACACAGAGCAACAGGGACTGCAACAACATGCATTTTCTGAATAATAAGCATAAATCAACAGTATAAAAATATGACAGAAAACCAGAACATTCTGCAAAATCAAGGACCGATGATAATCCACTGTAGTACTTGTGTCTACCTTGGATGGGGGGATACTCTGCACACTTACACTGCATAACTATTCCTTGCCTTGCTTGTTCACATCCAGAGTCACTACATGGGGGAGTGGGGTACAAATATGTCACAATTTGAAATGTATCTGGCTGATGGTGATGGCCCCGACACATTCGTCATACCTGTCAACCTCAGAGTAAGAAATCTGGACAAAGCCATAAATAGAGGTGGGACAAAGGCCCAAAAATAAGGAACATTTTTAAATATTGCTCTTAGAAAGATAATAGAATAGTAGGTCTTGCATTAGTATGAATTTTCTGAAGGGTATGAAATCTGAAACTCAAATGTCTGTCATTATTTTCTAACTTCATTCTTTAATGATTTGCCACTAATTTGCCAGAAAACCACAATTTTATGAAAAACAGACTGAAAATGTAATGCAAAAATATAAAGTAGCCACACAATACAGCTGGGAACCTGTCAAAGAAGGGAGACTTTTTAATATTAGTACTGTTAATCTGAGCAACTGACAAAATGCATTTCTGAAATAAAAGGAATCTATAACTCTGATCATTACAATTATTTATTAACTGTAAACCCTCCATGTTTTCTTCCAAAATTGCCATTTTGCAGAGGGATTATTAGGGGGAGAGCAACATTTTGAGCCAAAATTGGGGACATTTGAGAGGTTTGGATATACCCAATTCTATAAAGCGATTTTATTTGCACTTACCTCTCAATCTCAATGCAGGAAATCTGGACAAGGCCAAATATATTGGGGAACAAACAGTATTAAAAATTGCTCTTGTATAAACATAGACAGTTGATAGAATAACAGGGCTTGTTTTAGCATACATTTTTCGCAAGGGTCTGAAGTCTAAAACCCAATGTCTGTCATTATTTAGTGACTTCATTCCAAAATGATTTGCCAGAAAACCACACATTTTATGAGGAACAAACCAAAAATAAGCAAAAATCTATTCATTCGGTGAAAATATGGACAGTTGAGAGGTATAGTTCAGCCAGGGCTGTCTTTGAGTTTGCCGCCCTTTCCCCCTCACAAAATCATGGGTGAATGGGGCCTCCCCCCCTGCAGCCATTCCAATGTCCCATTACTTGGCCATTTCGCCCTATTTACCATGAACACTGTAATGTGCATACTGCTTTACTTCTACGATGATTTGGATTTCATTTAAAAGTTTTATTTTACATTTTACAGCAAAACCACTAATAGACATCTGGTAAACAAAGCAATGCAGTCTCACAAAGAAAATAGACTTGGCATTAAATGTTTTCTGCCCTTGAAACTCACATTCATTGAAACAGCATTGAACCCAGATTCAAAGAAAATACATCTGTCTAGTGGCAGATAAACATTAACTTTGGGCTGTTTTCAAATCATAGGCCCCTTGCACATGAAACATAATGTGTTCTTTGATACACCTTTCTGATTGTATTAAATTATATTCCTTGTATAATACAGTACAGTTATTAAAGGACAGTTTACATTTATTGTTTTGAACATTTTTTCAGTAAACAATGAAACAAAATGCATGCACCAATAATGACAAAACTGCCCAATTCAAAGCATTTCCATCATAAAAGTGTACTCAAACTTCTACAATCCACCAGTATCAGTAAATATACACAATCTCTGCAGAAGTAAAAGTCATCTAAATAATTCCACATTAAAGAGATCTGTAACTAATGAAGAGATTGCTGCTATCAAACAACTTTATATTTAATTGTTTCTTCTACAAATAACGTGCCTGTTGCCCTTGAATAAATTCCCTGTGTTACATTAAAAAATGATAAGCCAGTAATATTGCAGTAGGGAATGGATGGCAAACTGATAACAGGTTCATAGTTACTAGGTATCTCCACCAAAGAGGACATTCTCAGGACTGCAGCGTCCACCCCCTTTAAAAGTACAACACAGTACAATGTCAGCAGTGCATCTACATACTGTGGGAGTAGAACCCACAGCTTTCTGCATCAAAAGCAAGTATTCAACCTGTTATGCTATTAGCAGTGCAAGCATACTCTGCATAAGCAGCAGACTCAGCATAAGCAGCAGTAAACTTCTCTTCCCCTGAAGCTCTCCGCTCTTTGTAAAATCCACTTGACACTCAACTGTATCTCTCAACTTTGACAAGAAATCTGGAAAAAAACAACATTTATTTTTTTTTGGGGGGTGGGGGACCAAAGCCCAAAAACCAAGGACACATTTTAAACATTGCTTGTATAGTCTTGGAAAGTTGCTAGAATAAAATGTTGTGTTATCACCATGCGTTTCACTGCCAAGTCTTGCACCCAGAACCTTGTGCACTACAGTCAAAGCAACATACCACTATGCCAAATCAGCTGTTTATTGAAAGACAGGAAGACTAAAACTTAAATGGCTATCATTTAGTGAATTCAGTTCTCACCATAGCTGTCAACCTCTTGGCACAAAACACCTGGACAAAGCCAGTAATGGGGGAATACAGCCCCCAAGTATATTCAGTGAATTCAGTTCTTACCATAGCTCTCAACTCTTAGCACAGAAAACCTGGACAAAACCAATAATGGGGGAATACAGCCCCAAAAATAGGGACAGATTTCAAATACTGATCTTATAAACTTTGAAAATTGCTAGAAGAAAAGGTTTTGTGTTACCATGTATTTTCTGAAGAATATGACGTCTGAAATTCAAATGCCTGTCATTATTTACTGAATTCAATCCTTCACTGATTACAAAAATCCCAAAAAAATCTCTTTTATGAGGAAGAGAACAGAACAAAAATATGAGGCAAAAATCTGGACAGTTTTCACAAGTGGTGGTGGGTAGGGAATTCAGGCTCTTGCTACCTGTACCCAAGGTACATGGTTTGTGCCTAAGTAACTCAAGCCACCACACACACACACACCAGCTTCGTTCATTCCAAATCTCACACACTAGCTTCGTTCATTCCAAATCACACACACTAGCTTCGTTCATTCCAAATCACACACACGTGCAGTAGCTTCACACAAAATAACGAACCTATTCCGTTGCAGCAGCTTCACACAAAATAACAAACCTATTCCCTTGCAGCAGCATTGTTCATTCAAAATAACAAACCTGTTACTGGTACAGATGAATATTCCTTTGTAGCTTCGCTCATTCAAAATAATGAACCTTGCCAAGAGAGAACCAATCAGTAGCCACGTGTCACGTACATGACTGCAGATGTGGCAGTCCGATCCCTTTTACTTTCTGTGGTTACAAACCTGATAGACCTCTGGGCATCTGTACACTGATGCCTTCTCTTCTTAATCTGGACTGGTTTAATAGCAGTCCAGATTTACAGAAACTAGTCACTGAGCACTCGTGCAGTTCTGGGACTTTAACAGTGAGTCAGTTGGACTCGCATCTATACTATTTTGTAAAATTCTTTTTTCTTTCTTTTTACAGCTGGGGGGGGGGCTACAGTCTTGCAGTCTGATAGCACCCCTGGTTGCTATTCTTCTTAAGGACTTGCATCCAAAATCCTACTCTGCCTTTGATGTTCATCGTGTTACACTGCTGCAGTCATTACACTTGGGTTATCCTGCCATCAGGCGGCTTCCCAGTCGGCCTGAGTTCCAAAGTCTTGGTCGGGCGTCGGTTGCTGTCACCTCCTCCCTGACATCAGTGCAACAGGGGTACATAAGATGCAGCTGACTCCATTTTCTCCATTCTTTCTTGCCGCGCGGTGCCCGAAGCAAAAGCAGTTCACAAGTGCCGGTCGGCCGTCTCTTGAGATTTTCATTCCGAATCCAGAACCGAAGTCTTCTACAAAGGTAAGTACCCCGTTGGGGAAACTTTTTCTTGCCTCAGACTGATGTCAGTAAAAGTTAATAACTGTATTTCTTGTGGGAAGCAAATACCTCATAAGGATTTCCATTCCTATTGTATCCCATGCCTAGGCCCTGACCACGACGTCACTGGTTGTCGGTTTTGTGCTAGGTTTAACAAGCGCACTATTAAACATCAGTTTGATTTTGCCCGACATTATTTTGGTAGAAAATTCAATTATACCATGTCGTCGGAACTTCTGACGACCGGAATACACGAAAGGCGTAAAGACAAGGATAGGCATCCGAGGGCCAAAACTGACGACGAAGCCTGTTCTAGGCCAGTCGCCGGTTTTCAGCGAGGCACCTTCGCAGCCCCTGACGACCACTTCTGTAGAACCACAAGCCGCCTCTGACTCCCACGTGGAGATGGCTGGGCCTTCGGATGCACAAGTTCTTCAGCCTACCGAGACTAACCTTTCAGAGGGATCCCAAGTAGCTGAGCAACCCACAGCTACAGAGGGTGACTTCAGACCTACTCTGTTAAGCATTAAACCCTCAGCTAAGTCTAAGCCTCCTTTAAAGTCAAAGAAACAAATACAGCATTCTCTAGAACAGGCCTCCATGCCTAAGAAACAAATGCTCAAAATGGCCAAAGACCTAATCACTCTGATCAGGGGGTCCCATCCCCCTCCTGATAAAAGGCCTAGACAGGATGCTGATTATGACTCATCTGACCAGGTGTCCATCTCTTCTGATTCATCCTCAGACCTAGGATACTCTTTATCCCCTTATGAGGATTCTGATGCTGAGGAATCAATTCCATCAGCCTCACCACCTGAGGACTACTCCTTTGGGGAAACCCTTCATACCATGAGGGAGCATTTCCACTGGGAAGGCCAGGATTACTCAGAATCCAAGAAAAGGCTCAGAGACTTCCTTTTATTACCTCAACACAGACCTCTTGCTATTCCGCCAGTGTTAGATATTGTGGATGATGTGTATACTGAATCCAGCTTAAATCCTGATTCATTACCTCCAGCCCCTGTTAAACCTGACAGATACTACAGTCCCTTACTCACATAAATTTCTATATAAAAGCCCTGTAGCTGACCCTGAAACTATTTCTCAGGGACCCAAAGGAGTTAAGGCCTCATCAGCCAAGAATCCAGTTCCCTCTGACAGAGATTCCAGAGCATTAGACACATGGGGAAGGAAAGTATATACGTCAGCAACTTTAGCAACGAGAGCCTCAAATTGCCAGTTTCACATGCTAAAATTTCAGCAATTTTTACTGTCTCAGTTAAAACAAAAAATGCTTCTAGAATCAGATCCTCCTAATTTGAAAGAAATGCAGGATTTATTGCATACAGCTGAACAAGTGGGAGAGCATACTTTGCAATGTGGTTTTGATTCTCTAGAGGCCTCCTGCAGAGCAGCAGTTACAGGCTCTGTCATTAGAAGACATGCTTGGTTAAAAGAACATACGTTACCAGATCATGTTAAAGCAATATTATTGGATGCACCTTTGCAGCAGGATGTGTTATTTGGAGTTAAGGCAGAAGAGGTATTAAAGAAAACAGAGGATAAGGCAAAAATCTATGCAAACAGTGAAGGATTTCTTACAGGTTCAGCCTCCTAGATTTAGCAGAAACTGGCCAACTAAGAATTGGTCCTTTCCAATTACAGACAGACCTCAAAGGGGAAGATGCAGATGTCCAAGAGGTAGAGGTCACACACAAGGTCCTTACAGGCCTCGACAATGGGTTACATCAGGCCAGAAAGAAGGGGAAGACAGGCCCCAACCATATAAAAAGCAGCTCCAATGACTTCCCACTACAGTTGCCAAACAAATCCTTCTTGGCAGCCCCCTTGGGAGGAAAACTGGCACTCTTCTACCACAATTGGCAAATGATCACCAAAGACAAATGGGTTCTCAACACTGTATTTCATTGTTACAGGTTCCACTCTCACACTCTGCTAAGGTTAAAAGGAATGCCAAATCTGCCACCAAATCAATGGGCAGAGGCTCAAAAACAAATTACAGCACTCATGGATATGAGAGCTATTCAAAAGGTACCATCACAGGAGCAAGGACAAGGATTTTACTCAAGGCTCTTTCTGGTACCCAGAAAGGACAAAGCCTGGAGGCCCATTCTGGATATTTAATCTCTAAACACTTACCTGGATGTTCCGAAATTCAAAATGTTGACATTACAGCAGCTTCTTCCCATGCTGGGCAAGAAAGCTTGGCTCGTGACTTTGGACCTCAAAGAGGCATACCTGCATGTCCCTATCAGACAAAATTTCAGAAGATACCTCAGATTCATAGCAGGTTCAATGCACTACCAATTCTCTGCACTGCCCTTTGGCTTATCTACTGGGCCCGGTCTTCACAAAGTGCCTGGCACCAGTAATTGCATTTTGCAGACAGAAAGGAATTCAAATTTATCCGTACCTGGACGACTGCCAGATTCAAGCAGAGAGCAAAGATATTCTTCTAAAGCATCTGGCATTTGTAAAAAAGTTATTAAGTTGCCTGGGGTGCACAGTAAACGAAAATAAATCAAAACTAGTGCCCTCACAAGAGATTATATTCCTGGGTGCCAGCTTGAACACAACGGCCCAGTAGGCGTATCTCACGCCAGACAAACAAGGACAGCTGACTCAATACTTTCAATTGATGGCAACAAAGACCCAACTCCCTGCAAGAAAAATTCTGCAGGCCTTGGGTTACATGGCATCCTGCATACTACTAATTCCATACGCCAGAGTGCATATGAGGAAACTTTGGTACCTAAAGAATGTATGGTCTCAACACTGTCAAAGTTTGAAAACAGTTATACCACTAATCCCTTGCCTTCAACAGGAGTTTCAATGGTGGGCTCAAGCTTGTCACCTCAACAAGGGACAGCCTTTTACACAACCCACAGTCAAGCAAACACTGACAACAGATGCATCGGATTACGCCTGGGGAGCACACATGGCAGGCAAATGTATTCAGGGCACGTGGCCCGCAGAACAAAGGCATCTTCACATCAATCAAAAAGAGGTGCTAGCTGTACAAAATGCGCTTATAGCTTTCAAGGACCTGCTACATCCAGGACAACTACTACTAAAGACAGACAACACCACAGTTATGTGGTACATAAACAAGCAAGGGGGCACTCACTCCTACCCCCTATGCAGACAAGCTGTGACCCTGTGGAACACAGCTATAAACCTTCAAGTTCATCTGCAAGCACAATTCCTGCTAGGAGAGAAAAACACACTGGCAGACGACTTAAGCAGAAACATCATGGATCCCCACGAATGGGAGTTGAATCCACAAATATTCAGAATGATAACACAGAAATGGTGGAGTCCGGACATAGATCTGTTTGCATCCCCAATAAACTGCCAGCTACAAAAATTCTGCACAAGGAGTTACCATCCACAAGCATGGAAAGTGGATGCCCACTCATTCAGCTGGGACAACCTACAAGTACACGCTTTCCCACCACTACCTCTCCTGCCAAAGGTACTCATAAATGCCAGGCAGGAAGAGCCAAATATGATCCTGATTGCACCAGACTGGCCACGCCAGCACTGGTACCCAATCTTAAGGAGCTTACCACAAGAACCACCCTGGATTTTGCCTCAAATCCCACATCTGCTGACTCAGCACAACAAACAAATACTACACAGCCAGCTAAAGACCTTAAACCTAGCTGCATGGAAGATTCCTTAGTCAAGCAAGCAATGCCTCTCTCCAAAGCTGTTATGGATGTCATTCTGGAGGCCAGAAGGAATAGTACCAGGAAAGCCTATTCAGATAAATGGAAGAGATTCTGTACCTGGAACCAAGCTCACGACCTTGACCCTCTTGTCCCAAACATTCCTCAGATACTACAATACTTAATTGAGATGCTGGACAAAGGACTCTCCTTCTCATCCATCAAGATCCACGCCTCTGCCATCTCTGCTCATTACAACACGGATCCACCAATTTTCTCTAATCCTCTGTTAAAACAGTACCTCAGAGGGGCTAAAAACATAAGACCACCCTGTAGAGCATCTACTCCAACTTGGGACCTCAACTTTGTTTTGGAGAAGCTAACTTTACCTCCTTTTGAGCGAGCCAACACAGCAGAATTAAAATATATCTCTTGGAAAACTGCTCTGCTCCTGGCAATAACATCAGCATGAGGAGTTTCAGAATTACAGGCACTAATGGCAGTGGAACCTTTCCTCATTTTCCACAAGGACAGGGTGTCTTTAAGAACTAACCCTACTTTTATGCCAAAGGTGGTATCCAGTGTGGCTCTAAACCAAACTATTCACCTGCCAACTTTTTTATCCTAAACCACAGAATAAAGGGGAGAGACTACTGCACTCTTTGGACATTCACAGGCAGTTACACTTCTACTTGGACAAAACCAAAGCTTTCAGAAATTCTGTGCAATTATTGGTAACATATGCTGCAGGAGCACAGGGAAAAGCAATTTCAAAACAGACTATTTCGAAATGGATAGGACATTGTATACATTTCTGCTACACATACCATGGAAAACCTGTACCTAGCAGCATTAGATCTCTCTCCACCGGGACAACAGCCACTTCAACTGCCTACCTCAAGGGAGTACCTACCAAGGATATTTTGGAAGCAGCAACTTGGAGTTCTGTACATACCTTCACCAAGCATTACCATCTGCCTCTATACTCTAAATCCAGAGCTGGCTTCACCACTGCAGGGCTGTAGGGCCTTATAGCCACCCCTAATGCCTTATAGAACCAGCCACCCTTCCTCAGTTTTGGGATTCTACCCAAGTGTAATGACTGCAGCATTGTAACACGATGAACATAGTACAGTTTTGTAGCTACCATAAATGTTGATGTTCGAGTGTATACACTGCTGCAGTCCAGGTTACCCTCCCTCCTTCCCCTCTTACTGACTGGTATGTACCTATGTCTTCTACCCTTACTACCTATGGGGAGTATTTGCTGGTAACTGTAAGTTGTTTTTTGCTTTTATTATGTATGTTTTATTAGCAATTGGAATTGCCTACCTATTTAGAGGCACCTGACATCTGGGGCAAGAAAATCTGAAGAAAATGGCGTCTGCTGCATCTTATACACCCCTGTCACACTGACGTCAGGGAGGAGGTGACAGCAACCAACGCTGGACCAAGACTTTGGAACTCAGGCCGACTGGGGAACCGCCTGATGGCAGGATAACCCAAGTGTAATGACTGCAGCAGTGTATACACTCAAACATCTACATTTATGGTAGGCACAAAACTGTACTTTACTCAAACTCCCCTTCCATTTCATCATCATTTTTTTTAAATGTAAACAACCTTCTGCTTGTTATGTGTATAGGTAACCATATGAAGTCCCAAAACACAGAGACTGAATGGCCAAAAAAACTGAATTTTATATACAGAGACCAAGATGGCCATTTTCCAGACTAACCCGTTTTCTCTGAGGTATGGTGAGGTCTGAGTTGGTATATATAAGTTAATGAGGTGTGGGAAACTGCCATCCTACAAAAAGAAATTTAAAGGAAAAGAGAGATGTTTGAGATTTGCTTTCTCCTGAGTTTTCGATCTGTTTTTCTTGTCTGTCGGCAATCTTCATTACAAGTGCCGACATTTCAATAGGAAGCCATGAGCCTTTAATGTGTAGCATTAGAGTACCACATTCTCTATAGGGATAATACATTTACACCACTTGAATCTTTTCCTTCTACCCTTTCAAAATAAACTGGTTCAACTCTATTAATTATCATCCACAGTCTCTCTGATTGATATGTCTGGCCTATATATAAGACTAAAAGGACTAACATGTTTGTTACTTCTTGTATCTTACCATGTCCATATTCAAGAGTTTGCAGATTTTCAATTTTTGTATTATCTTTTGTTTAGTCTCTTCCCCTTATTTGCTACCATAATAGAATCCTTTATAATCATTGTACCTAAATACTTTGTCTTATGCCCTCCATACGTATGGGTATTGCTGAACCAATTTATATATGGGTACTTAGAAGATAAACCAGATGCTTTAGCAGTAAATTTTTATTTTATATCCTAAGAAGACTTAAAACTCTCTCAAAGTGTTCCATAACATTGAAATGTCCTTTTCTGGATTTATCATTGGCAAAATAAGTTAACTTTTCTTAATCACCATACCAGTTGTATCCCCGAGTTTGTTAGTTCCTTATTTTCTTTGCTAATGGCTCTAAATATAAAGCAAATAATAAATGGGAAAGGGGGACACCCCCTGCCCTTTTCTTCTGTACAAACACAACTTGTCAGAGAGGAACCCTTCTACCTTAACTCATGCATTTGACCTTTTCTGTATCATCATTATTAACCCTGTTATTTTATCAAGGAATGCAAATGCTGCCATTGCCGTACTCATAAAATCCCAACTGATACCACCGAATACTTTCTCTGCACGAAGACCTCAATAGCTGCATTTCCTTACACTCCACTTCCCCCTGTATTATCACTGTTCTATTATTGTCAAATGCTTGCCTCCCCACCACAGCACCACACTGATACTTATCTGTTAACTTTGGCAACACGTTTGCCATTCTCATAGCTGATATAGACATAAACACATTATAGCCATGGTTTAAAATTGAAATTTATCTGTATGAAGCTGTGTATTTTGTACCTCTGTTAGCCTGTCCAACTCTCCTTTAACTAGATCATTTGCACTAGAAACCACCTCACCTTTCCTGCTGTAAACCTTATCTCCCCTTTTTTCAGGTTTTTCGGCCAGTAATTACTCTTCCAGTGTCCCAAACCACTGCTGAAACCTATGCAGACCGCTCAGTATATCTTGCACCCTGATCCATGGATGCAACACAAGCCATTTTTAAATAACAGTCTGCGGTTTCATATGTGCATTTCATAATCTGTATAATACTACTTTTTTCTAGCATTGTTAGTTTCTGTTAATCATTTGTGTATAACTAACACAACAAACCTAAACCTTATTTTGATTATTTTAAACAATAAACCTAAGGAAAGGGCAGGGTGATTTTCCCTTCTACCGGAACCAGCTGCCTGACCCCCACCCCTCTAATTCTATCTCTGCCCTTTCTTTTCTCCTACAGCCTTTAATACAAGAAACTATTGTTATTTTTGTGTTTTTCTTCTTTTTCAGTCTTGTTTTTCCTCCTCCCAAGTCTATTTCCCGGGCTGCTTTCTATCCAACCTATCTTCTTACTCCACTCCCTCTAACTCCATTACTGTTGTTATACTTTCCTTATGTTACTGTTGTGCTATATCATTATCCTACCCAGCACCCTGTTCCAGCCTTACTCCTAATAACCGCTTCTCTCCCTCCCAATCTCACTATCTATACTTGGGATAATTCAGTGTTTTTTTTTTTTTTTTTCTCTCTTGTTTGTCTCTATTCTCCCTAAAAACGCTGTACTAGATAGTCTTGCTTACTGATTGTTTCTGATGTGATTTACTGTGACCAAGGGTGTAGCCCCGCTCTGTTTGCACTCGCTGCGCCCGGGCTCACTCTGGTCCTCTACCTCCCTTTTCCCACCCACCCCTGACATCATTACATTTATATTCTACACTGATTAACTACACCCCACCACTTCATAACATTCTTCCAATTGTAATGCTTCTCCTATTCCCCTCCCCTCCCCAACTAGCATTCTCATCTTTCTAATTGACCTAATTTCCACTCTCCATATATCACAATCCACTTTTTGCTTTCTCACCTCTCCTCATATCACATCATCCTCATTGACTCACATGCATCCCCTACTCTTTCCTATTCTCTGCATAACTCTACTACTCTCCCTTCTTTTTACATTTCTCCATCACTGTTTACTACCTCCCTGTTTCACCTTTATAAAGTAAAAATTCTTTCTCCTATACACAAGTACAAATTCAAATTTCTCTACCTTACCCCATACCCATTTCAATCTCAACATCCCACACACTTTACACACTCCTCCTAGCTGATAACATTCACCTCAACCCGGGCCCCTCACACCTTCAACCAACCCTAGTTTCCTCCCTTCCTTTTCACTCTCTCCTCCAAACACACTACTCCCTACTGCACACTACATTACTCATAAACCCCTAGACCTTTTCTCTATTAATATACAGAGCTTCCTCAATAAAAACACAGACTTAAACTCCTAGATAGCTCAACACTCTCCCCATATTCTAGCATTAACAGAAGCCTGGCTAAAACCTCACATAGCCAATAATGAGATACTTCTTCCAGGTTGCAACTTCTTTTGATTAGATAGACAAACTAAAAAAGGAGGTCATGTTGCTATTCTCTATTCAGACATTCTTAATCTCTCCCCCTTACAAACACCACTACCGAGATTTCGCCTTGCACAACTAATCATATTAAATTGTCACCTAAACTCCCACAAAATGTTCACCATCACCTCAATTTACATCCCACCAGGCAATAATATTCCTCTTCTGGAAAACATACTTTCTTGGCTGACTGAAAATATCTCCTATGAAACTATTCTTCTGGGAGATGTCAGCATAGACTGGTCAAAGCTCATGTCTAACCCCCCCACAAAACAAATCTCCACGGTTTCAGTCAACTTATCACATCCCCTACTCGTATTAGTAAAGCTACTGGTACCACTACCATCCTTGACTGGATCCTCACTAATAACTCTTTTCTCTACCATAACCCCCGCACCCTTCTCAACTCTCATAGCGATCACATTTCCATTCACATCCAAAGATACCATATCCCACCACATAGATCCCATTTTTACAGAGACTGCCATAAACTATCTTCTTTCAATGCTGACTCATTTAACTCTACTCTAGCATCCATTAATTGGTCCTTCCTTTACCACCTCCCCCCTAGTGAAGCCATAGAAGCATTTAACCAAACTTTCCTCAATATCATAGACTCACTCCCCCCCCCCAAAGAAAAATTAGGATTAAAGCCAGCCATGCACCTTGGTTATCTAGAGAGACACGCTCCCTCATGCACAAAAGCGATAGTATATGGAAAGTCTGGCACTTGTCAAGTGGAAAACAGTTTTTAGTACTTAATAAATAAGCACCTATCCAGGCATGTCTAAGGGTCAGCTCCCGGTGTTTTCACCTGTCTACCTGATGAATCTGGGCATCTTGGGGCAATGTAGCAATTGGCTCATGTACACAGACAACCCTCTCCTCCTACCACCAAATACTACAACCTGTGAGAGATGCACTTATATAGCCAAACTAGAAGCAACGATCTCTTCACCCAAGACTGGACTAGACAGTAAAGAGGAGAAGGTAAACACTTGCACCACACCACACTCATCACATAATCCCTCAAAACCTACACCACCAAAACACACACTTAGAAACACAAAACAGACCTACATTCACGGAGGCTCTCAATAAAAATCTATCCAAGCAACAGGGACCTCCAAAGCAGAAGCACAAGCAACCTCCACTTCCCAACACAACCCAAATGACACATAGCACACAAACTCAGTGTGCCACTCAGCCACAGCCCATAAGGCATAACAACGTACCCAACACTGTAGTCATAGGTGACTCTATAGTCAGGCACACTGATGTTCCACTCACCAGGCTAAACAAGGAGAAAGTTACTGTCAGCTGCCAGGATCTGCCACATAATGCACGCACTCAGATCACTCCACAACAAGTACAAATATGACTCTGTCATTGTCCATGTTGGTGTGAATGACCTGAGATGTACCTCCTGGACTACATGAAGAGACATGGAGGATTTGTCCGATCTTGTAGTCCAAGCAGGTATGACCCTAGCCATGAATAGCATCCTGCCATCACCCAGAATGATACCACAGTACAAGGACAAAATGATTGACTTCAACAATTGACTAAGCTTCTGGTGTCATTCTAAGGGGATCCAGTATCTGTCTGCCTGGGATGACATGATCGACAAACCACAATGCTTTGTCAGAGATGGCCTACACCTGTCGCCCTTAGGATTCCGGATACTGGCTAAGGTTCTTGCCACCCCTGTAGTGCCTTTTTCAGGCAAGGTTCAAATGACAAATTCACCACCGTAACAGGTACAAGCAAGCAAAATTTGAGGGTAATGCTACTTAATGCTAGAAGTCTAAATCTCAAAATGCACTCTCTTGATGCATTCTTAAAATGGAGAACATCGACATCTGTGCAGTGACAGAGACCTGATTCAAGGCTCCAGAGAGCACCCCTGCATTACTAGGCTATAATTCATACCACACCTATCAGCCACCTAACCTGGACCAAAACACTAAAGGTGGAGGCGTGTCCATATTCATTAAGGATATCCACACCTCCAAGCTAGTTGCTCAGCGTAATGCATCCGAGATTATCCAAGTGCAACTAACTCCGGGCAAGACTACAATCTAAATTGTAGCTTGCTACAGATCCCCCACCATGCCCCAGGATTCCCACTCCTCATTTCTTGATACACTGGAAAATACAACCTAACACCCTAATAATGGGCAATTTCAATTACCCCACCATTAACTGGGAAAACTACTCAACGTTTTCTGGAATTCATAAATTCCAACACCTTGGATCAACTTATCCACACCCCTACCAGGGGCAGCAATATCCTAGACCTGGTCATTACCAACATGGGCAACCGGTGTTCCACACCAGAGGTCAATTCCTCGTTGGTCAGATCCGACCACAAGCTAATCACCCTAGACATCCACATCCCCCATTAGGGAAACCACCATAAAAAAATTCTCCATAGCCAACTTCACGCTTCTTAAGTCAGAAGTGGCAAACTTCACGACACCCATGCTGAAGGACAATAGAGGTATGACTGCTGAATCCTATACAAATGCACTTTATAAGCACTTATACGAGTGCATGGATCGTGCAATCCCTAACAGAACCAAGATGCTATCCTCCAACAAAAGGAAGCCAATCTGGTGCCCCTCTGCCATAAACAAACTCTACAACAGAAGAAAGAAGCTGTTGCAAAAAAAGAGCAAAATCCCATGATTGGTGGAACTCTGTGGTCAGCCTCAGTAAGAAGCTGAGATCCCTCATAAAAGCCTCCAAAGCTAGTTACGAAAACAAAATCGCCACTGATTCTAAAGACAACCACAAAGCATTCTATAGCTATGTCAAGAATCTCAATGACAACACTCAGATCTGCTCTGAGTTGCAGCGCAATGGCACTAAATATACAGAACCAACTGATATTGCCAACATCCTGGCAGATAGGTTCAGTGCTAACTTTACCCCTCTCTCACCCCCTAAAGGGCCCATCTCTATACTGGAAGAATGCAAAGTTCCTGCAATCACGTCTGCACAGGTTAAAAAACACACTCTCCAAAGCCAAGAACACAGTATCCATGGGACCTGACAGCATCCCAGGCTGCGTTCTACCTGAACTACAGAATGAACTGGTACCCCACCTAAGTAACACGTTCAGTCATAGCCTCACCTCAGGCTTTGTGCCCACTGAATGGCGCACAGCAACGGTTATCCCACTCCACAAAGGAGGAGCCACCACGGACCCTGGGAACTACTGCCCCATTAGCCTGATGAGCCTGGTCTGCAAGGCTATGGAACATATCATCATGGAACCTATAAACAATGACATTGGTAATCTCCAAACTCTGGACCCCACCCAGTTCGGGTTTGTAAAAGGCAGATCATGTCTCCTAAACCTGATAGACTTCTTTGAAGCAGTCACCAAAGCCGTAGATGAAGGTAAGGTGGTTCACACAGCCTATCTTTATCTCACCAAGGCTTTCAACACCACCCCCACTCTGGAATTATAGATAAACTCACTAAACTAGGTATAAATCCTATGTCACAAGATGGGTTGCCAAGTGGCTCACTGACAGAACCCACACTGGGAAAGCAGCAGACTCTAAATCCAACTTCAGATCAAGTGACAAGTGGAGTACCACAGGGTTCAGTCCTAGGTCCTCTCCTGTTTGGTATCTACTTCTCTGAAGTACAAGCTAACACAGAAGGTCTTTGGCTAACAAAGTTCACAGATGACTGCAAACTAGGAGCTGTAATCAAAACTCCTAACAATGTGGACATCCTACAAAAGGGCCTCACTGAGACAGGTGCTTGGTGTCAAAGCCATGGCCTCAAGCTCAATGCCAAAAACTGCATTCTCATCCCTTTTGGTAAAAACTCTGTACCCATGAACTACCACATAGGCGGTAGTCTACTTAACACCGAAAGTGTGATAAGAGACCTTGGGACACAGGTGGACAGTAGTCTCTCCTTTGATAATCACATCGCCACAGTAGTAAGGAAATCCTTCTGCATGGCACACCTCATCACAAAAGGTTTCTCATCCAGGAAAAAAGAGGTCATTGTTCCCCTCTACTCATCACTCATTAGACCCATTATAGAGTACAATGCTCCTTTTGGTGTGTACCTCACAAGACATCTACAACAACTGTAAAGGCCACAGAAATACCTCACAAAGAGGATTACTGACCTCAAACAGATGCCCTACGCAGACAGTCTCAAAAAACTCCAGCTTTACTCTGTTGCATATCGCCTACTCAGAGGTGACCTCTGCCTAACATACAAAGCTATGTCAAACCCAGAGCTTTTGGACATGCTCCACTTAAAGAAATCCCAATCCCTCCGAGCTACATGCTCTAGGGACCTAAACCTTGTCACCACAATAAACAGAACATGCTGGAGGGATAGATTCCTACGTGCCGATTAAGGTTGCCGCCCAACTGGAGGGATAGATTCCTGTCCTAGAGACTTCCCATACTCTGGAGCAAACTACCTATCTGTATAAACAAAGCTCCTCATTACCACTCTTCAAGAAAAATCTTGATGATTGGATGGGAGATAGGAAATTCACCCCGGGGATCACTTCTGTGGCTCTGCTTGACAGGGGCACAGGAAAATAATTTTCTTGGGTGGCAAAAGCCAGGGTGCCGTTTGGCTAGGCATATATAGGCCCTAGGGCCAGTAGCATAGTACCTACCTATAACCCTATGAAAACCAAATCCTTAACCCTATTACAAAGCTACAAGGAGATTAGAAACCTCACTAAAAAACGCATTTATCTAGACAAAAAAAAAATTTTGTAATTCAGCTCAAACCAATCACCTCTCCATCCCTAAAAATTTCTGGTCCACCATAAATAAAATCCTCTACCCCAAACCCCTTCCCAAAAAAACATACCACTTGAGACAGCAACCCTCCTCAATAACTACTTCATAGATACCATCCGTAAACTAACTCGCTCTGAACAAAACACCTGTTCATCACACTCTACTCTCCCCCCTACAAATAGTAATAAGACCCCTTTCTCCCTTAAACATGTTCCCACCTCCTACATCAAATCTCTTCTTCATAAACTCAAGCCTTGTTCCCCTTCAGCTGACAAACTACACCCTCTCTTCCTCAAACTAGCAGCTGACTCCATAGCTTTTGCCATCTCTATACTTATTAATCGATCACTTCAAGAAAACACAGTTCCTAACATTTGGAAGTCCTTCTTTACCA
Source organism: Protopterus annectens (assembly GCF_019279795.1). Taxonomy (NCBI): domain Eukaryota; kingdom Metazoa; phylum Chordata; order Ceratodontiformes; family Protopteridae; genus Protopterus; species Protopterus annectens. Next base: position 968,082,073 of record NC_056743.1, read on the forward strand.
TACCACTGCACAAAGGAGGTAACTCCACAGACCCCTCCAACTTCCGCCCAATAGCCATCTTATCGCCTCTTTCGAAAATTCTAGAAAAGTGTGTTCACACTCAACTCCTTAAATACTTCATACAGAAAAACCTCTTAACCCCCCGCACAACAACGTTTCAGGCCTTGCCATAGTGCTGCTATTACCCTCCTTTCTTTCACACATACTGTTGCTGAAGTCAGAGACAATAACCAACTTGTATCATGTCTTTTCCACGCTCTATCTATAGCTTTTGATACAGTGTCCCACTCTAAACTTCTTACAAAACAAACTGATCTTAATCTCTCTTCTGCCACAATGCAGTGGTTCTCCAAATACCTCTCTAATAGACTACAATCTCTCCGATGGCTTACTTCATGCTCCCCAATCCTACCCGTAAATACAGGGGTCGCACAGGCCTCTATCCTAGGCCCCCTTCTATTCAATATCTTTGCCAACAATCTTCATTCCTCCTGCAACCACTCCAGTATGCTGATGACTCAACACTCATCACATCCTTGGATAACCTGTCTGAGCTCCGTTCCCTTACACGAAGCACTTTCAGTTCCATCGAAAAATGTCTGAGAGAACCAGCTTATCCTAAACCTAAAGAAAACTAAACTTTTACTCTTCCTAATTCCTCTCAGAGCATAAATCCACCTTCTCCACCTCGTCTCTTGATAATATTATCATTGATAATACTAGCATCACACCAGATCTGTGTACAAAACTCCTCTACACTATTATAGATGACCAGCTTAAGTTTGACCAGCATATTCACCAGACCATCAAGAAGACCCATCAAAAATTAGGACTATTGTATCTCAACAGAAAACTTCCTTACTCCTGAAACTAAACTATCCCTCGTAAGAACATTCCTTCTCCCTGGCCTTCTTTATGCTGCTCCCATTCTTACAAACCTTCAAACCACCTTAACCGCTCAACTAGAGCAAACCTATAATAAAATCGCCAAATTTGCCATTAACCAACCTTATAGATCTTACCACTGTATCTCATTAAAACAACTCCATTGGCCTGATACCCCCATCAACTACTCGTAGCACAACTACAAATCACCCACTCCATCCTCTACAAACCTACAGCCTACTGTCCCTCCCTCTCAACTCTAGTCTCATTCTGTACCCCCTCCAGACCTCTCTCAAGCTCCAACCAACAACTGCTTGCCATTCATAAGCCCAACAAAAACACAGGTAAGTACCTATATAACCACAATGTGTCCTTAGCCTGGAGTAAACATCCTTCTAATATTAGAAACATCTCTAACACTACTCAATTCAAAAAGCAACTAAAACTATTCCTACTTAATTCATGGGTATGTCCATGTCAGGAACCTACCTAAAGCCTCCATCCCTTCCCTACCTTAAGTGTCATGTCTGTCTACCTAACCTCCATTACAGTTTTTCTTTCTTCCTTAACCATCCTCCTCAGATAGTGTGTCTTTCCTTAGTCATATTTTGCATCCTATCATCCCCTGAATCTACAGTACATCTACATACAGTGTAACCTGAGGTTTCATACTATTGCACTATACTAGTTCTAAATCCCCAAGTGTATTCTCACTTAGACTACTTCCTCCTACACTGTCCTCTGATTAATGAGTCTTAACCATAATTCTACACTGCACACAGTCCTAGATGTTTTCCCAGAGGTAAATTGATGCTGTACTCATTTAGTGATGCTTACTCCTTGTTAACTGTAAACTCAAAATCTGTGTTGTATAGGCCAATCTATGCTAGTTTCTTTCATTTGGTACTATGTATTGTTTTAGATTTTAGATTTATCCTTTATTGTATTTGTTTTAGAATATATGTATGCTACTAATTCAGAGCTTTTCTTCTCAGGTCTCCACTGAAAATGGGCTTCTGGCTCAGCTGGACTAACATGGTCAACAAATGTCAAATAAATCTGAAGGGTATTTACCCTCTTTGGGTAATACAGCCACTACAGCTTTCTTCCAAGATGCTAGTATCCCCTTTTTTCAAATATTTTTGAACAAAACCTTCCAGATGTTTATCACCTTCTTCCCTTATGAATTCCAAATTTCCACAGGAATTCTATCCCTTCCCAGAAACTTCCTTGTTGACTGATTATACATCACCATTTTTAACTTTGTCTCTTTTTAGCTTCACTATTAATTGTTGAAGATTGTCTTCCTCTAACCTTGGCATGATAAAATCTTCCATAAACAAACATTACCATTTGCACACTTTTAGTTTCCCTATCCCTCTGCTCTGTACACATTTTCATAAAATTTCTGAAATATCTTTAATAACTCTAGAAGATTTCCAGTTATTGTATTGTAACATTGTTATTTTAAGCATGTACTTCTTAACTTAATGTGAGTAAATACTCTTTGCTTTTTATATACTGTAGGGCCATTTACAGATTGTTTCCCTATCTCATATCTTTCAGTTTTTATCTGAACTTAGTTGGGCTAGTGAATTTTTTGCATCTTTTATAAATAAGCAACCTTTCAAATTCCTTGTCTTGGCTTATGTGGGGTGCCTTAGATTTGCTTGCTAGACCTATTAGAACCAGAAAGGAGAAGTTCAGGATCTTGCATGATGCAATCATTCCACTTCAAGTATTGGACTAGTTGCCGTGGACATAACTCTGCTCTGTACCTTAAAATTTCGCACACTTTATCTCCTCCCCTTTTTCCATAAGACTGCATCTCTTTCCTTTATTCAGATCATGTGTGCTGCTTAACAAGCAGACATTGCTAAAATGGCTGTAGCCTTGCTAGGCATTCCTTTTCAACTTGAGAATATCTGCTCTCCATTTCTGTTATAGTTCGAGAACAGAAAGCAGGAGACTTCGATTACCATCAATCTGCTGCAACAAATCTGCTCCAGCACCATAACTGCTACCATCTGCACTAGCCATATTTGATTTACTGACATTGTAACAGGTAATATTGGTGTGGACGCTAGCATGAACATAACATTTTGGGAAGCCAGTTCTTTGGCATTACCCCATATCCAGTCTACATCTTTCTTTAGCAGTTCTCTTAAGGGATGGAAGTACCAGTGACAGTCCTAGTGAGAATTCACCCAGATAGTTTACCCTGCCAAGCCTTTGCACAATTCTGCAGCTACCTGATATAAACATATGCAACAGAAACTCATTTTAATATAAAAATGGGATATGGATGTATTTCTGAAGAACAAGTAGTCTAAAGCACTTTGTTTCCAAATAACATCGTCTATTATAAATTCACTAGACAATGGAAAAAAGAAAATTCCTCAATACTACCAAAATTCAAGTATTCCCTTCCATCCATGATGGATTATATAACATAGCACAGATGAGGTTGCTGGAGTAAGAGATACTTGTTTTCCCCATCAACCTACAAAAAACGGTGTATAAACTACTACTTTCAATGTTGTTAACACTTCACAGTGATGTTATCATATTTGTCTGTGTCTGGAACAACACTTCACAATGCTGTTATCATATTTGTCTGAACAAAACTATCACGTATTTGTCCTACACCAGCAGTAAACTACTTTTAGCCAGATTTGTAAAGCTGTAAGTGGCACCAACATAAATTTATAAATGCAACAAAGTCCCACCTGACAGGTAAGAACTAACCGATTTAACAGAAGGTAAAATGATCTACTTTATTTCCCAGCTATGTTTTGCTTCACCAGAGATTGAATTTTCTTAGCATACTTGAAGATGGCCAGCTTTTGTTTTGTACACATTTTACAATAGCAGCAGAATGCTATAAGATAAAGACAAGCTGCTCCCACATACATTAATATTTATACAACTAAAGTACTTGTAATACTAGAAGGCTATCTTTATTTAATGCTTATCAGGAACTGGAGATAAGACTACAGCTTAATTTTGCAAATGTCTGCTTTTCATTTGGTGACATTACATAGTCTTGGTAACGAGTTGCTCTTTTCTTTCAGCGTGGGTCTGGGGCTTGCTTGCCATCACTCTGATAAGCTTGCCATCTGTCATAGCGATCATCATTGTACCATTTTTAAAGCAGGAGTTTTTCCATTCTCTCCTTGCCTTTTTGGTGGCCATGGCCGTGGGGACACTATGTGGAGATGCACTGCTTCACCTTCTGCCCCATGTAGGTATCCTTTATTTGTTATATATTCACCTTTATACAGTCTATTGTGTGAGTGTTTGTTTAGCATGCTCATTTGTGTAAAAAGCACTATATTTGCTTAGCTATTTTACTACAGTTGAACACAAAGAAGGCATTCCCATTGGAATTCCAATATTTTGTCTACATATAGACAGATGGATATAGATATACGCATAGACATGTGTGCAGATAGAGAGTTCAGCAAGTGATAAATGTACAGCTTCTATCTTATTACCTATCTTGATTTTCTGAAAGGTGGTAGGATACAAGTGCATGTTTTCATGAGCAATCTAGAACCATGGGATTGATAAATAATGAATTTAGAGTCACAGACATTGCTAACCGAGATTCTACAAAACAAATCAGTGGTATTCCTTAAACTGTTGCTGTATGCAGTAAACCAATTTTTTTCTGACTAGTGAACATGAGAGCTAGAGCTCATCTCTTAAACTTCACATGTAAAATGCTAGCATCTCTGCATTAAAAAAGCTTAATCTACTCCCTTCCTATTTAGGTAACCTGTCCTTATGTGGAAATATTTTATTTGTAGTAATTTTGGAATGCTGATCACCTCAGAATTAAACTGTGTGCTTAGAAAGTATTGCATAACTAAGCTACTCATTTATGTCATCAGAAGTCTTGTTTTATATTAACATTTTTTCATGAAAAATATGGCAGAAGCCAGCTCCATGGCACTGAGGGATAAAGCCCTGATTATACTGCAAGTGCCTGGAGCTTGATTAGTAGCTCATGTGCCCATAGGAACTGTCTGGGAGGATGGGAGTAAATAGTTATTGCCATCTCACCCATCCTGGGGGAAGGAGATGGCTGTGGCTCACCACATGGGTGGCATTTAGTGGGGACACTAGATATTCACCCAGTGGACCTCAAGCCTACTGAGTCCACACTACTCTGTGTGAGTCAGTTACTCAGTAAGGCAAGAAGTCAGTGCACAGATGCAACCTTTTCCTTTTTAAGGACATTTTATATTGGAGCTCACAATGGCTGCCATAGGGTATGGGAGTTTTTTCCTCTGGGGAGAGGGGAGGTCACTTCACAGAGCCAGTCCACTCCCTAACACCCAGTTCTCTCAATGGAGAAGACAAGCTGATAAGAATGAATGAGCCATAGGGCTCTCACCTTACTCAGGGATCCCAGACCTGCTGCCATAAGATGAATGAGTAATTGTGTACAGATACAGGAGCACTGAAGAATTTGTAAGGTAGGATAAACAAGCAATAATGCCTGTGTGTTGCTGTGGAAATAACTCATGCCCGGGGGTGTTCAGAGAACCAGTGCTGTAGGCTGAAGGCCTCTACATCTCTGGAAGGGTATTTTTTTCCACAATAATGCACACCCTGGATGGTATTTTTGGTCTTTGAGAATGGGCGATCTGATAAGTTGTGTATTTTTTTATTATTTTATATTTTTGATATAAAGTAGTTCCTCTGCCTAATGTTTCAAACTTGATGTAGAATATGTAATTCTTGTTGGAGGAAGTATTTCACATCCAAAATATAAGTTATGTAAGTTTTGAATGGCTACACACACACACACACACACACACACACACACACACACACACACACTCTGCACTTAACATCCAGTTTGTTGAGTGAACACATGCGCAGATGCCACCTTGTTTGCAAATGAACAAAAAAAATGCAAGGCACAATAACTCCACTCCCCCCAATCTTTATGTTCCTAATTTTGCTGCACAGGGCTACTCCACCCATTGATTTTTCTGGTAAGCCTCTGTGGATTAAAGTCAAACAGTAATACCGAAGTTTGAGTTTCATGACCCAAGCTGTCTGCGATATTGGGCTGCCTTTTATTTAATTTTACAATTGCTAAATATGAAGGTGCCATTTATTGAGTGTAAAAAATGGCGACAATTTGCTTTTTAACTGTATGCACTTCATGGCAGTTTAATATGCTGCATGAAGCAGCAGACTTGTTTTTCAGTGGGCATTACTTTTACATTAACATCCTGCTGGAGAACATTCATTCTCCCATCATAGTGGTGATGTATAAGTCACCAGTTCTCTAAGAAAAAAGTAATATGGCAGCTCAGGAGATATAGAGACTTTTAGCATATTTATGTGTGTGTGTGTGTGTGTGTGTGTGTGTGTGTGTGTGTGTGTGTGTGTGTGTGAAACTCAAATATCCAAGTGTGTGCGTCAGCTACTGGGAACAGGGACACAGAGCTACAAAGTGGGCAGTGTGGAGTTTTGTGTGGGCCTGGAGAGAGTAAGAGAGTCCAGCCCAAGGTCTGGAGCATGCTCCCTGTGTGCTCTTAAGAGAAATTGTGCTGGGTGCAGGGAGCTGCATCTGAAAATACTGTGTGAATCCATCTTTGGTCTTAGTGGCCATCCTCTCACCGGAGTCATTGGTGAGGAGTGAGTCTCCTTGATTGCTGGCCCGGATTAGGGACCCATCACAAACGTCATAAAATATTCTTCTGTATTTGTACTCAGCCAACATAAATTTATTCACTTTTAGCTAGAATGTTCTTAAAACAAGTTTTAGTAATTTGATGACAAAATGTGGATGTAACTTCTTACATCATTCACTACCCATTTTCTTGTGAAATGTCAAATTTCAGATTATATACTTATTTCAATTTTATTTTACTGTCCGTTTTCTTTTTAATTATGTTGAACCTTACACAATTCATTTCTAATGTGAGCATACAAATAAAGATGTTAAGTTATTGGCTCCATTGTCTAATCTGTAGGAAATAATCAAAACGCCATCTAGAAGTTAATGCATACTTATGATGCAGTGACTGGGATTCATAGACTGTTAGTACATTGCCCTGCATAAGTTGATGCAGGTGGTGACAACAGAGAGAGAGTATAGTTATGCAATGATCAAAATAGCATACTGTGCAGTGCATGTCAGTGAATATATAATGATATGGAAATGAGGAACCCCATGTAAACAAGCCACATGAATTTTGCAATTGAAGGAGCTGCAAATGGTGGCCCAATTAAAAATGTAATATGGCAGTAGTGCATATCATTTTAAATGCTGTGATTCATGGTGTACAGTTTAGGAGCAGTAGCAGCAGTAATACATGAGCATGTGTTGAGAGCTGCTGCTAGAGACAGTGCCTGCAGTGTTGCATACGTTAGCCCTCCAAGCTTCTGGAGACGATAGACGTAGTGCCTACCATATTACCAGCTCACAGGCCAACAAACTGTAGACCGTTGAACAAGGATATTGTATGGGACCTGTGTTCCCCTTAAGCGGAAATGAGGGGGATGTGTGATCTATTCCTGTAGATACAAAACTATGTGTAGCCTTAACCCTGTTAGTTTCAGGGTTGCTCCACTAAAGTATGACAACATGTTTGATATTGGAGGCATTAGCATTATTCCATGTACTACCCTGGCAGTTTGTGAGTCATAGACTTGATATATCTAATTTATACCAAAAATTTATGCAAGTGGACATCCCACAGGGTTTTGTGATTGGTAGCTGTACATGCATGCTAGATAGGTCCATATACACAGGTGCCATGTAGACATGGCATAAGTCATGTGTAATATATTGCACTGTATTGCAGATGCTTTGGGCGCAAGCTATCTTAGGGAGTGAGTACAGTCCTAGTATTCATTTAAAAAAACATTGTGGATATCATGGCCATTTAAGTGAATGTATTTAGTAGTTTTGTGTGTTAGTAACTGTATCAAGGAGCTCTTTGTTACAGTTCAAAGGTTCAGAGTCTTTTTATTTTTGGGTCTTCAGCTTCAGGAGACTATTTCTTTTTGGTCCTTCACATTCAGATTAAGGGGGTTCCAGTATGTGGGCTGCCCAGGGCACCAGTTGACTTGCCTATGGCTCTGCAGTCCCTCCCCACCAAATCTGATTTTTATGATGCTTGTCTGTGAAACATTTGCCCAAGAGGTATGTGCCATGAATGTGGAGGTCCTGTGGCAGCACTTAGTTTTCCTGGCTGGTGAACTTTTCATGGTATTGCCTCTCAGACAGGCATGTCAGTACATGTATACTTGTGGCAAAACCCATCAAGTCAGAGGGTGTGTATTGTACACAATGAAATTGACGTAACTGTGACTGCACTCTCTCGTTTTATGCACCTGTTTGTCGGCTGCAGATCATAATGTACATAGCCTCCTTCCCATTTATGTAGTGTAGACATAACTCAACACATGACCATGGAACTCTACACTCCTTGTGGCATGTCCTTTCCACGTGAACTAATTTTACAGTTTGAATTCCCCAAACTGTAGGCAAATAGTACAGTTTTATGCCAGGGTCTTGTGATCCCACTTATACATACAGCATGACATCTTCCTCAGTCTTAATGACATCCACCACAGGTTTTATTACTGCCGCTACATTGCATGCAGGACTCCTCCTTTCACGCTGGGAAGCTCCATTTCTACATCGGTTTTACTTAAATCCCTCTTTTTGAAGTTATTTGGTTGTAAGAGTAGTTGTGCTAAATGGTACCAGTCCATTATATCACACTAAAGAGCAAATTAACACTGAGGTTATGCTAATAAAACCAGCTAATATCATTGCTTGTGAATTGCTTGCTGCCAGTGGGCAATGCATTATCTAATACATGTCATTGCAATCCATGCACATCACAGTGAACAGAAAGCATGTGACCAGTATGCTTGTTCATGTGACATGTGTACACCTATAATACCATGGTGTAGTGCTACAGTCATATCCTACCACAGTGGAGAAGTGTTGCACTGCATGACTTGTGACTCACAAGTGTGCATTCATGCACATAGGACTACCATATTGTTCCTCAAGTGGACCTGCTTGGCTAAACATACCAGGAAGTGGGAAATACAGGACTCCAGCTTGGTATGCTAGGGAGAGCAGAATTTTCCTGTTCTCCCTATACAGGAAATATGAGGAGCAAAACTTACAAAAGGGGCTCTTCTCCACAAAACAAAATGCCCCCATCATTACATACCTTATAGTTACCCTTCTGTATTTTCCATTTCTTGTTTTTCTCCTTCTTCCTACATTCCTATTTACCCCCATTTTCTCCAGATTTATATTCTGAACAGGGTTGCCACTCTGCTGTGCTGTGTTCACTTGCAGTGGTCTTTCTGTTGGCCACTTTGTCAAGTTGTGCTGTCCTTCTTGCACTGGCAGGGTACTAGGTGAAACTACATGTCTCTACCAGTGCAGCCTTCAGTGCCTGGTCAGGTGTGCATATTTTTCCTTAAGTATAATGTCCATCATGTCAGCCATATCCACTACTGCAGCACTGCTTGTGTTCTACTGCAGACTAGTGCTGTTTAGCCCGTTAATGACATAGCTCTCTTCTTTAGTGTGAACCTTTTTTCAGTTTGCACGCACTGTCCACAATTTAATACATATTTAATTATTTCTGCAATACTTTGTGCATCAATCTCCTCAAATATTGTTAGTACTGTGCAGGCACGAATTCTAACCAATGTGTACAGTAAATATAATCAATGTATACAAAAAAGCCTGTTGTGCAATTAAAGGAGCTGGAGAATAAGAAAAAAAAGGTGTGGGGGGGGGGGGGCATCACTCTAAAAAGATCAGTCTTTCACTATTTTGAGTGCTTGATATGTGATGATAAAGTCTCATTATATATATATATATATATATATATATATATATATATATATATATATATATATATATGTTTTCTTCATTTTGTCAAACGTTTGTTTGGTCAACGAATGTGAGGGATGGTGTTTAATATCAAAGGTACAGATAGCAAATAGTCAAAATGTCAATGGAATGCTTCTTCAAGGAAGGTAAGTGGGTTTTGGGGTGAGAGTATTTCTGCATGTGTGTGAGAGTCAAGGTTAGGGCCAGGGTTAGGTATTCTATGTTTGTGTGAGTGTGTGTGTCTTTTAGGGTAAGTGTTAGGTCAGGGGAATGAATGTAGTGTTAGTGTGTGTTTGTGCATGTTACATGCTTGAGTATGTCTTGTGTGGTGGCAGTGATGGAGGAAGGCTTTTATTAAGATAAGGTGTGGGGCAAAGTTAGGATTAGCATTCAGTACGAAGCTGGTCCGGGGGGGGGGGGGCTTCCCTCTTCCCGGTCTTTTCTAACTTCCTCTGATTGATTCTTATAGTTATCATGCAATATTTTATTACTAATTATCTGACTTTTAGCAGGAATTTCTTTTCTAGACTTGACTAAAAACTCTACCTGAGCAGGTGTTTTACTCAGGATTCCTGTATCCCTTTCTCTTTGCCTATGCCCTTCTATCAGTCCCTGGTAGGGAAGGCAGTTTCTAACCTACAGTACAAACTTTTTCTTGGCTTCATCCCACTCTGTTACCTTTTCCTCTCTAGTTATTTGCTCCCAATACGTTGGTTCCCTTGGCAATTTTCTGCAGTAAATTATAGTCCCCCTCTTGCTGATTCTCTGTACCCCTACTTGCAGTCATTCCTATTAGCAACATTTCCTTTCTCCATTTTGTATTGGCTTAGTCCTTGTGTTCATGAAGCTGACAAACATATTCTAATATTCTGTGTGGTTGTTGTTCTCCCTAAGGATCTGCATCCAAAATCCTGTTGTCTCCTTATTTCTTTAACCCCCCCCCCTTTCTTCATTGTCATCCACTTTGCATTAGAACCTTCTGCTTGTGTTTATGTATATGGGTCTTAACCGTATAACTCTAAAATAGCCCTTTAAATCAGGTAATCCTAAACCCCATTATGCTGTTGGGAGGATCAACTTATCCCACTTACCTTTTGCCTCTTCCCCTCCCAGATAAATTCCTTTAGCCTTTAATAATTAATGTTCACAACTTATCCTCTGGTTGATAAAAATATGAATGACCTCCATATAAAACTAGAGACAAAAAATTCACTGCTTGTATCTTGCATTCCATATCTATAAAAAAGATCTTTCAGTTTCACAGTTGTATTACCTTTTAATTAATCTTTTCCCACATATTCTTAGCTGTAATAACAGTAGCCTTTTTAATCCATACTCCTAAATGCTTTATCTTATTGTGTCTCCATAAATATGGGTACTGCTGAACCAGTTCATGTGTGCGTTCAAACTTTATGGCTATAGCTTTATCTTCATTCATTTTATATCCTGAAGAGTGAAACCGTCTCGAATTGCTCCACAACATCAAAATATCCTGTTCTGGATTTAATCCATCCACATCCCCTTTACCCATTGTATCAAGTACATAATAATGTCATCTGCATGTAAACCCACTTTTCATGATTACCGTAACCGTTACATACTTGAATATCTGAGTTCCTTATTTTCTTTACCAATGGCTCTAAATATCAAGCAAAGTTCAAAGGGGAAAGAGGACATCCTGCCTGTTCCCTCTGTTCAAACACAACGTATCTGAGATTTAATCCTCCCATCCTTCATATGTCCTCCTAATTAACCTCCCTATTGTGTCAGGTAATGCAAATGCTTACATTGCACTACTCATAAAATCCAAGCTTGTGCTGTTGAATGATTCCCCCTTCATCAAGATCTACCAACAACAGCTGTATTTTCTTACATCCTGCTTCCCTCTGGATCATCATTGTTCTGTTAATGTTGTCAAATGTTAGTCTTCCCTAGCCAAAACCACAATGATTCATATCTATTAATTTTGGCAACACCTTTGCAATTTCCTTATATACATACAAACACTTTATTCTAATGCTTTAAATTAAAATGCTTCTGTATGAAGTTGTGTCTAATGGGTTTTTACCCTCTTTAGGTAGTACAGCCACCAAAGCTTTCTTCCAAGATGCTGGTGCTTCCTGTCCTTTTAAAATACTGTTAAACAAAACATTCCAAATCTTTATCACTTTCTTCTCCCCTAACTTCCAAGCTTCCACCTGCAGATTGATTACACATCAGCATTCGTATCTCATCTCCTCCTGTCTTAACTATTAGTTGTTGAGTCTCATCTACCTCTAACCTTGGCATAATTCAGTCTTCCATAAATATTTCCATTTGTGTGCTTTCTTGGTTTCCACATTCCTCTGCTTTTATACAAATGTTCATAACATTTCTGAATTATCTCCAATATCTGTATAGAATCTCTGGTTATTTCTCCTTGTCACAGGCCCCCTAAGTTTGGGGGTGACCACATCTAGTTTCTGTTGCCTGTGTCATACTAAACGTTATTGTGCTCTGGAGTTATGAAAAAAAATAGTTGCTTAACAGCAGTCTATCTAAACTGATGCATATTATCCAAATACTCCCTTATTTTCTCTCTCTAGCGTTCTGCAGTTGCTCATCTTCTTCTGTAAGATTTCCCTTATTCTACAATACTTGAAACTTTGACAGCTCATCTGCATAGTTCCTGTTATAATGTAGCTGTCTCTCTCTCTCTCTTTTTTACATCTACCCAGTTTTTAAACTCCATTTTCATTTTATCTCACTTGCTAGCGGTCCATTCTAAAGAAATTTCAGCCTTCCCTATCTCTCAAATAATTTCCACTACTAATTCATTGAATTACACTCTTTTAATAGGTAGATGTGATGACTATCTCATTTTCACTTCATTAACCTTCATTTTTATCTCTTTTATTGGTGCATCCTATGCAGTAGTTATTGGGCGTATGTTGAAAGTTTCAATTTAGTGCATATGTTCCTGTAAAGTATCATTTCTATCCAGTACAGCCCACAGTAAGACGTCCTGTTCGATTCTCAGCTAGAGCGTTTTCTGTGTGGAGACATGCGTGAATGGGCGTACCTTCGTTGAAGGTTGTGCGTCAGGGCTGGCAACTCTGCACATAAAAATCTACTGCCAATCATTAGCGGACCGGAGTTCCGCTGTGGCGACCCCTAACCGGGAAAAGCCGAAAGACACAACAACAGCCCAGTTGTTTTGTTGTGCCTTGGAGAATATGTAAATTCTGCCCAAGTTACTACTACTGAATTCACATATTCCTTACCAAATATTTTCATAAATTTCTTCAGAAATCTACCCTCTTGTTATATTTTCCCTTCTAGGTCTACCCCGTTATATCCTCACTATTACAAATAATTTTCCAGTCCCCACCTATTCTAGGTCTACCCCGTTATATCCTCACTATTACAAATAATTTTCCAGTCCCCACCTATAAGTAATGTTCACTGATGAAAGATGATTATTTCTCCTAAAGTTTTCTTAAACTCTATAATAGCAGCTTTTGGTGGAATATAAATACATCGCAGTGCATTATTCCACTCTTGCCAACAGACCCCATTTTTTTAGACAAGAAATATCTTTGGCTATGTCATACATGATAGTTTAATAATCTTACATTTATGTAAATGAAAATAAACCATACTGACACAGTTTCAGTTGGAAACATTAGACATAACAAACCATACTGACACAACCATAACTGGAAACATTATGCATCACTTATAATATGTCCAGTCATTGTCAGTTAAAAATTAAATAGCTCTTTCAAGTCCTGCCTTCTTTTAAACTGTGTTCCTCTTCTGTATGTATTGAACCCACAATTCCCAATTTTTCTTATGTAATTTGTTCCTACCCTTTTCTAAAAATCCCAATTCCAGTTTTTTTATTATTTATTTATTGACATTTGTTGGCCGGGAAAGTCCACTGGGACAAGAACCCATTTTCAGTTGAGGCCTTGGGAGAAAAGCTCCATATACAAATCCAAAACGTACGCTAGACAATATAATGTATATAGCACATTCAAAATTTCAATACAGATACATCAAGAACAAGAATACATTTTTTACAGTTCTATGGTCAATATGATTTTTCTATAGATTAATAAGGTAGTGAGCAAATCAAAAAATAACCAAGACATTAATACATCAAGATTAAAGTTTTTTTTATACAGTTCTATGTAGTGTGCAAAGATTTACATAATGTATTTAGGGGTTGGTATTGTACATTCTTATTTACACGAAATATTGTGTGTCAGCACAAATGGCCCATTATGGCTAGATAGTGATTACAAGCAAATATATAGTGAAGATCATATTTGCAGAGAAAGATTTAATTGATTTTGATAGGAGATCTGCTGTTTTGGGGTGTGTATCATAGCTTAAGGTGGTCTACAGTTTTGTAGATGGGGCATCCTGATTTATTAAGAGGATGATGTTTTAAAAGGAATTTGAACTTTTTTAAAAATTCCAATTGTGTGATACAGAGAGGTAGGGCGTTCCATAGCTTAGAAACGGCATGTGAGTACAGGCTTTGTCCTGCCCTTTTATTGGATTTGTAAACCTTTAGGAGTTGTTAGTGGATAGAATCTTTCTGGCAGGTGTGTAGAAGTGTAGGCTAGAAAGAAGAGAGGGGCAGTTATCTTTATTATATAGTATATTAGTTTGTGAGCCAAGGTTAGTTGGGTGTAATTAAGGAAATGAAGGAAATGGGGAAATTAGAGACATTTCAATTCCTTAATGGCTAGACAATGGTGAGTTTTCTATGGTAGTCCTTGGCAATTTTGCTGTTTTATGGTAGTATGATTGAAGTTTGTTGCATAGGGATGTATGTAGATTAGTGAAAATGGAGGAGCCGTAGAGAAGGGATGGAAGTAGGAGGGTGTTTGCCAGCTTTATTTTTGTAGGTTTATCCATGTATGATTTCTTTCTATAGAGTCTGCCTAATTTAAAGTGTGTTTTTTTATTGCGTTTAGAATATGTTTCTCTAAGGATAGTTTGCCATTTTAGTGATGCTCAGTAATTTTGCTGATTGCACTATTTCAATTCTTGTCCTGTTTTGAGAGTAAATTATAAAGTCATGTGGAGGTGGTTTAGATGAGGACAATAGCAGTTTGGATTTTTTATCTCTTTTACTATCTTCTAGTAAAGTTGGTTTAGACTCTGATTTCCATTTTCTAGTAATTGCTTTTTTGGCAGTCATTGTAATTAGACTTGGCAAGGCCTTACTATATCTAGGCAGTTCCAATTCTGTATCATCGCTCAAAAAATCATTTCCCTAGTTACTCCAGTTTGCTCACCCTGCATCTCTGACAGAGCAGTCTGCAGAGAATCTGTAAAGTCTTCCAACTCATTACACTCTCAGAAAATATGTTGCCATTTGCCTCTTTCTTCCCCATCACACCTCCAACATTTGCTGTCTACCTGAGGAAAAATTCTTTAGAGCCTACTTTGGGTATAAAAATACCTATGTAAACAATTCCAGGCAAATATCCTAAATCTTCTAGATTATATTGCGTATTTGGGAGACATACAAATATCCCCCCATTGTTTCTTCATTTACTGCTTATCCAGTCTGTCTTGACAATCCTTCCTAACCTCCTCTGATTGATTCTTATAGTTATCATGCAGTATGTTACATGGTCGACTAATTATTCCTTTAATGACAACTTCTGTTCTAGATTCTACCAAAAACTCTACCAATGCTGGACTTTCATTTAGGACCCCCTATTCCTTTCCCATTGCCTCTACTCTGATATCAGTCCTTGATATGGAAGGCATTCTCTAACCTGCAGGCCAAGTTAGTTCTTAGCGTCTTCTCATTCTATTACCTTTCCATCTAGTTATTTGCTCCAAATACCTTGGTTCCTTTGTCAATTTTCTCCAATATATTCCTGCCCCTCTTTCCTACTGTCAGTATCCCTAATTGTAGTCATTCATTTTGGTAGAATCTCCTTTCTCATTCCCATATTGGCTTAGTTCTTAGAATACCTTCTGCTACTTTATGAATATAATATTCTGTAAGATTATTATTGTTCTCCTTAAAGGTCTACATCCAAAACCCCAGTCTCTCCCTGTTATTTAGCTTCCCCCATGTTTCATGATCATCTTTTTCCAATATGAATTATAGTTTTCTGCTTGTGCTATGTATTGGAGCCTTAACTTTGTTGCTCTGAAGTATACCTACAACTTAGTAATACCAGTCCACCCTGTTCTACTTGAACAATAAGCTTATCCCACTTGACTCTTGCCATCTTCCACTCCCATATAAAATCCTTCAACCCTTTGTTAATTACTATCCACAAATACTCCTCTGGTTGATAAAAATATGCCTGACCTGTGTATAAAAGGGACTAAAACATTTTAACTACTTATATCTTACTATCGATATCCATATAACAGAGCTTCCATTTCCTCATTTTTGTATTATCTTTTGTTTAGTCTCTTCCTGCATATACACTGCCACACCAGTATCATTTTTAATCCATACTCCTAAGTACTTCATTTCATCTTGTCTCCTTAAATATGGGTATTGCTGAATCAATTCGTATGTGGGCATCTAATGTTACCGCTATTGCTTTTGTTTTAGCTTCATTAATTTTGTACCCAGAAAAGGTTTGAAACTGTCTCAGTATGTTCCACAGCACTGTAATGTCCCTTTCTGGTTTTATCAGGTATAAAATGTCATCTGCAAACAGAGCCAGCTTTTCTTGACTACCATTCCAATTATATGCTTGAATTTCTCAGTCCCTTATTTTTCTTTGTCATTGGTTCTAAATATAATGCAAATAACAAAGGGGGGAAAGAGGACACCTCTGACTGGTGCCTCTCCTCAAGCAGAGATTATCAGAGAGGACCCCATCCACTTTAATTTTCACCTCCAATCCCTCATATATCCTCCTAATCAACCTTATAATTTCATCAGGGAATGCAAATGCTTCCATTACTCTGCTCATAAAATCCAGGTTACTCTGCCAAATGCTTTCTCTGCATGAAGACCTACCAACAGCAATGGTATTTTCTTACATTCTGCTTCCCTCTGGATCATCACTGTTCTGTTAATGTTGTCAAATGTCTGCCTCCCCTCCAAAAAAACACATCGATCCGTATATATCAATTTTGGAATCACTTTTGCCATTCTGTTAGCCATTATAGACATCAACACTTTATAATCATGATTTAGTATTGAAATGGGCCTGAGTCAAGTTACAACGTGGTAAGCATTCTGCATCTACCCTGTGCTGATCTCAAAGCTGCTGAGAGAATCTACAAAACTAAGTGCCATTTTTCAATTTATTCTGACTTATATTGCACTTGTATTTGATTAATTGTGTTGCTTTATTAACATGCATTACATCTGCACCATATTTATTTCACTGTTTTACTGTTAAACTGTTTAACTGAGTGTGAACTGTTCTGATCTTATATTAAGTATCTGTTCTCCTGTATTAAATTGACCCAAACAGAGTTTAAATATCTTTAGCATAGTCTGGTTACAAGTTTTGCTGTATTCAGATCTGTTTTTGTGATTCTTGTGTTTCCTGCTATTCCATCTTGCATTAGCTGAGGCCTGCCTGCACTTAGTTGGGAGTAAGTGAACTGGCTGGAACTGGTGTAGCATAGGGTGTTTAACTAAGAGCTCATGGACAAGGGTTGATTGGCAAATTCCAGTGTTTCTATTTTGCTTTCATTTTTGTGCTACTTAAACCCCGCATTTGCATGGGTTTGAGCTTGTTTGCCCGTCATGCACCGCCACTGCACTGTTTTAACCCTTTGTGAGGTATCTTGGCTTAGCAGTACTCCTGTGTAAGTGAGGCCCTCCCTTGCAGCTACTGTATTGATTTTATCCAGCCCTACTCATGCCTATAGGTACTCATCAGATATTACCCACTCTACTATCCCTGACCTCTCTTCCACAGATTCTGACAACCATGGACGAACAATTTCCTAAGATTTCTCCTGGTAGTCTGGTTGATATGGGCATCCTGAGACAGTGTAGCAACTGCCTCATGTACACAGCAACCGTCTACTACCACCACCTAGGAACACAATACATGAGAAATGCATTTACATTAAGAACCTGGAATCCATGCTGTCTCAATCACAAGCCAGTACATCTGACACTGAGAAGGTTGTCTGCTCAAACACAACACCTCTAAGACCACCCACACCTGTACAACAGACTCCCACATATGTGGAGGTTCTCAACAAAAACATACCTAAACAAAAGATACCGCCAATGCAAAAACACACACGCACATCACAACCCACAGAACCAAACACCACACATAGTACCCATGCCTGTGTCTCACAGCCACTAAGGCCCAGCCACAACCCCAATATACTAGTCAAAGGAGACCCTGTTGTGAAGCACACAGATGTGCCCCTCAACAGGCTAGATGAGGAGAAAGTCTCAGTAGATTACTTGTCAGGTGCTAGAATCTGCTATATCACACACACACACTCAAGTTTCTCAACAACAGGTACTGTTGTGACTTTGTCATAGTCAATGTTAGTGTGAATAACTTGAGATGTACCTGTCTGGACTGTATGAAGAGAGACATGACTGAGCTCGCTCAATGTGTCCCAGGCAGGTATGTCCCTAGCCTTAAGCAGGATCCTACCGTCACCCAGAATGATGCCTCAATACAAACAGAAAATGATTTGACTTTAACAGTTGGCTTAGTTTCTAGAGTTATTCCAAGGGGATCAGGACATGATAGATGGAACAAGATACTTTGCCAGAGATGGCCTTCATCTGTCTCCACTGGGCTTTAGGCTTCTGGCAGAGGCTCTTGCCTCCCCCATAATGTCTTTTTAGGCAAAGTCATGAGGAAAAAATTACCAACATGAAAAATTCTTCTAAACAAAATTTAAAGGTAATGTTGCTAAATGCTAGGAGTCTTAACATGAAACTGCACCCATTGCAAGCTTTCCTCACCCTGAAAGATGCTGACATTTGTGCAGTCAGTGAAACCTGTTTCAAAGCTGCGGAGAGCACCCCAGCCTTACCAGGTTACTCATCTTACCATACTTTCAGACCCCAAATGGAGGGATGCAAAGCCAAAAGAGGTGGAGTTTCAATATTTATCAAAGACATACCTCCAAGCTGGTCAAACAGTATGAAGCACAGAAGACACTTCAGGTGCAGTTAACCGTTGACAAAACACCTATTCAAATCATAGCTAGCTACAGACCCCCAACTATGACTCAGGACACCCTCTCCACCTATCTGGACTATCTGGACTTACTTTGACTCCATCAAGATTCAACACTCTACCCTAATCCTGGGTGACTTTAACTACCCAACCATAGAGTAGAAGACCTAGCCCAAACATGAACGCCCAGAGTATTCTCAACTTCATCAATGCCAATACATTGGATCAGCTGGTCGACACCCCCATGAGAGCTGAAAATATCCTGGACCTGGTACTAACCAACATGAGTAGCCACAGTAGCACCCCTACAGTGTCATCCTCTTTGGTAAGCTTTGACCATAAAACAATCACTTTTGAAGTCGGCATCTCCCCTGCCCCCCCCCCCCCCCCGGCCAGGGTCAAACAAAAAAAACTCTTCCAAAGCTGACTACAGCCTCCTGAAAGCAGGTATAAGCAGCTTCACAGCAACCGTCCTTTCAGTTGGAACCAACTCTAATGTCTAAGCCTACACCAAAAAACAATATGAGCTGCATGGACTCATCAATACCTGACCAAACCAAATCATCTTTCTCAAGGAAGAGTAAACCTGTCAGGTGGACAGCAGCAATAAACAAACTCTATAATAAAAGGAAAAAATTGCTGTCTAGGACCAAGAAGGTGCAGAAGGTAAGTTGGAAGCAATCTCTCCTTGTCTGAACAAACAAATAAGATCACTGGTGAAATCCTTTAAGGCTAACTTCGAGTCCATGTTGGCCACATCCACTAAGGAGAGTCACAAGGCCATCTTCACATACATCTGTAGTCCCAAAGGTAACACCCAAATCTGCTCTGAACTGGTGGTCAAGAACACCACATACACAAATGTTGTAGATACAGCCAACCTGCTGGCAGACAGGTTCAGTGAAAACTTCACCCCCCCCCCATCCCCTCGTCACCATGGAGCAGGTCTTTAATGCCCTCTTGAAGGCAAAAAGTACAGTCTCCATGGGACCTGACATCATCCCTGGCTGCGTCCTACATGAACTCAGGCAAGAGCTCTCAGCACCATTAGGCACCCTATTTAACCAAAGCCTGAGCACCGGCTTTGTCCCAGCGAAATGGAGGACAGCCAGTGTCATCCCTCTACACAAAGGTGGACCATCTACCGACTCAGGCAGTTATAGGGCCATCAGCCTAACTAGCCTGATCTGCAAGGCCACAGAACGCATTATCATGGACCTTATAAACAAGGACATTGGCAACCACCAAATGCTTGACCCTACACAGTTTGGTTTTGTCAAAGGGAGATCATGGCTGTTAAACCTGGTCAACTTCATCGAAACAGTCACCAAAGTCATGGATGAGGGGAAGACGGTACACATCACCTACCTTGACCTAGCCAAAGCCTTCGACACTATTCCCCACTCAGGTGTAATAGATTAACTCTTCCAGCTAGGCATCAACCCGAATGTTACCAGATGGGTAGCTAACTGGCTCACTGATAGAACCCACTCAGTCAAAATAGGGGAACCCACTCAGTCAAAATAGGGGAAGCCACCACTAGTACTATACCCGTAATGAGTGGTGTACCCCAAGGATCGGTCTTGGGGCCTCTGCTGTTTGGAGTATACTTTTCTGAGGTGCAAGCCATAACCTGTGGCTTGTGGCTGACTAAGTTTGCAGATGACTGCAAGCTGGGCACTGTCCTAAATTCCCCTAGTGATGTGAACATCCTCCAAGAGGGCCCTACCCAAACTAATACCTGGTGCCAGATGTATGGCCTCAAACTGAATGCCAAGAAGTGCATCAGT
Source organism: Protopterus annectens (assembly GCF_019279795.1). NCBI lineage: Eukaryota > Metazoa > Chordata > Ceratodontiformes > Protopteridae > Protopterus > Protopterus annectens. The sequence continues at coordinate 968,102,799 of NC_056743.1, forward strand.
ATCCCCTTTGGGGAAAATGGCATCCCCACTAATTATCACATTAATAGCGTACTAAGCATGCAATTAGTCGTGAGGGACTTGGGCACCTAGGTTGATAATAACCTGACTTTTGACCACCAAGTTGTCGCCATTATACGGAAGGCTTTCTATTTGACCGACCTAATAAGTAAGGGTATTTCATCGAGGAACAAGGAGGTCATAACATCCCTGTACTCCTCCGTTATCAGTCCCATTATTGAGTACAATGCCCCCTCTGGCATGTACCTTGCCAAGCACATGCAACAGCTGGGGAGACCACAGAGGTTCCTGACCAGGAAAATCCAGTGTCTCAAACACCTATCCTATACAGATAGGCTAAAAGCCCTGTGCCTCTACTCAGTTTCATACAGACTGCTCAGAGGTGACCTGTGTCCAGCGTAGAAGGCCATCTCAGACCCAGCCTTAATGGAGTTGCTGCATATCTGTAAGTCAAACTCCACTCGTGCAACCCACATGCAAGGCCTCAGCCTGGTCTGTGACATTAACAGAACTCTGTGGACCTAAAAAACAACTTTATTCCTTTTTGAAAGGAAATATTATGTCCAAAAAGAAGGTGTTGCTATGGGTGCTGCATATGGGGGCATGTATGCCATCATCGTGATGTTGGAGTGGGAGAAAAAATTTCTACTTGGTTCCCACTTCTTCCCTTTTTGCCACATGTACACCCATTTTTTGGACGACATTTTCATTCTTTGGGATGGCCCAGTACACCAAATTAGTTCCTTTCTTGAATACATAAATAATTCACCCCCCTTTTTGAGATTTACCCATACTATCAGTGAAACAGAAATAGCATATTTAGACATTTTACTCAAGAAAGATTCCCAAAACAATAGATTTATTTCAGAAAGTTTTCATAAGGCCACCTACTCTGACAATTTTCTACATTTTAAAAGTTGTCATTCTTTTACTCAAAAAAGAGGAGTCTTAAAAAGGCCAATTTGTTAGAGCTGCCCAAATGGTCACTCTTGGGGACAATTTTTTGCAAGAATGTCACAAGCTAAGTGGAATGTTCCTAAAAAGAGGTTACCCACATAATTTAGTGGAAAACATTAAGAACAAAGTTATTTTTAAAAGAGAGAATGGACATTTTGTCCCCCTTTTAAACACAGAATCACGTTGTGGGGCCCCCTTTTTTCCTTCTATCATCACTAGCAGTCCACTAGATTCAATACTACCACCAGTAGGGTTGGAGAAAGAGAAGGTAGATAATACTTTTAGATCTTGTTTTTTAACTATCTTCTCTGTTGATGCACATTATATTAAGAACATTTTGGAAAAGAACTGGAAACTTCTAAACATGTGAAACCAACTTAAGAGGAACCCTTGGTAATGGACCAATTTGTGTTTTTCAAAAAGGGCAAAATATTAAGACCCTTTTGGAACACTAAGGTAGGCCACAGAGAGGAGGACACATGTATAAATGTGGGTCTTGCAAATTTTCCCCTACATTTTAGAGGTGACTGAAATTACTATTCATGGAATTAGATTAAAGATAGGTTTTGTTGCAATTCTGATAAAGTAGTCTATTGTGCTTTATGTGAACTTTGCTCCTGCTTTTACGTAGGTAAAACCGAACGTAAACTTAAAAGCAGAATAGGAGAACACCTTACAAATATTAGGGACCATTGCAAAGTGAATGCCTTAGCCAAACACATTACACAACACATTGATCACAGATTCAAGTTTATAGTGTTGAAAACTATTTGCCCTCCATTAAGAGGGGGCGCATGGCCCTATTTATTAGAAAAAGCTGAGTTGAGTTGGCAGATTCGTTTGGATTCCACCCACTGGCCAGGTTTGAATGAAAGCCTATATGTTACTAGCCTCCTAAAACTGAAGGCTTTGAATAGATAGACATATTTAATATTTCAAACCTTTATTTCATTTATATATCTTTACACTACAGTATGTTATAATTGTGTGTTTATGTTGGGTCGAACTTGTGACTACTGCTACTTGTTGGGTGCTTTGTTTTAATATAGGGTGATCTGTTTTTCTATTACTTTTTTATTATTTGTTTACGTTATATAATTGCTTGTTTTAAACATCATTTCCCTTTAACAGCATATCAGGAAATGACGTCATGTCTTTTTAAATATTTAAATGTGGTTTTACCTGCATAACTATGTCTGATGAAGTTTCACTAAAAAAGATTATTTTGGGACGAAAGTGCTTATAAACATTGTTTAAATAAAACATTGTTCTTTTATCCGGGGTGAGTGTTCTGCATGTTTTGATTATCAAAAAACAGTTGCTTAACAGCAGTCTTTTTAAACTCATGTATTTTATCGAGGTGTAATCCCTTATTTTCTGTTTAGCATTCTGCAGTTGCTCCTCTTCTTGTTCTGTGAGATTCCTCCTGTTTTGAAATACTTTAACATTTGTCAGTCCCCCTAAGTAATTCTTGTTACTACTTAACCATATCTCCCTTTCTTTTATTTCCACCATATTTTAAATTCCACTTTAATTTTATCCCACTCCCTAGCTATAGTTTCAGAAGAAATTTCTATCTTCTCTAATATCTCCTGAATAATTTCCACTGCCCATTCCTTAAACTCCTCTCTTTTCAACAGATAGGTGGGCCAGTGTCTCATTTTTATTTCATTACCCTGTGTTTTTATTTTAGTTATTTGCGGATGATCTGAAATAGTTATTGGGCATATATCAAGACCTTCAATTAATTGAACACATTCCTGTGAAATGTAAATTCTGTTTAGCCTAGCCTAGTTTTTGTATCTTGGGGAATATGTAAATTTACTCTGAACTCATAGTACTGAATTCACATCTTCCATGCAAAATATGTTCATAACTTTCATAAAAATCCACCTTCCTTTGTTATAGTTTAACTTTTGGGCCCCCAAGACACATCTTCACTGTTTTAAATCAAATTCCAGTCCCCCACCTATAAGTAATATTCCTTACTGAAAGTGGATTATTTCTCCCAGAATTTTCATAAGCACCATTATTGCAGTTTTCAGTGGAATACAAATACATGCCAGTACAAATCTCTTCCCTTGCCAGTAGCCCCTTAGTACTACAAATCTACCATTATTGTCTTTTTATCCTCTTCTATCATTATTGGAGCTCCTCTTGCAATTAATATAAGTAATCCTTTCTTCTTTTGCCCTAGCATTCCACAAAAAATAATCCTGAAAACCTTTCTTTATAAAATTGATATGTTCATTTCTTTCCAATTGTGTCTCCTCTAGCATAGCTATTTGCACTCTACATTTTTAATATAATTCACTACTCTTTCTTTTTTAATTATCTGTGACACCATTAATATTTAAAGACATTACAGAAAGCATCATATTCTTGAAAAATTATTATTCCCACCTTTTATGTTTAACAGCTTTTTTGTTAAATGCCTAGTTCTAGCCTTTGTGTTCTATGCATGTAGTGTTTGAGTGTTTGGCAAGTTAATCTTTTATACAGTTGTTTCTTGTAATCTCCATTTCAGCCTATGTCACATCTTACAACACTTTTATTATACTGAAAACACTCAAACACCCCCAATACCCCCTAAAACCTATTAACTTTAATAACACACAAAACTATGTACATCGTCAAATATTGAAGTTTTACCCTTCTAATATGAATAAATGCTCCAAACCAACAGCCACACACACAAACTTTAAATAACCTAAAATAAAAGTTATCCATGCTAAGACACATGGTACAGTCTGTGGTTCTATTAAGTGCTGTCTGCCATTGTCTTATCTTTATAGCTGTCTCAGCTGGGAAAACACTTGAATGCTTTCAGAAAAGACTTTCTCCAAGACATTTCTCTTTATCAGATTGTCTCCTACAGATACGAGAACCAAGCACAAAACTGTTTACTGGAAAAGAAAAGATGCCTTATAATGTTCAATATTCCTGATTTGTTTTCTCTTAAAACTTGTTACTAGATTAAGTTAATGGCCTTAACTCAGTCATTCCCATATACAAGAATGAGAAAACGCACACTCATTTTTTGTCATGCTATTTTAAACTCTTTTTTTACATTGCAGTGCCCACATTTCGTAATACTGAACAAGGAGAATGAGAGAAGGAAAAAAGACAAAAAACAAAAGTACCTATTTACATTAGTATCTCCATTGCACTTAAAAAATAACTGAAAGACTTTACTTTATAATAAGCAAGAAAATTATGCACTATTAAAATGGTACTATTAAGAAGAAATGTTGTTTTGCTTACAGTTAACTTCCTCCCTCCTCTTCCCCTCTCCTGAGTATTTTTCTGAACATTAATAACATGAAGTAGGGTTTATGCTTTAGAGTCCCCTACAAGTTTAATAAAAAACAAAAAAGTCCAATATTTCCAGATTTTCTTGTTCTTTTATGTTTCATAAATATAATTATTGCTTTGTAATCCCACATTTGTCAATTTCCAAGTTACTGATTTTATTCTCCAAACATTAATGACATGAATAAGGGAATATGCTTTAGAGTCCTCTACAAGTTTAACAAAGTCCAATATTTTCAGATTTTCTTGTTTTTTTCCTGCTTGTCTCCATCTCCCAAACCCTGTCTCTACTTCATTTCCAATGTACTCTCCATTCTTCTAGTCAGCTCTTCTGTTTTTTTCCCCTCTCTCAAGCATTTTCCATTGAAACATTGGAAAAGGTTTCCCTGGCACAGTCTATATGTGATCTTTATTACCAGAACAAGAAGAAGCAGAATCTCCTTCTCTTTCACAGCTCACTCTTTGTTGGGCATACTTTTGTATTTTTTCCTTAGAATGTACTTCATCAAAAAATGATTTTGTTTCTCCAGGAAAAAATATTTTGAAAATAGCTGGGTACAGCAGTTTGAATCTCATGCTTACTTCTTGACATCCCCTGAATAATAGAATACATTTACACCTCTTCTGCCTGGTGTACAATGAGTAGCCATTCTCCACAACCACTGTGCTGTGTCTCCCACTTGCCTATTCTCTGTACCTCTAATTGCAATCCTCCCAATTGGCAAAAATCTCCTTTCTCCATTCTCATGTTGTCTTAATTTTTAAAATAAATTCTGCTACCTAATGAGTTTAATATTCTGTTTGACTGTTTTTCCTCTAAGGATCTGTATCCAAAATCTCACATCATGAAATCCTTTTTGTCAAATTCACATGCCCATTTCTTTCCTAATGTGTCTCCTGCGGTATTGCTATTTTCACTCTACATTTCTTAATGTAATTCATTACTTTTTTCCTTTTTGTCTACACATGTTTACGTTCTAAGATAATATGGATGGAATAAAGCTACTGTTCCTACCTGTTAAACATGACAGTTTTTTGAATGCATATTTCCAACCTTTGTTTACAGGCACACCGTGTTCGTGAATCTAATATTTTATACAGTTATATCTTATCTTCATTTGAACCTTTGCACATTTTAAGACTTCTTGCGTTAATGAAGACTGTCAAACAAAAAAAATTATGTTTTAAAAACACCCCCATACCTCTTAACTTACAACAAGCACATCAAACTGTGTACATTTTCAGCAAATGATGTTTAATCCTACAAATAGGAACAGTTGCCCCCAGTTGATAGCTGCACCCACAGCATTACCTAATCTAAAATTAAGGTTACCTATGCTTAAATACATGTTACAGTCTGTGTTCCCACTTACAATTATTACTTTCTGTTTTCTTATCTCTATTCCCTTCTCAGATATGAAAGCTTGCATGCTTTTAGAAAGCATTACATTTTAAGAAAAAATGCAGTGGCTACCTTTTAAATAAAACAAAATCATGCACTGTTTTATTAAATTTATTAAAGTAGTAAAGCTGATATTGAGGTGGCCATCTCTTATTCACTTTATCATAGTTTCAAACTTTATTTTTCATGAACTGCTTGCCATTGTACCTTTACATTTTGCATTTCCCTCAGCAAAGAATGATCAGAACTCTCAGGATTAATTCCTCTCACCTGTAGACAGCTCAATTCCATGTAAAAGTAGTCAACAGTGAGAGAAAAAAAAAACAGCTAACAACTTTGCAGGTGCATGAAGGGAATCTTTGTAAATTTCACTCAGAACACAATGTACCGAACTCCCAACTGCCTTCAGTTGTATACTTTGTTTCCCTCTGAGAGTATTTGCTAATGGAAAAAAAAAACAATCTAATACATTTTCAGATTAAAGAAACTTTGCATTTTTCATGCCTTTCATCTCTTCCTTATTTTTCAAACTAATTTGCTTACATAAAAATGTTTGTAACTTAAGCCAAGGACATTAATCTAGATATCCACTATCATAAAAGGGAAATTATCTTAATTCTACATACAATATAATTAGTACACTTTTAAACCCTACCCACAAATCCAAGGTCATAGCATTATACTAATTTAAATTTGCTTCTGTCCAGCCTTTATCTTATCATAGTGTAAAGCCTATGTTTCTTACAACTAAGAAGTGCTTGTTTAATATTTTAACATGTATATCAGTCATTAAAAAAACACTTTTAAAGTACCCCTGATAGCACACTATCCAAAACTGCTTTACAAAGCACATGCAGTTTATATCATGAAAAGTTTTATACAAATACTAATGAGAACAAATTTGTTTTACTTGATTACTGCTCTTTTCTGTTTCATGTTTTTCTAAACATTAATGACATAAAGTGGGGTGTATGCTTTACAGACCTCCTAAAAGTTTAATAAAGTCAAGAAATGTCCTGTCTTTCTCAGCACTTTTCTTGGAAAGTGATATTTCACAAATGTAATTGATGCTTTACAGAATGACATTTATTTACTAATTTCAGTATTGGTGGTCTTCTTGATCATCTCAATCTCCCAACACCAGACTCTGGTTCATGTCCAAGTTAGTACTTGTTCTAGTCAAGTCCTGAGCTGTTTGCCCGTCTCTTGAGCATTTTCTTTTGGAACAATGGAGAAGATTTTGCTGGCAATGTCTCTCTATGAACTTTATTATCAGAATAATGATAATCGGAGTACCCTTCTTGCTTGATCACTTTTTGTCAGATAATTTTATTTCCTCCTTACTTTGTTCTGTATCCATAAATGCCTTTGATCCTGTAGGAAAAATATTTATAAGACAGCTGTATATAGCTGATTGAATCTCACACCCGCCTCTTGAGGGTACCCGATTCCAGGGATAAATGTTCTTCTCTTCTGCCTGGAATACAGTGAATAATCATTTCCCACAAACACTCTGCTGTCTCTAATTTCTAATATGTTTGGTTTCTGCCACAGTTTTGTCAGGATCAACTTTTTCTGGTGGTATGATTGCATCTTTACTAATATTGGTCTTAGCTGTTTTCTCGTGGCCATGTTTGGAGCGTACATTCGATGTGCCCTTTCAAATTAACAATTCTAGCTGTGGAACACCAGTCCAGTTGCTTATTTGTACTTTCAAAAAATTTCTGCAATCTGTTCCTTCTAGTTTCTCTGGTACAACAGAAAATCTCAGGTTTTCTCTGTGCACTCATGCCTTCTAGCTCTACTCTAGCCTTATTCTCAGCCAGTCTATTCTTCATTTGAACCTCTGATTTTTGCAGTTTTATCATTTTGTCTAGGTAGCTAGTTGAAGCTCCTTCTTTTTTTCAGTCCCTTTGTTATTTGAGTTGATATATTCCTGCTATGTTCCATTTATTTTAATAACATTTGAATACATCAGATTTATTTTTTCTTCTAAATTACTGGAAGTCATCTCTTGTACCAAAGCTGAAGTTTGAAATGCTTTTTGCTTAACAACTATAGAATTCTTCCCAGTCAGTGTTTTCTCTTCAGCTTTTCTAGTTGATTTTCTTTCAGATTCTCCAAATTTCTTTTTTTTTGCTGATATCCAGGTGTGTGCTTACTAACCAGTTAATGAATTTTACCAAAGCTGACAATATCACTGGCTTTTATTTCTCTTTCTGTTTTCAAATCAGGCGAGTTGGACTTAAGCTGTCGGTCAGTCTGCAGTAATCTTGGATGTCCAGTAATCATACGACTATTAATCAATATCCACCTGGCTGATGTAGCATTTTTCAGTCCTGTAGACATTGCTGAACTATGTCCACTGCTAAAGGTTAAGTTTTGTTGACCAAGGTTGCAGATACTGTGTAATTTAACTCTCCATAACATGCAGTGACCTTGAAATTATTATAATATAGTTTAGGCCTGCAGAGAGTAGAGTGGTAGAGTCCCCATATATGGCAGCATGGATTTTTCCTGATTTTTTTGTCAATCTGTGAGCATTGGCGGATCAGGCATCTGAGTATACCTTACTGCTTAGTAGTCATGCATTCATTTTTCCCTTACTGTGTGGTAATTCTTTAATCAGTACTAAATAAAGATTTTTCTTTTCAAGGTCCCATTTTATAGAACTTAGTTTCTGTATTAGGTCTTTACATCCATTTAATAAATGTACTGCTTCACTGACTTTATTACAAGTGAATCATGCTGAATTTGATTTGTAAATTGTAGTTCTATTTATACATTTATTTTAACTGCTACATGGCATTTTCTTTGATCACAGAGAGACACATTAAGCCTATCTTGTCTAACATTTAAGTAAACTTAACATTCTATTTCTCTTCCATCCTGTTTCCACCTCACTACTACTGTGTTTATGAATGTCTCTGTGGATTTCCTCTCTACCACCTCATCATATAGTCATTTCCGTAAGTTCACTCACTCTCTATGAAGAAGCCATTTCAGAGATCTGAGGAGAAGTTAATCCCTATATTTACCTGCCTTGGCCTGCTCTTACTTAAGATGAACCTGTTATTACCCTAATGTGATCTTTTGCATCCATAGCATGTCTTTTTGCCTCTTCTGATCTCCAGTGAGAAGAGCTGCGGCCCCTGTAGTCTGTGGTCATACCCTTCCCCCTCCATTCCATGCACATTTCTGGTGGTTTTCATTGGTGAGCTGTTTCATGTATATTCTGGTCATATTCCTGCCTTGCCACTCCATGCACTTTTCTAGTGGACTCCAGTGATATAAGGGCTCTGGTTATTGTAGTTTCTGGTAATATCCCTCCTGTTCCATTGCCTGCACTTTTCTGAAGGTCACCAATGATAAAGTACAGTTGTTGTGTACACTTACCATAAATGTAGATGTTCAGGTGTATTCACTGTTGCAGTCATCACATTTGGGTTATACCTGCCAGAGTAGCCCTCGGCTGACCTGAATACCAGAGGCTTAGTATTTCTGCGTCAGTTGCTGTCGCTTCAGGACTGATATCAGGTCATCAGTAGTCTAAAGTAAGGAAGCCTATGCTGTTACATCAGTTTTTCTTGCCCTAACCTATCAGGAGCCCCCAAGTAGGAGCCAGGTTCTGGTGGAAGAACCCCACCAGTAGAAAGTAAATACCAATATGTCCCTTGTAAGGAAAGAGAAGAAAGGGGGATGGAGAGAGGGAAACCAGGACTGCAACAGTGAATACACTCGAACATCTACATTTATGCTAAGTGTACACAACTGTACTATGTTCTTCCTGTTTCACTGTTGCAGTCAGCACATTTGGGTTGATTCCCAAAGCTGAGGAATTGGATGGAGGCAGTCAAGGAAACTCAGGGCTGGCTAGGATGCTCTGCAAGACTGCAGAGGAAAACCCTGCCCTAGATTTGGAGAAGAGAGGCAAGTGGTAATGTTTGGTAAAAGTGTGAACAGATATCCAGGTGGCAGCCTCCAGGATGTCCCTGGTGGGGACTCCTCTGAGGAAAGCTGCAGAGGTGGAGGCTGCTCTGGTGGATTGCATCCTGACCCCCTTGGGGGAGGCTTTCCATGCTGTTTGTAGCAGAAATTGATGCAGTGAGCTATCCATTTGGAGATGGTTTGTTTAGAGATGGCTTTGCCTTCTGTCCCTGTAGCTAAGCTAACCAGAATTGATCAGACTTTCTGAAGGATTTAGTCCTATCTAGATAGAATCTGAGCTGTCTGTGCACATTTACAGAGTGCAGGATCCTTTCCCCCTTGTACTGGGGATTAGGAAAAAAGGTGGGCAAATGAATGGATTGGTTGAGAGCCACACTGGACACCACCTTGGGCATAAAGGATGGGTTAGTTCTGAGGGATACCCTGTCCGCATGGAAGATGGTGAAGGGTTTCACAGCCATGACTGCTTGTAGCTCGGAGATTCTTCTGGCTGAAGTGATGGCCAGAAGGAAAGCTGTCTTCCAGGAGATAAATTTTAGCTCTGCAGAAGAAGCTGGTTCGAAAGGGGGCAGGATGAGCTTTTCCAACACAAAGTTAAGGTCCCAAGCTGGGATTGGTGCTCTTCTAGGTGGCCTCAAGTTGCTAGCCCCTCTTAGGAACTGTTTGATCAAAGGGTGTGAGAAAAGGGTCTGCTCAGTGGGGAAATGAGCAGAGATAGCAGAGGCATGAATTTTTATAGAGGAGAAAGAGAGGCCACTGTGTAGTAGGTCAGCTAAGTAATCCAGGATGAGAGGGAGGGAGGGCTGTGCTGTATTGGCTCCCTTAGCCTGGATCCAGGTGCAGAACCTTTTCCATTTGTCAGCATAAGACTTTCTAGTGCTAGGGCATCTGGCCTCACGTATAACATCTAGAACCTGTTTACTGAGGTTGGCAGATTGATCCGAGGTTACGGAGTAAACCAAGCTGCCAAATTGAGTGCCTGCAATTGGGGATGCATGAATTCCCCTTCCCTCTGGCTCATGAGATTTGGAATCTGAGGAAGATGCCAAGGTGGCAGTGGGAACAGGCTGCGCAGCAAGGGGTGCCAGTGCTGGTGAGGCCAGTCTGGAGCTATAAGAACTGTCCTTTATTTTTCTTCTTTTATTTTGAGCATTACCTTGGGGATGAGAGGTAGTGGAAGAAAGGCATAGACCGATAGATTGACCCAGGGGAAGGACAGGGCATCCACTTTCCAAGCCGTGCAGTGATGCTCCTTGGTGCAGAATTTGCTGAGCTGATGGTTGGTGTGAGAGGCAAAAAGGTCAACCTTCGGGGTGCCCCATTTCTGAGTTATTAGGGTGAAGGTTCTTCTGTTGAGCTGCCACTCATGTGGGTCCAGAAGATTTCTGCTTAATTGGTTTGCCAGAGAATTGAGAGAACCTGGTAGGAATTGTGCTAAAGGTGCAGTTGCATGGCAGAGGCTATGTGCCAAAGGGTCATGGCCAGCCTGCATAGAGGGTAGGAGTGAGTCCCTCCCTACTTGTTGATGTACCACATCACAGTGGTGTTGTCTGTTTTAATCAGGAGAGCCCCTAGGGAGAGAAGGGGCTTGAAAGCTATCAAGGCATGCTGGACACCCATCATCTCTTTTTGATTGATGTGCAGAGGGATTTGCTGCAGGCTGCATTCGCCTTGTATGCACTTTCCATCCAGGTGTGCCTGGGTGGCAGGGGGTGGTGAGAAAGGTAGTCCCTTGTTGTGGGAGCATGCTGTTGCCCACCAAAGAAAATATTTTCTGAGACAAGGAATTATAGGTATAAGAGTGTCCAGGTCTTGAGAGTGTTGACACCAAAGGCTTTTTAGGTACCATTGAAGTTTCCTCATATGCAGTCTGGTATATGGAATGAATAGTATGCAAGATGCCATGAACCCTAGAGCTTGTAGGATCTTCCTTGCAGACAACTGGAGTCTGGTGGCTAGTTGAGAGAAGTAGGCTGTCAGGAAAATTTGTTTTTCTGGTGTAAGGAATGCCATCTGGGATGCTGTGTCCAAGCTTGCTCCCAGGAAGATAATCCTTTGGGGGCACCTGTTTTGATTCCTTTTTGTTGATTGTGTACCCTAGGGAAGTTAATAGGGTCTTTACAAAGGCCAGGTGCTTGAGCAGCTTTTCCTGGCTGTCTGCCTGAATAAGACAGTCATCTAAATATGGGTAAATCTGGATATTCCTTTGTCTGCAAAAGGCAATGGCCGGAGCCAGACATATTGTGAAAACTCTGGGAACAGTAGATTAGCCAAAGGGAAGCACTGAGAACTGAAAGTGTTGAGAGCCTGCCCTGAAACGGAGATATTTCCTGCATGATTCCCTGATAGGAATGTGGAGGTAGGCCTCCTTTAGATCTAGGGTGGCTAGCCAAGCGTCCTTGGAGAGCATAGGTAGCAGCTGCTGGAGGGTGAGCATTTTGAATTTTGGGATCACCAGGAAGGTATTTAGAATTAATACATAGGGGATGGGGAACCAAATGCCCTCTTTTCTGGGCACCAGAAAAAGTCTGGAGTATAGAAACCTTGGCCTATCTGTTCTGCAAGAACGTCCTCTACTGCCCTCATAGAAAGCAGGGAAAGGATTTGCTTTTGACCCTCTGCTCACTGGTTTGGAGGTAAATCTGGGAACCCTTTAGGGGTTGGAAGGGTGTGAAAGGAAAATTTGTATCCCTGAGACAGTATGCTGAGAACCCAGTGGTCATTGATAATGATGGCCCAGGTTCTTGCATGAAAGGAGAATTTTCCTCCTAGGAATAAGTGAAGGTGGGCAGAGGGAGGGGGTGGGGGAGGTGAGTCACTGTGAGTTCTTACCTAAATGGGATGACTGCAACAGTGAAACACGAAGAACATAGTACAGTTGTGTACACTTACCATAAATTTAGATCTTTGAGTGTATTCACTGTTGCAGTCCTAGTTTGTGTCGAGAATCGTTAGTCTGAAGGACTTCCTCAGAAGCCGGTGCCTGCTCAGAGGCTCCAGACACATCCAAGGTAGAGACGACCACAGGATCCTTAGTCGAAGAAGAGCTTTGCGGCATACTAGACTCTGAAAGGGGCTCGGTAGCAGCCTGCAAATCCAAAGAAGCGGCCATCAGGGGCTGCGAAAGCACCTCACTGAGGACCGGAGAACTGATGACTAGCTTAACGTAAGCATCGTCGATAGGTTTGGATCTGTGCAGTCTGTCTCTGTCTTTATCTTTATTCAGAAGATCTGCTGTCAGATTGCTTACTAAAGCCATATCGGAATTCAAGGACTGTAAACGAAAATATCTAGCTAAAATAAGGGCCTGATGACGGATAGTTCTGGCGTTGAACAAAGCACAAAACCGACAATGGGGGACGTTGTGGTCTGGGCATAAACAAGTAATGCAGTAAGAATGAAAGTCTCGGTGTGGTATTTCCTTTCCACAGGCAAGACAATTATTAACATTTTCTGACATCGGTCAGTGCAAGAAAAAAGGATCCCCAATGGGGTACTTAGTTTTAGAAGACTTCAACTTTAATTCGGTAGACGAAACTCGGATAGCGGCTGACTGGCACTTGTGCGAACTGCTTCTGCTTTGGGCATCACGGCAAGAAAGGCTGATGTAATGGCATCAGCTGCCTTACTTTATACTACTGATGACCTGACGTCAGTCCTGAAGCGACAGCAGCTGACACAGAAATACTAAGCCTCTGGTATTCGGGCCAGCCGTGGGCTACCCTGGCAGGGATAACCCAAATGTGATGACTGCAACAGTGAAACACAAAGAATATCAGCTCAAGCTTACTAATGTTTTGGGAGTGAGAAAGGTGCCCTGAAGCTTTGGAAGCTGGCAGACTGTTATATCTTATACAAGATATCACCCATATATCTAAAGGCTACTGCAGCAGTGATCATTCAAACACCTACTGTAATAGTAAGTTCCCTTACTTAATTTATTTGCTTATTTGTATTTGTTTTCTGGGGTATAGCTCTGATCTCAATAGACCATTTTCAGACTCAGCCTAGGAGCAGTGTTTGGTTAAGTGAATTGCTCAGAGTCACACAATTAGGCAATGGAAGCTGAAGGGAATCAAACCTTGCACCACTTGACCACAGGAAACAACTGTTAACAGCTCCTTAATCCTTTAATTCAACTGACAGACACTTACACAACTAACTTGCACGACTGTACTTTCTGCTCTTACTAGATTCTGCCTCCCCATGTTTATAACCCTCTTCATTCTATACTACTGCTTTATGTTATTTAGCATGTCATCCAGCTCCCCTTGGTGAGACTGGGGGCTTCATCAGCACTCCCCCATTCATCCACCCTAACATCCATGATACTTACCATATATTCTAATGCTGCTAGCTCCTTCAACCCTTCACAAAGGCAATCTTCCTCATCATCTTTCTCCTCTCTGACATCAGACCTTATATATTGCTGTGTCTATATTGCTACTTTTCCTCCCTCCATCTCTCTTTTCTCTGTCATTTCCAAACAACCTATAACCAAGGAAGCTCCATGCGTCACCCCTTCCCGTCACTAATCCATGTTTCTACGAGTCCAGCAATGTCTGCCTTTTTCTCGTATCCTACATTACTGTTTGTAGTACCTTCCTGCACAGACTTCTTCCACTGGATAATAATACTTCATAGCTGTACTCCAGGTCACTCATGTTTGCTCATCTGCTATGTTCTCTGCTTTTCCCCTTAATTCTACTTCCTCAGTCCCTTTCACACCTTTTTCTATGACAAACCCCCTGACTTCTTTCTAAGCTTGAAGGTCCAGTCACTGAGATGTATCATTCTAACAGAGCTTTAAGCACCACTGTCTTTCTTGGTCTAAGATGGGCCTTCTCCACAGCACAGAACTGGTTCTCTGCCAAGTATCCCCATCCTTCTCCCAGTCACAAGCCCTTCTTCCTTGTCATATCAAATCATTATACTTTGTAATATCCTCTCCCTTTAGTGTGCTAGTTGCCAACTTAAGCAACATTTCAGTGAATGCTTCCTCCATCGTCTTATCCTGGTTTCCTCTTGCTATCAATCTGGCCTTACTTTCTACTATCTTAAATGTTTTCACTGATAGAAAATTGGTACTTCTGTGCACCACATGTCCATATCTCCCTTTTGTTGACCACCTTGGCCACTTCCTTTCATAGCTTACAAAGTCTAAGCTCTAAAATCAGTTTCACTATAACCTGCAATCTCCTTCCTGTCTTACCAGTTACTCTTGATCCCCCTAGTGAATGAGTCTCCAGTCATCAACATCCTCTTCTCTGTCCCCACAGCGGCTCTCATTTGTTCCATGTCACTACCTTCCTATCTGCACCCTTTTCCCTTCAGTTCCACCCATAGCCTCCTCACTCTCTGACTATTGAATTCCTCTTGAGATGCACCAATTTCCTTCCTGTCTCTCTCTGCTTAGTACAATCCCTCTGCCCATTTATTTCCCTTTTGCCCTTCTCATCTGGCTAAGGGTCCCTTCTGCCCACTTTCCTCCTACTGCTCTCCTTGCGGTGTTGGTTCCTGCTTGGATGGCGCTGTCTCTCCTTCATTACCTGTCATTGCTGCCTGCAACTGCCCTTCTATCTTAGCTTCCGCCTGCTTGTACTTCCTTTCGTGGCTGCATCTTCCAGTTTCTCCCACTCACATTCCTCTGTGTCATCCCACTTGCTAGTATTTCTCTAATAACCTCTGTACAAGTCCACATATCCTCTGCCTGTCTCATTCCTTGCTTTTTCCATCCAATCATGTCTGCTAATGCCTCATCTTCCTATGCCCCCCCACCATTTCTTACCTGACTAGTCAATCAACTACCTTATCTTGTTCCCAGATTCTCCCTAGAAGTGCCCTATTCTCTTGTTGTCCACATATTCTTTGCCACCCCCAAAGCTTCCCCATCTCCCAAGCAGCACACTGGCATCTCTGCCCCACTCCTTTTGTCCAGCTTGTATTGTTTCATGTATTCCTGTTCATGGATCCCCCTCATTTATTCCTCCAGGATCAACAATAACAATACACATTTGTATTTTAGTTTGAATAGTAATGCTTTTTAAATTGTTTTCTAATTGTAACTAGGTTGTGCTTGAAAAAGGCTGTCTTGGTCCGTCTTGCTTATCTACTGAAAACAAACAAATAATAATAATAAGCCTTCCTTTTGCCATGCTGACCATAATGGATGGAATCTGAGAAATCATTCTACTTATTCATACAATGCAATGGAGTCCTTCTGTGCAGCATGTTTATCATGTCGGGCTACCAGTACAAAAAAAGCATTTCTGATTTTCTTGCTCATTTCTTGCTATGCTGTCATTGTCACCTAGCAAAGTGTATTCCTTCTTTCTGCACTGCCTAAAGCTTCCTTGGTCCCTGAAACAACCCTATGATAATGAAGTAGGCATCACTAAATGAACAAAAATTAAGGCTGTATTTAAATAGTAACCTCCAGCATCATTTTAGTAAGTTTACCAACATATGTGTCACAATAGTGCATCCCCCTCAGGGAAAGGCTTATTAACACCTTCAGTCCTTCTGACAGCTTGATTTTTTTCATTTAATTTAACCCACTAAGTCTCCTTGAAGACTGCTGTTTGATGTCCTTCTATTCCTATGTTGCAGTATTCTTAACCTTTGCGGATACCCCACCTAGGCGACCCAAATGTCCAGCTAATATACAAAAGACTTTTGCTACTACATGGTATGTGCAATGCTGCACATAGTAAGGCAGGCAATGTAGGCCAAAAAAGTGACATCTGCATGTACCACTCCTCAGAACTACTGTGCCACCAGTCTGAATAACAGCTTCTATCATTCATCTGATCGCTGAGTGTTTTTAGATGTGTCCCGTTGGGGAAAACTCATTGTTTTTTCTTTTTCTGCTGCATATTTTTGAGGTTGATGTCATCTAGGAAAGGCACGTGTAGTTGTGGACATCAGATTCCCAACACAGACCGCCACAATCAGTGTTTGTTTTGCCTATGGTCCAAGCATGATTACAAGTCTTGCATAATTTGCCAGGCATTCATCCCCAAGACCCTTCATAGTAGTTTGTCAGCTCTGAACATTTACCTCAAGAACCAAAGTCTGAAAAGGTTAGCTTTAGGTACGGAAGGAATCTTTGGTCCATCCCATGAGCCACCGAAGGCCAAAAAGGTCAGGCCCGAATCTTCAGCTGTGTCTCTGGATTCAGATGTTCCTCTAGAGACCAGTGAAGTTCCGGAGATACATTTGATCCCTGGTTCCCAGCCTGTAACGGGTACCATTTCGGAAGCTGTTTAGGAGGGTGCCACTATCATGTCCGCAGAGGCAACACAGATGTCCATTCAGGGTGAATCACTGCCCACTATCTCGGATGTCCCGAGTTGTCTTCCTCTAGCTCCCCCATCTTTAGCTATCCCTTCACCAGACACAAAGCCTAGTCATATGTCGGCTATTTCTTCACATCCTAGGGTGGATCTTTCTGGTAAAAAGAAGCATACACAGAAACATGTTTCCTCTTTGCTGGATCCTTCTCCTGATTGGCAGGCCTTCTCACAGGGAATTTAGAATGCCTTCATGGCTTTAAATCCATCCTCAGCCTTTCCACCTATCTCTGTCCCTTCCCCCACTCCCAGGAGATCTGGGGTAGAACAGCTGGCCTCTGGTGAGGAAGATTCTTCTTCATCTGATGAATCATTGATCTACACTTCCCATATTGAGTCTCCCCTGGGTTATGTTTCCCCGAATTAGATTCCAACAGTGGGGATTCTCCTGAGGCAGATTTGTCCTTTGGAGAAACTATTTCCAGGATGAGAGATCATTTCAAATGAGAAAGTAGTCAAGTATCTGAAGTTAAAAAGAGATATTACGACCTGTTGCAGATGAGTTCTTCTCTCCCTCGGCCATCCCTCCTGTTCTCCCTGCCTTTCTGGATGGCTTTGTCTCAGTGTCTGAGTCCAGATTCTCAACCCCCAAAGGTCTTTCAGATTCTATAAGATCCATGATGGATACTAAGTTCCTTTCAAATGTCCTGCTGCAGACCCTGTAGTTACCAATCTCTCTGCAAGCAAACCTTCCAAATTGCTTCCCTATACCAATCTGCTCCCTTCTGATAAGGATAGTAAAATGATGGAAAGGTTGGGAAAAAAGTGTATACCTCTCCTACCCTGACTTTCAGAGCCATTAACTACCAGACCCACATGTCAAAATATGTCCTGGCCTTGCTTTCCTGTTATCAGACATTCCTGATGCTCCAGTCAAGGCACAGCTTGCCTCTCTACTGTCTACCTCAGCCCAGGTACTGAGACACTCTATTAAATGCAGTTATGATGCAGCTGAGGTATCAGCAAGGTCAGTGGCTTCAGGTTCTGTACTTAAGGTACTCATGGTTGTGACTCCAGCCTTTGCCGATGATATTAAGACTGACGTTATAGATGCCCCTCTGGACAATGATGCCGTTTTTGGTGCTGAAGCTGAAGCCCTGTTCAATTCCCTGCATGACAGAGGGAAAGAGCTTAAGGAACTGAAACACCTCTGTGTGCCCCCAGTCCCTAAATATCACAGAAATGACCCTTCCAAGACACAATTTGTCAGAAGGAAACAACACAGTTGTTGCCCTCCTTCCCATAAGAAAGCGGTTCATAGACAGGGATCTTCAGACCCCAGTAAACCCCTGCCCAAAAGCCCAACTTTCAAGACAGGCCAGGTAGTCTGTGACTTCCTGGCAAACCTCTCAAACATCCCCCTTTCCCAGAGCCTTTCTTCTTCTCTTCCCTCTTGGACAAGTATCTCCACCATCCAGTGGGTCCTTACCGTTATCCAAAATGTCTGTTACATGGTATGGAAATCTGTTCCTCCCTTCATGGGCATTCCACACCCTCCCCAGGATCAGATTTATCTGTTCCCACAAATCCTACAAGACTTGCTAAATCAAGGAACTTTTCAAGAAGTTCCACCTCTACAAAATGGAAGAGAGTTTTACTCAAGAATGTTCCTAGTTCCCAGAAAAGAGTCCTAGGAGACCAATTATAGACCTCTCACATCTCAACCTTTTACTCAAAGTGCCAACCTTTTGTATGCTCTCTCTACAAATGCTCTCACCTCTCCTGCTCCCCAGGCCTTTCTAGTCGCTCTGGACTTTAAGGCTGCGTACCTGTATATCCCCATTCAATGATGATACAGGAAGTTTTTACGCTTTTCTGTTGCTTCCTCTCATTTTCAGTTCTGTTCTTTTCCCTATGGACTCTCTATGGCACTAAGGGTATTCACAAAATGCTTAGCTCCTGTCATTGCCTTCTGCAGGCTCCAATGACCTGCTAATCCAAGCAGCCTACCCAGACACTCTAAAAGAAAACCTAGCCTTCACTATTTCTCCTGTTACGAGGCCTGAGATTCACCATAAACTCCAGCAAGTCCTCTTTCAATCTTTCCCAGGATAAGATTTTTCTAGGATGCAGACTAAGAACAGATCAGATGATAGCTTTCATCCCTCTTCAAAAGTGTAAAGTCTGCTCAACTACTTCCACAACCTACTCCCCTTAACCTCCATCTCTGCCAGGGAGTACTTGGGCATACTAGGGTTCATGGCATCACTGATTCCCATGCTACCCCAAGCCAGACTTCACATGTGGAAAATCCAATGGTTTTGACGAACACTTTGGAGTCAGCATCCCCATCCCCTGGAATTTATACTCCCAATTCTCCTGTGCATAAAGAAAGTAATTCAATGGTGGGTTCAACAAATTCAGCTGAACCCAGGGCTTTTCATTTCAACAGTCAACCCTAGTTCAGGAACTCTGCACAGATGCCTCAGACGGCGAGCAACTCTGGATCGACTAAAAGTCCAGAGTCTTTGGTCTCCCTCAACCAAGAAGCAACATATTAATGTCTAAGAAAGGAGGGCTTTGATCCTGGCCCTTCAAGCCTTTCTCTGATCCCTATTCTCAGGATCCCTGAAGATTTTTAGAGACACTACAGTTCTATGATGTGTGAACAAACAGGGGGCACAAAGTCTTACCTGCTTTGCAGGTTGGCCCTTCAGGCCTAGGAGTTTGCCTCTCAAGTGAAGGTTTCATTGCAAGCAGTTTATATTCTTTCAGCTCAAAATGTGATGGCACTCTCAGCAGGTCCTTGACACAAGCCCATGAATGGATGCTTCATAGGGATGTGTTTTAGGATATTCTCCACCAGTGTGGTACTCCTCAAATAGACCTATTTACCTCCCCAATGAACAGACAACTTCCAAAGTTTTGTTCCAGACCTTCTGGTATGGAAGGTGGATGCCCTATCCTTCTCATGAAAGGGGATGTTTCTTTATACATTTCCCCCTTCCCACTCATCCAAAAGGTCCTACTGAAGATACAGCAGGAAAAGTCAAAAATCTTGCTGGTGACCCCTTTTTGCCCAAAACAGCACTGATTCCCTCCTCTTCTGCATTTAACAAAGGGCAGTCACCACAAGTTACTACACGGGGTGGATCTTCTTACACAAGGCAAGGGGTCGCTTATTCATCCACATCTGACTTCCCTGAATCTATCTCTGTGGGTGATAGGCTTTTGATCCCTTTCCTACACCTTTTTTTCTAAGGATGTGCTTGTAGTCCTGCAGAAGGCCAGGAAACCCAACACTATGAGATCCTATTTATCCAAATGGAACAGGTTCTCCATCTGGTGTCTAAAGAAAGCCCTAGATCCATTTTCAGTGGACATTCCAGTGTTTTTCCTGTTTGTGTGACCTACTTAAGGCTGGGTTGGCCCTGTTAAACCCCATGTATAAGCCATTTCATCATGTCTGCCTTTATCTTCTCTAGCTTCCAGGTCAGAAGTTAAGCTCTTCCTCAAAGGCATCCTTCACATTAGACCTCCCAGAAAACATATTCTTCCTCCCTGGGATCTAAATTTTGTCCTAGAAAAGCTCACTCAGGCTCCTTTTGAGCCTGCAGCTTCAGCTTCCTTAAAATCTTGTGCTTGGAAAACAATTCTGTTAGTAGCCATCACTTCTGCCAAAAGAGTTTCTGAACTCCAAGCCCTTATGGCTTGCCAACCTTTCTCATTTTCCACAAGAACAGGGTATCCCTCCTTACTAACTCTTCTTTTATGCTCAAGGTAGTTAATGACATGCCCCTAAACCAATCTATTCATCTGCCCTCCTGTTTTCCTAACCCTAAAAACCCTAGTGAAAGGGTATTTCATTCCTTGGATGTGCACAAACAACTCTGTTTTTATCTGTACAAAACCAAAGCTATCAGGAAAACTGAGTAACTGTTTCCTTCCACCCTAGGGTGCTTTGAAAACCTGTCTCCAAACAGACTATTTCTACTTGGTTCTCTAGGGCTATTTCTTTCATTTATGTCTCTCTGGGGAAGGCACTCCCTTCCTCTGTGAAAGCTCACTCCACTAGAGCAGTAGCCTCTTCAAGGGCTTTCTTCAAAGGTCTGGACACTGCATCTATTTTGGAAGTGGCCCTATGGTCTTCTGTCCATACCTTCATCAAACGTTACAAACTGGACACTATCTCCAGGTCCAGAGCGGGATTTGCTATGCCAATCTTGCATGGGTTCATAGAAAGCTCTTCTGCTCCATCTTTCTTTTCCTTTTCATGAGCTTTGTTACTCTCCCAAAGGTTAAGAATACTGCAACTGATGACATAAAATAGTTATGTAAAATCTTAACATAACCATAGATGTCCTTCTCTTCCATGTTTCAGTATGCTATACCACCCATTTCAGTATTCTATCCCACCCTCCCTACCCCCTTGGTACTTGCTGTTTGCTGGATGATGTGATATACCTCATATCCTTGGACTGGTGTTCTGACTGGGGCATTCAGTTCTGAGGAATGGTACATGCCAATGTCACCTTTATTCCCTACGTTGCCTGCCTTGCTATGTGCACTGTCACACATACCATGCAGTCGCAAAAGTCTTTTGTATACTGGCTGGATGTTAGGGTCGCCTAGGTGGGGAATCCCCAAAGGTTAAGAATACTGCAACATGGAAGAGAAGGACATCTACTGTTATGGCAAGACTTTACACAACTATTCAGATTGACTTTATCAGCTATGGTTGCTAAGACAGTCCACAAGTGATATGATCTCAGAACTTCACCACTGAGGTAGTGGCATTACTTTAATGTGCATGTGGCTGGCCCTGCAGTGTAGAGATTCTGGCCCTAACTACAACCCAGATGTCAATGGTTCGGGTATTATATCAGGAGCTGGAGGAACTAGCAGGGCAATGATGGTAGTGACTTATCAGTACTGTCTAGGCAGTGATGGCAGTGATTGGTCAGTACTAGCTCACCAATTTTAAGTGAGAGGGTGTTTGTAGACTTGTGCTGCTGGAATACCATCTAGGGGAAGATGCACAAGTGTCACTTCTGCTCTTACTGTACTTGGGACTCTGCAGAAAGCAAACCTGTCAGAGTTCACAGAGTACAGAAGAGTACATCCCAACTTCCCAACATCCTTATTTACAAACAACTCTCCAACTCACAAAATTGTAACACAACTGTTAAGATTAGGGACTTCCATTTTAAAGTAGTTATTAGGGATTATGCAGACTAAAAGGTAAAATATGTAGTGTCTGACATTTTTAGAAAAGACAGTTAAGCAGAGGGAAAGAATAATCTTGCTGGTCAAGCATGAGAGATAACTGTTCCCAAGGGAAGGCTACAGACTGTTGTTTTTCTGTTCTCTTTCTCAAGGGAAGAATCAAGGCTGGGTGAGGTAGCCGATAGGTGTGTGTGTGTGGGGGGGGGGGGTAAAGGCCTCCTGGCAGGGAGGGAAAAATGCCAAGTGAAATACCCCTGTGAAGGCAGCGATGCGGGCACCCGTGGAGGAGCCGCAGTGTTACAGATCTTTTTGTCTCAAAAAGTGCAGTTCTTTTGCTAGGGAGGCCCCTTTAGGGCTAAGAGCATGTGGTGATGTCCAGTTGGGTCAGGCCTAGGCTGCCAGGGGGAAGCCCACCTTACTGGAATGTGAGATTGAAGCCCTAAGGAGGAAACAGTTGAAAAAACAGTGGAAACAAAGTTGTAACCCCCAGATGCCAAGATAGCCTTGTGGGTTAGTGGTTCCTCTCAGTGGGCCAGTGGTCACAGTTGCTGGTGCTACAGAAATCTCAGCAGAAATCTCACGTTAATCTCAGTAAAACCTCCACTCCTGGTGTGCAGGCCAATGGTACAGGCAAAATCAGGCTAAATCAACATGTAGACGAAGACCATCCAGATGAGACAAAAAAGATGCAGATCGAATCTCTCAAGTAATCCAGGTGTTCTTGGATACCAGGGGATGGTGGGAATCAATGGGCCTTTAGCAGATTGGGGCCTGATGGCTGGAGAGAGTGGAACCACAAAAAAATTAAAAAAAATGAAATATGCATTATGTTTGATACACTCTGACATCAATCATCTTCATCTGACTGCCTGGGTGATGGGGGTCTTAATTCTTTAAGGCACCAGTTTATTGAGGATGTGCAGCAGGTACTAATGGAGGCAAGAAAGCCTGCCACCAGAAAATCATACATTAGCAAATGGAAAAGTTTTTCTGGTTGGTGCCAACAGCACCCATGCAGGGCTAGTTGTTCTCTGGTTTTTAAATATTTGTGAGAGTTACTATCCTATGATGTTTCTTACTTTTCCATCAAGGTATATTTATCAGCCATTTCAACATGTCTGCCCATCAAGACAGTTGATATCAAAATGTTTTTGAAAGGGGTTTTTCATAAGAGTCATCCAAGTAAACCAGTGGCCCCTTTTTGGAATCTGAATTTTGTGTTAGAAAAACTAACACTTGCTCCATTTGAACCAGCTAATCTGGCTGACTTGAGGTTCTTAACATGGAAAACAGTTTTATGTATTGCTCTGACCTTTGCAAGGAGGGTATCCAAATTGCAAGTTCTTATGGTGAGTCAAGTCTACTTCATTTTACACAAGGACAGGGTTTCTTTCAGAACTAATCCTTCTTTTATGCCTAGAGTGGTATCTGATTGTACTTTGTCAAACTACCTATCTCCGCATTTCTTTCCTGAACCTATAAATGACGGAGAAAGGATACTCCATACATTGGATCTCCACAGACAACTCTGGTACTATCCTGACAGAACTAAATCTTTCAGATCAACGGATCAATTGTTAATTTCTTGTGAAGGTAAGAAGGGATAACTGGTGTCAAAACAGACTATTTGTAAATGGCTCTCTAAGGCTGTTACCTATTGTTACACTCACCATGACAAATCTATTCCAGGCAGGGTCAAGGCCCATCTACAAGAACCTTGGCTTCTTCTATGGCTTTTTGGAAAGGGTTGGATTCTAGAAGTCTTCTAGAAGCTGGTACTTGGTCCTGTGTACATACTTTTACCAAATACTATAAGCTTGAGGCTTTGCTAGGACCATTCTCCAGAGGTTCCTGGACTCTGTTTCCACCTCCCAAATGTAGTTAGCTATGGTAATCTACCCGTATAGCTAAGGCTACTGCAGCAGTGATTGATATAAAGAAGGTGGTACAGTTGTGTAAGATGAACTTGTCATAAGTGTAGATATTCGAATGATCACTGCTGATATGTACATGTATTATATTACTGTATTACTAGTAGTAATCATTATTGTATCCTTTGGAAAGTCATCTACCCCAGGGAACTACCGCATTGACCATACATCCCTAAGAGCTGACCCACTTGTTTGGGATTTGGGAACGTATGTGAGCAGTGACCTACCTTTTGACCAATATGTGTCTATATTGTTGTAAGAATGTCTTCTATATTGCACACTTATAAACAAAGGGATTGTGCATAGATCTAGGGATGTCATTTTCCCCTTTACTCAGCCCTCATTAGGCCAATCATTGAATATAATGCCCCCTTTGGCATGTATATGTCCAGATACATGCAACAACTGGAATACCCACAGAGATACCCTTAATAAAAGAATACAAGGTCTAAATAACATGTCCTACATGGACTGACTCAAAACCCTGTCACTATACTCTGTATTCTACAGACCTGTGTTTGGCATACAAGGCATGCATCCTCTGACCCATTACTGATGAATTTATTGCACATCAGCAAGTCAAATTGGATCAAAATAATATTTGGTCTAGGGAACTAAACCTCTTCTGAAACATCAACCATCAACAGAAAGGTTTGGAAGGACAGTTGTATCTCTCAGAAGAAACAACTGCTGTGGAACAGACTACCCATCCATATAAATCAACATTCATTCCTGTCCATATTCAAGCACAACTTAGATCTATGGATAAGAACCAGAAAATCTGCCCCAGGGCTGCCCATCCTTTATCCCATGCATGGGTCCCTTCAAATTATCTATGGTATGATCCCAGGTATTCTCATTAGGGGTATATATAATTGTTGACCAAGGAATGGATAAGGACAGTCAGTACCAAATGGAATAGGCTA
This sequence comes from Protopterus annectens, assembly GCF_019279795.1. Lineage (NCBI taxonomy): Eukaryota > Metazoa > Chordata > Ceratodontiformes > Protopteridae > Protopterus > Protopterus annectens. The sequence continues at coordinate 968,127,811 of NC_056743.1, forward strand.
TTTCGAGCACAAATGGAATAGGCTGTTTCGAGCACAAAAAGGGAAATTGACTAGGCTTAAAATGGCCTGCAAGGGCAGTCATCATTGTATTTACCTATGAACCTATATATCCCTTGTAAAATGTGGAACAAGGCTTCTTATTTGTTGACAGTGCTGGCATTTAATAAAATTTATTAGTAGATGAAGCCATTCATTTTCCCATTTTAGGTGCCAAGGTAATCACTTTTTTACCACTGCTCTGTTACTATATGTTTATTTTATAGCTCCCAGATATTTAAGTGTGATTTGTAAGAAAAAAGTACAGGATTCTTTCAGATGTAGAAATAGCTACTTAATGCCTCTAACCATCTTCACCTTTGAAGGCTGACAGGTAACAGTACTGTTACTTGCTGTTTACATCTAAAGTATATTTATGAGATCACGTTAGTCTAAAATATTAAACTTCATTTTCCTATTGTATTTTTAGTGTGCTTCTATTATAATGCACTTGCAGAAGGGACGTGTAATAGAATGTATTATAAATCACTCAAAATCACTGAAAGCAAATTTCAGAATTCACCATTGTGGCATAATATGTGGACATTATCTTCTCTGGAACTATCATGTTTTCTCTTTTGTCATATCTAGGCCAGTGCCAGTCATGATGATTATTCTAGAAGCACAGCAATTTCTGACATTGCGGATTCCGTGCTGAAAGGGCTGTCTGTCCTGGGAGGCATCTACTTGCTCTTTGTGATTGAGAGCATTATGACAATGATCAGGAAGAGACACGTAAATGTGGTATGGTTCTAATGTTAGACATAATGATTTGATGTTGTTGGATACTAATCACTAACCATGTTTGGAGCACACTGCAGAGGCTGCTAACACCAGATCAGGAAAAATAATATTAAAAATGGTACTTTTCCGTTAAACCCCTATCACGCGTCTTGGAACCCGGACTGGCATGTGTCGCCATGTTCCTTTCCCCAGGGCTTCGTATGGGCACCATGCTTGTTTTCTCATGGACCTTGGAGTCTTCCCTATCTTCCAGTATCCTCCCCTTTGGACTGCATGTCTGTGGCCGTATCTGGCCTTGCTTCTATCGCAGGGGTTGGGATCGGTGCAGTGTTCCATTTTTCGCACACCTTGTGATCTTGCCTTTGCCTGTCTTCCAGCGTCTTCCCCTTCCCACTACATACGTGTGTGGGTGATTTCTTTCTCTTGATTTAGGACCGCACTTTCTGTTTTCACAGACCTTGCAGTCTGACCCTATCTTCTCATGCGATGTTGGGGATCGTTCTTTTCAGAAGGGGGTGTCAGGGATGACACCCACCTACATCAAGAACAAGGAATCACTCACGGAGATGTGGTGGCAAGGGGAGGATGGTGGAAAACAACTCTGACCGCAAGGTCTGCGGAAGACAGATCATGGTGCCCACAATATCTGTTGACATGGGATGGCCGCCGATGGCCAAGCAATCCTCTGCCGGTACACCTCAGGAACCCATCAGCCCCATGTCACACTTCCTCCCCAGAAATCAGGAGGCTGCACTATGCTGCCGATGCACGGCTAAGCGAATTCAGCCCACGTGTTTGAAGGATCTGCACAGCTGAGGAGTAGTTCCCAAAATAAATACATCAGTCATGTTCTTAAACCTGTGAGTCTCCATTTTGTTACCCAAATAACAAGCTTTAAGTAACACGAGCTGACTGACCTTTCAACTGTTGAAAAACTTAGTTGAAAAACTTATCAACTAAATACCCTGTAGGTCTCAGATTGAGTGACCTAGGGTGGCAGCCTGTACAATACTCTGTTTCAATGCGGAAACACAGGACAAAACAAGAGATGAAGGCAGTGTACCATTACTGTACTAAGAGCTGAGGAATAAGGCGAGACACGTCGATCTGTGACCGAAAATGCATGGTAGGGGTTTAACGGAAAAGTACCTTAAAAATAACATACAAATCATAATGAGTTTTTGCCAGTTTTTTTATTACCTGTTTTTATACTTATTACATTGTATAATTGTCTGTCTTGCTGTTTTCTCTTACTTGTACTGTAAAAGAAATGTCCTTAATTATTTTACTGTGTTGTGCAATTTTCTTGCTTAGTTGCACTGTGGAGCTTTTCTTCTTGAGCCTCCACTGAAAAAGGGCAATAGCTCAGTCAGACTATCCTTGTCAACAAATGTCAAATAAATAAAATAAATAAATATGTTGTGGAATACCTTCTGAGATTATGGAATAAGCTTCTCTTTGCATTCAGAGAAGTGAATCACTAACTTATTGCAAAAATTATATATATATATATATATATATATATATATATGTATATAAAATGTGTGTTTGTGTGTGGGAAGGAAGTAGAAGATATTTTAGTTATTAATTAGTTATTGACATTTTGACATTTGTTTACTAGGAAAGTCCAACTGGGTAATAAATACCCATTTTCAGCCGAGACCCAGGGCGAAAAGCTTCAGAGAGTTAAATAACAGCAAATAAAACACTAGTGCAAATGTAACTGAAAAAAAGCATATATACATATAGTTTGATAGTAGAATACATAGGATACAATAAAGTGTGAGGCGATGCCAGTGATATAAAAATGACAAATATGACCGTCAGTATATAAAAAAGTATTAGAAGCACAGTAAACCATGCAAGGAAATAACAATAAGCTACAAGTCCACCCTAACAGTGGGGACGGGCAGTAGTTGAAAGGTGTAGATAAATAATGTAAGAGGTTAGGTTAGTAAGAATATATTTTTATAATATAGATCATACAGGTGAGGTGCAGGTACATAGCCATGAGCTAGTGAGAAATTATTTGAGAGATGACTTGTATACATGGAGGATAGAGTTCTGATTGAATCTGGGATAAAGTTCCATAGTTTGGATATGCAGTGTGAGTACAAACTTTGCCCCTTCCTTTTTTTGGTTTATAGATTTCAAGAAGGTTTGATTTGGGAGATAGTGAAGTACTGAGGAGACAGAAGGGCACATAAAGGGGTTATATAGTATTTATGGGCTGGAAGAAGTTGATGTGGGAGATCTAACCAGATGAAAGCATGTAGTTTAGAGCAATGATAAGCTTTATGTGGTAGGTTAGCTTAGCACTGCTCCAGTTGTGATTTAACAGAGATCTGGATGTCAGTCAGAATAGGTGAGCCATACTGAAAACAGGGTAAAAGATAAGTGTTAGCTGGGGTGATTCTACTAGAAAGAGTAATGAATTTGTTTACATTGTATAGTAAATTTAGCTTTTGATGAGTTATTTTTATACAGTTTTATAAGTGAAGATCAAACTTTTAAGTTGTCATTTATGGTGACTACAAGCAATTTGGTATGGGTAACTACTTCAGTAGTTATGTTGTTTAAAGAGGTAATGTGGAAGTTACTTTTAGCACTGACCCAGTACTTTGGGAAAATATTAGTAGTTTTGTCTTTTTGGGATTAAGTGAAAGCTGGTTTTGATGTAGACACAGTTTGACTGAACTGAAGGCATTTTGTGTCATGGACTGTAGTTGTAGTGGACTGTCAGACGAACACATGAGAGTTGCGTCATCGGCATACTGAATAAGGCAAGCTTGCTGAGAGGAGGTATATAGATTATTGATGAAAATTTTAAAGAGCAGTGGACTGAGAATAGAGCCTTGAGAAATACCCATTTCAACTAGTAGAGAAAGAAGAGAGCCATTTGACAGATTATCTTTCAGAGAAGTAGAGAACTACAAAAGAGTTGGTTTGGAAAGGTCCAGAGAGGACATCTGAGACAGAGGTTTCTCATATGACACTGTGTCAAAGACTTTTGAAAGATCTAGGAAAACAGAACATATAAAACTTTCCTTGGTCTCTAGCCTTGTTAATAGAGTCAGAAAAGTTGAGGACAGTTGTAGGGATGCTATGGCCTGATCAGAAACCATATTGTGTTGTAGTTAAAGATCATTTTGCAACAGATATTGAAGGAATTGCTTATGAATACAATTCTTCAGGATCTTAGAATAGGAGTATATGGCAGTTGGCCTAAACTTAGAGATTTCAGAGAAGTTACCTCCTTTATGGAGGGGAATAAAGAAGATGTTTTTCCCACAGGGCAGGGACATTAGAGTGTTGAATAGATCTGTTAATGAGAATTGAGAATGAGTATACTGTTGTCTGCAATGAACGTAAGGTACTCAGCAGGGAGATCTTCAGCAGAAGGAGAACAGGGTTTAAGTTTCTTTAGTAACTCTTTAACATATGATGTGGAGACATTTTGGATATTGAAAGCATGGTTGTCAGGACTAGTAGAATTGTGAGGTAGATTAAATGGTTTGGGAGAGCTTGGAGGCAAGAGGGGCTTTGATGCCACTGAAGAAAATGTTACCCTCTCAAAAACAGCTACTAAATTTAAGTCTGGATAGGGATTTGGTGAGGAAAGAGAGACGGACTGAAATTTTTTTCTTTGGATTATTTTTTATGATTATCTTGTGGGTCAGAGTAATTTTTTGTCTAGGTGAATTTGCCTTTTGGTGAGGCTGCTCAACTCTTTATATAGATGTAAGGTTTGAGGGGGTTTGTCCTTGTGCCATTTTTCCATGCTATGTCATGTTTTTGCATGAGAATTCTTATAGAATGAGACATCCAGGAGGCTTGAGTATTTTTACTGACTATTTCTGGTAGGAGCAAGAATATTTAAAGTATTCGTGAATATATTGTTGACTTTGTTGACAGCTTTATCTAGGGGAAGGGTTTTGAGTGGAGACCAGATGACAGATTTTAGTAGACTGAGTGTATCAGGATGAAAGTTAGAAAGATTTCTGGTAGTTCTGTATTGATGTTTTTTTTTTAAGCTGGTGGGTGATTTCTCTGTTAGTGAATATAGGGTGATGGTCACTAAGGCAAAAAGGCAGAACACCTGAGATACCATACTTGCTGTGGTCAGAGACAAGTAACCAGTCAAGGATAGAATTCTTATGATTCGCTTTGTTGAGTCGAGTAGGGGAAGTGATCACCTCTTTGAATCCATACAAGTTAAGACTAGTAGTTGGGGTGTTAGATGTCACAGATAACCGGCCAGTGTTAACACCACCTAAGATAATGGTTTCAGTAATAATATTTGTAGTTATCCAGCAAAGAATTCATTCTAATAAGCTAATATTATTACTTGGTGGTACGCAGAGGACAACTATGCAAAACTTCTTATGTTTATTAACATTAAGATGAAAGATAAGTTTAGTATTGGTGTGCAGTTAAGGCACTCCAGCATTTTGAAGACCTGTCAGCCATAGGGCTGACAACAAGTGTAAGAACATATTACATATTACAATCTGCAGCAGCAAGTAGAAGGGAGGGAGACTACAATGGGGAAGATTCTCTATTTTCTGAGCTGCCAGAATGGTACGGGGAGGCAGGAGCATAGATGAGTCTGCTTCCTACCTGGACATGTGTATGTTTGTGAGTGTTGAGGGTCAGAATGCAAACAGTGGAGGTGAGCTTGTGACTTAATACAACTAATGCAGAAGAAATGGTTTGCAGAACAGTATACCCAACAGAAATGGCAAATACCAAGAAAGTGAATATGGTTGACGAGGAAACGTATTCCAAACTGAAACCGTGGCAAAGGAGTGGTCTTAATCTGCAGAGGCTCAGGTTGTGGAAAGAGAGCATACCCCCTTGAATGGTTGAAGGTTTAGTGTTCTCAGTGCATAAAACCAAGCATTGCACAATAATAATAAACAAATACATATAAAATACAGAGGAAATAACAATCCTAAAATTATAAGTGAACAATGACAATGATAGGAGGTGCTTAGAATAAATATATGGTTTACTATCAAAACAATTAAACCACTTTCGACAAATATTCACATCCCCTATAAGGAACCACGAATGCTGTCATGCCGACTGCTAAAAGTGTTGATTTATTCAGAAGGGAAAAAAAACAACATTCGACACATAATGCACCACTCATCATCTGAAAAAAATACTGGAAAAAACACATACACAAGTCTACTGTTTTGAACCCCCACACACCCCATGCTAATTATATATTCTGACTCCAAGATCACACTACAGCAAGGAAAAGGGTAATTTTCCCAATCCGCAAATTACAAGCTGATTGTATGCCAGGTTTAAATGAAAGAAGTTCTATAGGGCCAATTCTAAAATTAAAGGCATTGACTCGTAATAAAATTCAAGATCAATGTAATATTTTATTTTAAGCATTTCAATAATTTTGAGTATATATGGAGGAAGCTATGTAATAGTAATATAATTGTTACATGATAATTTATTATATAAAATATATTAATTGTGATATTTCATTATTTAATATTTAATATTTGATATTTAATTAATTATAAATGGTAAGAGTTGGAGAGTTTATGATTTCATTATTTATATAAAAAGAATGATTTAAATTATTAGTTTTATAATTTTATATAATATAATGTAATATTATTGCCCTTAGCTAGTATTTAATTATTGTGTTTATGCATTCCTTGAATTTAGTATTTAGAAATTCTATTTCCCATTTTTTGGCTACTGAGCATGCTCCAATTTGAATTTTGATTTTGGCGCAATTTTCTGTGAAGGTTATAAAAGGAAGTGAGGTAATAGATGGTATGGTTTTTGTCTGAGGAAGTTTAAAATATTTAAACGAAAGCGTTCACATCATTTATTTGCTCTTAAGTGTTGTTATTTGGCGTTCAAAGTTTGTTCAAAGTACATTTTAAGCTGTATAAGTTTTTGTTAGTTATTAAATTATATTTCATCATCTAGCTGGTGGCTTTTCGTTCACATTTGTTCATTAGTTTGGTCGTTGTTTATCATGTCTACAGTTTGCTTAGACGAAGCAGCCGTACAGCTAGATGACTCCATTGAAGGTACCGAAGGGTCGATTGGGAATTTAACAGCTTTGATTCTTAAATTAATGCAACGCGTGGACATCTTGTATGAGAAAGTTAATAAAGATGATGATAGTCGTATGAATAGGCGTGGAAAAGAAGCACCAACGCAACCTTCACAGACTAGTTTTGATTTTAACATCACCCCAGTTTGTTTTAATAACCAGAAGGGTGGTAAGGAAGCCACTGGTTTGGACAATGGAGAAAAAGAGAAAGATATTTTTGTTAATCAAGGAATGCAGTCGAGTAACTTTGGGCAAGGTAGTGGATTCTGTGCGCAAAAATCGTTTGAGCACAGAGATGGACTGAGAAAAACTGTTCTAATGCTAAATGTGTGGTTGGGATCATCGTTTGGTTTTTCTGGACAACCTAATGGAGGTAATAATGATAATAACGATATTGATCATAAATTAAATGACTTTGATATTAAACTAATGAAATGTAGGAAGCTGCAACTTGAAAGTGCATATCTGAAAGTGTATCAGACTGAATATTATTCCTAAAGGGTTGCGCTTATGGCAGTACCCTATGGGATTGGTTTATAATTCACCTATGCATATGGAACTGTTGCAGTTGTTTGATCGATGTGGTAAAGATCTTCTCAACATACTAATTAAATATAATCAGATAGAAATAGATAAATTGATATCTGAACTTGATGAACTTGATAAAATAATTAGAGCAGATGTTTCTTTTGACACAGTTCAATATGACATAATCAGAATATATAATAGTATTGATCAATACATTATCAAATTAAAGAATGCTAAAACAGAAAAAATTGAAAGAGACATTAAACAATATGCAAATGGGATAGCATATCCCAGACCTCCAGGTGGATTCAATAAGAAAACCAAATTTCATTCTTTAAATCAAGCCTACAGATCTGACCCTGCAGGAGAAGGCCAATACAATGGGAATTTACAAAATGATTCGGTATAAAATGATGAGTATCCCGAACTAAGACGCTCTGAAAGGCTTAAAAATAAAATTCCTTATGGTAATCAACAACTGGCGGGGTTTCAAGGTGCCAGGCCGAAAGACAAAAAAGGGAGAACATAAGAATGCATAATGGTTCCGACATTGAAGAGAATGGACATGAAATAACTATGCAACAATTTAGTAAGAGTTTACATAACAAGTTACGACAAGTCATTGTGAACAATTCTGGTGACTTTAAAGTTTATAATTTCACTCAAATTGATTTTAATCAGGAAGTTGCGAATTTGTTGTCAAAAGGTTTTTCATTTGTTCCTTCTCATACATTTGATGTTACTTCAACTATTATTGATATGAAATTGTTTTTAAGGAAGATTAACTTTTCATTATTGTTTCAGGATTCGATATATAATGGATCACATAAATTTAATATATCAAGTATATATAATCCCCCCTTGCATCCTAAACTTTTAATGTATGAAAAGATGTGTGAAAGTCAGTTAAGGAATTTAGATAGAATTAATAATAAGATAGATTATCCCTCAAATTTAAATAAAGATGAATTGGAAATGTTAAAATGTTTACAGAAAGGGAATATAAGAGTTATGAAACCAGATAAAGGGGGAGGAGCAGTGATCATGGATGTAGATTTTTATAATAACAAAATGGAGTTGATCTTAAATACGGATACTTATGAAAAGGTATCCTTAAATGAGTTGAATTGTGCTTATAGGAAGATTTTTTTTACAGATTAATGACATGTTTTTAGATAAACGAATAGACATTAATTTATTTAACTATTTAAATATTTTAACACCCAGGATTCCTGTGTTTTTCGGTAATCCGAAAATGCACAAAAATATAGAAGATCCCCCCATGCGGCCTTTGGTGGATGGGAGAGATTCTATTACGTCAGCATGTGCTAAGTATGTTGATTATGAACTAAAAAAAGTTATGATGAAAGAAGAATATATTTGCAAGGACTCTTGGACATTCTTAAAGCACATGAATCAAATATTGTTTGATGCCAAAGATGTTTTGGTAACAATAGACGTATGTGATTTATATACAGTTATTCCCTACGACATTGGGCTTCAATGGATTAGTGAAGTTTTATTTAAGTCTTCTGTTCAACAAGACTTAAATAATCTTATAATTGAATTAATTGAACTAGTATTAAATAATAATTATTTAAAATTTAATGATCAGTACTATATTCAAAAGAAAGGTGTTGCCATGGGATCATCATGTGGGGGAACTTATGCAAACTTAGTTATGATGTCTTGGGAACAGACATTCGTATTTAATAGCAAATACAATAGGTATATTAAATCATATCATCGTTTTCAGGATGATATTTGTTTAGTCTGGAGAGAGAATATAGATATTTTAAATGAATTTTTAAATTATATTAATGAAACCACAAACTTTTTTAAATTTACGTGGAATATTAATTTGGATAAAATTAACTATTTAGATATTCATTTGATGCAAGATTATGAAGCAAAAGCGTATATTTCCTTGATTTATAGGAAAAAAACATATTCCAATGGCTTCCTTCATTATACTAGTGCACAAATTAACAACAACAACTTCTCTATTTTCTGAGCTGCCAGAATGGTACGGGGAGGCAGGAGCGTAGATGAGTCTGCTTCCTGCCTGGACATGTGTATGTTTGTGAGTGTTGAGGGTTAGAATGCAAACAGTGGAGGTGAGCTTGTGACTTAATAGAACTAATGCACAAGAAATGGTTTGCAGAACAGTATACCCAACAGAAATGGCAAATACCAAGAAAGTGAATATGGTTGACGAGGAAATGTATTCCAAACTGAAATAGTGGCAAAGGAGTGGTCTTAATCTGCAGAGGCTCAGGTTGTGGAAAGAGAGCATACCCCCTTGAATGGTTTAAGGTTTAGTATTCTCAGTGCATAAAACCAAGCATTGCACAATAATAATAAACAAATACATATAAAATACAGAGGAAATAACAATCCTAAAATTATAAGTGAACAATGACAATGATAGGAGGTGCTTAGAATAAATATATGGTTTACTATCAAAACAATGAAACCACTTGCGACAAATATTCGCATCCCCTATAAGGAACCACGAATGCTGTCATGCCGACTGCTAAGAGTGTCGATTTATTCAGAAGGGAAAAAAACAACATTCGACACATAATGCACCACTCATCATCTGAAATAAATACTGGAAAAAACACATACACAAGTCTACTGTTTTGCACCCCCCGCACCCCATGCTAATTATATATTCTGACTCCGAGATCACACTACAGCAAGGAAAAGGGTAATTTTCCCAATCCGCACTATAGTGTGATCCAATTAAAAACACCAATGCTCAAAACTGCCATCACAAACTATGTGCCGACATTTCCGAGTCGACGGGATTTGCTGCCACAGTTTTGCCTTTTTGCACCCTTACCTTTGACCTTCTGACACACGGTAAGGTGTGCTTCACTACTTTGACAGTAAACCTAAATAAATAAATGATATGTTGTATAAATAATTGGCCTAATATGTATACACATGTAAAATGAGGAAGTGCAGCTAAAATGTTTTCAAAAACATACTTGAGTTAAAGCAAATTGATGTCGGCAAGAGGTGTCTTATTGGGGAAACTACCAGCATCCTTTGCTCAGAAGAGCACAGGTGATGTATCTGGACATTACGGCACCAGTAGCACCTTGGTATAGAAAGGGCTCTGATGATGAGCTTAAATTACGATATGTCAAAATCAAAATATCAAAGGTGAAGCTTACTATAAAAAGGAGCAAGTACTGCTCACAGAAAAACAGAGTATTATGTTCACAGTAGGAAGAATCTTTCAGTACCCTGGGCACAGAATTCTGTATCCAGTGCAAATGGTCTGGATCAAAGCCTGAGAGAGACTGACAGAGAACAGTACAGCAGTCTAGGCAGGAAGAGACCAGAACCCGAATAATGGCAGTAAGATCTCCGTGATGAATAAGGTGTTTTGTCTAGAAAGCATTACTGAAGTGAAAGTACTATAATTTCCTTACTGCTGACACTTGGCCCCAAAATGTTAGCTTTTTATCAAGAACAATGCAGAGATCTTATTCCTAGGCACAAATTTAAAGTAGGCACCACAGGTGTGGAACCTGTGAGAGCCTTGCTTCATCTTTGCATTCACTTTTTGTTGGGTATGAGCCATCCGTTAAGGATGAAGCTGACAAAATTGTCAAAGTTTATAAAATCTGACATTTTGTCATGAGAGAAGATGCACTACAGCTGAATGTCAGAAGCATGACAGTAGTATTTTATACCCTCCTAGTAATAATCTCCCAAAGTGGTGGCATGTACACAAGGAACAGTAATGAAGCCATTAATGAATGATGCAGAATCCCATATTATATTGGAAACCTGAGACTAGCAAAAGTTTCAGAGTTAACACACTGCTCAGTAAAAAAATTACAAGAAAATTCTATCCAAGCTACAGTTTTCACTGTGTGATTACTTAAAACCTCTTGTTAACGAGAATAATGAGATATATGCAAATGACCCCTTAAGGACATTGGGTTTTTCAGCCATATGGCAGTTCTGAATGCCCATGATGTTTTTTTTCTCTTTGTCAATGAATTTTCTTTTTAAGTCATCTTAATGGACAAATTCAGGCCAATAAAGCCAAACCGCACTAGCTGTGAACACACTGGGAACATCCTCAAAAGGTAAGAGACAAACCAGTCAAGGACAGCTGAGGTAAGGGCCAGCTATGTGGTGCAGAGAAACAAATCCTGAGTACAACCCAGCTTTAATCAGAGAGCATAAGGAACCATCAGGGAGGACTGAAGTGACTGGGCAATGACAGCTCCGTCATCATGTGGGGAAGGATGATAACTTTGGCAGGGACCTTTAGGTACCAAAAAGCTACAAAGATTAGGGATGTGGACTTATTGCTCCCCAAATTGTTTGCAGTAATCATCAGTGTCATGCAGGTAGATGTATGTAGGGTAAGGGAACTCTACATCCTCGTGGTGATATGCGTGCCTATGTCCGCCACCAAGAGAATGATGCTCCAACTATCAAGAAGTCCCTTCACTTATAATTGTCAGGCCTGGGACAATTAACATCTATTGCTAAATGTAGAATACCCCAAATAGGGAGAGTGAAACCAGACCCTCTGGTCATTGAAACAAGGACTACACCTGGTGAGGCAGGGGATCACAGAACAGAGAAAAGAGGTACAGTGGTTGCCTGGGTGTTGCCTCTCCAGGGCTAGATGTTTGTCCATCTGACCAGAGACTGAGTAACTGATAAGGCAGATGTCTTCTGGAAAAATTACCCCCTCCCCCCCCCAGAGGATGATGTGTATTACCATTCAGATAGGCTAGAAGAGAGAAACATATGGGAAACTTTGTATAGAGGCTTGATGAACAGCAGGCAAACTGGGTAAAAAGCACATAGAGTAAACAAAAAGGAACAGTTAATGTGATTGAACAGTAGGTATGTGAATGGTCTAACAAAATCACATGGTTTACTGGGTCAGGTGATACTGAGAGTGAAAGGAGGACCATCATGGTAATGTCCCAATATATCCTTGTTTGACCCCTCTCCAGGCTAAGAAACTGCCATGGTATTGTAAGGCTAGGCTTCTTAAGATCTTCACAAATCAATAGCCTAGCAAGTATCTTTGAACCTGTGGAGTATAACCAGTGATCACGTTTCACCAGAAGGTCATTAATAGCCCTAAATAAGGCAGTCTTGGTGCATTATGTGGTTTTAAGACTGGATTGTTAAGGACTGAACAGGCCATTGGAGATTACATAGGAACAAAAGTGTACAGAAATCACTTTCACAGTAACCTTGAGATGTGGCTAAATGATGATTAGCTATATCATTAAGATCTGAAGAGAGAGGTTCATGGGGCTTACAAGACAATGCACAAAGGCCATGGTCATACAGTCTAGCTTGCAAGACATCAGTCTAGGAGGAAACATGAAGATGGGCAAACCAATCAAGGTACCCTGGATATAAACCAGTACAAGTGAGTTTGGGATGACATTTGCACAAACCTATGTTGGGAGCTTTTTTAGTGAAGTTAACAGGTCATATGTAACATTTTTCCAAACTCTGAGCCAATCCAATACTAAATGACCAAACTGTGTGGAACTTTTAAGATGAAGCAGATCAGAACATGATCAGACCACAGAACCAGTTCCATCTCCAAGTTGAACAGAACACCAGATCCGGAACATGGCCTCTGATATGTAGAGAAGAGGAAACTTCCTGAGCAAAGTTACATCCATTTTTAAGGTGGAAGGGACTCTTAGGTGAGTCTGAAGAACTGTCATTAATTCAGTGTTAAAATCATCTAGTATTAATCACTGTGATTTATTCTGGGTTGACTGAGATGAATAAATATTTGCAAACAATTGCAGAGATGTTCTTGCACACCCAGAAGGATAGTATAGAAGGAGATATCCAGTTTACTCTTGCCATGAGGATATAGTCAAAGGATGGTGGACTTGTTAGTAGTCTGATTAGCCTCAACACTAATCTAATACAGAATGTTTCTAACCTGCCACTATTATCCTTGTAGCACTGAAAGAAGTGAAAGAATAACAGTAGACAGCAAAGGACTATAGTTGTCATTTAACCATGATAAAAGCCAAGCTGGCATCATGCAACACCTTCAAACAATCTTGGGTTTGCTGCAATCCATATGGCAGCTATTGGTTGCCATAATCAAGATAACCTCTTCCATTAAACCAGCTAAGCAAAGACTAGGCCTTTATAACCATTACCTATTGACGTTCTGTGATGCTTAGATGGTAAGATTGTTACCAAATGTTGATTTAAGTATAGCAAAAGAATGGAGAGCAATAAGACAGATGTTGTTATAAATCTTAATCATCCAGGAGAGTAACAAAGTCCTCCTTGCAAGTATTGGGGGATAAAATGTGAGCTGCTCTAGAATAAAGCCCTAAGTCATAGATAGCATGAGGTTGAGTACCAGCTCAGATGCCTGTAGGAGCTAGCAGGGGGCAGGATGGGAGTGAGCAGCCACTGCTGTCTCACCCATCCTGGGTGGAGGGAGGTTACTCTGGCTCATCACATGGGTGACACCTAGGCAGGAGTACTAAGTATCTACCCCATGAAACTTCCAGTCTATCAAGCTAATGCTGCCATGTGAGAGTAGTACTGTAAGCAGAGGTTTATTCATTGCGTAGAGTCAATTCCCCCTCGGAAGGCAGCTGCAACTGCAACAGGAAAGATGCTCCATCTGGAGAGAAGGTAGGCCGCCTTATGTAACCAGCAAGCTTGGCCCATCCCCTCACCACTCAACTGTTGTCATGAGTGGATAAGCTGATGGGGGAGTCCTACACCAGAACAAATGGGCCATAAAGTTTTTGTCAATCCCTGTAATTCCTGACTCCTGTAACAGCAGAATGAATGGACTAGGTGTGTGTGGGTAGAGGAGGTATTGTGCTCACCCCTATGGTGAGGGGGGGGGTGCAAAAAAGAAGCCTAAAATGAAAGAAGATGGCAACAACATCAAGCAGCCATCTTTAAATTATGGTGCGTTAGAAATTAGTCACAAAGATCAGAGTCAGTACACCCAGAAGAAAAGAAATGAGAAAGAAAAGCCTGTCTATGACTAACACTAAAATCATTTTAACTTTTAAGCCCCAGATAACAAATGTATGTGACTGAAACCACTAGTTAAAATCAAATAGGAGAAAAAGTAAAATGCTGATCAACTGCTTGGTAGGCTTGAAATAAAACCACATATGAAATCATCAGAAAGCCCCTGACCATTATCAGATGCGGGGACAAATGTCTAGTAGAAATTAATATTAAATGGCAGATAGTTAAAAGAACTAGCAGTTAGTGCAGAAGGTTAAAGCTCCGAGATATTAATGAGCTTTAATAAGTTATAAATAATGAGTTAATAATCTTGTACATAAAGGTATAGGATTTGATTCCTTCTAGTCCTGTTTGCCTATTCTGTGACTCTAAGCAAGTTACTTAACCAAACAGTGCTCCGGGTCAACCGGATCAACCCTGAAACAAGATACTTGTGTACAGTGGGCTTACCTGTTAAAAATGAATAAATCAATTAGAAATAAAAAAAGAGCCAAAACACGATCAGAAAAGGACAAGTATTGAAGTAAAAAATACTAGTAAAAAATCCTACTGAAAGAATAAAATGTGTACATCAGTAAGAAAAACAGAATGAATTATATGGTTAAAATGGTAGTGAGTTGTGTAAGAAAAATAACTGTAGTTTGTAGAAATATATGGAGCTGTAATCTACAGAGAATCCTACAGTCAATCAAGCAGTGTTTTTATGACACTGGAATCGTATGTTTTTCCCAGTGCTTCCTGTCCTTTTTGAAACCTGTCTGTTAAATGGCGTAAAACTACAGAACACTGGGAGTAACACTTTACCCTTACCCCCAGTATTCTGCAACATTTGAATTGGTATATTTATGTATGTGGGAGTGTAAGGGATACAGGGTATTGCCCTTTCTCTGCAAATTTTACTTATTTTTGGTGATGATGATATGAGGAGTTTGCTGTATTTTTAGCCGAAGTAATTCTGATTAAATGCTTTTTCATTGTTTAGTCATAGTTTGTGTTGATCATGCCATTTTGTCGAAGTCTGCTCGTGCAATTTTTGTATAAACCGAACTTGTGTTCAACAGCAGCATTAACTTCTGGCTTTTGTTATAGAGATACCATCACACCGAGGCTTCACATGGAGCAGTAACAGAGGCTGAATGTGGCACAGAACTCTACCAGCTTCCTCCCAGACAAGGTAAGCTTGGTTAAAGTCTCGCTTAAGTATCTCTTTTCTTACATTTGATGCTGATCATGTTCTCCCAGCAGTCTAAAATATCTGCTCTCAGTAAAAGTGAGTTACTTAAGTGTAATGGTTATTTACAGATCAGTATTGCACTAGAATCACTCAACTGCAGTGAGAATAACTCTTAGAATCTGATCCATTGCTGGCACTGAGTGGCTAGCATGAAATCTACTGGTAAGTCTTGGCTGTGAAAACCCTCCCTCTCTCTCACTCATTCTCTCTCTCTCGCTCATTCCCACTCTCTGTCTGTCTGTCTCTCTCTCTCTCTCTCTCTCTCTCTCTCAATGTCTGTTTCACTTTCTCACTCTCTCTCTCTCTCTCTCTCATGAGTTGCAGTCATCTCCTACAGTACATGGCAAAGGGAAGAAATGGAAGTATGTTGCCAGGTTTTTTTTCTGCCAGGTTTTTTTTTTCTGTTACCAAAGTTATAGGACTGACTGCGGTGGTGGTGCTGCGGTAGCGTTGTTGCCTCACAGTTAGATGTTGCCCGTTCGATTCTCAGTTAGAGCGTCTTCTGTGTGGCTACATGCGTGTATGGGCGTTCCTTCGTTGAAGGTTGTGCGTTAGGTCCGGCAAGCCAGTACGTAAAAATCTACTGCCAATCATTAGCGGACCGGAGTTCCGCTGTGGCGACCCCTAACCGGGAAAAGCTGAAAGACACAAACAAACCAAAGTTATAGGACTGGTATAGTTAGCATTCATACTTTATTCAAGTATGTCTTTGTGTTTTCTTCTCTATCACCTGTATAGCAAATTGTAAAAATAAATGGAAAAGCATCTCATGAAGTAATCCACTGTTGTCTTCTTGTAGGTACTTTTTGGGCAGACAGCTAACCAGAGTAGAGTATACACATTCTCAAAAATCATGTAATAAAAATGCAAAGTAATCCTTTGAGCTTTAAATTGTCCAGTTTATTCAAAGTAATATGTACTTTCATCTGTTAGACTTCATCAGATACGATGTTTTTATTCAGTAAGTAACATTATAACAGAAAGAAACATTGCATCTCATGAAATCTGACAGACAAGAATTCTTATTACTTTGAACAAACCAGACAATTTAAAGATCAAAGAGGGATTTGTTTGTTTTTTTATTACTTGATTTTTGATGTGTACATTCTACTCTATTTACCTGTCCGCCCATAAAATACCTACAGAAATACAATGGGGGATTACTTCAAACAAAAAGGCTTGTCCTTTTCATTTTACTTTTTGGTCACCAGATTTTGAGAGCCTATAAGGGGATCTGCTCCACAATAGCCATCCTACTGTACACCAAGTTGTCTGACTTCATCTCATGATATTAGTTAGATTTGAAAGATGGGATCCAGACTGGGAGTTGCAAGATTGGAGTGTAAATCTATCCACTCTTAACAGATAACAAATCTGCTTTTCCTGTAGGCACTGATGCATTTATTTGTCTCTGTACTAGTATGAATGCCAGCAGTTCAACTTTGGAGCTGAACAGGGCATGTGCTTTCACAAAACAAAAACTACAGGAAAAAAAAAAAAAAAAAGACTACAGTCTGCATATTTGCATATTTAATGCTTTAAGCATTAAGCTACTGGGGAAACTTTCTGCTAGTGTATACAAGAGAAAATGCAGAGAAAAGCCACCATTTCAGATGCCTGAAGTGGGACACATGGGGTGTGGACGAATAGATGGCATCACAATAGGTGTGACTAATACTACACTCCAGTATCTCAGGAGGAAGTAAGTGTGTTAACACCCTTTCCTCAGGAACTATTTTGTTAAATCCCCCAAAACAGACTTGTTTCCAGAAGAATACTTTTTGCAGGTTAGTTTCTGTGATGTATCAATGAATCCTGCTTAAACAAAATGACCCACAATCCACGGGGACCACAAACAAAAGGAGACTGCCAAACAGCTGCAAGAGAGAGGGGGGGGTACTCCCATTTTAGCTATGGAATTCTAAATTAGTTTCTCACTGTTATGCCCTGTGGTGATGTGCCTTGCATTTAGGAAAGCAACATGGGATGTTATGATACCAAGTGTCCCTTACCACCAGCCAAGTAAGGGACATCACGACAGACCACCTGGAAAATAATTAATTCATTCTATATTGCTTAGTCATGTTGTATAGCAAAGGCTAAACCACCATTAAGTTAGAGTTTATTCCCATTCCAGGGTGCTTGAAAGCAATGCCTACAGCTACAACACCCTCAAAACCAGGTTTGTAACTTACAGAATGGGGGTGCTATAAGATTAAAAGAAAATAAAGCTAGGAATAGAGACCCTTTTCATATTGCCTACTCTGAAGCAGCACAAACTGAATAATTAAAATACTTTTTTTTTTTTTTTTTGGAAAAAGCAGTAACTGAATACTTGCTTAGAAGTTGTTTTACTACAATTTTCTTGGGTGGTGAAAGCCAGGGAACCTTTTTGGCTAGGCTTATATAGGCCCCAGGGCCGATAGCCTAGTACCTACCTATGAAGAAAAAAGTACAAACAACTGTTGTCTAAAAAAGAGCTTCTTTACTGCTGTGACTGGATAGTTACTTGAAATTTTTATATAACTTGTGGTTGTGTGATTGTAATAAGTCTTTAATTAATGCCTGAGAATGCATATTGCTGAAGTAATAAGTCAGTGTAAGACTACAATAAGAAAATGATTTTCCAACTAGCAGTTGTTTAACTATGTTTCCTCCCAAGTAATGTAATTCTATTTTTTAAAATTCTATTTTGGAAGTTGTTAAAATGCTTTATCTGACAGTTGTGCACTGCATGATGGTGTAATATTGGATGCACAAAATTCTGTATACTACATGTAATTACGTACTGGCATGCTATGTGCACTGCTCACACACTGACACCCCACAATTTGTCTTTTTTGAGGAGGGGGTTATTACTCATATGTTAGTTTTGAAATGGTTCTTTGAATTCGCGCATCTAACTTGTACAACTGACCAAATCAAATAACCAGACAATGCTCCCAGCTTGCCATTGAAAAGAGGCACTTCTGCATAGTTGGCTTACCTGATTAAATAACTGAAAATTAGCACTCCTAGTAAAGGGCTTCTCCAAGTTCTTCTTCATATATGCAGAATTTAATGCTTTCTCTCCTGTGTTTTCTTTTAAATAATGGCTTAGGAAAATCATGTTCTTACAGTTCATATAGAACAGGATAAACGGTTTCAAAGGGTGTTCTTGAGTATTTATGATCCAACAGAGTCTGCTTTGTACATTTTCTCCTTTCCAGCAATAACCACATAAAGCAGTAAGTTGCAGAAAAATGACATTATCCTTATGTGCTCATAAACCTACTAAACTAGTTAAAAATCTTTACTGAGAATACCACACCTGCAGCACAGTATGAACCTTGAGACGTTTAGTGAATAAAAGTGTGATGCATTAGACAAGGTTAAAAGGCATCAGCATCAGACTGATGTAAGAATAACAGCTGCAGTATTTTCATGGGCTTCTTGTAGTTTGAAAAACTGTTTAAATAATAAACTTCACTGGGAAAAAAAATTTCTCGATGAGTTTATTTAAAGCATTCTTCACACTACAAAAAGTCAGTGAAAATACCACTGATCTTGTTCTTAGGGCAGCCTGATTTGTTTTATTTTCTAATCTATAGCTGCATGTAGCATCACTGCCTGTGGTGTAGAACGCAAACATGTAGCATCACGGCCTGTGGCACAGAACAGAAACATGTAGCATCACTGCCTGTGGCATGGAACACAAACGTGTAGCAACACTGTCTGTGGCACAGAACAGAAATGTGTAGTATCACAGTCTATGGCACAGAACAGAAACATGTAGCATCACGGCCTGTGGCACAGAACAGAAACATGTAGCATCACTGCCTGTGGCATGGAACACAATAGCAACACTGTCTGTGGCACAGAACAGAAACATTGTGTAGTATCACAGTCTATGGCACAGAACAGAAACATGTAGCATCACTGCCTGTGGCACAGAACAGAAACATGTAGTAACACTGCCAGTGGCATGGAACAGAAATGTATAGCATCACAGTCTGTGGCACGGAACAGAAATGTGTCTCAACACTGCCAGTGGCACAGAACAGAAACATGTAGCAACACTGCCAGTGGCACGCAACAGAAACCTGTAGCATCACAGTCTGTGCCACGGAACAGAAACATGTAGCATCACAGTCTGTGACACGGAACAGAAACATGCAACAACACTGCCTATGGCACAGAACAGAATCATGTAGCATCACAGCCTGTGGCATGGAACATAATCATGTAGCATCACTGCCTGTGGCACAGAACGCAAACATGTAGCATCACTGTCTGTGGCACGGAACACAAACATGTAGCAACACTTCCTGTGGCACAGAACAGAAATGTTTAGCATCACGGTCTATGGCACAGAACAGAAACGTGTAGCATCACTGCCTGTGGCACATAACAGAAACATGTAATAACACTGCCAGTGACATGGAACAGAAATGTATAGCATCACAGTCTGTGGCACGGAAGAGAAATGTGTAGTAACACTGCCGGTGGCATGGAACAGAAACATGTAGCAACACTCCCAGTGGCATGGAACAGAAACATATAGCATCACAGTCTGTGGCACGGAACAGAAATGTGTAGCATTGCTGCCTGGGGCAAGGAACAGAAACATGTAGCATCACAGTCTATTGCATGGAACAGAAACATGTAGCAACACAGCCTGTGGCATGGAACAGAATCATGTAGCATCACAGCCTGTAGCACAGAACAGAATCATGTATCATCACAGCCTGTGGCGTGGAATGCAAACATGTAGCATCACTGCCTGTGGCAAGGAACATAAATGTGTTGCAACACTGCCTGTGGCACAGAACAGAAACATGTAGCATCACAGTCTATGGCACAGAACAGAAACATGTAGTAACACTGCCAGTGGCATGGAACAGAAACGTATAGCGTCATAGTCTGTGGCACAGAACAGAAATGTGTAGTAACACTGCCAGTGGTATGGAACAGAAACATGTAGCAACACTGCCAGTGGCACAGAGCAGAAACATATAGCATCACAGTCTGTGGCATGGAGCATAAATGTGTAGCATCACTGCCTGTGGCACAGAACAGAAACATGTAGCATCACAGTCTGTGGCATGGAACAGAAACTTGTAACAACACTGCCTGTGGCATGGAACAGAAACATGTAGCATCACAGCCTGTGGCACAGAACAGAAACATGTAGCATCACAGCCTGTGGCACAGAACAGAATCATGTAGCATCACAGCCTGTGGCACAGAACAGAATCATGTAGCATCACAGCCTGTGGCACAGAACAGAATCATGTAGCATCACAGCCTGTGGCACGGAACAGAATCATGTAGCATCACAGCCTGTGGCACGGAACAGAATCATGTAGCATCACAGCCTGTGGCACGGAACAGAATCATGTAGCATCACAGCCTGTGGCACGGAACAGAATCATGTAGCATCACAGCCTGTGGCACAGAACAGAATCATGTAGCATCACTGCCTGTGGCACGGAACACAGACATGTAGCATCACTGCCTGTGGCACGGAACACAGACATGTAGCATCACTGCCTGTGGCATGGAACACAAACATGTAGCATCACTGCCTGTGGCACAGAAAGTACAGTTGTGTACACTTACCATAAATGTAGATGTTCAAGTGTATTCACTGTTGCAGTCATCACACTTGGGTTATCTGCCTGCAGGTAGCCCTCAGTTGGCCCAAATACCAGAGTCTTAGGTTTTCTGCATCGGATGCTGTCGCCTCTTCCATTACGCCAGGTTGTCATGGGTATAAAACATGCAGCCGATGCCATTACATCAGTTTTTCTTGACCCAGATGTCAGGAGCCCCCAAAATAGGAAGCAATTACATGGTGTGGAACACCTCCAGTAAAAAGTAAATACCATTGCCGTAAGATATGGCCAAAAAGAGGATAGTTAGAAAGAATAGAAAAGTCAGGGGGCTGGAGGGAGGGTAACCAGGACTGCAACAGTGAATACACTTGAACATCTGCATTTATGGCAAGTGTACAGAACTGTACTATGTTCTTTGTGTTTCACTGTTGCAGTCATCACACTTGGGTTGATTTCCAAAGCTGAGGAAGGATGGAGGCAGTCAAGAAGTATTGGGGCTGGCTATCAAGCCTTGTAAGACTGATATGGCAAATCCAGCTCTGGATATAGAAAAATATGTAAGTGATAATGCTAGGTAAAGGTGTGTACAGAACTCCAGATTGCAGCTTCCAGGATATGAAATTCTGTAGAGGTTGAGGTAGCCCTAGTGGAATGAGTTCTGATCCCCTGTGGGGTATGTTTTCCATGGTGCTTGTAGCAGAAATGGATAAAGTGTGCTATCCATTTGGAAATGGTTTGCTTTGAAATGGCTCTGCCCTCAGCTCCTGTTGCAAAGCTGACTACGAGCTGGTCAGATTTCTAAAAGGTTTAGTTCTGTTAAGGTAGAAAATGAGCTGTCTGTGCACGTCCAAGGAGTGTAGAATCCTTTCCCCTTTATTCTGGGGATTAGGAAAAAGGTTGGTAAATGGATGGATTGGTTTAAAGCCACACTGGATACCACCTTGAGCATAAATGATGGGTTAGTCCTGAGGGAAACCCTGCCCGCATGGAAAATAATGAAGGGTTCCACAGCCATTAGTGCCTGTAACTCAGACACTCTTCTTGATGCAGTGATGGCTAGAAGTAAGGCTGTTTTCCAAAGGTCCCAGGTAGGGGGAGCTCTCCTCAGGGCCTTTTGTTTGTTAGCCTGAAACTGTTTGATGAGAGAGTGAGAAAATAGAGGTGGCTCAGTACTGTAATGAGCTGAGATGGCAGAGGCATGAATTTTAATAGATGAAAAGGATAGGCCTTTGTGGAGTAGCTGTGTTAGGTAATCCAGGATTTGAGGTAAGGTGGACACAGTTGTGTCCCTTCCTTGAGACTGGCTCCAAGAACAATATCTTTTCCACTTTTCTGAATAGGATTTCCTAGTACTAGGCCTTCTGGCCTCAAGGATGATGTCCATCACCTATTTGCTGGGGGCTGCTGGTGGTGTAGTAAGGGAATAAGCCAGGCTGCAAGGTTCAGGGTTTGCAGCTGTGGATGCAAAATCTGTCCCTCCTGCTGGGACAGCAGGGAGGGGGGTCTGATGTAGGTGCCAGAGTGGCACTGCTGTCAGACTGCGTAGGAGTGGGTACCAGTGCTAGCGTGGCCAGTCTGGGGCAATAAGGATTGTCCTTGGCCTGTCCTGTTTGATCTTGAGTAGTACTTTTGAGAGGAGGGGCAGGGACGAAAGCCATAAATTGATAGGTTTTTCCATGCAAAGGATAGGGCGTCCACTTTCCATGCTTGGCTATGGGGATTTCTGGTGCAAAATTTGTTCAACTGATGGTTTAGGGGGAAGGCAAAGAGGTCCACCTCTGGAGTCCCCACACCTGTTGGTTAGAAGTTTGATTGAGTTGGGTTCCAGCTTCCACTCGTGTTGGTCCAGTAGATTTCTGCTTAAGTTGTCTGCCAGTGAATTTTGTTTACCTGGCAGGAATTGAGCGTGCAGATGCACTTGGTTGCTCAAGGCTGTGTTCCACAGGGCCATGGCTAACCTGCAGAGTGGTTAGGAATGAGTTCCCCCCTGCTTGTTTATGCACCACATAACTGTGGTGTTGTCTCTCTTTATCAGGAGTTTTCCTGGAAGAATAAGTTATTTCAAGGCTGTCAGTGCATTCTGTACAGCTAACATTTCTTTTTGATTGATATGCAGGGGAATTTGTCCTGGGCTCCATTTGCCTTGAATGCATTCGCCTGCCATGTGAGCCTCCCACACATAGTCTGATGCGTCTGTTGTCAGGGTTTGGACAGCGAGGGGTTGAGTGAAAGGGAGTCCCTTGTTGTGGTTGCATGCCTCTGCCCACCAAAGGAACTCTGCCCTTAGACAAGGAATGAAAGGAATCAGTGTTTCCAGGTCCTGAGAATGTTGACACCAGAGACTTTTTAAGTACCATTGAAGTTTCCTCATATGCAGTCTTGCATATTAAATTAGTAGAATGCATGAGGCCATGAACCCTAGGGCTTGCAGTATTTTTCTTGTAGATAGCTGGGTTTTGGTGGCCATGAGTTTGAAGTAGTTTGTCAAATAAACCTGCTTTTCTAGTGTTAGGAATCCCATCTGGGAAGTTGTGTTCAAGCTTGCTCCCAGGATTACAATCTTTTGGCTGGGTACCAGATGTGATTTCTTTTCAATGATGGTGTACCCCAGAGAAGTTAGAAGTCTCTTTACAAATGCCAGGTGCTGAAGTAGCAATTCCTGACTGTCCACCGGAATCAGGCAATCGTCCAAGTATGGGTAAATTTGAATATTTCTCTGCCTGCAGTATGCAATGGTGGGAGCCAGGCACTTTGTGAATACCCTGGGCGGAGTAGATAAGCCAAAGGGAGGTAGATATTTCCTGCAAGATTCCCTTATGGGGGATGTGCAGATAAGCTTCTTTTAAGACTAGGGTGACTAGCCAGGTGTCCTTGGCAAGCATTGGAAGAAGCTGTTGCAGAGTCAACATTTTGAATTTTGGGACCAGCAAGAATGTGTTGAGAATTGACAGATCTAGGATAGGGCGCCAAGAGCCCTCTTTTCTGGACACCAGGAACAGTCTGGAGTAGAAACCCTGTCCCCTTTGCTCTCTTGGCACAAGTTGAATAGCCCTGATACTGAGAAGAGAAAGTACTTGCTTTTGAGCCTTTGCCCACTGGTTTGGAGGAAGGTCTGGCAACCCTTTTGGGGTTGGCAGTGAGTGGAAGTAGAATCTGTATCCCTGGGATACAATGTTTAGGACCCATCCATCCTAGGTAATGGACATCCAGTTTTGTGCACGCAGGGCAAATTTTCCTCGTAGGGGTCCAAGTACTTGGGCTTTGCTGGGAAGTAAGATAGACAAGTCATTGTGAACTTTTTCATAAAGGGGGTGGCTTACCTCTCCCTGTTTTAGTGGAGGGAGCACTTCATTGTTTAGATCTCTGCATACCCTGAGACTGTAGTCTTTGTGGCCTGTTGTCCCTGGGTTTAGACTGAGAATGCCTGGGAGGGACTGGAAAGGACCAGTTTTTAGAATGCCAATGCCTACTGAATCTAGGTGGCTGCACCTGTAAAAAATCTTTAACAGTTTGCTTAGATTTGACTTTTTCCTCCATCTTTTTAAGAACTTCTGCTTTTGTGCTTTTCTGCTTCCTGGTTTAATGGGGCATCTAGTAATTTTGCTTTGACATGGTCTGGCAAGATTTGCTCCTTCAGCCAAGCATGCCTTCTCAGTACAGATTCAGTGACAGCAGCCCTGCAAGATGCTTTTAAGGCATTAAAACCACACTGTAAAGTATGTTTACTAACTTGGTTTGCAGAATGTGTTTACTGTTGTAAATCTTTATTTTCTGTACAATCTGGAAGCAACAACATTTTTTGTTTAATTAGTTCCATAATATGCTGCTGGTACATCAACATGTGAAACTGGCAATTCAAAGCCCTGATGACAAGAGTTGCAGAGGTATATACCGTCTTACCCCATGCTGTAGTAGCCTTAATGCCTTTAGGTCTCTGGGAAATGGTCTCTGGATCCGCAGTGGGATTCTTAAAGAGAAATTTGTAAGAGTCAGGTGCACTGTAGTACCTGTCAGGCTTTCTAGGAGCTGGTGGTAAAGTATCAGGAGTAAGACTGGATTCCATGAAGACATCATCTACAATGTCCAGGACAGGAGGTATAGCTAGAGGCCTATTCTGAGGAAAGTCTAAAAATTCTCCGAGTCTCCTTTTGGACTGAGGGTAGTATTGGCATTCCCAGTGGAAATGCTCTCTTAAAGTATGCAAGGTTTCACCAAAAGAAAAGTCCTCTGGAGTGGAGGCAGAGGGTATGGAATCCTCTGCACCTGAGTCCTCATAGGTAGATAAGGGTATGTCCTGGTAATCAGAGGGATCAGAGTCTTCAGACTCATGGTCAGTAGAATCAGAAGGAAAATCAATTATTTATCTTTTAGAGGGGGAAGGCTGGCTTCCCCTAATTAAAGTTATAAGTTCTTAAGCCATTCTAAGCATTTGTTTCTGTGGCAAGGGAGCTTGAGCATGTGCTTTAGTCATCAGTTTTCTAGGAGTAGTGCGAACTCTGGGCCTGAGAAACCTGGAATTTTTAGTCAAAAACAAAGCTGTTGGTTTAGTGCGAACATCGGAAGGTCGGAATACACCCTCAGAAGCTGGTGCCTGCACAGCGGCTCCGGACCCATCCAAGGTAGAGACATCCGCAGGTTCCATATTCAAAGAAGCATCTTGCAGCATACCGGACTCCGAATGGGTATCAGCAGAGGCCTGTGAATCTGTAGAAGCAAGTATCAGGGGCTGCGAAAGCACCTCACTGAGTACTGGTGGACTGACGACTAGCTTAACGGAAGCGTCGTCAGCAGTTTTGAACCTGTGCGGTCTGTCTCTGTCTTTATCCTTATGTTTTTTTTTTTTTTGGAAGATCGGTAGTCAGATGGCTTATTGAAGCCATTTTGGAATACGGAGAACAAGAGCAAAAGAATTTAGCGACAAATATAGCCCTACGAATAGTTCGGCTGTTAAACAAGGCACAAAACCTACAGTGAGGAACATCTTGGTCTGGGCCTAAACAGATGATGCAGTAAGAATGAAAATCACTGTGAGAAATTTGCTTTCCACAGGCAAGACATTGTTAACTTTTCTGACATCGGTTAGAGCAACAAAAAAGGATCCCCAATGGGGTACTTAGCTTTAGAAGACTTCAGATTTGAAACTCAAAAAAACTAAAATTTCAGGAAGCGGCCGACCGGCACTTGCGATCTACTTCAAGCTCCCACGCAGCAAGAAAAGCTGATGTAATGGCATCGGCTGCATGTTTTATACCCATGACGTCCTGACGTCATGGAAGAGGCGACAGCATCTGACGCAGAAATCCCAAGACTCTGGTATTCAGGCCTACTGAGGGCTACCTGCGGGCAGATAACCCAAGTGTGATGACTGAACAGTGAAACACGAAGAACATCAGAAAATGCATTAAAATCAGGGCATTTAATGTCAAGTTCATCATGTTTCCTATGAGATAAGGAATATAGAGCTTAAACCCATGACTGTCCTGCATAGGTCAAGATGGGTGTCAACCCCATGTACTTCTAGCCATCTGCTCTATTGTCATTCTACCGAGTACAGTTTTAGGTCACGTTAAAAACAGCCTGCATGTACTAGTCTGAGCCCTAGCTTTGTACTGTACATATTGTTACCATCTTCAGCAGTCCTTTTGAATTTTGGTTTTACTTCTAAATGCAGAGATAGGACAGAATAGTATAAAAAAGGCTGCACATCTGTGCATTGTGGAATGTTTATGTAGACTGCAGTGGGATCACCCCATCAGAATTACTGGCTATATATTTTTTTCTTTTGTAGGGAAAGGAGAAGAATGCAGAAGGGTAGTTTGTGGAACTAACTGCTACATACAAAGGCAGATGGGTTGAGCTGCAATTAGTAGGACAACTGTAACCTTTTCTCGGAGTAACCACACTGCACTTGTAGCTTCCTTCCTTATCTAGTAGGAAAGCTGTTAATAGATGTTCAGTAGTCCCCCACCCACCCATCCCCTTGGTGAGCTGTTTCTGTTTATTGATCTACATCCAACACACACTTTATGAGAGAAAATCCACCTAACTGCACTGCTGAACCAGCTGGGAATGTGGTTCTCTAGTACAGTTTTCTGTTAGATCTTTGGATGAATGGAGAATAAGAACCCAGACAGCACAAGCAATGAGATGAAAACTCCCCTCGAAAAGTACCTAGAACTGCATGAATCTGATCATTATAAATACCACCTAAACTCAACCCAGCAGTGCTACACTTTAAATGAAAATTGTTCTGACCTTGCATTCAGACTTTGAATGTTGTATTTGCCCTTGTATTTTAATGCTTAATTTAATAAAGTTTAGAAAATTAGTGATCCATTTTCTTTTATATGATGTACATAATCTTTTAAAGGGTCAAAGGAAATGCAAGGCAGCTGAGTCAGAAGGCCATTAACACAGTAATGCATTAGTCACATAACTTGTTTGTTATAAAATAGTTCTTAAAAACTTTACTTTTTCAAGCAATAACCTATTTTTTAACCAGCCTCCTGGTGCTGAAAGAGAGTGGTCATCTGAATGCCAGTGACATGGATTTAAGAATGAACTGGTTGCTTGGAATATTGGCTGCAGCAGTGTGGATCCGAATCTTGAATGGCATTTCTATACTATGGGAATTACTCAGGTGAGATTCTGGTTCCTGTGGAGAATAAAACTGTAGCACTATTGTCAAGAAGTAAGGGAAGTAAAGTAGTTGAGCGTATGTGTGCACATGAAAGGGTTATCCCACCATATGCTGCATTCTCAGAGGAATGGCTAAGGGAAACAATAGCTATCACCCACAGTATGATGGCTGCCAGTACCTAGTGTGATGTACCACCCCCTCAGCTGCCTGACCGGAATCTGTTGTGCAGACAGGTTAGTTCCTCTTGTACTGCAGGGACACACTTGAGAAGGGGGTCATACCAGGCTACAACAGACTGACTAAGTGGAAGAACAAATGGGGCACTAAAGGAGTGGAATAATAGCCAGATATCAGACAAATTGGTAGGAAAAATAAGCATTTAATTTCTTTTAAAGAACCCATTGCTGTTGGCTACAGCAGTAAGATTTAATCTGTCATGCTGGTAGCACAAGTTCTGGAATGTTTCCAGGTTATTCAAATGTACTTGTCTCATTTCTTGTTTTGTGTGGGAGGGCTTGATGTTCTTCGTGTTTCACTGTAGCAGTCATTACATTTGGGTAATCCTGCTGGCAGGTTGCCCTCAGCCGGCCTGAATTCCAAAGTCTTGGGTCCTGCGTCAGCTGCTGTCGTCCCTTCCCTGATGTCGGGTCATCAGGAGTATAAAAGAAGTAGCCGATGCCATTTTCTTCAGTCTTTCTTGCCACGCGGTGCCCGAAGCAGAAGCAGTTCGCAAGTGCCGGTCGGCCGACTCCTGAGATTTTCGTGTTAGAATTTAAGATCCGAAGTCTTCAAAAAGCAAAGTATCCCATTGGGGAAATTTTTTTCTTGCTCCAGACCGATGTCAGAAAAAGTAAATAATTGTATTTCTTGTGGAAAGCAAATACCTCATAAGGACTTTAATTCTTACTGTATTCCTTGCCTAAGCCCTGATCACAATGTTTTCTGGTTGCCGGTTTTGTGCTATATTTAACCAACGCACTATTAAGCGTTGGTATGATTTTGCTTTAAACTATTTTGGACGCCGGTTTAATTATCCAGAAATGTCGTTGGATAGCCATCTGACTACCGGAGTTCACAAAAAATGCAAAGAAAAGGAGAGAGATAAACAACCGAGGCCCAAAAGTGATGACTAAGCTTCTCCTAAGCCAGTCGCCGGTTCGCCAGTTCTCAGTGAGGCACTTTCGCAGCCCCTGACGCCTGCTACTTTAGAGTCTCAGGCCACTACCGACTCCCGCATGGAGTCGGCCGTGCTGCTGGAAACTCAAGGTATTGGAGCCTCGGATACCATTCCATCAGATGGGTCCGGAGCCGCTGAGCAGGCACCGGCTTCTGAGGGTGTATTCAGACCTAAACATCTTTACATTAAACCGACTTCAGCTTCAAAGGCAAAGACTAAAGCACCTTCAAAAGCAAAGAAACAAATTCAAGAGCCACGTGGACAGGCTTCTATGCCCAAAAAACAGATGCTCAAAATGGCCGAAGACTTGATTACCTTGATCAGGGGTTCCCATCCCCCTCCTAAGAGGCCTAGGCAAGAGACTGACTATGAATCTTCAGATCAGGTTTCTATTTCTTCTGATTCCTCTTCTGATCAGGAATATTCTCTTCCTCCCTGTGAGGATTCTGATGCTGAAGAATCTATACCTTCAGCTTCTCCTCCAGAAGATTACTGTTTTGGGGAAACCTTGCATACCATGAGGGAGCATTTCCACTGGTAGAGCCAAGATTTTTCAGAATCTAAAAAGAGGCTCAGGGAATTCCTTTTACTACCTCAACACAGGCCTCTAGCCATTCCACATGTGTTAGACATTGTAGATGATGTGTTTTGAGAGTCTAGTCTAACCACTGACTCCTTAGCTCCAGCTCCTGTTAAGTCTGACAGATATTACAGGGTTCCTGACTCTCATAAATTTCTTTTAAAAACCTTGCTGCAGACCCAGAAACTATTTCACAGGGTCCCAAAGGAGTCAGGGCTTCCACTGCAAAAAACTCTACCCCCTCTGACAGAGATTCTGGGGTACTGGATAGATGGGGAAAAAAGGTTTACACATCTGCTGCCTTGGCTATACGGGCCTTAAACTGTCAGTTTCATATGCTTAAATATCAGCAACATGTCATGGCGTTGCTTAAACAGAAAATGTTGTTAAACTCTGAATGTGCAGAAAACAAGGAAATGCAGGATTTATTGCATGCAGCTGAACAAGTTGGAAAGCATACTTTGCAATGTGGTTTGGATTCTTTGGAGGCCTCCTGCAGGGCCGCAGTTACGGGTTCTGTAATTAGGAAGCATGCTTGGTTAAAGGAACAAAATCTGCCTGATCATGTCAAAATAAAATTATTAGATGCACCTTTACAACATGTTCTTTGTTTGGTGTTAAAGCAGAAGAGCTGTTAAAGAAAATGGAGGACAAAGCTAAATCCATGCAAACTGTCAAAGATTTTTTACAACTACAGCCACCTAGGTTTAGTAGACAGTGGCCTACAAAGAATTGGTCCTTTCCTGTGTCAGACAGACCTCAAAGGGGCAGATCCAGATGCCCTAGAGGCAGATCCCAGGCACAAGGTTCATACAGGTCAAAACAGTGGGGTCCTTCTACCTCCAAAGTTGGAGAAGACAAATCACAACCATACAGGAAACAGTCCCAATGACTTCCCCCTGCCTGCACCAAGCACTTATCTCCTGGCAGTACCTTTAGGGGGAAAATTATCACTTTTTTCACAAAATTGGCACATTATAACCCAGGACAAATGGTTTCTAAATATAGTGTCACAAGGCTACAAGTTCCATTTCCATACCCTGCCAAAGGCAAACGGCCGGCCAGATCTGTCAAAAAATCAATGGGCAGAGGCACAAAAACAAGTCCCATCCCTCATGGACATGGGGGCCATTCAACAAGTACCAGAGCAAGAGCAGGGACAAGGATTTTGCTCAAGACTGTTCTTGGTACCCAGAAAGGACAAGGCCTGGAGACCAATACTGGACCTGTCTATTCTGAACACATTCCTGGATATACCAAAATTCAAAATGTTGACTTTGCAGCAACTTCTGCCCATGCTGGGCAAGAATGCTTGGCTTGTGACTTTAGATCTAAAAGAGGCATACCTGCATGTCCCAATCAGACAATCATGCAGAAGATACCTCAGATTCAAGGCTGGCTCAATGCATTACCAATTCTCTGCACTGCCCTTTGGCTTATCTACTGCGCCCGGGGTCTTTACAAAGTGCCTGGCACCAGTAATTGCATTTTGCAGACAAAGAGGAATACAAATATATCCTTACTTGGACGACTGTCTAATTCAAGCAGAGAACAAGGACATTCTTTTACAGTATCTGGCGTTTGTGAAAAGACTTCTAACATGCCTAGGGTACACAGTTAACGAAAAGAAATCAAAACTAGTACCCTCTCAAGAGATAATATTCCTGGGTGCAAGCTTAAATACAACTACCCAGATGGCATATCTCACGCCAGACAAACAAAGGCAACTGACTACCTATTTCAAAATGTTGGCAACAAAGGCCCAGTTATCTGCAAGAAAAATTCTGCAGGCTTTGGGCTTCATGGCATCCTGCATCCTACTGATTCCATATGCAAGGCTGCATATGAGGAAACTTCAATGGTACCTAAAAAGTGTTTGGACTCAACATTGCCACAGCCTGGAAACAATGATTACTCTCATTCCCTGCCTGCACCAGGAGTTTCGATGGTGGGCGAAGGCTTGTCACCAGAACAAGGGGCAGCCATTCACATTACCCCCAGTCAGGCAGACACTAACAACGGATGCATCAGATTATGCCTGGGGGGCCCAGATGACAGGAAGATGCATTCAGGGCACATGGTCCTCAAACCAAATGCATCTACATATCAATCAAAAAGAGATGCTAGCTGTTCAAAATGCCCTGACAGCCTTCAAGGACCTTCTTCATCCGGGACAACTACTGATAATGACAGACAACACCACGGTCATGTGGTATATAAACAAGCAGGGGGGCACACATTCTTACCCCCTTTTCAGACTAGCCATGACTTTGTGGCACACAGCATTGACTTACCAAGTACATCTGCAGGCACAATTCCTGCCAGGAAAGGAAAATACTCTGGCAGACGAACTAAGCAGAAACCTCATGGATCCCCACGAGTGGCAGCTGGATCCACAAGTCTTCAACATAACAAGGAAATGGGGATGCCCGGACATAGATCTATTTGCCTCCCCTCACAACTACCAACTAAAAAGATTCTGCACAAGGACTTCTCACAGACAAGCATGGAAAGTGGACACCCTATCAGTATATGCCTTTCTTCCACTGCCTCTCCTCCCCAAGGTACTCCTAAAGGTCAGACAGGAGAAGCCAAAGATGATAATGATTGCCCCAGACTGGCCCCGCCAGTACTGGTATCCAATCCTAAGGAACACCCATCTACTGTCCCAGCAAAACAAGCAGATCCTGCACAGCCAACTCAGGACTTTAAACCAGGCAGCATGGTGGATAATGTAATTATGCAAAACACACCTCTCAGTAAAGCTGTGATGGATGTAATTTTGGAAGCCAGAAGGCCTAGTACTAGAAAATTTTATGCTGGAAAATGGAAGAGATTATGTGCTTGGAATCAGGCACAAGGGACTGATACAGCTGTACCAAACATTCCTCAGATTTTGCAATACTTAACTGAGATGCTGGACAAAGGCCTATCTTTTTCTTCAATTAAAATTCATGCCTGTGCCATTTCGGCTTATTACAACACAGAGCCACCAATCTTTTCTCATCCTCTCTTAAAGCAGTACCTTAGAGGAGCCAACAATGTAAGGCCTCCAAGGAGATCACCAATACCTGCATGGGACCTCAACTATGTCTTGGAAAAACTCACCTTGCCTCCTTTTGAGCCAGCTGCTACTGCTGATATAAAGTTTTTATCTTGGAAAACAGCTCTGCTCCTAGCAATAACTTCTGCAAGACGAGTTTCAGAGCTACAGGCACTCCTGGCTGTGGAACCTTTTATCATGTTTTATCCAGAGAGGGTTTCTCTGAGGACAAACCCAACATTTATGCCTAAGGTGGTGTCCAAGTGTGGCTCTTAACCAAACTATTCATCTAACAACTTTGTATCCGAATCCACAGAACAAGGAGGAGAGAATTTTGCATTCTTTGGACGTACACAGACAGCTTAGATTCTACTTGGACAGAGCCAAAGTTTTCAGGAAGACAGAGCAATTACTAGTGGCATATGCTGCAGGATCACAAGGAAAGGCTATCTCAACGCAGACTATTTCAAAGTGGATAGGCCACTGCATTCGTTTCTGCTACTTATACCATGGCAAGCCAGTGCCTAAGGGCATTAGGCCACATTCAGCCAGAGCTGCAGCCACTTCAGCAGCCTTTCTCAGGGGAGTACCAACCAAAGACATATTTGAGGCTGCTACTTGGAGTTCAGTGCACACCTTTACAAAGCACCATCACTTGCCACTCTACTCTAAATCCAGGGCAGGCTTTGCCACTGCAATTCTGCAGGGCCTCATAGCCGCTCCTAATGCTGTTTAGCTCCAGCCTCCCAAACATAGCTTTGGGACTCTACCCAAATGTAATGACTGCAACAGTGAAACACGAAGAACAGAGTACAGTTGTGTACACTTACCATAAATGTAGATGTTCGAGTGTATTCACTGTTGCAGTCCAGGTTACCCACCCGCCATCCCCCTTTTTTCTCTGCTGGAACTTATCTTTCCTTCTCTGTTTTATACAACCTATGTGGTGTATTTGCTTGTAGATGAAGGTAAAGTTTATATTGGTGCATTTATTATATATATATATATATATATATATATATATATATATATATATATATATATATAAATTTTGGCTACCCTTTTAGGGGCCACCTGACATCTGGGGCAAGAAAAACTGAAGAAAATGGCGTTGGTTACTTCTTTTATACCCCTGACGACCTGACGTCAGGGAAGGGGCGACAGCAGCCGACGCAGGACCCAAGACTTTGGAATTCAGGCCAGCTGAGGGCAACCTGCCAGCAGGATTACCCAAATGTAATGACTGCAACAGTGAATACACTCTAATATCTACATTTATGGTAAGTGTACACAACTGTACTTTCCAGTGGCATTCACCATTGCAGATTGGAGACAGTATACACATTGCCTAGTCTGAAGAAGGAAAGATGCTGGAGTTACAGTGGGTACTAATGCACTTTTTTGTGTTTTCCACAGATGAAGATGTCATACTCTGTGTAAAAACAGGGGATTCCTTACTGTGCAACAATTTCAGATTCTAGTTGTACTAGTTACAGTGTGAAATGTGATTTCACATGACAGCTTGGATTGTAGGTTCATATATATATGCACTAGGCAATCAATCTGCAGACAGTTATAAGGCTGGCCAAAAACACCATTCACAAATTCGCTCCATCCTCAAAGAGGACAAGACAGACCAGTGGAGAATTTGAGGCTGCCCATCCAATTGTCTAGGTTTACCTTGAAGGTGGTAAGGGTGCTACTCTGACGTGCAGAGGAAGTTTGTTCCAGAATTGAGAGGTACGTTGGTTTCCTCCTGCTGGTGTGGGAGCTGTTAAATACAGACAGTAAGTCCGCAATATAATTCTCTCAATAAGCCCATCTACACCTTAGATGTACAATTCATTCTAACACACCCACCGTCTTTTCTGTTTGCAGCTAACTCCCCGAAATTTCTGCCTTCTTCGAAGTTTCCAGCCAGCTGCTAACTTACACAGTTCCATTTAGCATGCAGGACTGTGCACAGGTCACTTTAAAAGGCCAGTAAAAGTAATTGTTTTTAATGCTTGTACCATATTGTTGAATCTTCCCTTAGTGCAGCCTGCCATTGTTTAAGATAACTATTAGTAGAACACTGGAATTGTTTTGAAATTGAGCTGTTTATTTTTGTTGAGAAATGCAAACTCCTGTGAATGGGTACATTTTATTAACCCATGCAAAGGTGAATTAATAGAGCTAATGTAATTGATAATTGTCTCAATGATGTCTGTGCATGGTAAAATTATATTTAAAATACCAGTTTCAGGCACAGAAGGTTAACTAGTTGTAAATTGCTATGCAACTTGTAGTGTTGTGACTAAAAGTCTATAGGCACTGCCGCTTGATTACATCTGTTTATGTACTGTGTTGGAGTGCAGTTAAGATTTACAAGGAAGTAGTACTCCATTCACTGACTAACTTGCAATAGTAAGACCAATTCCCACTGTAAGATAATAAACACACACTTACCTCTATTACAGTGCGCAACTGTATGGAACTGTCATATTTATCTGCTTGCCCAGTGTAGATTTCTACCTTCTGTAAGTGAGACGTGTGCACAACTGAAAGAAAGTGAAATAATTTAATGCCCAAACACACCACAGCACATGTGATATATGTGCGAGAAGAAATATTTCTGTGGAAAAACTTATTCCTAGGAAAAACTGCCATACAGTAAATTACTTGACATTTACAGGCCATTAAACTTAATGTTGAACAAAGGCACAGAGTCCTGTATGTTTACTTCCATAATTTCTAACTTTTTAATTACTTTCACGTCCCCTGCGAGCATCCATACTCTGCCCCCAGTACACTGAGACAATAATACAGCTTTACAATTTCCTCAGGCTGCAGACATATACTACTACTCTTTCTAAACATTGTTTTTGTAAATCAATGACATTTTATTTTAAATACATTTTAAAGGCAGAAGAACCCTGTATAACAGTTACCTGTGTGATGACTCAGTTTGTCTTCTGCATACTGAGTATGCCCACCATGATAACCTTCTCTTAGTGCTACTGCCTGCTACTGTACCATCCCACCCTCAATTTCTCAGCCCCCACCTATTCCATTTATAGAACCTGAATGCCACCTACTTGCCACCTCTTTTAAAGCCATGCACATAACTACAGACATTCTCCAGTCACATTTAATCACATCTCTAATACTCCAGTCAAGCAGACCTTAAGCTAAACCTCCCCCTTTTTCCTCTCCTACCCTCCTGTTCCTTCCAGAACTCTCCTTTTTCTTTTACACACCCACCCAATACTACCCTCACTCTTAGTTTTAAGTTATCCTTTTCCTCTTACCGTTACATCATTTCCCTTCTAAACCACTCCTTAGTTTTAACATATAATGCCCCACATAAAATCCTCTTAACAGGTACCTTACCTGATACCTTATGTGATCAGCTAGCCATTGCAGTAAGGCATCATAAACCTAATCAAAAACAGCGTTTGTACCATCTTCCTCATAACCTCTCCTTTAGTAAAAAAAACAAATTATTGTAGCACTAAAATCAATCCACTGGCAGGCTCTTTGAATGCTTCCACTTTATGAAGCTGTACATTTGTTCAGGCCAAGTCTCCTTAACATACTAAATGAACTAGCCCGAGTAAGAATCAAAAGAATTGAAATGAATCCAGTACTCTGGATTTCAAAAAGTACTAAACTGCTCATGAAAGAGAGAGAGAGAGAGAGAGAGAGAGAGAGTAATGGACAGCCTGGAAAAACTTTCATTTAGGATTCCTCCATCTCTTTTTCTTCATCTATATATTGCCCTTCCCTGTCAGGAACTGATATCAATCACTAGCCTGCAATTCCACATTTATCTAATTATTAGTTCCCAGTACCTTGGTTCCTTAGCCATCTTCTTCCAGTAAATTCTACCCTCATCTTGTCTATTATCTGTACCCATAATTGCAGTCATCCGTCTCCGCAGAAACTCCTTTCTCCATTCCCATATTGGCTTAGTTCTTAGTATACTTTCTGCTACTTTATGATTATAATATTCTGTATGACTGTTTTTTCTTAAGGATCTGCATCCAACATCCCATTCTTTCCTTATTTTTTGAATAACTCCCCCAACTTTATCATCATCACTACCATCACTTTCTACTTTGAACTGTAGCTTTCTGCTAGTGTTACGTGCAAGAGCCTCAACTGTGTAGCTCTAAAATATCCCTTCAAATCAGGTAATCGTAAACCTTCTTGTTCTGTTGGGAGGATCAGCTTATCCCATTTGACTCTTGCCCTCTTTTCCTCCCAAATAAAATCTTTCAATTCTTTATTAATTACTATCCACAACTTCTCCATTGGTTGATAAAAAAATATGCCTGACCTGTGTATAAAATTGAAGGGACTAACAACATATTTACTGCTTGTATTGTGTTATCCATATCCATAGGGAAGAGCTTCCAGTTTCTCAGTTTTTGTATTAACTTTTTAGTCTCTTCCTACATATCCTTAGCTGCCGTAACTGAATCCTTTTTAATCCCTATTCCTAAATACTTTATCATATCTCCACAAATGTGGGTATTGCTGGACCAATTCATGTGTGGGTACATAGTTTATGGCTATAGCCTTCATTTTATTTTCATTAACTACTCTAAACCTTTGTGTGTTAACTCTTTCTCTTCTGTATTACTACTCTCCTTCTGTAACAATCTGAATTTATATTTATGATTCTGTTCTTTGAATGAAAAGTATTTATTTTGTATCTTTACTGCATAATATCAATATATTTCAAAATTAACATTGTACCAACACCCCTGACCTATGTTATGTATATGTACTTTTGAACTAATTTTGTATTTTTGTGTGTTACTATATTAATGTATATATATTTCGGGTCTATATCAGATTACCGAATGCTTAAAAAAGCAAATGGTGATTAATTGACCCTATGTAAGTGAAAGCTTACAATGTCGAAGTGTCAGAACAGCATTTTTTTTCCAAGGGGAAAACGATCGCTGTTCCAACAAAAAAAATAAAATAAAAAACAATTTCAAACATTACATTAAGTGGGGGGCTTCACCCCCCCTACTTAAATATACCAACTCCAAGACTGCACTACAGTGCCAAAAACAGCAAAGTACCGAAGCAGCCAAGCAAATTATTTCCCAGAGAAAGAATTCGCTTAACAGCCGCTTCGATATTTTGCGTTTTCAGCCTTTTATGTTCGACCAAGACGCATTTGAAAGAATGCATCTTCGGTCTTGTAATATACACCCTATATTTCTATATTAATCTTGTATATTCTGTTGATTTATTTGTATATAGTGGAGCTTTTCTCCCCGGGCCTCCACTGAAAAATGGATGTTCTTCGTGTTTCACTGTTGCAGTCATCACATTTGGGTTATCTGCCTACAGGTAGCCCTCAGTCGGCCCGAATACCAGAGTCTTGGGATTTCTGCATCGGATGCTGTCGCTTCTTCCATGATGTCATGTCGTCAGGGGTATAAAACATGCAGCCAACACCATTACATCAGCTTTTCCTGCTGTGCAGTGTCTGAAGCAGAAGCAGTTCGCAAGTGCCAGTCGGCCGCCTACTGAAATTTTCATTTTTCGAGTTTCAGACCTGAAGTCTTCTAAAAGATAAGTACCCCATTGGGGATCCTTTTTTTCTTGCTCTAACCAATGTCAGAAAAAGTTGTTAATTGTCTTGCCTGTGGAAAGCAAATACCTCACAGAGATTTGCATTCTTACTGCATCACCTGTTTAGGCCTAGACCACGACGTTCCTCACTGTCAGTTTTGTGCCTTGTTCAATGCCCGAACTATTCGTCGTCAG
This sequence comes from Protopterus annectens, assembly GCF_019279795.1. Lineage (NCBI taxonomy): Eukaryota > Metazoa > Chordata > Ceratodontiformes > Protopteridae > Protopterus > Protopterus annectens. The sequence goes on from NC_056743.1 coordinate 968,166,288, forward strand.
GCTATTTTGTCACTAAATTCTTTCTCGCTCATTCTCTGTATTCCAAAATGTCTTCGATAAGCCATCCGACTGCCGATCTTCCGAAAAAATGTAAGGATAAAGACAGAGACAGACCGCATAGGTCCAAAACTGCCGACGACGCTTCTGTTAAGCTAGTCACCAGTCCGCTGGTACTCAGTGAGGTGCTCTTGCAGCCCCTGATACCCGCTTCTACAGATTCGCAGGCCTCTGCTGAGACCCATTCGGAGTCTGGTATGCTGCAACATGCTTCTTCGACTATGAAACCTGCGGATGTCTCTACCTTGGATGGGTCTGGAACCTCTGTGCAGGCACCGGCGTCTGAGGGTGTATTCAGGCCTTCTGATTTTCATATTAAACCAATGACTTTGTTTCAAACCAAAAATGCCAAATTTCTCAGGCCCAGAGTTTGCACTGCGTCTAGGAAACCGGCGACCAAAGCGCATTCTCAGGCCCACATGCCTCAGAAACAAATACTTAGAATAGCTGAAGATCTCATTACTTTAATTAGGGGAAGCCAGCCTTCCCCCTCAAAAAGACCAAGAACTGATTGTCCTGATTCTTCAGATCATGAGTCTGTTGACTCTGATCCTTCTGATTACCAGGACATACCCTTATCTACCTATGAGGATTCTGATGCAGAGGATTCCATTCCCTCTGCTTCCCCACCAGAAGATTTTTCCTTTGGTGAAACCCTGCATACCCTTAGACAGCATTTCCGCTGGGAGTGCCAGGACTACCCACAGTCCAAAAAGAGACTCTGGGTATTTTTAAACTTGCCTCAGCACAGGTCTTTAGCCATCCCTCCTGTTCTGGAAATTATATATGTCTTCTTGGAATCCAGCCTTACCCCTGATACTTTGCCTCCAGCTCCCAGGAAACCTGACAGGTACTACAGAGTACCTGAGTCCCACAAATTCCTCTTTAAGAATCCTACTGCAGATCCAGAGACCATTCCTCAGGGAACTAAAGGCACTAAGGCTACAACAGCCAAAAACTCTACCCCTTCAGACAGGGACTCTTGGGCTTTAGACAGATTGGGTACGAAGGTATGCACCTCTGCTACTCTTGCCATCAGGGTTTTAAACTGCCGGTTTCATATATTAAAGTATCAGCAACATATTATGGAGCTAATTAAACAGAAAATGATGTTGATTCCTGATTGTGCAGAACATAAAGATTTACAAGAGTTAATGCATTCTGCAAACCAAGTTGGAAAACATACTTTGCAATGTGGTTTTGATGCCTTAGAAGCATCTTGCAGAGCTGCTGTCACTGGGTCTGTTCTTAGAAGGCATGCTTGGCTTAAGGAACAAATCTTGCCAGACCATGTCAAAGCAAAATTACTAGATGCACCATTAAACCAAGAACGCCTGTTTGGCAATAAAGCAGAAGAGGTCCTCAAAAAAATGGAGGAAAAAGCTAAATCTATGCAAACTGTTAAAGATTTCCTACAGGTACAACCACCTAGATTCAGTAAGCATTGGCCTTCTAAAAACTGGCCCTTTCCAGTCCCTCACAGACCTCCTCAGTCCAAACCCAGGGGCAGCAGACCACCAAGATTACAGTCTCAGGCTATGCACAGATGTAAGCAATGGAGTGCTCCCACCGCTAAAACAGAGAGTAGTAAGTCACCATTCTATGGTAAAATCTCAGTGACCTATCCTTAACCCTTCCAAGCCATCCCCAAGTACTTTCACCCTTAGGAGGAAAACATGCCCTGCATGCAAAAAACCGGGAGTACATCACCCATTAGAAATGGGTCTTGAACATTGTATCCCAAGGATACAGATTTTACTTCCACTCACTGCCAACCCCAAGCGGATGGCCAAACCTCCCCCCAAACCAGTGGGCAGAGGCCCAAAAGCAAATACTTTTTCTTCTCAGCATCAAGGCTATTCAGCCAATCCCAGCAGAGCAAAGGGGACAAGGTTTTTACTCCAGACTGTTTCCGGTACGCAGAAAGGAAAACTCTTGGCACCCTATCCTGGATCTGTCTATTCTCAACACCTTCCTGGTTGTTCCAAGGTTCAAAATGCTTACTCTTCAACAGCTGCTTTCTATGCTAGCCAAAGACTCCTGGCTAGCCACCCTAGACTTAAAAGAAGCTTATCTGTACATCCCCATAAGGGAATCTTGTAGGAAATATCTACGTTTCAGAGCAGGCTCTATGCACTATCAGTTCTCTGCACTTCCCTTTGGATTATCTACTGCGCCCAGGGTATTCACAAAATGCCTAGCTCCAGCCATTGCATATTGCAGGCAGAGAAAATTTCAAATTTATCCATAACTGGACGATTGCCTGATTCAAGCGGACAGTCAGGAATTGCTACTACAGCACCTGACATTTGTAAAGAGACTTCTAACTTCACTCGGGTACACCATCAACCAAAAGAAATCACATCTGGTACCCAGCCAACAGATTATATTCCTGGGAGCAAGCTTGAACACAGCTTCCCAAATGGCATTCCTCACTCCAGAAAAACAAATGTATTTGACAAACTACTTCAATCTTCTGGTCACCAAAACCCAGCTATCTGCAAGAAAAATACTGCAAGCCCTAGGGTTCATGGCCTCTTGCAGTCTACTAATTCCATATGCAAGACTGCATATGAGGAAACTTCAATGATACTTAAAAAGTCTCTGGTGTCAACAACAGAAACATCAGACTTTGCATGGGGGGCTCACATGGCAGGACAATGCATTCAAGGCAAATGGAGCCCAAAGCAAATGCACCTGAATATCAATCAAAAAGAAATGTTAGCTGTACAGAATGCTCTGACAGCCTTCAAATGCATTATTCTTCCATGGCAACTATTGATAAAGACAGACAACACCACAGTTATGTGGTACAAAAACAAGCAGGGGGGAACCCATTCCTACCCACTCTGCAGATTAGCTATTGCTCTGTGGAACACAGCCTTGAGCAATCAAGTGCACCTGCAAGCTCCGTTCCTGCCAGGCAAACTATATTCACTGGCAGATGACTTGAGCAGAAATCTAATGGACCCACACGAGTGGAAACTGGAACCCAAAATATTCAAGCTTCTGATCCACAGGTGGGGGGCACCAGAGGTGGACCTCTTTGCTTCCCCTCAGAACTATCAATTGAGAAACTATTGCACCAGAATTACCCACAGCCAAGCATGGAAAGTGGATGCTCTGTCCTACACATGGGAAAACCTCTCAATCTATGCCTTTCCCCCTCTGACCCTCCTATCGAAGATTCTACTAAAGATCAAACAGGATAAGCAAGGACAACCCTGATTGCACCGGACTGGCCATGCCAGCACTGGTACTCACTTTTGTGCAGTCTGACAGTAGTGCCACCATGTCACCTGCCTCAGACCCCTTCCCTGCTGTCCCAGCAGGAAGGCCAGATTTTGCATCCTCCGCTACAGACCCTGAACCTAGCAGCCTGGCTCATCCACTGAACTCATCACCAGCAACCCTCAGTAAACAGGTGCTGGATGTCATCCTTGAGGCAAAGAGGCCTAGTACTAGAAAATCCTATTTGGAAAAGTGGAAATGATACTGTTCTTGGAGCCAGTCTCGGGGAATGGACACAAATGTGCCCAGCTTACCTCATATACTAGATTACTTAACAGAAATGTTCCACAAAGGCCTATCCTTCTCTTCTATTAAAATTCTTGCCTCTGCCATCTCAGCTCATTATAAAACTGAGCCACCCCTCTTCTTTCATCCTCTGGTCAAAGAGTTCCTGAGAGGAGCCAAACATTTAAGACCCCACCCCCAGAAGAGCTCCCACTCCAGCCTGCGACCTTAACTTTGTATTGAAAAAGCTCACGCTTCCACCCTTTGAACCTGCTGCTACAGCAGAGTTAAAATTCCTCTCCTGGAAAACAGCTTTACTTCTAGCCATCACTTCAGCAAGAAGAGTGTCTGAATTGCAGGCCCTTATGGCCGTAGAACCTTCATTATCTTCCATGCAGACAGGGTTTCCCTCAGGACTAACCCATCATTTATGCCTAAGGTGGTATCTAGTGTGGCTTTAAACCAATCCATTCAATTTTTTTCCCTAATCCTGAGAATAAAGGGGGAGAGGATCCTGCACTCCCTGGACATGCACAGGCAGCTTAGGTTCTATCTGGACAGGACTAAACCTTTCAGAAAATCTGACCAGCGGCTAGTCAGCTTTGCTACAGGGGCAGAGGGCAAGGCCATTTCAAAGCAAACCATTTCTAAATGGATAACACACTGCATCCATTTCTGCTACAAACACCATGGGAAACCTACCCCACAGGGGATCAAAACACATTCTACTAGGGCTACATCAGCCTCTACAGCATTACCCCACAGGGGATCAAAACACATTCCACTAGGGCTACATCAACCTCTACTGCATTTCTTAGCGGGGTCCCTACCAGGGACATCCTGGAAGCTGCAACCTGGAGCTCTGTACACACTTTCACCAAGCATTGCCACTTGCATATCTTATCTAAATCCAGAGCTGGATTTGCCACATCAGTCTTACAGAGCCTGCTTGCCAGCCTTAATGCTTCTTGACTGCCTCCACCCATCCTCAGCTTTGGGAATCAACCCAAATGTGATGACTGCAACAGTGAAGCACGAAGAACAGTACAGTTGTGTACACTTACCATAAATGTAGATATTCAAGTATATTCACTGTTGCAGCCCTGGTTACCCTCCCTCCAGCCTCCTGACTTCTCTATACTTCTACCTATCCTTTTTGTTTGTTCATATCTTATATCATTGGTATTTGCTGGGGGGGGTTCCACACCATGTAATTGCTTCCTATTTTGGGGGCTCCTGACATCTGGGGCAAGAAAAACTGATGTAATGGCATCAGCTGCATGTTTTATACCCCTGATGACATGACGTCATGGAAGAAGCGACAGCATCCGACGCAGAAATCCCAAGACTCTGGTATTCAGGCCGACTGAGGGCTACTTGCAGGCAGATAACCCAAATGTGATGACTGCAACAGTGAATACACTCTAACATCTACATTTATGGTAAGTGTACACAACTGTACTTTTCTGGCCCAGTGGAGTTTCCTGGTCAACAAATGTCAATAAATAATAAATAAATATAATTAATTTTATATCCCCCAAAAAAACAGAGCTGTCTAAGAATATTCCACAGCACTGATATGTACTTTTTCTGGTTCCATCAGGTACAAAATACTATCATCTGCAAATAAAGATAAAGTTTCTTAAACACCATACCAGTTATATCCTTGTCCTTTATTTTCTCTGTCAATGGTTCTAAATATAACACAAATAAAGGGGAAAGAGGACAGCACTGCCTTGTTCCTCTGTTCAGACACAACTTAACAGAGAGGAACCCTTCCACTTTGAATTTTTTCCTCCGATCTCTCATATGTTGTTGTTTGTCTTTTGGCTTTTTCCCAGTAAGGGGTTGCCAGCGGAACTCCGGTCTGCTAATGATTGGCAGTAGATTTTTATGAAACGCAGAGGTGCCAGCTCGATGCCCAACCTTCAATGAAGGTTTACCTATTTACACACGCATGTCTTTCGAATGCTACCCAACCGCGGGGAGAACATGCAGACTCCACACAGAAGGCACTCCCAAGCCACGCCGAGAATCGAACGAGAGAACCTCTTGCTGTGAGGTAACAACGCTACCGCCGTACCACCTCGACCTCCCTCTGTATCCTTCTAATTTTACTTTATTGAATCAGGAAATGCAAATGCTTCCATTGTCCTACTCATAAAATCCCAGCTTACTCAGTTGATTGCTTCCTCTGCAACAAGACCTACCAATTACAGACACAGTAAGGCGTTCATAGTTCATAGTTCATAGTTCATAGTTTAGTACTAAGCTAACTGCCCTTGTGAGCCATTTTAAGCCTAGCCAATTATCCCTTCTGAGACTCAAACCCTGCACCTTGTGTTTGGCTGCCAAAAAAATCAATCACTTGAAAATGGAAATCAAAGTCTAAGCCAGAAGTATTGAATGATATAAATGAGATAAAAGAACTGGAAAGGGGTATCTTTAGAAAAGGGAAGGAGCAAATAACATAGAAATAAATGGAAATTGTGGGAATGATACATGCAAAATAATGTTCAGGAGGAATGAGGTTTAAGGGAAGGCAGGAATTCAGCAATTTATTTAATGTTGAACTGATGATAATTCCAAAAAAGAGGAAAAGATGTGCTGTATAATGTATGTACTGGAAAAATGTTACTATGTTTTTTCTTTTCTGTTAATGTATGTCTGCCTGTGGCTTAAGCGATCATTTGATAAAGGTGTTTACAAAAACAAAAACTAGATGAACTGCAAAAAAGAAAAAAAAAAGACGGGAGTTTTTCTTTTTTTAATTACTTGTTAATTACTTCAAAAAGGTCTCACAGAGACAGATAACTGGTGCCAGTGCCATGGTTTAAAGCTAAATGCCAAAAAATGTATAGTCATACCCTTGGGCAACCATGTGCCCACAAATTTCCACATAGGCGGAAACCCATTAAGTACAGAGAAAGTTATTAGGGACCTGGGGACCCAAGTTGATAGCAATCTCTCCTTTGAAAACAAACCACATTGCCAAAGTGGTTAGAAAGACCTTCTACATAGCCCACCTCATCACAAAGGGTTTCACATCTAGATCAAGAGAGGTAATCGTGCCCCTGTATTCATCCCTCATCAGGCCCATCATAGAATATAATGCCCTTTTGGGATGTACCTTACCCGACACCTGCAGCAATTAGAAAGACCCCAAAAGTATCTCACCAAGAGGATCAAGGGTCTCAAACAGATGCCATATGCTGCTCGGTTAAAAAAAACTCCAGCTCTACTCAGTTGCATACCACCTACTTCGAGGCGATCTATGCCTGACATACAAAGCTATGTCAAATCCAGAATTAATGGACATGCTCCACCTCAGTAAATCTAAATCCCTTAGAGCCACACTCGAGGGACTTGAACCTCAGCACAGAAATAAATAGAACTTGCTGGAGGGACAGGTTCATAACCCAGAGGCTCCCTTCACTCTGGAATAGAATTCCAGTTCATGTGAGGCAGAGCACCTCACTGAATCTTTTCAAGAAGAATCTCGATAGGTGGATGGGGGATTGTAGGTTTGTCCCAGGGATTACTCCCATGTCACTATTAGACAGAGGCACAGTAAACTAAACCTTAAAAAGGGCACAGTATACTCAAATCAAGGGGTGGCGTAAGTCATACAGAATCGGGCTAGGCTTATAATTGCCCCAGGGCAGATAGCCTAGTATGAACCTATGAACCTATCTGTGTATGGATCCCTGTCATATGACCGAATTTTCAAAACTTTGAAATTCATATGAGACCATATGATCAAAGTGTTGAAACACTGAATATTTTGAATGGAGATTGCGGTACAGTGCAGATAGGGAAATTTGTCCTTTTCCTCACTGTAGTGCAATCCCGGAGTTGGTATATTTAATTTGCAGGGGGTGTGGAGGGTGCAAGCATGGGGGTTGCCCCCATGAAAAAAATTAAAAAAAAAAAACATTTTTACATATATTTCTTTTATGTTCGATGTTTCAAAACTTTGATCATATGGTATTGACCATATGAATTTTGAAGTTTTGAAACTTCGATCACATGTTAGGGATCCTTGTGTGTGTGTGTGTGTGTGTGTGTGTGTGTGTGTGTGTGTGTGTGTGTGTGTGTGTGTGTGTGTGTGTGTGTGTGTGTGTGTATATATCTATATGGGTCTACTTGGTAACAACGAAACCCAGAACACCGAGACAAAAACAACGAAACCCCAGAACACCAAAAACCACGTAACTTTACAACACACAAAAACACACACACAACTGCCCCACACTACCAAACTCAACACCCTACACTAGTGATAGGTAGGGGGGCAAGCCCCCCTACTTTAATATTCTAACTCCAAGATTGCACAAACAGACACACAAGGCAAACTCACACCAACACAGTACAGTCCCTCACACACCACAGTCACAACACACACTTACACACAGCAATTCCCGTCAAAACTCACACATACACACTTACCTACAGCAGAACACCAAAAGCGCTAATTCAAATTCTCGCAACATTGGGATTTTGAATTCCGTGCTTTTCAGTGTTCTGGGGTTTTGTTGTTTTCGTCTCGCTGTTCTGGGTTTCAGCCTTCTGGTCTTTTGTTCTATTTTTTTGGTATCACATATACTGATAATTCCAAGCAGCTTCTTCACAAACAGTGTATGAAATTTAACTTGGGAGAAGGTCTAAAAGAACAGGATACATTATCATGCCTCAAGCTGTGCATTCAGACAATGGTGAGATATGATGATATGCCTTTAGTGTCCTTACTTTAAACACCCAAAGCATGTATGCTTCATTTAAAAGAGTTCATATGTTTTCTGTGACACTGAAGTGCAAACATATAGACATCTAAAAATATTATTTCATTATTTACATTTCAATTTTCAACAGCAGTTGTTTCCAGTACGTAGGCGAATGTGTGATGACGCAAGAGAACAGTTAAGTGAGGAACATTTTTGTGACGAGTATATAGAGTAGCCTTTTAGAGGAGTTTGTCTTAGAATCTTTAAAGAAATTTAGTTGTAGGTGAAGGAATTTGACAAGATAGATGGCCCAGTTGAATCACATTATTTTCTGTGGAAGGTTGTTTGACTTTTCAACTATTCTTGTATGCAGTCAGTGAAATACAGTTGCAACATATTAGTTCAGTTTCTTGTTCACTTTTTTGAATTCTCCAAGAAGGTTTTTTTTCCTCAAGAAAGCCAGCCTCTAGACTGTGTGTCCAAAATTCAAAATTTCATTAACAAACTGTAGCAGTTGAAGTGGGCCCCAACATACTATCATGATCTAGTTTTAGTGTTTTCCTTTCCCTTTCCCAAAACCATTTCAAGCTCCCTTTTATACAAGTCATGTTAGACATAAGACAACAGTGTACACACTTTCTGTAGCAGGAGTGCTTGCATTTTATTTCTGAATGACCATCACATACAGCTATTTTAAAGCCTGTTTTACGCAATTTTGTAACTCCAGCTAAAGAAAGCTGAATTACAGGCTTTTGTAAGGTTTACCATTTTCTAGTCCTATGTAGTGAGCACTGAAAGACCCTACCCCACACACTTCCTGAGTTGTCAAAGCTAGCACTGCAATCCAAGAGTTGTTAATAAGAACTTCAGAGAACTTGTGTCTGCTATTCACCAGTGTCTACAGCAGTTGAAAGATGATTTTTTGTTATCCTCAATGTTGGAGAAATATGCTAACCTTTTTTTATTTTTTATTTTGCTTTAGTTTGATGGATTTGTCCAACAGAGTTTAGTAAAAAAATCCATTATCAGTGGAGACCTAGAAAGAGAGAGAGAAGCTCCAACATATTACAAACATTTTTAAACATTCGTAATACACATAAATGGATACTAAGCAATATACATTAATGATCGCACATACATTTGTTAATTAGATTACATTCATATGAAATAAGCTCATAGGTGTTTTCTAGGTTAATGACCACAAGGGCCTTTTTAAACTTAGCCATGCATCCCAAATTTCTGACAAGTTCTGGTACCCTTGATAAGTATAAGCAGGATCTTGGGAGATTAAACATTTACAAGCGGGGGCCGGGGAGTTGAACCATGTACAGGTTGCCTGTGTCCATTAGAGACATAGTTGCCAAACCAGGGATGAATTTCCTGTTCCCCCATCCAATTGTCCAAGTTGCACTTGAATTGGGTTTGGGAGGAACTCTGCTTCACATGGATGGGAAGTCTGTTCCAGAGGTGGGGTAGTCTCTGGGATACATACCTGTCTCTCCAGCAGGTCCTATTTATATCACAGGAAAGGTTTAAGCCTTTAGAAAGGGTAATTCTGGTGCTGTTTGTTTTGTGGATATGCAGGAGGTCCATCAAAGTGAGGTCTGACAATACCCTGAATGCCAGACCTACATCTCCCCTCAAAAGCCTATAGGAGACAGAATACAGGGATATGGCCTCAAGGCGGTCTGCATAGAACATTTTATGTAAGTCCTGTATTTTAGTGAGGAACCTCTGTGGACTATTTGTGTATATACTTTATACTGTAATGTTTTCCTTTACGCATTTAGTAGATATTTAACATTGAGCAATTGATGAGGTGTATTAGTGAGCGTATCACGTAGATAATAGATCTTGTGATTACTAGAAATTCAAAGAAATGAAGTGAGGGAAGGAACTCAGTAGGGCAGAAAATGTTCATATTATAATTAAGATTTGGGGTATAATGTGGTTATAAATTCAAAGAAATCAAAACAAAACTGAAAAATCACTGTTATCAGCCAACTAACTGAATAAGTGCCTGTAAGAGATGAGATTAACAAAGATCAACAGAGCATGCAATGAATTAGTGGTCAAATGGCCAAAAGACAACAAGAGGACTTGAGAGGCTGCAATTTATTGTCTTGGCTCAGGAAACCATAGCTACAAGTAATTGTGTCATCCAGTCAGAGAAGATGCTACACTTTTTTACTTGACCCTCTGTCTACTTATTCTGCGTTTTTTCTCCACCTGGTAACTGACAGGTTACTTCAGGTATCCATCAGTGACTGATGGAAAAGATGTTATAAGGGTAGTTTTAGTTGAGAAGCTATTTTATAATAACATCCAACTACCTGCACTTGCTGGAAGGAACGGTTGCATTTTTTTGTTATTAGGGAATCGAATTTTACTTTATGGAAGATTATTGGACAAAAGTTCTCTTGATAATGTCCATTGTGCCCTTTGCTTGGCTTGACTGGCCTGTATTATGGTCAAGTAGGTCATGACATATGCTCCTAAGGAGACTCAGTAATAAAATAGTTCAAATTATAGTTTGTAGGCTTTAGTGAAAACTCTCATAACACACTTGTAAAACATGCACCTACTGAATCAAAGGCAGAAGTGTAGATACGGATTAGTCCCAGCCCATGAATTTTGTGCTCAGTACATTATTATGCTGTCCCCAGCTGTACACTCACTCTAGCATGCCAGATGGGCAACCAGTTCAGTGAACACAATAGCTTTTAGCTGACATAACTTTATGGCATGACAATGTTATTTGGTACAGTGGAGAAAGTCGTACAAAATTTGTGGATTTGCAGTTTGTTTGCAGCCCTTTTTTACATATGCATTTGTCAAAGTGAAGCTGGATGTTGAAAATGCAGACTTTGATCTTTTACTGATATTTCAATCCGTGTAGGCAAGGTGTACAGACATGCAGATGGGTGTATTTTTAAGGATGTAGGTTTATTGTAAACTACAGATCAAGCGCTTTTGTCACATGGACTTATCAGAATCTGATGAACTCCATGTGACAAAAGAGCTTGGAGTTTACAGTAAACTTTGGTGAAACGACGGTTCTGTTTTTTATCCATTCCTTCTTTGGTTATTAGTTAAAATTCTGAAGTGCATTGCTAAATAGTGGATTCTAAGAATGTAGGTTGTCAAATACAGTGACAGATCTCAGATGTAAAGTTGCATGCAAAAGGATACAGGCTTTATTTTGATCAGGCAAAGTTTAAAAGACACTTGCAGGTAGAATTTAATTCCATTTGTAGGATAGTTTGCACATGGTGTTTAGGGTGTCATGTCAGACTTAAATTAAACACGCAGTCTGTGACAGTTTGATTCAGCTTAAGAAATGCTCAAGTTATTTGGCTACAAAGAGACAAATGAGTCCTTCTGTCTTTTTTTTTTTTATAATAACACAAGATATACAGCCCTTAAATGGACCTCAGTATAACAGAAGTCATATGTTCACCAAAAGTATTGTGGGTGAATGTAAACCGCACTTGGCAATTGGAGTACATGTGACTTTTGCTTAAGACACTTGGCAGTTATTACAAAATGTACTAGCATAACCTCCTGAACTTCTGGTTCTCTTGATACATAAGTCATGATAGCCAAGAAAATACTTTATCAAACATTATTAAATGTAAGGCTGGATTAACTGGAACGTTTTAAAGTATGTCAGTGCTGATGTAAAACACTATTATGTATTTGTATTTAAACTAGAATAGTTATTTAAAAATAGAAAAGCAATACTGCAGACACTGTGCTTCAATGTAGTCTTTAGGATGGCATGGGCCCAAATGCATCACAGTGAAGGCAGATGATCTTGGGTTGTGACACCATTCGATATGCACTTTTATGGTGCAGCTGATTTGTGCATATCTGTAACATTCAGTCTGTTCAGATGTTTAAAAGGCAACACTGAAGCATGCACCTTTAACAATACAGCATATACTTGTGCCCCACATACTGACGGCCACAAAAAATTTAAATTATTTATTACATACCATACCTCTCAACCTCTTGAGCAAGAAATCTGGAAAGCCATAAATAAAAGAGGAACAAAGGCCCAAAATAGGGACAAATTTTCAGTACTGCTCTTACAAATTTAGAGAGTTGATAGAATAGCAAGTTTTGCATTAGCATGAATTTTCTGAAGGGTATGAAGTCTGAAACTCAAATGTCTGTCATTATTTTCTGTCTTCTGTCTTTAATGATTTGCCACTGATTTGCCAGAAAAACATAATTTTATGAAAAATGGACCAAAAATATGAGGCAAAAATCTGGACATTCTATGAAAATCTGTACATTTGAGAGGTATGTTACATACTGTAGCTACTATATGAATTTAAATTCATACCCATAAACTTATTGATAAAAACAATGATATGGTAGTAACATAACCACATTGACAAGTACGCCCCTAAGAGTTGAACCAGTTGTTCATGATTTGGGAACTTATGTGAACAGTGACTAACCTTTGACCAACATGTCTATTGTTGTAAGAAAGTCCTTCTATCTTTACTCCATATCAGTAAGTCAAATGGCATCAAAAATACTCAGTCTCAGGATCTAAACCTTTTCTGCAACATCAACAGAACGGTTTGGAAGGACAGGTGTATTGCACAGAGGATATCGCTGCTACTGAACAGACTTCCCATCCACATGAATCAAAGTTTGTCCATGTCCATTTTCAAGTGTAATTTAGATCTATGGATGGGAAAGAGAAAATTACCCCAGGACTGCTACCTTTACTAATAATAGATAGACTCATCTCCTAAATGGTTTATCCTATGCATGAGCCCCCCCCCCCCCCCCCCCCCATTATCTGTGGTATGATCCCAGTTATTCTGATTAGGGCTAATATATATGTAATTATCAACTATAGGATGGGTAAAACCAATCTATAACCAAATGGGATAGGTTATTTGGAGCATAAAAATGGGAAACTGGCTAGGCTTAAAATGGCCCACAATTTACTTACCTATGAACTGATTTGGTATGTACCCGTAAACAAGTCTGATATTGAGAGGAACATAAGTAAATCTAGGAGGAGCCAGGATAAATCAGAGGGGGAAACTCATAGCATTATGCCTAAGTCATAAAAGTTGACAGGGTGTATACCAGCCTACACTTGTTTTTTCCAGTTGCAGTTATATGGCATCACATGTTTTATAATAAATGTTTATAAGAATTTGTATAGTATCCTTCGTTTTATTTTGCCAAACAGTCCTAGATACAAGTAAAAAAATCTCCTGAATAATGTAGCTAGATAGAGAGAGAACAAAATGCTGATGTTCTTCATGTTTCACTGTTGCAGTCATTCCATTTGGGTTATCTGCTTGCAGGTAGCCCTCAGTCGGCCTGATTAACAAAGTCTTGGGTTCTGCGTCGGTTGCTGTCCCGTCTTCCATGGCGTCAGGTCTTCAGGGGTATAAAACATGCAGCTGACGCAATTACATCAGTCTTTCTTGCTGTGCGGTGCTCGTAGCAGAAGCAGTTCGCAAGTGCCGGTCGGCCGACTCCTGAAATTTTCGTTTTCGAACCAAAGTCTTCAACTAAAGCTAAGTACCCCGTTGGGGAAACTTTTTCTTGCTCCTTACCGATGTCAGTAAAAGCTAATAATTGCATTACTTGTGGAAAGCAAATACCTCCTAAAGATTTTCATTCGTACTGCATTCCTTGCCTAGGCCCTGACCACGACATACCTTGCTGTTGGTTTTGTGCTTTATTTAATCAGCGCACTATCCATCGTCGGTATATTTTCACCTCTAAATATTTAGATTCGTGGTTTAATTATCCAGAAATGTCATCGGTTAGCCATCCGACTACCGGGATTCTGAAAAAATGCAAAGATAAAGACAGAGACAGGCCGCCGAGGTCCAAAACGGCCGACGACGCTTCTCCTAAGCCAGTCGCCGGTTCGCCGGTACTCAGTGAGGCGCTTTCGCAGCCCCTGATACCCTCTACTTCTGATTTGCAGGCCTCTACTGAGACCCATTCGGAGTCCGGTATGCCGCGAGATGCTTCAACTATGGAACCCGCGGATGTCTCTACCTTGGATGGGTCCGGAGCTGCTGTGCAGGCACCGGCTTCTGAGGGTGTATTCAGGCCTATGGACTTGCATATTAAACTGACGCCTCCTTCTTCACTTAGGCCTAAATCTCAAACCATGCCTAAAAAACCGATGCCCAGGTCACATGCTCATGCCTCTTTGCCTAAAAAACAAATAAGAAAGGCTGAAGATCTAATAACTCTAATCAGGGGTAGCCACCCCCTTCTAAGAGGCCTAGGAATGAAGTTGTGTATGAATCTTCTGACCAGGATTCTGTTTTTTCTGATTCTTCGGATGATCTGAATTTGCCCTTATCTACTTATGAGGATTCTGATGCAGAGGACTCTATTCCCTCTGCTTCCCTTCCAGACTATTTTTCTTTTGGTGAAACCTTACATACTCGAGGGGAGCATTTCCACTGGGAAAGCCAGGATTTTTCTGATTCAGAAAAGAGGCTTAGGGATTTCTTACTCCTGCCTCAGCATAGGCCTTTAGCTATTCCTCCTGTACTAGACATTGTTGATGCTTTTTTGGAATCTAGTTTAGCCCCTGATTCCTTGCCTCCTGCTCCCAGAAAACCTGACAGATATTACAGGGTCCTTGAGTCACACAAGTTCCATTTTAAAAATCCTATTGCGGATCCAGAGACTATTTCACGGGGGCCCAAGGGCATTAAGGCTTCTACAAATGATGCTGACTTCACCAGCTGCTTCCTATAATAGGCAAAGATGCCTGGTTGGCAACACTATATTTAAAAGAAGCATACCTGCACATCCCAATCAGGGTATCTTGCAGAAGATACCTATGCTTCAAAGCAGGCTACACGCACTATCCGTTCTCTGCACTGCCCTTTGGTTT
This sequence comes from Protopterus annectens, assembly GCF_019279795.1. Lineage (NCBI taxonomy): Eukaryota > Metazoa > Chordata > Ceratodontiformes > Protopteridae > Protopterus > Protopterus annectens. Next base: position 968,181,489 of record NC_056743.1, read on the forward strand.
ATCTACTGCACCCAGGGGATTCACAAAGTGCCTAGCTCCAGTTAATGCATTTTGCAGGCAAAGAAATATTCAAATATACCCATACCTGGACGATTGTCTAATTCAGGCAGAAAGCATGACATACTTTTGGATCATCTGGCCTTTGTACAAAGGGTTCTAACTTGTCTGGGGTACACCATAAAAGAAAAGAAATCACACCTGGTACCCTGTCAACAAATTATATTCCTGGGAGCAAGCTTGAATACAACTTCCCAGATGGCTTACCTCACGCCAGAGAAACAAATTCATTTGACAACCTACTTCAAACAAGTGGCCACAAAAACCCTGCTATCTGCAAGACAAATCCTGCAAGCCTTGGGGTTCATGGCCTCCTGCATTCTTCTAATTCCATATGCAAGGCTGGATATGAGGAAACTACAGTGGTATCTAAAAAGCCTATGGTGTCAACATTCTCAGGATCTAGAAGCAATGATTCCTATCATACCTTGCCTATGCCTAGAGTTCCTTTGGTGGGCAGAGGCCTGCCACCAAAACACGGGACTACCTTTCACACCACCCCCTGCAGCCCAAACCCTAACAACAGATGCATCAGACTATGCATGGGGGGTTCACCTGGCAGGGAAGTGCATTCAGGGCAAATGGACCTGCATATCAATCAAAAAGAAATGTTAGCTGTACAGAATGCTCTGACAGCCTTCAAAGACAACATTCTTCCAGGACAACTAATAGTAAAGACGGACAACACCACGGTCATGTGGTACATAAGCAGGGGGGTACACATTCTTACCCCCTCTGCAGACTAGCCATGGCTTTATGGAACACGGCCTTGAGCTGCTAAGTGCACCTACAAGCTTAATTCCTGCCAGGAAAATTAAATACATTGACAGACGGACTAAGCAGAAACCTCATGGACCCACACGAGTGGAAACTGGAACCAAGGATTTTCAACATGTTGACAAGCAAATGGGGGAGCCCAGATACTGGTTTGCCTCTCCCCAGAACTACCAATTGGACAAATTTTGCACAAGGACTCCCCACAAATAAGCCTGGAAATTGGATGCTCTGTCCTTCAGCTGGAAAAACCTATCAGTCTGTGCCTTCCCCCCTCTGCCTCTGCTCTCCAAAGTACTACTAAAAATCAAACAGGACAAACCAAGGATGATTTTTATTGCTTCAGACTGGCCACGCCAACACTGATACCCCCTCCTGCGTAGTATGTCATGGTTATCCCCATGGCACCTGCCTCAGACTCCTTCCCTGTTGTCTCAGCAGGAGAACCAGATTCTGCACCCTCAGCTTCTAACACTGAACCTAGCAACCTGGCTAATTACCTAATCTCTCCTTTATCATCCCTCAGTAAACCTGTGATGGATATCATTTTAGAGGCAAGGAGGCCTAGTACTAGAAAATCTTATGCTGAAAAATGGAAAAGATGTGCCTGGAACCAATCTCAAGGAATGAGCACAGCAGTGCCCAATTTACCTCAGATTTTACAATACTTCACTGAGATGCTTCACAAGGGCCTGTCTTTTTCCTCCATTAAAATCCATGCCTCAGCCATTTCTGCTCATTATAACACAGAACCTCCCCTCTTCTCTCATCCACTGCTCAAGCAGTTCCTCAGAGGGGCCAAAAATTTGAGAACACACAGGAGAGCTCCAACCCCAGCCTGGGACCTTAACTTTGTTTTGGAGAAACTCACTCTACCTCCTTTCAAGCCAGCTGCTACTGCAGACTTAAAATTTCTTTCTTGGAAAATCGCTTTCCATTTAGCGATCACTTCAGCTAGAAAGGGTATCTGAATTACAGGCCTTTATGGCAGTGGAGCCTTTCATCATCTTTCATGCGGACAGGGTGTCCCTCAGAACCAATACATCCTTCATGCCCAAGGTGGTATCCCGTGTGGCTCTTAACCATCCATTCATTTGTCAACCTTCTTTCCCAATCCACAGAACAAAGGGGAACAGATACTGCATTCCTTAGGTGTGCACAGACAACTTAGATTCTACTTGGACAGGACTAAACCTCAAAGGAAATCTGAACAACTGCTGGTGGCATTTGCTGCAGGGGCACAGGGGAAGGCTATTTCAAAGCAAACCATTTCTAAATGGATAGGCCATTGCATTCATTTCTGCTATAAGCACTCCACCAGGGCTGCATCTACCTCTACAGCCTTTCTCGGAGACGTCCCTACCATGGACATCCTAGAAGCTGCTACCTGGAGTCTGTACATACTTTCACCAAGCATTATCATTTGCCAATTTTCTCTAAATCCAGAGCTGGCTTTGCCACTGCAGTCTTGCAGGGCCTTCTAGCTGGTCCAAATGCTATCTAAATTCCTCCTCCCAACCATAGCTTTGGGAATCTCCCCAAATGTAATGACTGCAACAGTGAAACACGAAGAACATAGTACAGTTGTGTACACTTACCATAAATGTAGATGTTCGAGTGTATTCACTGTTGCAGTCCTGGTTACTCTCCCTCCAGCCATCTAACTTATTTTGGCTATACCTCTACTTTCCTTTACTATGCTTAAAAGCTTTTTGGTGTATTTGCTTTTTTGTTGGAGGTATATCATTGTACTTTTATATTTAATTGCTTCCCATTAGGGGGGCACCTGACATCTGGGGCAAGAAAAACTAATGTAATGGCATTGGCTGCATGTTTTATACCCCTGACGACCTGACGTCATGGAAGAAGGGACAGCAAATGACGCAGGACCCAAGACTTTGTTAATCAGGCTGACTGAGGGCTACTTGCAAGCAGATAACCCAAATGTAATGACTGCAACAGTGAATATACCTGAACATCTACATTTATGGTAAGTGTACACAACTGTACTTTATGTAGTCTTGATGCATAAACCTCCTTACTTGTTGGTATTCCAGTGACACTTTTAAGGGAATATAGACAGTTGTTCACTTTATATCTAATTATTTTGGTGTAGATCACACTTGGGGGGGTGGGTATCATACCCAGATCTCTTACTAATGTAACACCAATTTTTTTTTGCTTGTTTTACTAGAAACCAGGGTCCACACGAATCTATAGATAAATGTGTGAATGACTTAAGGCATACATCTAAAGACCTGAGTATGGCAATTTTCTTGATGTATTGTTTGAAAGGCAGAACTGTTGAAGTGAGAACCAAACTACTGTCTGAAATGCAACTAACATTTGGAGGAAGCTGTGAATGTGTGTAAGAGTAGCAAAGTTAATCAAAGTTCAAATGACAGCACTTGCTGAAGATTTAGATTTGAGTAAAATTTAAGCTGCAGCAAAAGTCTGTTGATAGATAATTTGTTTGTGTCTTTTGGCTTTTCCCGGTTAAGGGTCGCCACAGCGGAACTCCGGTCCACTAATGATTGGCAGTTGATTTTTACATACCGGCTTGCCAGGCCTGACGCACAACCTTCAAAGAAGGTACACCCATTCACGCATGTCTCCACGCAGAAGACGCTTTAGCTGATAATCGAACCGGACAGCGTCTTACTGTGAGGCGACAACGCTACCGCAGCACCACCACCGTGGGTCCTCTGTTGATAGACAATATGAAGTCAAAAATTTGAAAATGAACTTGCAGTATGGCAGAAAAGGAAGCTTCAGTAATGTATGAGTTTTGAGGACACATTATTTTACAACATTATTGAGCACCATCTTTCTTACTCTAGATGTGGTTACCAGACAGGCAAAAGCTGTGTCTTCTTGCTGTTAACAGGGAGTTAAGCAAATATGGTCAGTTTAATAATTTCATCAAGTGTAGAAGTCTGAGAGAGTTAAAAATGTGTTTCCAAGTAGCTGAAGCCACTAGAACTGGTAACAGTGCAAGTGACAATGTGACCACCATTATAACGAAGTGTGATGCAAACAATAGTCTTGTGAGTGTAGTTGATTTGTGTGTTGCGAAAGTGTGCAAAATTTCTAACTGGGCTCAAAAATGCAGACAATATTTCAGTATAACAATTATTTGACTAAAAAGCTGTGCATAAGTAATACATTTCTCAAGTTTAAGACTGATAGTAGTGCTAAGTGTAACATTGTCACCAAGACTATGTTCAAGCACTTCTGTCTAAAAAAAATCCCTCTCTTTATCTAAAGTCTCTTTACTGACTTATTGCGAACACAAACTCAAGCCACTGGGTCAAATAATATGCCGTTTGTATAAAAAACAAGAATACACTCTGATGCTTCAAGTCATGGCAGTTCAGTAACCTCATATTTTAGCAAATTTTATGTTTGAATTGATGGGCATGACTCACGAGAATTTATAGTGCATGAATGCCTCAACATAACATTAGAGGATACAATATACTCAAGAGACATGGCTCACATAGTCACAACAAAAGTGATTTACACAAAGTCATTGATTTGCATGCTCACAAAAGCAATGATTGATTCACTCATGCAGTAAGTAAAATTACACCTCAGCAAAAGGATGCAGTGTGCAGTGATGTAGGGTCAAAAAGCACAATCTGAAGTTTCTTCGATGAAATAGGCAGACCCAATGTTGTCACAAGGAGTCTATTTGACAGCCTATCTGAGTCTTCAGCATTCAAATGATGATTTAGGGCTTTAAAACTGTATGTGCTGAAAAAGATAATTTTGTCTTCACAGCCCGATTACAAAAAGGTTCCATTGCCTGCTCTGGCTTCTTGCACTCAATGTGATGAAACCCATGATTCACATGGTCTGTTCCTCAAGTCCAACAGGGAGTTTGCTTCTATTCAAATTAGAAAACTCATGTCAGAGAATATACATGAAGTACATCCAGGAAATATTAAATGCAAGGAAAGAGCATGCAATATTGTACTTCAGCAATCTTATGTCAAAAGATACTGAACCAATAGTCAACTGTGATGTGAATAACTTATATCACAAAAACAACTCCAAAAATGGCACGATTCCTCATGAAATTCCATAGATCAATCGTGGTGTAAAACTGCTTCAGATCTGCTTCAGTTTAAAGGCAGCCAGCCCTTACTTGTGTTGATTGTAGGAAGTATGTTCCACAGGTGTGGAGCCTGAGAGGCAAATGGCAGCAGCCCCTAGGAGTCTGTGCACAAAACCTGACAAATCTGGTTGTGGAGTTCTGCACCAGTTACAAACAATCAATGGTGTCAAGAAGTCTCAAGTAAAGGGCACTGCAGTTATCTAGGTGTGACAAGCAACCACAGACAACTACTTGGAAATCAGCTTGAGGCAATAGGTGCCTGGTCTCGGACATGTTCTTTAAATGGAAACACAAAGATTAAACAGCACATACAGTTGGACCTAAACTGTCAGCTAGCAGTTGAGGATCATATTTAAATTATTTAGTTTGCACATTAATTCAAATGTATTACCTCAGTAAATGATCTCATGAGGAATAGGAGGAGCAGAGCATTCTCTAAAGGAAGAGTAAACTGTCATGATCTCAGTTTGGGAGATGTCCAGTTTCAGCACACAGCTGCAGTCATCAAAGGTGACTAGGCTAGGATCACATCAGATGTAGAGGCATGTATACTAATTATACAGGCCATTGTTTGCCGACCCTTAGGGCAATACAGGCCATGCACAGAGAACGTAGTGACCAGACTCATCGAACTAGCCTCTGCATGCAGCAATGGTGGCTTTCAGGCTTACTCACCTTCTGGAGAAGACTTGTCATCACCGGTCTGGAGAGCCTTGGCAACCTTGCCTGGAAAGATTAAACACATGGGTAAAGCTGCAGTAAAAATGTATGCTGCACGGAGAAGGATGTGGGGCTTAAAGGGAGCCATACTGCTGCAGAAGAACAGTTCAAGCTTATCCCACTTAACTGGGGAGCCATGCTGAGTTGCCAGATTACTATTTGCTATCTCAATTAAATGTAGGCATAACCATTTTTAGGCACCACTTAAGCCCTACAGTTGTTGGCAGACCCTCTGATAAAGGAAAGTTCAATTGATGTAAATGGGTAAAAAACTCCACTGACTAACATTGTTACTGATCCTATAAATTTTAAATGCATTTTTTGTATATAAAGTAGTATCAGTTGAACCATGTGTAAAAATAAAGATTAACCTAACAGGTCCCTTGCAGTCAGCTGAAGCAATGGATCAAATGATGTCTGGTTGAATATGGCACAACGAAAGTTGAATTCTATCCATAATAAGGATATTGTAATATAACATACCCCATGCTGTAACCACAGAGCTATTCATATTAAATAAGAGGATTTGTGCAGGTAGGGCATTTGCAACCTGCCAGTTTGGAGTGGGAATATTAATTCCTCATTAAAAGAAATGTGTGTGTTGAAATTCAGTCATGTATTTTAATTGGCTATAGCAGAACCATCTGGATACAAAGTGGCAGATTTTTAACATGCAGTCTTCAGAACTTCAAACACAAAGGTGTGATGGTGTTTTTTTTTTTTACCTATACTAAATCTGACAATGCAGCATATTGGAGAATTCCTCTTAATCTGAGGTACAATAACCTCAGAATTAGTATGTATAAGTAACTGTTCGTGGGGGGAATGGCCCTAGTGTTGATGGGTACAAGGAAAGAAGCTCCCCTGCAAAATGTTTTCCATGTAATTGCAGTGAATTTCAGCATTAATTGATTCTAATTGGTTTTGTGTTTGAAGTTCTGAGGCTCATACTTTCTTTCTAGAACTTCTGTCATGCAGCCAGAAATGTCACTATTAGGACACTGGCTTCCTGGTTGGTTCCAGGTTTGTCTGATTGTTAAAACAAATGGAAAACTCCAGCCAAACCCCACTAGCTGTTATACCCTGTGTTTCTTATGCCTAGTCAAACACTCTGCTTGTGCTGTGCTGACGAGGTCATAACAAGGCCGAAATATGCATATCCACAGCTAGTGGTTTTGGCTTTATTGGCCTGAAATTGTCAATTAAAACAATGAAACAAGTCATGGGCATTCAGAATAGCCAATTAGCTGAAACACCTGATGTTCGTAAGGGTCATTTGCATATATCCCATGTGCCTCCGATACAAGAAGTTTGGGAGGCCACTCTGTGAAAGTCCTAGCTTTGCTGGAGTTTTCATTTTGTTTTTACTGATTGTTTTTTCAGTGACCTTCTCACTTATTGTTTTAGGTTTGCCTGATTAGAAATTTTGGCAAAGTGCTTGTGGCTTTAAACTGGAAACACTGATGCCTTGCCTATGAAAAACAAGTTACTAGCCAGCATGAGTGAGGTTGGTAGGATACAGGATGTGTGCCTTCAGTTTTAGTCCAGGTGCCAGGGAGCTCTCAGGAGTGAGGGAAGGAAGAAAGGAATTGCAGTGGCTGGCTTATTTTGCTTGGGAATGTGTGAGATCATGAAACTAGCAGTCTCCATTGTTTGTACTAAACTTATGAGGAACAGAGGTTCATAGAGATGTAGGCTCTCGCTTTATGTAGAGTGATCCACAAAGAAGTCAGGACCAGCCAATGGAAGGAAAAAGATTGCATATACTTCCTACACTAACTTGTAACATAGGTGGTTCAGTAAATAAACTCTCCAGCCTCACTAGTTTGATGGTTTGAGACCTCAGTGCCTGAAGCCCCTTGCACATAGAACAGGTGAGGCTTCAAGGCCTTTGAAGAGTATAAAGTGTTGCTTAGGACTGAAAGAGAGGGGGCAAAAAGCAATAACAATATGTAAAGTATGTTTAGTGGATTGTGGCTGCAGCATATTATCTGATATTAAATATTCTTTATTTTACAACAGAACCTACAGCTCTCAGTTTTTCAGTACTTCAGGAGGAGCAAGAAGCTCTGAATTTATGTCAGAGGAGAGATACTGATCTCACCCCTGCCAGGACGCAGGATGAAGGGGAGACAGGTTATCGTTGTAGAAGTGAAAAGTCCCTCCATTCTCCTTCCAGTCACTCACATGACATGGACATTACCAAGGATACCAGCATAGCAAATATTGCCTGGATGGTTATTATGGGAGATGGAATCCATAATTTCACAGATGGCTTAGCAATTGGTAAGAAATTCTGACCGCTATCATCACATATGTAATATCTGCCTGTCCATGTATGTCTTTGTGTTATTTGATGCTCTGGATAGTAGCAAATCAGTTTGCATGTCGCTTTTACTTTCATATCTTTGAACACTTTTCCTGTTGACCTTCCTTTTCATTACAGGTTTTTAATCCACAGCCCCACTGCTGTAACAGTCCACCTAGCTGATCTGCTTGTCACCTCTGATCATCAGCTGTTCGTACTTATGCAAGCTTGGGAAGGATTACATTTTTAATGCAAATCTCAATGGAACGGAATGAAAATTCTGAATATTACAAGTGTACAATTTGCACAGAGATAATGAAGGTCTATTTGTTTAGTCCATGGTGGAAGATAAGAATCAAAGCAACAGATGGGGAGCTATGTGTGCACATCTTGGAATTTGCATAAAACTATATTTTGTCTTTTTTTTTGTAAACAAGAAACATCTTTGCCTATGTCATACATGATAATCTAATAATCTTACATTTATATAAATGACAATAAACCATACTGACACAATCTCGGTTACAAACATTATACATTACAAACTATGCCGGCACAACTGTAGCTGCAAACATTATACATCACTTATAATATACTCAGTCACCTTCTCTTAAAACCTTGTTCCTTCTCTGTATGCATTGATCTGACACTTCTCTTTTTTCCTATGTAATTTGCTACTACCCTTTTCTAAAGATCCCAATTCCAGTTGTTTTATCTCTTTTACAATTTTTGTTACTTCTAGTAAAGTTGGTTTAGACTTTCATTTCCATTTTTTATTAATTGTTTTTTTGGCAGCCATCATAATTAGACTCTGCAAGGCCTTACTATCTCTAGGCAATTCCGATTCTGTATCCTAGCTCAAAAAAATAATTTCCTTAGTTACACCAATTTGCTCACCCAACATCACTGACAGAGCAGTCTGCAGGGAATCTTTAAAGTTTGCCAACGCCTTACACTTCCAGATATATATGTTTCCAATTACCTCTTTCTTCACCATCACACATCCAACAGTTGCTGTTTACCTGAAGAGAAATTTTTTGGAGTCTACTTGGGTATACAAATACCTATGTAAACACTTGGATCCTAAATCTTCTAGACTTTGCATATTTAGAAGATACATATATCCCCCATTGTTTCTTTGTGAATTGTTTATCCAGTCTCTCTTCCCAATTTTTTCTAACCTCCTCTGATTTATTCTTATAGTTGTCATGCAATATTTTCTATGCTCTAATAATTATTCCTTTCTTAATGATAACTTCTGTTCTAGATTCTATCAAAAACTTTACCAGTGCTGGTCTTTCATTTAGAACCCCCACACACACACACTATTTCTTTCTCTTTGCCTATACTCTGATATTCATCCTTGAAGAAGGCAATCTGTAACCTGCAGTCCAAATAAGTTTTTGGTGTCTTCTTTCCACCTCTAGTTATTTGTTCCCAATACCTTGGTACCTTTGTTAGTTTTCTCCAATAATTTCCAGCCCCCTCTTGCTTATTGTCTGTATCCCTAATTGGCTTAGTTCTTAGAATACTTTCTGCAGCTTCATGAATATAATAATCTGTATGATTATTGTTATTCTCCTTAAAGGCCTGCATCCAAACTCCCAATCTCTCATTGTTCCGCGAGCACCCCCCCCCCATTTCATCACCACCTGTTTCCACTTTTAATTATAGATTTCTGCTTGTGCTATGTATAGGAGCCTTACTTGTGTTGCTCTGAAATACCCTTTCAAATAGAGTAATCCCAATCTTCCCTGTTCTATTGGAAGAATAAGCTTATTCCACTCAAGTCTTGTTTTCCCCTCCCAGATAAAAGCCTTCATCTCTTTATTAATTGCTATCCACAATTTCTCCCCTGGTTGTTAAAAAATATGCCTGACCTGTGTATAAGACTAAAGGAAGTAAAAACAGTTTAACTGCTTGTATCTTACTAACAATATCCATATAACAGAGCTTCCATTTTCACATTTTTTTTGCTCATCTTTTTTGGTCTCTTCCCACATATCCTTAGCTGCCACACCAGAGTCATTTTAATCCATACTCCTAAGTACTTCCTTTTTGTCATGTCTCCATAAGTATGGATATTTCTGAACCAATTCGTATGTGGGTACATAATTTACAGCTATTGCCTTTGTTTTAGCTTCATTAATGTTGTATCCTAAAAAGATTTGAAACTGTCTCAATATGTTCCACAACTCTGTTATGTCCCTTTCTGGTTTTATCAGGTATATCATAATGTCATCTGCAAACAGAACCAGCTTTTCTTGACTACCATACCAATTGTATCCTTGAATTTCTAGGTCCCTTATTTTCTTTGCCAATGGCTCTAAATATGATGCAAATAACAAAGGGGGAGAGAGGACACCCCTGCCTGGTTTCTCTCCTCAAGCAGAGATTATCAAAGATAACCTGATCCACTTTAATTTTCACCTCCAATCCCTCATATATCCTCCTAACTGACCTTATAATTTTATCAGAGAATGCAAATCCTTCCATTGCTCTGCTCATAAGGTCCAAGCTTACTCTGTCAAAATGCTTCCTCTGCATCAAGACCCACCAACAACAGTTGTCCGCTTTTCCCTTTATTATTTTGCATTATATTTAGAACCACTGACAAAGAAAATAAGGGACTCAGAAATTCAAGGATATAATTGGTATGGTAATCAAGAAAAGCTGGCTTTATTTGCAGGTGATATTATTTTTTACCTGATAAAACAAGAAAAAGACATGGACTTCCAAGATGCTGCATACTGAGTTACAGCTTGTTTCTAGCTCTCCCGGTGTGAAAAACAGAAACTTATCAGAGAAGGCCGGTAGACTTGTGTTTATGGGTACATTTCAGTAACTGGCTAGTAAGTACACTGCCTGGATGCCAGGAATAAAGAAACACAGAAGACATGGAAGAAACACTAAGTAAAGAAAACACTTTCTTTTCTTAATAGTATTGTATTTCCGATGTGTAATGGGGAATGTAAATGGGTGTTGTTTTTCTTTTTCTCCCCTCTTCTCTTTTTCTTCATGTACAATTTTGAGAAATATAGGCAATGCAATGATCAAAAAGCAAAGGGAGTCTGGTTAAAAATGCATGGCAAAATTCAAATTAATGTGCTTTTTTCATTTTTGCATGGGGAAAATGACTGATTAAGGACCTTTGTTTTAAGAGAGAGAGAGAGAGAGAGCAAGCAAATGAAAAAGAATATTGAATAATATGATGCTTTTTTTTCTAGCAGTTGCATGTGAGTATACTAAGTAGCATTTCTGGAGCTGGTCTTCATGTCTCCATGGAGAAAATCTGATCAAGAGAAAGTGGAGACAGTCTAGTGGAAGGGGATTGGCTGAGGCAAAAGAAAAAACAGAGAAATTGGCTAGGACATAATGTTGTGTGAAAACATAATGTTGTGTGAAAACAGTCAGGGGTTTTCCTGATAGTGACAGCATTAAAGATGATGCAAAATCAATTAGACCTGAAGTAAAGTTTTCTCAGTTTAAAATGCATGTGGATATTAATATAAACGGGTCCTTTTGTTTTTTTTATTTTGTTTTTTTTTCTTTTTTATCCTTCTCTCTTTTTCTTTGCAGTGCCTACATTTCTTAATACTGAAGAATGAAAAAAAGAGGAGGGGAGGAGATGGGGGAGAGAGGAAGGGTTTGGTTAAGAAAGTGTGACAAAAGAAAAATCAGTGTGCTTTTTCCCATGCTTGTGACTGGGTTTAAAACCATAGGCATTATTCAGTACCAAATGTATTACAAAGCATGTAAATTAAAAGAATATTGAATATTATAAGTTTTTTTTTCTGATAAACAAGGTCCCCTTAGCAGTTTTGTCTGGTGTGCATGTCACTAGAAGACAATTTGATAGAGAGAAATGGCTTGGAGAAAGTGCTTACTGAAAGCATTCAAGTGTTTTCTCAACTGGGAAAGCTATAAAGACATGCAAAATCAAATAATACTTACTAGTAGCACAGGATGTACCATGCTTCTTAGCATGACTAACCTTTCTTTTTGGTTAACTTTAGTCTGTCTGTGTAGCTATCAACTTAGAACTTATGTTCTTATTAGGAAGCAAAACGTCAATATTTGAAAATGTACGCAGTTTAGTGTGTTATTAAGTTAATAGGTTTTAGGTAGTTTTTTTGGGGGGGGTGTTTGTTCTGTTTCAGGGCTTTCAAAAAAAAGTTATGTAAGATGTGGCATAGGCACAAGTGGATATGACAAGAAACAACTGTATAAAAGACCAACCTGCCGAACAGTATATACATATAACATAAAAGATGGAACTAGACATTTAACCAAAAAGCAGTTACACATAAAAGGTGGTAATAATAACTGTATAAAAAATTATGCTGTCTGTAATGTCTTTCAGTCTGAATGGTCTTACAGATGAACATAAAAAGAGTAGTGAATTATATTAAAAAACTGAGAGTGTAAATGGCTATGGTACAGAAGACACACCTGTAAAGAACTGAACATGTGAATTTGATAAGGAAATATTTTGGGATGGTTATTCAGCAGAATATCTGGGGTAAAGGAAAAGAGGAGTACTTGTATTAATTGCAAGAGGAGCTCCAATAGTGATAGAAGAGGGGGAAAAAGATAATGGAAGATGTATAGTACTAAGGGGCAACTGGCTAGGGAGGAGGATTACACTGGCATGCATTTGCACACCCTAAAACTGCTATAATGGAGTTTAAGAAAATTCTGGAAGAAATAATTATCTTTCAGCAAGGAATATTATAGGTGGAGACTGGAATTTGGTTTGCAACAGTGACGATGTGTCTGGGGGCCTAGAAGGGAAAATATAACAGAGGAGGTTAGATTTTTGAAGAAATTTATGAAAATATTTGGCATGGAAGATCTAAATTCAGTACTAGGAGTTTGGAGTTATTTTACATATTACTCACCAAGATACAAAAACTGGGCTAGGCTAGATAGATTTTATGTATCACAAGAACATGTGCACTTAACTGAACTTCTTGAAATGTACCCAATAACTATTTCAGATGATGTGCCAATAATAGCTAAAATAAAAATGCAAGGTAATGAAATAAAAATCAGACACTGGTGCTTTCCTGCCTATATTGGTTGAAAAGAGAGGAATTCAAGGAATGGGTTTTGGAATTAATTCAGCAACTACTACAGAAGATAGAATTTTCTTCTGAAAACAGCTAGGGACTAGGATAAAATTTAAAGTGGCATTTAAAACTATGGTGGAAATAAAAGAAAGGGAGATCTGGTTAAACAGTAACAAGGATTGACAAATGTTAATGTATTGCAAAATAGGGAGACTCTCTCAGAACGAGAAAAGGAGCAACTGCAGAAAACTAAACAGAAAATAAGGGATTACTTCGATATGCATGAGTTTAGAAAGATTGCCATTAAGCAACTGTTTTTTAATAATAATTCAAGAGCACAAAAACGTTTAGCACAACTCAGGCAACAGAAAGTGGAAAAGTCTGTCACCGAGCTTAGAGAGCCTATAACAAGAAAGATAACAAGAGACCCTGTAGAAGTATTAGAAATGTCTTGGAATTTTTAGGAAATTTTGTATAAAGTAGAGAAATATGGAACACAAGAAAAGGTACAAATGGAAATGTTTATGGAAGAATTAAATATTCCCAGGTTAGAAGTAGATGAGGCTCACTTACTAGCAGTTAGGTAGGAAGGGATGAGATAAAAATGGCTATGTATAACCAATCTACTGGAAAGTCCCCAGGAATAGATGGTATTCCTGTGGAGGTTTGGAAGTTAGGAGGGAAAAAACTGATAAGGATCTGGAATGTTTTGTTTAACAGTATTTTAAGTGGAGGAGAAGTACCAGCATCCTGGAAAAAAGGCGGTGGTAATGATAATACCTAAAGAGGGTAAAGATCTATCAGATCCAGCTTCATACATGCCCATTTCAATACTAAACCATGATTATAAGGTGTTCATGTCTATAATGGCTAAAATAATGGTAAACGTGATTCCAACACTGATAGATATGAATCAATGTGGTTTTGTGGAGAGGAGGCAAACATTTGACAATATTAACTGAACATTGATGATCCATAGAGAAGCAGAGTGTAAGAAAATACCACTTTTATTGGTGGGTCTTGATGCAGAGAAAGCATTTGATAGAGTAGACTGGGAGTTCATGAGCAGGGCAATGAAAGCATCTGCTTTCCCTGATACAATTATAAGGTTGATTTAGAAGAATATATGAGGGATCTGAGATGCTAATTAAGGATTGTGGGGTCCTCTCTGGTAATTTCTGCTTGAGTAGAGGAACCAGGCAGGGTTGTCTGCTTTCCCCTTTGTTGTTTGCATTATATTTAGAACCACTGGCAAAGAAAATAAGGTTTTCGGAAATTCAAGGATATAATTGGCATGGTAGTCAGGAAAATCTGGCTGTATTTGCAGATATTATTTTATACATGACAAAACCAGAAAGGGACATTACAGTGTTGTGTAACATTTTAAGACAGCTTTAAATCTTGTCAGGATACAAAGTTAATGAAGCTAAAACAAAGGCAATAGTGGTAAATTATGTACCCACACAATATTCAAAGAGAAAGAAGTAGAGGGGCTCCTGAATGAAAGACCAGCACTGGTAGAGTTTGTAATAGAATCTAGAACAGAAGCTGCCATTAAAGGAATAATTAGTAAAGCATATAAAACACTGCATGATAATTATAAGAAACTATCAGAGGAGCTTAGAAAGGACTGGGAGGAGAGATTGGTTAAGCAATTCACAAACAGAGAATGGGAGGATATATATGTATATCTCCTAAATATGCAACAAACTCTAGACGTTTAGGATCTTTGCCTGGAAGTGCTTACATAGGTATTTTTATACCCCAAGTAGACTCCAAAGAATTTTTCCTCAGGTGGCTTGCAAGTGCTGGAGGTGAGACGGGCAAGAAAGAGGTGGCTGGGAACATATTTTTGGGGAGTGTAATGAGCTGGCAGACTTTAGGGATTCCCTGCAGACTGCTCTGTCAGAGATGCTGGGTGAGCAGATTAGATTGACTTGGGAGATGATTTTTTTGAGTTATGATACAGAATCAGAATTGCCTAGACATAGTAAACCCTTGCTGAGTCTAATTATGGTGGCTAGCAAAAAAGCAATTGCTAGAAAATGGAAATCAAAGTCTAGTCCAACTTTACTAGACGTAGTGAATATAGTAACAGAAATAAAACAACTGGAATTGGGATCTTTAGAAAAGGGAGGGAGCAAACTACATAGGAAAAATGGGAATTATGGGAAGAGTATATGCAGAGCAGGAACAAGGTTTAAGAGGCAGGATTTGAATGAGCCATATAATGCTTAACTGACAATGACTAGATAGATAATAAGTGATGGATAATGTTTGCAACTGCACTTGTTTCAATGGTGTCTGTGACGTATACTGTTTGCAACTAAAGGGGTGCCATGTTTGTTTTTTATTTGTATAAATGTAAGATTGCCTATGTCGTGTGAAAATTTAATAAAGATGTGTTTTTTTTCAACAAATAGAAAAAGACATTACAGTGTTGTGGAACATTCTGAGGCGGTTTCAGATATTTTCAGGATACAAAATTAAGGAAGCTAAATCAAAGGTAATAGTGGTAAATTATATACCCACACATGAACTGGTTCAGGAATACCAGTATTTATAGGGACATGATAAAATTAATAAAACACAAATGGACAACGGGAAGAAAGAACTGATAAATGAAAAAAGTATTCCTGTAACAGACTCAATGAAGGCTGTCCCAAAAATGTCACCAAAGTGCCAGTTCAACAAATCAGACTCTTCAGTCCAAAGATATATTTCCACAAGATTTAATGAACGAAAAACATAGAGCATAGGTTAAGCGCTTTCATTTCCAAAAAACGGAAACTTCTTCAGAACAACGCAACATCCTGTAACACACATATATATATCGTCAATTAAATTAGTTAATTGATTTATATCCAATTAATATAAAATGACATGATAAAATTAAATATTTAGGAGTATAGATTAAAAATGATTCTAGTGTGGCAGCTAAGGAAATGTGGGAAGAGACCAATAAAAGATAATAACAAAAACTGAGAAAATGGAAACTTTGTTATATGGATATATATAGTAAGATACAAGCAGTTAAGATGTTTTTACTCCCTTTAGTCTTGTACACAAGTCAGGCATATTTTTATCAACCAGAGGAGACGTTGTGGGTAGCAATTAATAAAGAGCTGAAGAACTTTATCTGGGAGAGAAAGACAACAAGAGTCAAGTGGGATAAGATGATTCTCCCAGTAGAACAGGGTGGATTGGGATTACCCAATCTGAAGGAGTATTTCAGAGCTACACAGTTAAGACTCCTATACATAGTACAAGCAGAAAACTATAATTCAAAATGGAAAGGGATGATGATGTAACACGGGGGAAGCTCAAGAAACAAGGAGAGATTGGGATTTTGGATGCAGGCCTTTAACGAGAACAATAATAATCATGCAGAATATTATATCTATAAAGTAGTATAAAGTATTTTAAGAGCTAAACCAACATGGGAATGGAAAAAGGAGATTCTGCTGCTAGGGATGACAGCAATTAGGGATACAGACAGTAAGCAAGAGGGGGGTGATACGTATCAGAGAAAACTGGCAAAGGAACCAAGGCATTGGGAGCAAATAGAATGGGAAGACGTCAAGAATTTATTTGGACTGCAGGTTAGAGATTGCCTTTCCTATCAGAGATTGATATCAGAGTATAGGCAAAGAGAAAGAAATAGGGGGGGGTCCTAAATGAATGACCAGCATTGGTAGAGTTTTTAATGGAATCTAGAACAGAAGCTGCCATTAAAAAAGGAACAATTAGTAGAACGTATAAGATATTGCATGATAACTATAAGAATCAATCAGGGGAGGTTAGAAAGGATTGGGAAGGGAGATAGGATAAACAATTCACAAAGAAACAATGGGAGGATATATGTATGTCTAACAAGTACGCAACAAAATCTAGAAGATTTAGGAGGTTTGCCTGGAAATGTTTACATAGATATTTTTATACCCCAGGTAGACTCCAGAGAATTTTTCCTCAGGTAGACAGTAAATGTTGGAGGTGTGAAGGGGAAGAAAGAGGTAATTGGGAACATATTTTTGGGAGTGCTGTGAGTTGACAGACGTTAAGGATTCCCTGTGGGATGCACTGTTGGAGATGCTTGGTGGGCAGATTGGTCTGACAAGGGAGATGATTTTTCTGAGCTATGACACAATAGGAATTGCCTAAACATGGTAAGGCCTTGCTGTGTCAATAAATTGTCAAACCAACTATTCTGGAAGTAGCGAATATAGTAATAGAGATAAAAAAACTGGAATTGAGATCTTTAGAAAAGGGTAGGAGCAGACTACAGATGAAAAAATGGGGACTGTAGGAACAATACATACAAAGGAGGAATGAGGCCTAAAAGGCAGCAGGACTTATGTGAGTTATACAATGTTTGAGTGAGAAAGATTGGGTAGATTGTAAGTGCTGTATGTTTGCAACCGGAATTGTCACTTTGGTTTGTGATCTAAAATGCTTGCGACTAGGATTGTGTTGGTGTGGTGTATTTTCATTTATATAAATGTATGATTACCTGTGTAGTAAGTGATGGTTTAATGAAGCTGTTTTTTGTTTTAAAAAAAAGCAAGAATTGAATAATTTATGTAGTACTGCTTAGGTTGTATGATACATAGCAATATATGTGAAGTATAATATTTATGTTAATATAGTTTGATTACTTTTACATGAATATAAATTTGCGTAAGTCACAAGTAATAATTCAATAAAGTTGTTTGAAAAAAAAAGGACCCACCAACAACAGTGGTATTATTCTTACATTCTTCTTCCCTCTGAATCATCAGTGCTCTGTTAATGTTGTTCCTTACTTACCTCCACAAAACCACACTAATACATATCTATCAATTTTGGCATCATATTTGTCATTCTTTTAACCTTTATAGACATAAACACTTTATAGTCATGGTTTAGTATTAAAATGGGCCTGTATGAAGCTGAATCTGACTGATCTTTACCCTCTTTAGGTGTTACAGCTAGCACCACTTTCTTCCAGGATATTGGTGGTATTTCTCTTAAAATACCATTAAAACCTTCCAGATCTTTATCAGTTTTGCCCCCCCCCCCTAGCCTCCAAACCTACACAGGAATACCATAGTTTCCTGGGGACTTTCCTGTAGATTGGTTATACATCACAATTTTTATCTCATCTCCTCCTATCCTAACTGTTAGTAATTGAGATTCCTCTACCTCTAACCTTGGCATATTTAATTATTCCATAAGCATTCCATGTGTACTTTTTTATCATTTCCATATTTCCTGTTTTACAGACTTCCATAGAATTTCCAAAATATTTCTAATACTTTTACAGGATCCTTTCTTAACTTCCTTGTTACAGGCTCCCTAAACTTGGTGACAGACATTCTACTTTCTATTGCCTAAGTCATTGTGCTAAAAGTTTTTGTCTGCTAGAGTTATCAAAAAACAGTTGCATAACCGCAATCTCTCCAAACTCATGCATATTATCGAGGTAATCCTTTATTTTCTGTTTAACATTCTATAGATGCTCCTCCTCTTGTTCTGTGAGATTCACCCCATTTTGCAGTACTTTAACATTTGCCAGTCCCTCAACCTAATTCTTGTTACTTAATCATATCTCCCTTTCTTTTACTTCCACCCTATTTTTAAACTCCGCGTTAATTTTAGCCCACTCTCTAGCTATATTTTCAGAATAAATTTCTATCTTCTCTAATAGCTTCTGAATAATTTCCACTACCCGTTCCTTAAATTCCTCTCTCTTCAACAGATAGGTGGGAAAATGCCAGTATCTCATTTTTATTTCAGTTATTACTGGCGCATGATCTGTAATAGTTATTGGGTGTGTATCGAGATCTTCAGTTAAATGCACATGTTCCTGTGAAATGTGAATTCTGTCTAGCCTATCCCAGTTTTTGTATCTTTGGGAATAATATGTAAATTCACTCTGAACTCCTAGTACTGAATTCACACCTTCCATGCAAAATATGTTCATAAATATCTTTAAAAATCTACCCTCCTTTGTTATATTTTCCCTTCTGGACCCCCAGACACATCATCTTGGTTGCAAATCAAATTCCAGTACCCACCTATAGGTAATATTCCTTGATGAAAGCTCATTTTTTTTCTCCAAGAATTTTCTTAAGCTCCATTATAGCAGTTTTTGGTGGAGTATAAATACATTCCACTGTAATCCTCCTCCCTGCGCACTAGCCCCCTAGTACTACAGATCTACCATCATTATCTTTTTATCCTCTTCTATTACTATTGGAGCTCCTCATGCAATTAATATAATTACTCCTCTCTTCTTTTGCCCCAGGTATTCCGCTGAATAACCATCCTGAAAACCTTTATCAAATTCACATGTTCCTTTCTTTCCAAGTGTGTCTGTCTACTGTAGCATAGCTATTTGCAGTCAACATTTTTTAATATAGTTCACTACTCTTTCTTATTTTTGTATTTATCTGTGAGACCATTAATGTTTAAAGACATTATAGAAAGCATCATATTCTTGAGAAATTATTATTCCCACCTTTTATGTAAAACAGCTTTTTTGTTAAATGTCTAGTTCCAGCTCTTGTGTTACGTGCATGTAGTGTTTGGCATGTCGATCTTTTATACAGTTGTTTCTTTTCATCCCTATTTGAGCCTATGTTACATCTTACAGAACTTTTTGTTTTATTGAAAACCATCGAACAAAAATACAAACACACACACCCAATACCTCCCTAAAACCTATTAACTTAATAACACACAAAAATGTGTACATCTTCAGATATTGAAATTTTACCCCCCAATAGGAACAAATGTTCAAAATTGACAGCAACACACAAAAAAGATTATCCATGCTAAGATACATGCTACAGCCTGTGGTTCTATTAAGTGTTGTCTGGTTTTGTCTTGTCTTTACAGCTCTATCAGCTGGGAAAAAACTTGAATGCTTTCAGAAAACATTTTCTCCAAGCCATTTTTCCTTATCAGATTATCTTCTGGAGACATGAGAACTAGACACAAAACTGTTTACTAGAAAAAAGCCTTATAATAATCAAGATTGTTTTTCATTTACTTGCTTTCTCTTAAAATGTGTTACTAGATTAAGCTAATGGCCTTAACCCAGTCATTGCCCTATGCAAGAATGAGAAAAGGCACATTAATTTTTCTTTTGTCATGGTCTTTTAACACAATCTTTTTTTTTTTTACATTGCAGTGCCTACATTTCTTAAAACTGAACAAGGAGAAAGAAAGAAGGGAGAAAGAAAAACAGTAGCACCTGTTCACATTAGTTTCCCCATTACACTTAAAAATAACTGAAAAAAGAATAGTTTTGTAAGAACTTACCATAACCTTAGATGTCCTTCTCTTCTATGTTACAGTATTCATAACAGTAGGGAGTTGCTTGCAGTGCCACCATCTGGCCAGTATACCAGAGTCTTTGTTTCAGGAGGGTACGTGTGACGTCTGTTACCAGGGCCATAAACTGACGTTGGGTATAAAAGTGATGTCTGCACGTACCCTCATCAGGATTGCTTTACTGCATACAGTAGTACTTGTGAGGTTTGACCAGGAGGGTCCTAATATGAGACCCTTAGACTTGCATGTAGGCCAGTCCCAGGGCAGTAGGATGGCTGTGTAGGTTGAGACCAGGGGAGATGATGGCAATGTGCCCACAGATGATACATGAGATAGAAGTCAAAAAGAGACAGGGGGTAGGTGGGTGGGACTGAACACTGCAACATAGAAGAGAAGGACATCTAAGGTTATGATAAGTTCTTACGCAACTATTCTATGTCCTTCTATTCTGATGTTGCAGTATTCATAACAGTAGGGAGAGTACCAGAGCTTTAAGTATGAACCTGGGAGGAGGAATGGGTCCTGTGGTCAAGTAGACCCTGTAGGATAATCCTGGCAAATCCTGCTCTAGCACAGGATGCTATACCCAACTTGTAGTTTCTGGTGAAGGTGTGTACTGAGGTCCAAGTAGCTGCTTCTAAAATGGAAGAGGAGTCAACATCTTTTAAAAAGGCAGTAGAGGAAGCAGCTGCTCTGTTAGAATGAGGTTTAATATTACCTTGTAAGGATTTCCCATTGTGGAAGTAGCACAAGGAAATGGACTTAGAGATCCATGAGGCAATGGTTTGCTTAGAGACAGCTTTACCTAGGGCTCTGGGTGGAAGGAAATAAATAACTGATCTGACTTCCTGATATCTTTGGTTTTGTCTAAGTAATATCAAAGTTGTCTGTGTACATCCAGGGAATGTAGGGTCCTTTCTGAGGCATTTTGTGGATGAGGATAAAAAATGGTAGGTTAATGGATTGATTCAATGAGAGTCCATTAACTACCTTGGGCTTGGATCTCTGAGACCCTCCTGGCAGAGGTGAGGGCTACTAGCAAGACTGTTTTCAATGTGCATAGTTTCTGGGGAAACAGAGTGCATGAGTTCAAAGCGGGATGAGGTTAGCTTTTCTAATACAAAGTTTAGGTCCCACGGAGGGGGGATGGGTTTTCGTGGGGGTTTGATGTGGAGACTCCCTTCAGAAAAAGTGTGACTTCCAGTGTGGATGCCAGAGGGGGTGAAATGGGTAGACAGGCAGAAATGGCAGACAAATGGACTTTGATTGAAGAATATGTTAGTCCAGATTGGAGTAGCTCACACAAGTAAGATAGGACCCTTGGTATGGGGGTAGTGAGGGGGTCCTAGTTGTTCCTATGACACCAGTTGGAGAATCTGTGCTACTTAGCTCCATAGTTTCCTAGTGCTAGGTTTTCTGGCCTCCTGCAGAACATTGAGTACATCCTATGAATAAAGGTGTCTGTAAGGGATTAGAATCCTATCACCCATAAAGTCAATTTTAGGTTGTTTACCTGCGGGTGTAGCAGGGATCCCTTGTTCTGTGTGAGTATGCCTAGATGGTGGGGTAACCTGTGGTGATTGCCCTTGGCTAGAGAATGTAGAAGGGGAAACCAATGCTGTCTTGGCTAAAAGGGGGTCACCAGTAGGATATTTGGTTTGTCCTTCTGAATTTTTAGAAGGACTTTTTGAATTAGAGTGAAGGGGGGAAGGTGTACAGGTACACCCCTCCCCCATAGGAAAGAAAAGGTGTCCACTTTCCAAGCTTGTGGCTGTGGGTTCCTTGTGCAGAAGTTGGGCATCTGCCTATTGAGTGAGGCGGCAAAAAGGTCTGCTTGTGAAATACCCGACCTGTGTATCAAGTCTAGGAAAACCTCTCTTTGAAGCATCCATTCGTGAGAGGGGGCAGAGGTTCTGCTGAGTGTGTCTGGCATAACATTCTGTGCTGAGGGACTATACATGGCTAATAAGTGGACCCTGAGAGAAGCGGCTAGATTCCATATTTGGATGGCCAGGCTGTATAGTGTATAGGACCTGGTCCCCCTTGCTTGTTTATGTACCACAGGACAGTCATATTGTCTGCGATTACTTTTAGGATTCCTGGCAGGATAGAGGGCTTGAATGTTAGAAGGGATAACAGCAGTGCCCTCATTTCCTTGATGTTGATGTGGTCCTTTTTCCTTAGAGTAGACCATTTTCCTTGTACTGAGAGGTGCTGTTGGTTTGTTTGTAACACTGCACCCCAGCCCAGATCTGAAGCATCTGTGGATAGCTGTTGTTGGGCTGGAATTTGAATGTGGATCCCTGCATTGGTCTGCATTGCAGAAATCCACCACTGGATCTCCCTTTTTAGCCACAGGAGAAGTGGAAGTGGAGAGTCCAAGGATTGTGAATGTTTGGTCCATATTTTTTTTTTTAACACTCATTGAATTTTGCACATGTGGAGTCTTGCCAAAGGCAGCATGGGTATGAGGGATGCCATGTAGCCTAACACCCTCAGGAATTCCCGAGCTGTCAGGGCATTTTGGGTAAGGATCTGATTGAAGTACAGGCAGAGTTCCTGAGTCCTTTGGTCTAGGATGAAGGCCTTCATGCAGTCTGTGCGGAGTCGCACCCCAGGAAAATCATGTCCTGTGAGGGGATTAGGTGAGATTTTTTTACATTTATCATGAACCCCAGAATTTATCGTGAACCCCAGAAGATTGAGGGTGTTCGACACCTGTTGTAAAGGAAAAAGTTGGAGTTGGTTGTCTTGATGAAAGATGAGTAGGTCATCCAAGTATGGGTATATTTGTGTACCCTGGGTCCTGCAATGAAGGGGGCTAGACACTTTGTAAACACTCTTGGGGCAGTGGAGAGACCAAAAGGCAATGCAGAGAATTGAAAATTACAGGAGCCTACTGAAAATCTGAGGAATTTCCTGTAATCTGGATGAATGGGGATGTGGAGGTAGGCGTCCTTGAGATCTAGAGCTACCATGAATGCCTGTGAAGGGATTGGAGGCAAGAGAAGTGGTAAGGTGATCATTTTGAAACTGGGAATGTGGAGGGAGACGTTTAGAAAGGATAGATCCAGGATAGGTCTCCAAAGACCCTCTTTCCTTAGTACCAAAAACATTATGGAATAAAAACCTGTGTTTCTTTGAGAGGTAGGTATTAGTTCTATAGTGCCTTGATTTAGAAGTTGATGAATGGTGGGTGGGAGCAGGTGGATTTGTTTTGGTGGCTGAGGTATACTTTGGAAAGGTGGGAACATCCACCAAGTCATGTAATATCCTCTCTGGATGATGGAGAGGACCCATTTTTCTGCTGTTACTCTCCGCCAGGAGGGAAGGGAGAGGATGAGGTGAAGGGATAAGGGTGTAGATGGATTCAAGATAGGTGAGCCAGAGTGGAGAGGCCAGGATTGGTCAGGCTGGCTCCAAAAGGATGTGGTAGAGGAGCTGGAGGGAAATCTGGGAGTAGAAGTCTTCCTCAGTGGTCTATGTCCCTTTGATTGTGGTACTGAATGAAAAGATTGCCTTCTAACAAAGGAACGCTTCTGAGGGTAATTCCTATGATATCGAGGAATGGGGACACCAGAAGGTGTTTGAGGTTCTGTAATTCTTTAAACTTCTCTTGGAGGGATTTGTGAAGCTCAGCAGAAGCTTGCCCAAAAAGATCCTTATTGTCTAAGGGTGCATCCAGTAGTTTAGTTTGAACATCCATGGGGAGGGGCTGTAGCCTTACCCAGGAGTAACGTTGAAGTACTGATCCAGAAGCTGCAGCTTTGGATGAAGCTTCCACAGCATCATAACTGCACTTAATAGAGTGCCTGGTCACTTGGCATGCTGTGGAGAGGAGTGAACTTGATTGTGCTGTGATAGGGGAATTCTGAACCTCAGACAGAAGGGTGTAGAGGTTTTAGAAATGGTATCTAGGACATACCTTGCCATGTGACTTTGGTAGTTCAAGGCCCTAATGGCCAGAGTGGAGATGGTATATATCTTTTTCCCTGTCCTAGCCATAAATTTACTGTCTGTATCAGTTGGGTAAAGAACAGTAGAAGGTAGTTGTCTGGATGTCTTATCTGCAGAAACAGCTATAACAGCTGGGTCTGCTGGTGGGTGCCTGAAAATAAACTGTGTGTCTTGGTGGTCCCTATAAAATCGATCAGGTCATTTAGCTTCTGGGGGTTGGGAGTCAGGAGACTGTGAAACAACCGGGAAGGCATCCTGAAAAGCAGGCAGTAAGGGAGGCACAGCTAAGGGAGATGGTTGCTCCATTTGCAAAAGGTCAAAGTACCTTTTCTTGGAGTCTGAAACCTCAGAGGCCTACCACTTAAAATGTTCCCTCATGAGGGAGACAGTATCTCCAAAGCTGAATTCTTCTCCTAGGGATTCAGGAGAAATAGAGTCCTCCTCTTCTGGAGTAATGAATTCCTTGGGGGATTCAATTTGTGTTTCATAGGAGAAGGACTCCTCAGAAGAGGAATAATCTTCCTCAGACGCATGGAGGGGTGGTTGAGACATGAGAGTAGGGGGGGGGGACTGCTATGTTTGTA
This sequence comes from Protopterus annectens, assembly GCF_019279795.1. Taxonomy (NCBI): domain Eukaryota; kingdom Metazoa; phylum Chordata; order Ceratodontiformes; family Protopteridae; genus Protopterus; species Protopterus annectens. The sequence continues at coordinate 968,206,398 of NC_056743.1, forward strand.
ATGCCTGAAATGCCTTAAACAGACTTTGAGAGAAAGATTCCCAACCAGGCACGTGTGGAGGCTGAGTGCTTGTTTTTTTTGTTTCCTTTTCAAGGAGGTTGTAGGAGCAGTCAGAAGAGAAGCGGACGTCGGCCTAGCATGAATTGGAGGAGGATGGGCTTTCGAAAATGTAAGCTGCGGTTCCCCTCTGCCATCAGATTCTGATGGCTGAATTACCTCAGTGGATGTACCTTCAGCATCCCACACCCCGGCTTCAGTTAAAGTTCCCGGGCCTGTTTTGGTAACAGTCATCTGAACAGACTCAGGGTCTTCAATCGCCTCTAGAGCCTGCTCGGATGCCTGAGGTGTGGCCTGGGTTTCCGGCCTAACTATTTTCGCCTTCTTCCGAGGCGGCTTGTCGGAAGGGCCTACTCCTCCCTCCATGCCTAACGTCAAGTGCCAGAGTCTTTGGTACTCAATATATAGATTGAAAGCTGCTAATCGGCTATGTAGAGTCTTGGGGACGAACAACTTACAAATTGAACAGGATGTATGGTCGTGGGCCTTGTCTAGACAAAAAACACACTTATCGTGTGTGTCCTTGTGAGGAATTTGTCTCCCACAAGCACACTTTCCTAGCTGACATGCAAGTCTAAACAGTAAGCAAATTATGCAAGAAAACCACACAGGGCACTTATCTGTAATGGTCAAAAGTGGTCGTCTGGTCTTTTATGATCTGGAATTCGGTCATCTGAAGAAACACGATGCAGAAGTGGAACTGGCAAATGGGTGTCCGATCACTGCGTCAGAAAAATTCAGATGAGGGTACGTGCAGACGTCACTTTTATACCTAATGTCGGTTTATGGCATTGGTAACAGATGTCACACGTACCCTCCTGAAACAAAGACTTTGGTATACTGGCTGGACACTAGCACTGCAAGCAGCAACTCCCTACTGTTATGAATACTGCAACATCAGGATAGAAGGACATCTTTACTTTATAACATGGAAAGAAAATCATGCACTATTTAAATAGTACTATTAAGAAAAAAAATAGTTTTGCTTACAAGTTAATTTTCTCCCTACTCTTTCCCTCTCCTGAGTATTTTTCAGAGGATTAATGACCTGAAGTAGGGCATATCCTTTAGAGTCCCCTAGAAGTTTAACAAAATCCAAAAATGTCAAATATTTTCATGTTCTGTCATATTTCACAAATATAATTATTGCTTTGTAATCCCACATTTGTCCAAGTTATTGATTTTATTCTCTAAATGTTAATGACATGAAGTAGGGCATATGCTTTAGAGTCCCCTACAAGTTTAACAAAGTCCAAGAAAGTCCAGTATTTCCAGATTTATTTGTTCTATTCTTGTTCATCTCCATCTCTCAAACCCTGTCTTTCTTGTGTTTTTCCCTCTCTCAAGTATTTTCCATTGAAACACTGGAAAAGGTTTCACTGGCACAGTCTCTCTGTTTTTTATTACTAGATGCACAAGAAGCAGAATTGCATGTTTCCCCAGCTCACTTTTTGTTGTACAAGCTTTTGTATTTCTTCCTTAGCATGTACTTCATCAAAAAATGATTTTGTTCCTACAGGGAAAAATATTTTGAAGATAGCTGGGTACAGCAATTTGAATCTCATACCTGCTTCTTGACATTCCCTGAGTAATGGAATAAATTTACTTCTCTGCCTTGTGTACAATAAGTAGTCATTTTCCACAAACACTCTGCTGTCTCCCACTTTTAGTACTCTGTCCTTCTGCCACAGTTTTGTCAGAACCAATTATTTCTGCTGGTAAGATTACATCTTTACTATTAAAGGCCTAGGTTGTTTTCTCATAGTCAGGTTTGGAGCATACACAAGATGTGCCCTTTCAGTTAACAATTTCTGTTGTGTAATACCAGTCCAGTTGCTTATTTGTGCTTTCATACAATCAATACAGTCTGTTCCTTCCAGCTTCTTTGGTACAAGGAAAATCTCAGGTTTTCCCTACACGTTCTGTCTTCTAATTCTATTATTTTTTTGAAACATCTAATCTTGTGCGGTCTCATGTTCAGCCAGTCCTTTTTCCTCACTTTGACCTCTGAGTTTTGCAGTTTTATCACTTTATCTGAATATCTGTTTAAAACCTCTTCCATTTGTTCCACCCTTTTATTGTTTGAGTTGATATACTCCATCAGTCTTTCATTTATTTTACTCAAGTTACTGGAAGTCATGTCTGGAGCTTGCACTGTTTTTTTGCTGAACATTTACAGTACTTTTCCCAGTCAGTGTTTTGTCACCTTTTGTAGCTGGTTTTCCTTCAGGTCCTCTGTCTGTGCACTTGCTAGCCAGTTACTGAAATTTACCTAGAAATTTAGGTTCACTGGCTTTCTCTGGTAGGTTTCTGTTTTCACACTGGGAGAGCTAGAATTAAGCTGTTACTCAATGTGCTGTCATCTTGAAAGTCCTCTATGTCTTATCTTCTGAGACTAATGTGAAATGTTTGTTGCCTCAGTAATGATTGCCCTCTGCTATCTGTCATTACATTAGTAATTTGTAAGTTAGTTACAGCCCCCAAAGCCTGCAGTTTTACTGTGGGAGTAATTTACTGACACTGTATACTATGGGGTTCCATGAAACTGCATCCATTTGGAATCCTTCTCCAGAAACTATGATAAATGAAAGCACAGCCAAAAGGGGTACCCCTACAACAAATGTAATAAAAAAATAAACATACATAAACATACATCTTACACCCAGTCTATCTGAACAGTAGATGGATTTCTGTATATAGTGCCAGTGATCACTTAGTGCAAAGATGACCCATTGTAGGTGACGGTTTCTCTCATGAAGCGACACATACCTATCTTTTGAAGCAGGCAGATGCATGTTACTATTGTTAGTGTAACTTTTGTTTAAGCAGATTTCAACAAAAATTAGAATATTTAAATTTCTTAGATCCTGTGTCTAGTACATGTAATCCCTTATATTCCCCTGGTCTGGTCAGCCAGACAGCCAGAAAGCAGATAGAAACAGAAAAAGGGAACATCACATCCAGAATCACATCCAGACATTTAGAAAAGCAGTTGCACAAAAAAAAAAAAGAACAGAAAAATATGTACATTTCTACCCACTGTATATTTTATTTGGGGCGTTAATCTGGGTTTAATTGTATAGCATATGGTGGAAGATATTTTCCTATGTCAGTGGTAACTTGATGATGTTGGAAGGCACCTGCTGCTAATGACAGGATTCATTTAGCATCATGGAGGATTAGTAAGGAGAGAGAGGCTGTTGCCCAGCTCTCATTTCATCTTTCTATATGTTCTTTTTTGCCCCCATTACCTGCCAACCGTCAGGACCCTCACAATGAGAGACAAAGTCGGTACATTAGTTACCTGTGGAGGGCAAGAGCCAACTGACAAAATGTATACCTCCTTAGGGCATGAACCAGTCATAGGAGACCATCATACAGGTAGAAATCAGGGCTTTTTCCTATGCTTCGACCCACAGTTGCCATGACTGGCTCTGCCTGTAGTGATGGCCCCAGTACATGCACACTACCATGTGTGGCCGCCTCTGGCTGCAGCATGTGTTGCTTAATGTGCACGCTATATACCAATACCTGTTAGTGCACTGGCAGTACACCTAGCTTCTACTGGACATTAGCACAGTGGCAGACCTAGTTGTCCCCCTTCCCCCTGGATGAGAAAACTAGCATCAGACACTCAGTTCCTCCTCTTTCTCGACCAGCTGCTCCAGTGCCTATGGCAGTAACTGAACTTGGATCATATTTATGGTTTTATCTCTCTTTGCCATGGATCCAGGTCAGCTCTTGTCTCCTTTGAGTGGTTTATGGGACTATCTGATATTTAACTACTCCTGTTGGAGGCTAGAGACCAAAAGGTTGAGACATTAGACTTGACAATATATGCAGCAAGCATCCACCTTCTTTGTTCCTATGATTTACTCAATAGCTGCTGATCTTAGGCTTCCTGTTTGATTCATTTTTTTTCCTTGGATGACATGTGAGAGCCAGACACCATTTCCCTGATTGGAGCATCAGCCTTATGGCCAATTAGATTTCTGGCCTAGGCGAGAGTCCCGTCAACCCATTTGCTCTCCTTGCAGGTAATCGTGAACTAATCTGTGTTGTCCTGCAGTGCCCACCCCCCACAAATTTCCATCCATGTGGCTTCCAGTGGCTGTGTTATGCTGTGGTCTGAAAGGGGGCCTATACCTCCACACCATACTTATGAATCTGTGCAGCAGACTGCCATGATCACTTTATGAGCCGTGTTCTGCTGCAGTACCCCGGCTAGCATAGCAGGGTCACAAATGTAACAGGTTTGGCCATCTCCCTGTCTTACCATTGGCAAGCCAGCAGTGGCCAGTTACTCTCATCCACCTCACCTGGACCTTCCACCCTTCTCAAGCTGCAAATTACACTTGGGTCATCTGGGGTATAGTTAGGGCTTTATCTGTGCAACAGGGGTGGGCCATCAAGTAGCCTTTGCTGAAAGTGTGCATGAAGAAACAGGCATACACATGGCAGAAAAGATGGGAACGTTATACAAAAAATATCCTTCAGACTTCAACATTGTGATAGTCCTATTTCAGTATCACTCACACCGTGTTCCTCTGTACAGATGTAGCAATAGGTTCACAAGTACTTACTAGGCTACTGACCCTTTAGGGTACTTAAAAGCCTATCTATGAATTTTAAAATTTTTTTTCTATTGTACTTTAGATGCAAGTAACTCCTGAATTTTCCCCTTTTATTTTAGATGTGCATAATCCAGAGCACAACATTACAGTTTACCTCTTTCCATAAGGGACAAGGGAGCAAATCCAGGGAAGAACTTGATTACCCTCCATCTGTCAAGATTAAGTTTGAACAGAGTAAGAGAGGATTCTCAAGAAGTGGAATTCTCTGTGATGCATCTCTGTCCCTCCAATATGCTGTACTTATGCTACAGAAGAGAACGAGATCTCCTAAGCAGGTGTTTATGCTACCACTGGACTTGTGGATGTGCAGTGGGTTCTGAGAGGATAGGATCTGCTAAGGCTGTGTATGTGAGACCGAGATTTCCCTGCAGTAACCTATATGATACTAAAAATAAGGACAATGCTTTGAGATGATCAGTGTAGTTTTTGTGATCTTGGACCGTGGATACAAAACTAAAGTTCATTGTTAACATAAGTCCCTAGGTCCCTTACTATTAGATCAGTTTCATGGGAATGTTACCTATATAATAGTTGCAGGGCACCTCTTGCTTGCCGTATGATACTACTATACATTTTTTGGCATTTAGTTTTAGTCCATACTTTTGACACCAGCTATTTGTTTCAGAAAGGCCCTCTTGAAGGATCTTGGTGTCCTCCATAGAGTTTACAATGGCAAGTAGTTTACAGTTATTGGCAAACTTGTCAGCCATAAGCTCCTAACACTAGCCTTGACTTTTGAGAAGTAGATGCCAAAGAGGAGTGTCCCTTGAGGGATACCATAGGTATTTTAGAGGAGATGGCTCAACCAACCTTAATTTTCTGGGTTCTAGTTGTGAGCCAGATTGCTTATTCATCAAGTAACACTGGGATTAATGTTTAGTTGGGAGAGTTTTTAACAGTACACAAATGTGGAATGGACATGTTTTGAGTAGGGTGGCATGTTCCTGAGGTAAGCAGATGCAAGGAGGAACCAAAAATAGAAATAAAGAAGACTCTTTCTTGACTGTGTTTTACACTGAACGCACCCTCAATGGAGTCTGTATGTAGAACTGAGGGTGGATATGGATGTGACCTTGTAAGGCTAAGCAGACAGAGGCAACACAAAAAGTATTCAAGGTGAAAATAGCTGATGAAAAAAAATGAAAAACTGCTGACCAATACTAGTCGGTTTGAAAGATGCATCTTGCATCCATGATCAGACTAACTACTTAGTTCAGTATTCCTAATACAGTCCTCCATCAGGTGGTCCCACCTGTCCAGAGGGTGAGGGTGCTGTAACCAATACCCTTAGCATACTTCAGATCACCCAGTCTGCCTTTTGTGTCCAGATATTTTGAGGCTGAATATCTGTCTTGGCACCAGCAGGTGTACGTGCAGGCAGCCAAGTGAATGCTTCAATGTGCCTCTGCTCACCTCATTAGCTTCTACCAAGGCAGTTATTCCCATAACATCATGGAAGACACTACTGCCACTCCTAATATGACCCCTTCCTACAAGGAGAAGCAGCAGATGCTCAGCTGCTCAATTTACTGCCTCCCTTGTGGTCCTGGTTCATAGGTTCATACTAGGCTATCTGCCCTGGGGCATTTATAAGCCTAGCCCGATTGTGTTTGGCTTACGCCACCCCTTGATTTGAGTATACTGTGCCCTTTTTAAAGTTTAGTTTACTGTGCCTCTGTCTAATAGTGACATGGAAGTAATCCCCGGGACAAACCTATGATCCCCCATCCACTCATCAAGATTCTTCTTGAAGAGAGTCAGTGAGGTGCTCTGCCTAACATGAATTGGAATTCTATTCCAGAGCGAAGGGAGCCTCTGGGTTATGAATCTGTCCCTCCAGCATGTTCTATTTATTTCTGTGCTGAGGTTCAAGTCCCTCAAACGCGTGGCTCTAAGGGATTTAGATTTACTGAGGTGGAGCATGTCCATTAATTCTGGGTTGGACATAGCTTTATATGTCAGGCATAGATCGTCTCGAAGTAGGCGGTATGCAACTGAGTAGAGCTGGAGTTTTTTTAACCGAGCAGCATATGGCATCTGTTTGCATCCCCTGATCCTCCTGGTGAGGTACTTTTGGGGTCTTTCTAATTGCTGCAGGTGTCTGGTAAGGTACATCCCAAAGGGGGCATTGTATTCTATGATGGGCTTGATGAGGGATGAATAAAGGGGCATGATTACCTCTCTTGATCTAGATATGAATCCTTTCATGATGAGATGGGCTATGTAGAAGGTCTTTCTAACCACTTTGGCAATGTGGTTGTCAAAGGAGAGATTGCTATCAACTTGGGTCCCCAGATCCCTAATTACTTTCTCTGTACTTAATGGGTTACCACCTATGTGGTAATTTGTGGGCACATTGTTTTTGCCAAAGGGTATGACTATACACTTTTTGGCATTTAGCTTTAGACCATGGCTCTGGCACCAGTTATCCGTCTCCGCGAGACCTTTTTGAAGGATGTTTGTGTCAGCTGGAGAGTCGATTATGGTGCCCAGTTTGCAGTCATCTGCGAACTTGGTGTGCCATAGTCCTCCCACGTTGGCCTGTACCTCAGAAAAGTAAATACCGAACAAGAGAGGTCCCAGGACAAAACCTTGTGGGACGCCACTTGTGACCGGCTTTGAGTCTGACATGGCTCCAGCAACTCTGACTCTGTGGGTTCTGTCTTTGAGCCAGTTTGTGACCCATCTTGTGACATAGGGGTTTATATTTAGGCTGGATAGCTTATCTATGATGCCCAAGTGGGGTATTGTGTCAAATGCCTTTGCGAGGTCCAGATAGGCTGTGTGGACTACCTTCCCTTCATCTATGGCCTTGATGACTGCTTTGAAGAAGTTGACCAGGTTCAAAAGGCAGGATCTGCCCTTGAAGCCAAATTGGGTAGGATCTAGTGTCTGTAGGTCCCCAATGTCCTTGTGTATGAGTTCCATGATGATCCTCTCCATAGCCTTGCAGACTAGGCTAGTCAGGCTTATGGGGCGATAGTTTCCAGGGTCCGCAGAGGTGCCATCTTTGTGGAGTGGGACCACTGTTGCTGTACGCCATTCTTTGGGCACATGTCCTGTAGTGAGGCTGAGATTGTACAGAAGTTTTACTTGAGGGATTAGTTCTTCTTGGAGTTCATGTAGGATGCAACCCGGGATGCCATCTGGTCCCATGGAAGCAGTGTTTTTTGCTTTGGAGAGGGCTGCCTTCACCTGAGCATCAGAGATGTTTGGGAGGCTGCACTCTGCCGGGATAGATACTTACTTTTTTGGGGGTGGAGAAGTTTGCACTGAACCTGTCTGCCAGGATATTGGCGAGGTCTGTGGGTTCAGTGTATTTTTTGTCATTTAGAATCAACTCAGAACAAGTCTGGAAGTTGCATCCCAGGTTCCTAACATAACTGAAAAAGCCTTATGGTTGTTTATAGTGTCCTGTGCAGTTTTTCTCTCGAAGTTGGCCTTGGAGGATTTTATGAGGGATCATAATTTTTGCTAGTACTGATCAGAGATGCCTACCTTTTAGGGATTTTGCTCTATCATGTAGTAGCTTCCTCCTTCTGTTGTACAGTTTATTTATGGCTGGGGTCCACCAGACTGGATGCCTGCCTTTGGATGATTGGGTCTTGATTTTGTTTGGGATAGCATGATCCATGCATTCCTGGAGATGTCCGTAGAATGCGTTTATATAGGATTCTGCAGTTTGGGCTGTAGTTTCCACTGGCCCTGGGGCCTTGAAGGATTCCACTTGGTTTTGAGAAGTGTGAAGTTCGCTTTGAGAAGTTTTTCACTGTGGTTTTCTGGGCTGGGGTGGGGTCGGGATGTGGATATCCAGTGAAATTAATTTATGGTCTGATCTTACCAATGAGGGATATACTTCTGGTATGGAGCATAGAGTCCCCATGTTGGTAATGATCAGGTCTAGTATGTTTTCCCCTCTTGTGGGAGTGGTGACTAGTTGTTCCATAGCATTTGAGTTTATAAATTCCAGGAACCTTTGGGCTAAGGTGCTGGGGCTTGAGTAATGCTCCCAGTCTATGTTTGGGTAGTTGAAGTCGCCCAATATAATGGTGTTCGGAGAGATCTTCATGTTCTCCAATGTTTTCAGGAAAGCCGAGTGGGATTCCTGACTTTGAGAGGGTAGTCTGTAGGATGCTATAAACTGAAAAGCAGTCTTGCCCACTGTCAGTTGCACATGGATGGTCTCCGATACTTTTTGCAATGCCACTAACCTGGAGGTGTGGATATCCTTGATAAATATGGAAACTCCCCCTCCTTTTGTGGTTCGGTCCGGGTTTGGGGGGCCGAAAAGCATGACATGAGGTATAACCTGGTAGTGCTGGGGTGCTCTCTGGAGCCTTGAACCAGGTTTCTGTCACTGCAGAGATATCGATGTTCTCCATACTGAGGAGAGCTTCGAGTGCATACATCTTGAGGTTAAGACTTCTGGCATTTAGCAGCATTACCCTTAGTTTCTTGTTCCTTGTGCTGTCTATGGAGGTGGGTTTGACTTTTGAGCCTTGCCTAAAAAAGGCACTATGGGGTGGCAAGAGCCTTTGCCAATATCCGAAAGCCCAGGGGTGACAGGTGCAAGCCGTCCCTAGCAAAGCAACGTGGCTTGTCGAGCATGTCATCCCAGGCTGACAGACACTGGATCCCCTTTGAATGACACCAAAATTTTAGCCAATTGTTAAAATCAATCATTTTGTCTTTATACTGTGGCATCATTCTAGGTGAGGGTAAGATGCTGCTCAAGGTCAGGGTCATACCGGCCTGGGATATATGATCAGAGAGCTCCTCTATGTCTCTTTTCATGTAGTCGAGGGAGGTACGTCTCGGGTCATTCACACCAGCATGTACAATGACTGAGTCATATTTGTATTTGCTTTGGAGTGACCTGAGTGCTTGCGTTATGTGGCGGATCCTAGCGCCCGACAGGCAGCTCACTGTGACCTTCTCTTTATTCAGCCTGGTGAGCGGGACGTCAGTGTGTCTGTCAATAGAGTCACCTATTACAAGAGTATCAGGTGTGTTATTCAGCCTTAAGGGCTGTGACTGCTTGGCACACTGACTTTGTGTGCTATGTGTTGTACGTGTTTTGTTTTGGGGTAGCGTTTGCTTGGATGTCTGCTTTGGAGGTCTCTGTTGCTTAGGTAGATTTTTATTTAGAGCCTCCGAGTATGTTTTTGTGTTTTTATGTGTTTGGTTCGCTGTTGTGGTGGGACTATGTGATAATGGAATTGTGTTGTGTGAGGTTACCTTCTCCTCCTGACTGGTTACACCAGTTTTGAGATGAGAGAGCTCAGCCTCCAGTTTGGCTATATGGTTGCATCTCTCACATATATTTGAACCTGTTTGGAGGAGGAGAGGGTTGTCCGTGTACATGAGACAGCTGTAACATTGCCTCAAAGTTCCCAGATTCACCAGCTGGACTGGAGAGGAAACCATTGACTGACCTTTGGACATGCTAGACAAGCCTAGGTCTTTAATGTCTTCTGCTGGACAAGCCTAGGTCTTTAATTATTTCTACAGCAAGGGGCTCTTCATCTGTGCCAACATACTGACACTAACCTGAGTTAACTATGGCATCAATTCTGGCCACACTGATGGCTGTGATAAGCAAACAACTCAGGCACAGATACAAGCAGAATAACCCACATAAGCAGGCAGGGAGCCATTGTGCAACCAGTGATTTAAAGACATCTGAGATATTAGAAGTACACTTGTAAATTGTGTGGAAATTATTTATTCAAAGGCCTATGAAACTGTGCATGAGAAATTAAATAAAGAGTGACTAGAGAAATCCAGTGCATTGTTCAAATGGAAAGTGTTTGGTGGCCTGCTTAAGTTCTATGACTTGACAAATTGTTTGGGAGGGAATATTTTCCCTAACCAGATAAAAGTAGTAGATGTTATGCTAACACTGAACCTAAGGGCTGGCTTGCTAACAAAGGGAGAAAGAAGTATTGCATTGCATTAAGCATATGGGTGCAGCAATAAACCAGGGACACCATCAGGCTTAACTGGAGAAGATGGCTTGAGTACCTCCTTTGGTAGTTTCTTTCTATACATGCAGATGTACTACAAGTGCTTGCATATTAGTAGTTCACGGCACACATGCTCTGCCACTTGTTCTAAACGGTAAGTGTTCTAACTTCCAATAGTCCGATCTTAATTAGTTACCTTGCCCTCCCACTACCTGACCCTATTGAACTCTGTAGACTTACCAGAACCCTAACTCCTTACCCTAAAACTCCCATCTGGTCCATAACAATAACCATAGTATTCCCCTCCCATTCTTTAACCCTAAACTCACCGATCACTCAGCCTAAAACTCCACTCCCAAAGCCTAATATCCCTGATCAATCCTTAATCCTAAAACTTTACTTCTGTTCCCTAACCATAAAGTACCCGACTGCTTCCTAACCCTAAACTGCCCCAACCTTAAAGCCAAATCCCATTCCCAATCACTGTCTGAAACCTTAATTTCTGCTCTCACCCCTCCCACTGCCTCCCCATGGCTGCTGCATTACCTTGATTGAATTCATCTACTGTGTTTGGGCAAGGTGAGGCTGCTTTACTCTTTCTGCATGGCTGCCACACCTGGACTGAGCACAGAGTCGAGTTCAAGGTTGAGCAATAGCATGTGCGAGCTGTAACACACCTGAGTCTTTGCCTGCAAGTCATTGGACTTCAAGTACCTAAGACTCTGGTGCTTGCAGGAGGCCCAAGAATGCTGCATACATACTGCTTACTCGGACATGTTGTGGAAGTAGAAGGCAAAGGAAGGATGAAATGATTCATCCATTTCTTTGCCCTTCTTTTTGTCGTATTCCTCTTCTCTAACATTGCACTTGGAAATTTTCTCCTCTCTTTTTCCCTCATTGCATACTAAAGTGTTACGACAAAAATAGTTTGCCCTTAACAGTGGCATCAGTATGCACACCACCCTTCCTATCATTGCAAATTTATGAAAGATTAAGCCCAACATTTTTATTTTATTTTACATTTCTTTACCAGGAAAGTCTGACTTGGAACAAAGCCAGTTTTCAACGGAGGCCCAGGGAGAAACGCTCCAGATGCATGTCTTTGTAACTTTGTAACAGTGTCTGGACATGGAAGCCTCCTTCTCATAGTCCAACCAGGGAGCTCTCTGTGGATGATGATTGCAGCTTGGTGGCTCAGTTATAGGTAAGAGAAGCTGGAAGAAAGGTGATGCAGGCTATAACTGCAGGTATGTGGGTCAAAGACAAATGCCAGAGGGGAAGGCGCTACTCCTTAGTTTGAAAAAAGACAGCTTATCCTATGAAAGCGGCACACAGATGCATATACAAGTGTGCATGTGTCTTAAGATAAAAATATTATAGTTTAATGGCCATTTGGGAAGCTTTTCCATCTCTTTCAACCTTCTGATTTAAAAGTCTGTGTTTGCGCTTGTTTCCTGCCTTTCCTGTTACTAGTCTAGTCCAGGTACAGATTTGCTATATCCAGGACTCTTTGTAAGCTTCTGAGCCCCCAAGCCTTTCCGTGTTGGAGGGAAGCCTTCTAGCTTATCAGTGGGAGTGGTAAGCAGTAGGTAGCCTATCTACCACAAGAGGAGTGGTTCCTGGCCCAGAAATTGTAGCTATTGGCCATTTGGGCAGTTCTTTTCCATCTCTTTCAACTTTCTGGTTTAAAAGCCGCACTTATGCTTGTTTCCCACCTTTCCTGTAACTAGCCTATTCCAGATACAGAGTTGCTGTATCCAGGACTGTTGGTAAGCTTCTGTGCCCCCAAGCCTTTCTGTGTTGGAGGAAAGCCTTCTAGCTTATCAGTGGGAGTGGTAAGCACTAGGTAGCCTATCTACCACAAGAGGAGTGGTTCTGGCCCAGAAATTGTAGTTTATTGACCATTTGGACAGTTTGCCCATATTTTTCAACTTTCTGGTTTAAAAGACCACATCTGCGCTTGTTTCCCATCTTTCCTGTAACTAACCTACTGGGAAGCACTGGAAAGCCTTAAACTGATACAAGCCTTCTAGCTTAGAAGAGAGACTTTGGAGTGATTAAGTATCAGTTTTCTGTACTTTCTTGCTGTACTTAACTGTTTTCCGCCTAAACGCCGATTGTCCAGCATTTGTGGTGATTCAAAAGCTTGTTTTTTTTTCACATATTGTACTTATTTGACTGCCTGCACTTTTAAAAATTCATTTTTTGTTTAAATTTAACTGTTGTAGGCTACACACTAAAGTGCGATAGCCTTTTCTGATAGTTTGTAGTCGTTTAAAGCTGTTTTAAGTGTATTTTTTTTATTGTTTTTGCCTTATCTTTTCAAAACAATTCCTTGTTTCCCACCTTTCTAAACTAGTATAGTCCAGTTTTCAGGCTAGTGCTGAATTCAGGGCTGTGTTACAAGTTTCTGAGTTGCCCATACCTTACTTGGATAGAAGGAAGTTTCTCTGTTCACCTGTGAGAGAGGGGAACTTTGAGCAGCCTCTCTGTCCCTGGAGGAGTGATTCCAGCCCAGAAGTTAGTAGTTTATTGGCCATTTTGGGCTAATTTCTATCTCTTTCATTTCCCTGCTATAAAAACCATGTTTGCATGGTTTTGTGCGCCGGGCAGTGCCGGTTAGCTATGGTTAAATTTTTACTGGCTCTCCTCTTCAGTTTTTCCCTGGAAACTAGTCTTAACTCTCAACCTAAGCACTCAAAAAGCATCCTACAGGCAAGTGCTTGCTCAGACCTAATAGCAAGCACTAATATACTCTGACGCTTGATTGCCCAGCAGGGCAAGGCTCTTTATTCACCCCTCACCAACCAAGCAGCTCACCCTACTATTCAGGCATGACCAAAGGTCAATTTCAGGTGTACTCTCCAGTCCAGCTGGTGAATCTGGGTGTCCTGAGGCAATGTTACAATTGCCTCATGTACACAGACAACCCTCTCCTCCTACCAAAAAACACTAGCATATGCGAGAGATGCAATTTATACAGCCAAACTGGAGGCTAAGCTGTCTCCACCCAAGACTGGAACAGACAAGTCAATAGGAGAAGGTTAACACTTGCAGCACACCTCCAGCCACACACAGACCTACTAAACCAGCACTGGCAAAAAATACACATAAATACACAAAATCATACTTGGAGGCTCTAAATAAAAACCTGCAAAATCATCAGAGACCTCCAAAGCAGACACCCAAACAACCGGCACCTCCCGTCACAAACCAGGCAACACATAAAACACAAAATCAGTGTCCCGCACAATCACAGCCCTTAAGGCAAAATAACATACCTAACACACTAGTAATAGGTGACTCTGTAGTCAGGCACACTGACATCCCACTCATTAGGCTGAACAAGCAGAAGGTTACTGTTAGCTGCCTGTCGGGAGCCAAAATCCGCCACATAACACAAGCACTCAGGTCACTCCAGAACAAGTACAAATATGACTCTTTCATTGTTCATGTTGGTGTGAATGACCTGAAATGTACCTCCCTCGACTACATGAAAAGAGACGTGGAAGAGCTCTCTGATCATGTAGCCCAGGCTGGTATGACTCTGACCCTGAGTAGCATCCTGCCCTCACCAAGAATGATACCTCAGTATAAAGAAAAAATGATCAATTTCAACAACTGGCTAAGCTTCTAGTGTCATTCAAAGGGGATCCAGTGTCTGTCAGTCTGGGACGACATGCTCGACAAGCTGCATTGCTTCACAAGCGACTGCTTGCACCTGTCACCCCTAGGCTTTCGAATACTGGCCAAAGCTGTTGCTACCCCCATAGTGCCTTTTTTTAGGCAAGGCTGAAAAGTCAAACCCACCTCCGTAAACAGCACAATTAACAAAAAAACGAGGGTTATGCTACTCAACGCCAGGAGTTTAAATCTCAAAATACATACACTCGAAGCACTCCTCAGTATGGAGAACATCGACATCTGTGCAGTAACTGAAACCTGGTTCAAGGCTCCAGAGAGCACCCCAGCACTACTGGGCTACAACTCGTACCACACGTTTCGGCCACAGAACATGGACCGAAACACAAAAGAAGGGGGTGTATCCATATTCATCAAGGATACCTACACATCCAGGTTAGTGGCGCAGCATGATACCTCTGAGATCATCCATGTGCAGCTAACACTGGGCAAATCTACAATGCAAATTGTGGCCTGCTACAGATCACCCTCCATGACCCAGGAACACCACTCCACCTTTCTGGAGACACTGGAAAACATGAAGGTCCAACCGAACACCCTGATATTGGGCTATTTCAATTACCCTACCATTAACTGGGAAAACTACTCGAGTACAAATTCCCAGGCCCAGCACGTCCTGGAATTCATCAACTCAAATGCCCTGGATCAGCTGGTAAACTCCCCTACCAAAGTTGAAAACATAGTGGACCTGGTCATCACAAACATAGGCGACAGGTGTTCCACACCGGAGGTCAACCCGTCACTGATTAGATCAGACCATAAACTAATCACTCTGGATGTCCATACCCCACCACCACCACCCCCAGTTAAGGAAACCACAGTAAAAAAACATTTCTAAAGCAAACTTCACCTTACTTAAAACAGAGGCAGTAAGTTTCACAGCCCCCATGCTAAAGGATAATGCTACCCAAGATGCAGAAACCTTTACAAATGCACTCTGTGAGCACCTACAGGGATGCATGGATTGTGCCGTCCCTAGCAAAACCAAGACTCGCTCCTCTAAGAGAAGGAAACCAGTCTGGTTGGACCCCTGCCATAAACAGGCTATACAATCCCAAGAAGGAAAGACATCGCTGATCAGTATCCGTAAGAAACTAAGGTCCCTCATAAAATCATCCAAGGCTAATTTTGAAAGAAAAATAGCCATGGATTCAAAAGATAACCACAAAGCCTTCTTTAGCCATGTTAAGAATCTAAGTGGCAACTCGCAGATATGCACTGAACTAGTGCAAAATAGCACAAAATGTACTGAACCTACTGATATTGCCAAAATCCTGGCAGATAGATTCAGTGCAAACTTCACCCCCCTCTCACCCCCAAAATGGCCCACAACAATACTGGAAAAGTGTACTGTCCCGGAAATCACAGATGCACAGGTGAAAAAAGCCAAAAACACAGTGTCAGTGGGTCCAGATGGTGTCCCAGGCTGTGCCTTGCACAAACTACAGAACAAACTAACCCCCCCACCTAAACACACTGTTCAACCTCAGCCTCTCCATAAGCTGAGTGCCCATAGAATGGTACACAGCAACAGTTATTCCACTCCACAAAGGAAGGGCAACAACTGACCCTGATAACTATCGCCCCATAAGCCTGACTAACCTTGTCTGCAAGGCTATGGAGCGCATCATCGTGGAACTCATTAACAAAGACATTGGGAACTTCCAAATACTTGACCCGACCCAGTTCGGCTTTAAGGGCAGATCATGCCTACTAAACCTGGTTGACTTTTTCGAGACAGTCACCAAGACCATAGATGAGGGAAAGGTTTTTCACACAGCCTACCTTGACCTCGCCAAGGCTTTCGACACCATTTCCCACTTGGGTATTACAGAACAACTCGCCAGCCTGAACATAAACCCCTTCGTCACGAAATGGGTTGCCAACTGGCTTACAGACAGAACTCGCACTGTAAGAATAGTGGGCTCCAGGTCTGACTCTAAGCCACTCACAAGTGGTGTCCCGCAAGGTTCAGTCCTGGGACCCCTACTGTTTGGCATATACTTCTCAGAAGTACAGGCAAACACAGGAGGACTATGGCTAACCAAGTTCACTGATGACTGCAAACTGGGAGCCATAACTGACTCTCCGGCTGACACGGACATCCTCCAAAAGGGCCTTACTGAGATGGAAACCTGGTGTCAAAATCATGGCCTCAAGCTAAATGCCAAAAAATGCATAGTCATCCCATTTAGGAAAAACAAAACACCCACGAATTACCACATAGGTGGCAGTCCCCTTAATACAGAAGAGGTAATAAGAGATCAGGGACACAGGTAGATAGTAATCTCTCCTTTGACAGTCATATTGCCAAAGTAGTTAGGAAATCCTTCTATGCGGCCCATCTAATTACTAAAGGATTTGCATCTAGAAATAAAGAGGTTATAGTACCCCTCTACTTGTCACTCATCAGACCCATCATAGAGTACAATGCCCCATTTGGGATGTACCTCACAAGACACTTCCAACAGCTTGAGAAACCACAAAAGTACATCACCAAGAAGATTACTGGCCTCAAACATATGTCCTTTGCAGCCCGACTGAAAAAACTCCAGCTGTACACAGTGGCATATTGCTTACTCAGAGGTGATCTCTCCCTGACTTACCAAGCCATGTCCAACTCAGAATTGATGGACATGCTCCACCTAAAGAAATCCAAGTCACTGCGAGCCACATGCTCTAGTGAGCTAGACCTTGCCACAACAATAAATAGAAAATGCTGGAGGGATAGATTCCTGTCACAGAGACTCCCCATACTTTGGAACAAAATTCCAAACTACATTAGGCAGAGCCCCTCACTAACACACTTCAAGAGAAACCTTGACGAGTGGATGGGTAACAGAAAATACACCCCTGGGATCACTTCATTGGCTCTGCTTGACAGAGGATCAGTTAATTAATCAATGGGGCGGCGAAAGCCGACACACACTGGCTAGGCTTATAAATGCCCTCGGGCAGATAGCCTAGTACCTACCTATGAATCTATATATTTATATAGCTATATATGTATATCTGTCAAAATGCTTTTGTTGAACTGCTGTATTTGTTGAAATGGGAATGACGGACTTCTTTAGCGGATTCCCATTTCATCATGCAGCAGCAGCAGTTCTGTGCGAGATTGTCTAACAGCAGGCGTAAGAAGTGCTCTCCTTTTTCTTGCTGTTGTGTGACCTCAGACTTGGTACATTTAAGCTGTGGGAGGCATGGTGGTGCAGGGGGCTTGTCCACTGAAAAAAAACACTTGTTTGGATGCTTTTTTTTACTAAACATTCCATTAATGTAAGCTGATCAGAATGTTGGTCAACATAGGGACTTTTTGTTCTTTCATTATGTACTTGTTGAAACAGAAAACATATCCGGTTAAATTCAAATAAAAAATACTCTTCTCTTTTTAAAGGGGTTGCCTTTGCAGAAGGCATTGCAAGCGGATTGAGCACCACTATTGCTGTATTTTGCCATGAAGTACCGCATGAACTTGGTGAGTTTATAAGTCTGCTGTTTACATAGCATAATGGATGTGTTTTTCTTGTGTGTTTTTTGGATAACAACTGCAGTCTCTCACACAACATGTTAAGTTGAAAGAATTTTCATGTCTAGAATGTGCTGTTTCTAGCAATTTGCATATCTGCATCATAGAAGTTTTTGCAGAAGTAATGCTTCCTTAAAAAATTTATAAACTAAACTAAGCTCTTTGTGCCCCACAGATTGTATATCCACAATAATCTTCATTGTTTGGATGTGCAGTACTTTGAGGGGCTGATGAATGAAGAGAATGAGAGAAAGAGAAGGCTGGATGATGTAGGGATAGTGAATCAGGAAGTGCAATGGATTAGCAAGGCGGAAGTAAGGATAGCTATGAAGAGGATGAAGAATGGAAAAGCTGTTGGTCCAGATGACATACCTGTGGAAGCTTGGAGGTGTTTAGGAGAAATGGCAGTGGAATTTTTAATCGGATTGTTTAATGAAATCTTGGAAAGTGAGAGGATGCCTGAGGAGTGGAGAAAAAGTGTTTTGGTACCTATTTTTAAGAATAAGGGTGATGTGCAGAGCTGTAGTAACTACAGAGGGATAAAACTGATCAGTCACAGCATGAAATTATGGGAAAGAGTAGTGGAAGTTAGGTTAAGAAGAGAGGTGATGATTAGTGATTAGCAGTATGGTTTCATGCCAGGAAAGAGCACTACAGATGCGATGTTTGCTCTGAGAGTGTTGATGGAGAAGTACAGATAAGGTCAGAAGGAGTTGCATTGTGTCTTTGTGGACTTAGAGAAAGCATATGACAGGGTGCCTAGAGAGGAATTGTGGTATTGCATGAGGAAGTCGGGAGTGGCAGAGAAGTATGTAAGAGTGGTACAGGATATGTACAAGGGTAGTGTGACAGCGGTGAGATCTGCCATGAGAGTGACAGATGCGTTTAAGGTGGAGGTGGGATTACATCAAGGATTAGCTCTGAGCCTTTTCTTATTTGCACTGGTGATGGACAGGTTGACAGACGAGATCAGACAGGAGTCCCCGTGGACTATGCTGTTTGCAGATGACATTGTGATATGTAGTGAGAGTAGGGAACAGGTTGAGGAAACCCTGGAGAGGTGGAGATATGCTCTAAAGAGGAGAGGAATGAAGGTCAGCCGGACTTAGATGGAATATGTGTGTGTGAATGAAAGGGAGGACAGAGGAATGGTGAGAATGCAGGGAGTAGAGTTGGCGAAGGTGGATGAGTTTAAATACTTGGGATCAACAGTTCAGAGTAATGGTGAGTGTGGAAGAGAGGTGAAGATGAGAGTACAGGCAGGGTGGAGTGGGTGGAAAAGAGTGTTAGGAGTGATTTGTGACAAACAAGTACCAGTAAGAGTGAAAGAGAAGGTCTACAAAAGGGTAGTGAGACCAACTATGTTATATGGGTTAGAGATAGTGGCATTGACAAAAGGCAGGAGTCAGAGTTGGATGTGGCAGAGTTAAAGATGTTAAGATTTGCACTGGGTGTAACGAGGGTAGACAGAATTAGGAATAAGTATATTAGAGGGTCAGCCCTGGTTGGACAGTTTGGAGACAAAGCCAGAGAGGTGAGATTGCATTGGTTTGGACATGTGCTGAGGAGGGATGCTGGGTATATTGGGAAAAGGATGCTAAGGATGAAGCTGCCAGGTAAGAGGAAAAGAGGAAGGCCTAAGATAAGGTTTATGGATGTGGTTAGAGAGGACATGCAGGTGGTTGGTGTGACAGAGCAAGATGCAGAGGACAGGAAGAAGTGGAAATAGGTGATCCACTATGGCGACCCCAACTGGGAAAAGCTAAAAGAAGAAGTTTGGATGTGCACATTAAAAGTATGTATCCATGTACAACTGTTGTGGAGGGTCAAAATGAGCGAGTGGTACTCATAGAGACTACATACAGGTCTACAGTGAAACATTAACTGGTGCCAAAGTCACAGATTAAAACTCAATGCCAAAAAGTGCATTATAGTGCCTTTTGGGAAAACGTCCACTCAGGTTAATTACTCCATCGATAAGACACCCCTAAGAGTTGACCCAGTAGTTAGGGATCTCGGAACATATGTAGACAGTAATTTGGCCTTTGACTAACATGTAACCAAGGTAGTAAGGGTATGGCAGCAAGGTCCAAGGGAAGTTAGACTACCACTTTACTCGGCCCTTATCAGAATGACCAGCAACAATTGGAATAGCCACAGAGGTTCCTCACCAATAGACTCCACAGTATTAACATACTGACCTATACATATCACCTTACAGCCCTATCTCTATATTCCCATCTCCTACAGGTTACTGAGAGGTGATCAATGCCTGGCATATAAGGCATCCTCAGATCCAGCCCTGATCAATCTTTCGCACGTACGCAAAACGAATAGCACCAGAAATGCTAGATCCAAGGATTTAAACTTTTTGTGACATAAGTAGAACATGCTAGTGAGACAGATGTGTGTCTCAAAGGATCCCCACACATTGATATTGGGTCTGCACCCATGTGAAGCAGATTACATCCCTATCTGAATTCAAACATAACCTTGACCATTGAATGGGAAATCGAAAATTCACCCCCAGTCTGGCTCTCATGTCTCTGATAGAAGCTGACAGTAAATATTCCCTAAAGTAACATATCCCCCCTCCCACTAAACCTTTAGCAACCTCCTACCTAACATACTCATCCAAACATACGCCCATGTTACATGGAGAAACAATTGGGTTGGGTTGCGCAGCTAAGCTTATAAAGGCCCTTGTGGTTCTTAGCCAAGTGTATACCTATAAACCTTTGTATTGTTTCCCACAAGTTGAATTTATTTCTATGTAATTTGATCCTTCCCTTTTCTACAGATCCTACTTCCATTTCTTTTATAATATTCAGTACTTCAAATGTAGTTGGTTTAGACTTTGAACTTCATAAGGCCATACTATGTCTAGGCAACTCAGATCCTGTGTCCAGCTCAAAAAAATAATATCCTTAGTTATAGCCATTTGTTCCACCACCAATATTTCTGACAGTATTTTTGTCGGCAGTTTTTAAAATCTATCAACTCATTACGCTCCAAAAATATTCTCGCAGTTGCCTTTCTTCCTTATCACACCTCCAACATTTGCTTTCTACCTGAGTAACGATTCTTTGAAGTCTGTTTGGGATATAAAAATAACTATGGGAAATACTTCCAAACAAAAACCCCAAACCTTCTGGGCTTGGTTGCATACTTGGAAGCCATACATATGCCCTCCCATTGCTCCCTTGTAAATTGCTTTCCAGTCTTTTCTAACCACCTCTGATTGATTCTTATAGCTATCATGCAGTATTTTATATACACTACTAATTATCTCCATTTTAAAAACAGCTTCTTTTATAGGTTTGACTGAAAACTCTCATCAGAGCAGGTCTTTCACATAGGACTCCCCTATCCCTTTTTCTTTGTCTATACTGACATCAATCCCTGATAGGGAAGGTAGTCTCTAACATGCAGTCCAAACTTCTTGGCCTCATCCTACTCTATTATCTTTCCAGCTGTTTGCTCACAATACCTTATATCTTTTGACAGTTTTCAACAGTAAATTCCAGTCCCCTCTTGCCAATTTTCTGTACCCCTACTTGTAGTCATCCCTATTGAGCAAAATCTCCTTTCTCGATTCATGTGTTGGCTTAGTCCTAAGAATAGGTGCTGCAGTTTTATGAATATGATATTCTGTATGGTGGTGGTTATTCCCCATAAGGATCTACATCCAAAATCACACTCTTTCTCCTTATTCTTGAACTCCCCTGCCTCATCATTAGTCTTTTCCACTTTGAATTATAACATGCTTGTGTCATGTATATGAGCCTTAACTGTGTAGCACTTTGAATTATAACATGCTTGTGTCATGTATATGAGCCTTAACTGTGTAGCACTTTGAATTATAACATGCTTGTGTCATGTATATGAGCCTTAACTGTGTAGCACTTTGAATTATAACATGCTTGTGTCATGTATATGAGCCTTAACTGTGTAGCTCTAAAATATCCCAAACCACCCTACTCTATTGGGAGGATCTCTTATCCCACTTAACTATTGCCCTCTTTCCCTCCCAAATACATTTCTTCAACGTTTTATTTATTATCCACACCTTTTCCTCTGGTTGATAAAAGTATGCCTGATCTGTACATAAAACTAAATGGCCTAAAAAAATTTTTCACTGCTTCTATGTTTCTACCCATATCCATAAACAAGAGCTTCGAGTTTCTCAGCTTTTGTAACATCTTTTGTTTAGTCTCTTCCCACATAACGTTAGCTGCCATTACAAAAGCGTTTTTAATCCATACGCTTAACTTTCTTATGTCCTTATAAATTTAGGAATTGCTGAACCACGTCATGAGTGGGTACAGAATTTACAGCTATAGCCTTTGATTTATCAATAGTCATGTCTTTTCAGAATATAAAAGTAAATGGTCTCAGAATGTTCCACAACACCAAGATGTCCTTTTCTGGTATCGGGTATAAAGTAATATCATCTGCAAATAAAGTCAACTTTTCTTGATTACTATACCAATTATAACATTGCATCATTTCTGAGTCTCTTATTTTCTTTTGCTAGTGGTTAGAAGTGCAAAGCAAATAAGAAAAATGAAAGAGGACACCTCTGCTTGGTTCCTCTGTTAAAACTCAGTGCGTCAGAGAGGTATCCTCTCACTTTAATTCTTGCCTCTAATCCTTCATATATCCTCCTAATTAACCTTTTTGATTGTATTAGGGAATGCTAATGCTTCCATTGCCCTGTTCGTAAAATCCCAGCTGACTCTGCTGAATGCTGTCTCTGCATCAAGACACAGCAACAGTATTTTCTTACATTCTTCCTCCCTCTGGATCATTTAATGTTCTTTTAATGTTGTCAGATGTTTGCCTCTCCTCCACAAAACCACATTGATCCATATGTATCGGTTTTGGCAACACCTTTGCCATTCATTTAGCTGGAACATACATAAATACACTATAATCATGGTTTAAAATTAAAATGGGTCTACAAGAGGCTGAGTCTGAAAGATCTTTCCCCTTTATGGGTAATACAGCCACCACAGCTTTCTTCCAAGATGTTGGGATTTCCCCTCCTTTTAAAATACTATTAAACAAAATCTTCCTGATCTGTATCACTTTCTTCTCTCTAAACTTGCATGAAAATACCGTCTGTTCCTTGAGAATTCCCTACAGACTGATTAAACATCATAACTTTTATCTACCTCCTGCCTCAACTATTAGTCATTGAGCCTCACATTCCTCGAATCTTGACATAATTAAGTCTTCCATAAATGTGTGTGCTGTTTCTTGGTTTTCACATTTCTCTGTTTTATATATATTTTCGAAATATCTCTAATACCTCTAGAGGATCTCAAGTTATTTTTCTTATCATAGGCTCCTTAAGTTTGACAACAACCTTTTCTACTTTCTATAGCCTAAGTCACTGTGCTAAAAGTTTTTCTGCTCTGGAGTTATCAAAAACAAACTGCTTAAAGCAGTCTTTCTAAACTCCTGTATATTTAGCACTCTGCGGTTGCTCCTCATCTTGTTCTATGAGATTCCCCTTATTCTGCAATACTTTAACATTTGTCAGCCCTTCTAAATAATTAATTTTACTTCTTAGCCTTATCTCTTTCTCTTTTATTTCTACCCTATTTTTGTTATTATTATTATTATTATTATTAGTAGTAGTAGTAGTAGTAGAATGCTTTTTATTGAAATTGGCTTTGTGGCTCTGTCTTTCTGTCCCTCTGTGGTTCTATCACGTTCCTCACTGCACTGAGCTGTCCAGGTTGCTGAAGTAGTGTGCATTGCATAATGATTGCTTCCCACTGGAAGTAGATGATGTTCTTCATCTTTCACTGTTGCAGTCATCACATTTGTGTTATCCCTGCCAGGGAAGCCCTTGGCCGGTCCAAATACCAGAGACTTACTATTTCTGCGTTGGCTGCTGTCGCTGAGGGCTGATGTCAGGTCGTCAGTGGTATAAAGTAAGGAAGCCGACGCCATTCCATCAGTCTTTCTTGCCATGGAGCCCGAAGTAGAAGCAGTTCACACTAGTGCCGGTCGGCCGCTACCCGAGTTTCATTTCCGAGTTGAAGTCTTTGAAAGCTAAGTACCCCATTGGGGATCCTTTTTTTCTTGCACTAACTGATGTCAGAAAAAGTTAATAATTGTCTCGCCTGTGGAAAGCAAATACCACACTGAGACTTCCATTCTTACTGCGTCACTTGTCTAGGCCCAGGTCACGATGTCCCCCGTTGTCGCTTCTGTGCTTTAACGGCAGAACTATCTGTCGTCGGGCCCTTATTGTAGCCAGATATTTTCATTTACAGTCCTTGAATTCCAATATGGTTTCTGTAAGCCATCCGACAGCAGATCTTCTGAAAAAAACGTAAAGATAAAGACAGAGACAGACCGCACAGATCCAAACCTTCTGACGACACTTCCGTTAAACTAGTCATCAGTACTTCAGTACTCAGTGAGGCACTTTTGCAGCCCCTGAAGCACACTTCAGTTGATTCACAGGCCACTACCAAGACCGTTTTGGAGTCCGGTATGCCGCAAAACTCTTCGTCTAAGGATCCTGCTGTTGTCTCCACCTTGGATGGGTCTGGAGCTGCTGAGCAGGCACCAGCTTCCGACAAATTCCTTTTCCGTTCTTTTGAAAATAACCAAGTTCCTTAGGCCCAGGGTTCGAACCACACCCAAGAAACCGACTACCCAGTCTCAGGCACCTGCTACCTTGCCTCAGTCTCAAATGCTTAAAATGGCAGAAGACCTTATTATGCTGATCAGGGGAAGCCAAGCTACCCCCTCAAAAAGAGAGAGATCTGTCCCCAGTAGTTTTGTCTGAGTAAGAGTCAGATGAATCTGATGCATCTGACTATGGAGACATGCAGTCTCTCTCCACTTATGAGGATTCTGATGCAGAGGAATCCATTCCTTCAGCCTCTCCCCCAGAGGATTTTTCCTTTGGGGAAACCCTGCATACTTTAAGGGAGCATTTCCAGTGGGAGAATCAGGACTACCCTCAGTCTAAAAAGAGACTCCAGGAGTTCTGCAACACAGACCCTTGGCCATCCCCCCCAGTCTGGATGTGGTGGATGATGTTTTCCTTGAATCCAGCTTGACTCCTGATGCCCTACCTCCTGCTCCCAGAAAACCAGACAGATACTACAGAGTCCCTGACTCACACAGATATCTTTTTAAAAATCCAACAGCTGACCCTGAGGTCATTTCTCAAGGGCCAAAAGGGATTAAAGCAACCTCTGCTAAGAATCCCACCCCCTCAGACAGGGATTCCCGAGCATTGGACAGATGGGGTAAAAAAAATACACCTCAGCTACTCTTGCTATCAGGGCACTAAATTGTCAGTTCCATATGCTTAAATATCAGCAACATACCTTGGAACTCTTTAACAAAACTGTCATTTTGTGGCTCACTGCTGTTCTTCTGCTATGATAAACATTTCTGTAGTGTTAACTGTCTAAAAGAGTGTAGGCTAGTAGCTTTAGTATTGTTCCCCACTCTCCCTCCCTGTTGGTTTCTTGCTGTTATACTTGGTGGCTTTGCAGATGCCCGCCCCTACTGTAAATTTGATCTGGGACACTCCTGCCAGTCTAGTGTCATTAGTTCATTCTACCTAATACAGAGAGAACATTTGAGGAAGGCCAACCCACTTAGTTTCCTAACCTTTAATTATCTTCTGCTTCTCCACTCTCCCTTTCCTTTACAAAAAAAAACTCTGCTAGAATCTCCCAGTGTTCTGCTTAACTTTAACAAAAAAAACGTATGCTTGTTTCCTGCCTTTCCTGTAACTAGTCTACTCCAGATACAGATTTGCTATATCCAGGACTGTTTGTAAGCTTCTGAGCCTGTGTTGGAGGGAAGCCTGCTAGCTTATCAGTGGGAGTGGTAAGCACTAGGTAACCTATCTACCACATAAGGAGTGGTTCTGGCCCAGAAATTGTAGTTATTGGCCGTTTGGGCAGTTTTTCCATCTCTCTCAACTTTCTGATTTAAAAGCTCGCATTTGCACTTGCCCCCTTTCCTGTAACTAGTCTATTCCAGATACAGATTTGCTCTATCCAGGACTGTTTGTAAGCTCCTGAGGCCCCCAAGCCTTTCTGTGTTGGAGGGAAGCCTGCTAGCTTATCAGTGGGAGTGGTAAGCACTAGGTAACCTATCTACCACATAAGGAGTGGTTTCTGGCCCAGAAATTGTAGTTATTGGCCGTTTGGGCAATTTTTCCATCACTTTCAACTTTCTGATTTAAAAGACCGCATTTGCACTGGTTTCTTTCCTGTAACTAGTCTAGTTCAGATACAGATTCTTAGTTTTAGCACTTGAATTTGCTTATTCGTGCTCAGCACTTGTTGTAAGCACTAAATAAGCTACAAATTACTACAGCACTCAACCTTCCTCATTACCTAGAGGAAAACAGTTTTTGTACTTACTTTCCTCACTTGCTTCAAGAAAAACAGCTCTTGTACTCATTTTCCTCACTTGTCTAGAGGAAAATAGTTTTTTTATTCAGGCATGTCTAAGGGTCAGCTCTCAGTGTTCTCTCCTGTCTATCTAATGAATCTGGGCATCTTGGGGCAATGTAGTAATTGCCTCATGTACACAGACAACCCTCTCCTCCTACCACCCAACAATACAACCTGTGAGAGATGCACTTATCTAGCCAAACTGGAGGTAAAGTTCTCTCCAACCAAGACTGAACTTGACAGTCAAGAGGAGAAGGTAAACACTTGCACCACACCACACTCATCACATAGTCCCACTAAACCTACACCACCAAAATCGACACATAGAAACACAAAAACATTTGCAGAGGCTCTCAATAATAATCTGCTCAAGCAACAGACACCTCCAAAGCAGAAACACAAGCAACCTCCACCCCCCAACACAACCCAAATGAGACACTGCCCACAGACTCAGTGTGCCACTCAACCACAGCCCATTAGGCAAAACAATGTACCCAACACATTAGTCATAGGTGACGCTATAGTCAGCCACACTGATGTTCCACTCACCAGGCAAAATAAGGAAAAGGTTACTGTCAGCTGCCTGTTGGGTGCCAGGATCCGCCACATAACCCACGCACTCAGGTCACTCCACAACAAGTACAGATATGACTCTGTCATTGTCCATGTTGGTGTGAATAACCTGAGACTTACCTCCCTGGACTACATGAAAAGAGACATGGAAGAGCTCTCCGATCTTGTAGCCCAGGCAGGTATGACCCTAGCCCTGAGTAGCATCCTGCCATCACCCAGAATGATACCGCAGTACAAGGACAAAATGAGGGACTTCAACAATTGGCTAAGCTTCTGGTGTCATTCTAAGGGGATCCAGTATCTGTCTGCCTGGGACGACATGGTCAGCAGACCACAATGCTTTGCCAGAGATGGCCTGCACCTGTCACCCCTGGGATTCCGGATACTAGCTAAGGCTCTGGCCACCCCTATAGTGCCATTTTTAGGCAAGGCTCAAATGAGAAATTCACCACTGTTACAGGAACAGGCAAGCAAAAACTGAGGGTAATGCTACTCAATGCTAGAAGTCTAAATCTCAAAATGCACTCCCTCGAGGCACTCTTTAATATGGAGAACATCGATATCTGTGCAGTGACTGAGACCTCATTCAAAGCTCCAGAGAGCACCACTGCATTACCAGGCTGTAACTCATACCACACTTTTCGGCCACCTAACCTGACTGGAACACCAAAGGTGGAGGTGTGTCCATATTCATTAAGGAGAACCACACCTCCAGGCTAGTTGCTCAGCATAATGCATCCGAGGTTATCCAAGTGCAACTAACTCTGAGCAAAACTGTAGTCCAAATTGTAGCTTTCTACAGATCCCCCACCATGCCCCAGGATTCCCACTCCTCTTTTCTTGATATACTGGAAAATATTAGGGTTCAACCAAACACCCTAATAATGGGCGATTCCAACTTCCCCACCATTAACTGGGAAAACTACTCATGTACCAACTACTTCACTCAACACTTTCTGGAATTCATAAATTCCAATGCCCTGGATCAACTTATCCACACCCCCACCAGGGGCAACAATATCCTAGACCTAGTCATTACCAACATGAGTGACTGGTGTTCCACACCTGAAGTCAACTCCTTGTTGGTCAGATCGACCATAAACTAATCACCCTAGATATCCACATCCCAACCCCACCCCCCATTAAGGAAACCATGGTAAAAAAATTTCTCCAAAGCCAACTTCATGCTTCTTAAGACAGAAGTGGTGAACTTCATGACAACCGTGCAGATGGACAATACAGTTACGACTGCTGAATCCTACACAAATGCACTGTATAAGCCCTTACATGAGTGCATGGATCGTGCTATCCCAAACAGAACCAAGACGCTAGCCTGCAAAAAAAGGAAGCCAATCTGGTGGTCCCCTGCCATAAACAAACTCTACAACAGAAGGAAGAAACTGTTGCAAAAAGAGAGTAAAATCCCATGAGTGGAGGAGCTCCCTGGTCAGCCTCCATAAGAAGCTGAGATCCCTTATAAGATCCTCCATAGTTAGCTATGAAAACAAAATCACCACTGATTCTAGGGACAACCACAAAGCATTCTATAGCTATGTCAAGAATCTCAATGGCAACACCCAGATCTGCTCTGAGTTACAGCACAACGGCATGAAAATTACAGAACCAACTGATATTGTCAACATACTGGCAGATAGGTTCAGTGCTAACTTTACCCCTCTCTCACCCCCTAAAGGGCCCATGTATATACAGGAAGAATGCAGAGTCCCTGTAATCACAACTACGCAGGTAAAAGCTGCACTCTCTAAAGCCAAAAACACAGCATCCATGGGACTGGACAACATCCCAGGCTGCATTTTACACGAACTGGCTCCCCACCTAAGCACCATGTTCAATCATAGCCTCACATCAGGCTTTGTGACCACTGAATGGCACACAGCAACAGTTATCCCACTCCACAAAAGGGGAGCCACCACTGATCTCGGGAACTATCACCCTGTTAGCCTGATGAACCTAGTCTGTAAGACCATGGAACGTATCATCATGGAACTCATAAACAAAGACATTGGTAACCTCCAAACTCTGGACCCCACCCAGTTCAGGTTTGTGAAAGGCAGATCATGCCTCCTGAACCTGACTGACTTCTTTGAAGCAGTCACCAAAGCCATAGACGAGGGTAAGGTGGTTCACACAGCCTATCTTGACCTCGCCAAGGCGTTTGACACCATCCCCCATTCTGGAATTATAGATAAACTCACTAAACTAAATATAAATCCCTACATCACAAGATTGGTTGCCAACTGGCTCACTGACAGAACCCACACTGTAAAAGTTGCAGACTCCAAATCTGACTTCAAACCAGTGACAAATGGAGTACCACAAGATTCAGTCGTGGAACCTCTCCTGTTTGGTATCTACTTCTCTGAAGTACAGTTTAACAAAGAAGGCTTTTGGGTAGCGAAGTGTGCAGATGACTGCAAACTAGGAGCTATAGTCAAGTCCCCAAATGATGTGGACATCCTACAGAAGGGCCTCACTGAGACAGATGCCTGGTGTCAGAGCCATGGCCTCAAGCTCAATGCCAAAAAGTGCATTGTCATCCCCTTTGGTAAAAACTTTGTGCCCATGAACTACCACATAGGCGACAGTCTACTTGATGCAAAATGTGTGATAAGAGACCTTGGGACCCAGGTGGAGAGTAGTCTCTCCTTTGATAATCACATCGGTACAGTAGTCAGGAAATCCTCCTACGTGGCACACCTCATCACAAAAGGGTTCTCATCCAGGAAAAAAGAGGTCATTGTTCCCCTCTACTCGACACTTATTAGACCCATTATAGAGTACAATGCCCCTTTTGGAATGTACCTCACAAGACATCTGCAGCAGCTAGAAAGGCCACAGAAGTACCTCACAAAGAGGATTACTGGCCTCACACAGATGCCCTACACTGACTGTTTCAAAAAACTCCAGCTTTACTCTGTAGCATATCGCCTACTCTGAGGTGATCTCTGCCTAACATATAAAGCTATGTCAAACCCAGAGCTGTTGGACATGCTACACCTAAAGAAATCCCAGTCCCTCTGAGCTACACACTCTAGGGACCTAAACCTTGTCACCAGAATAAACAGGACATGCTGGAGGGATAGATTCCTGTCCCAGAGACTTTCCATACTCTGGAACAAGCTACCCATCTATGTCAAACAAAGTTCCTCATTAGCACTCTTCAAGAAAAATCTTGATGAGTAGATGGGAAATAGGAAATACACCCCGGAGATCACTTCTGTGGCTCTGCTTGACACAGGCACAAGAAAATAACTTTCTTGGGTGGCGTAAGTCAGGGAACCTTGTTGGCTAGGCTTACTTAGGCCCTTGGGCTTATAGCCTAGTACCTACCTATGAACCTATGTCCTCCTTTCCTGCTTGGGCAGAATCTAAAGATTTACAAGACTTAATGCATTGTGCAAGTCAAGTAACTAAACACACTTTGCACTGTGGTTTTGATGCCCTACAAGCTTCTTGCAGGGCAGCAGTCACTGGATCTGTCATTAGAAGACATGCATGGCTTAAGGAACAACCCCTGCCAGACCATGTCAAATCTAAATTGTTGGATGCACCCTTGCACAAAGATAACTTATTTGGCACTAAATTCCACAGAAAAGCACAAACGTTTTAACCACACACACAAGGCAAGGTTGGAGCTGTAGTTCACCAACAGTTTATTGCACCATAAAATAAAAGAAACATAAGTGCTTTCATTATATAAAATACATAATTCACCAACAGTTTATTGCACCATAAAATAAAAGAAACCTAAGCGCTTTCATTATATAAAATACATAATGTATTTTATATAACAAAAGCGCTTATGTTTCTTTTATTTTAAGGTGCAATAAACTGTTGGCGAACTACAGCTCCAACCTTGCCTTGTGTGTGGTTAAAATTATTTGGCACTAAGGCAGAAGAGGTCTTAAAAAGATGAAAGAAAAAGCAAAATCTATGCAAACAGTTAGTTTTCTTACAGGTCCAGCCCTCTAGGTTCAGCAGGCATTTTCCCTCAAAGCACTGGTCCTTTCCTGCTCCGAGTAAATAGGCCCAGCCTAGGCCCTGTGGAAACAGACCTCCCAGACAGCAGCCCCAGGGAATACAGAGATCTAAGCAGTGGACTACCTCCATTTCAAAACCTGGGAGTTGTAAGCCACACCCTTATGGTAAGAACTCACAATGACTCACCTCCTCCCGACCTCCCCTCTGCCCACCTTCACTTACCCCTAGGAGGAAAACTCTCCTTTCACTCAAGCACCTGGGCCACTATTACCAAGGACCAATGGGTTCTGAACATTGTGTCTCAGGCATACAAATTCTCCTTCCACACCCTTCCAACCCCAAAAGAGTTCCCAGATCTACCATCAAATCAGTGGGCAGAGGCTCAAAAGCAAATCCATTCCCTGCTCTCTTTGAGGGCAGTAGAGCACGTTCCTGCAGAACAGATAGGCCAAGGCTTCTACTCCAGACTTTTTCCTAGTGCCCAGAATAGATGGCACCTGGCACCCTATCCTCAATCTGTCCATTCTAAACACCTTCCTGGTGATTCCAAAATTCAAAATTCTCACCCTCCAGCAGTAGCTACCCATGCTCTCTAAGGATGCTTGGCAAGCCACCCTGGATCTAAAAGAGGCCTACCTCCACATTCCTATCGGGAATCATGCAGAAAATATCTCTGCTTCAGGGCAAGATATCAACACTTTCAGTTCTCTGCGCTTCCCTTTGGCTTATCTACTGCTCCCAGAGTTTCCACAAAATGCTTGGCTCCGGCCATTGCCTTTTACAGACAAAGAAATATTCAAATTTGCCCCTATTTAGATGACTGCCTTATTCAGGCAGACAGCAAGGAAAAGCTGCTCAAACACCTGGCCTTTGTAAAGAGCCTACTAACCTCCCTAGGGTACACAATCAATGAAAAGAAATCAAAACAGGTGCCCACCCAAAGGATAATCTTCCTAGGAGCAAGTCTAGACTCAGCATACCAGATGGCATACCTTACACCAGAGAAACAAATTTTCCTGTCAGACTATTTCTCTCAACTGGCCACCAGGTCCCAGCTTTCTGCAAGGAAAATCCTGCAAGCTCTGGGGTTCATGGCATCTTGCAAACTCCTCATTCCATATGCCAGACTGCATATGAGGAAACTTCAGTGGTACCTAAAGAGCCTTTGGTGTCAACACTGTCAAGACCTGGAAACTCTTCTGCCTATAATTCCTAACCTCAGAAAGGAATGTATTTGGTGGGCAACAGCATACTCCCACAACAAGGGACTGCCCTACTCCCCACACCCCGCCACCCAGACCCTCACCACAGGTGTTATCAGACTACACTTGGGGTACACACCTGGACACGAGGTGCATACAGGGCCAATGGAGCCCATAGCAAATCCCCCTGCACATCAGTCAAAAAGAGGTGATGGCTGTGCAGCATGACTTGATAGCTTTCAAACCCATTCTCTCTCCAAGGGTTCTCCTGATTAATACAGACAAACCCCACTGTGATGTGGTACATCAACAAGCAGGGAGGGACTCACTCCTACACTCTATGCAGGCTGGCTATGACCCTTTGCCTCACAGCCTCTTCCATGCAACTACACCTGTTAGCTCAATACCTACCAGGCTCTCTCAACTCCCTTGCAGACCAATTAAGCAGAAACCTTTTGGACCCACACGAGTGGCAGCTCAACAGAAGTACCTTCTTCCTAATAACTCAGAAATGCGGAACCCCGAAGGTTGAACTCTTTGCCTCCCACACCAACCATCAGCTCAGCAAATTCTGCACCAGGGAGCATCACTACATGGCTTGGAAAGTGGATGCCCTGTCCTTCCCCTGGGTCAACTTCTTGGTCTATGCCTTTCCTCCCCTACCTCTCATCCCCAGCATACTGCTCAAAATCAGGGAGGAAAAACCAAGGACCATTCTTATAGCTCTAGATTGGCCCCCACAGCACTGGTACCCCTTGCTGCGCACCCTGTCCCCGCTGCTTCCATGGCATCTTCCTCAGATTCCAAACCTCCTAACCCCAATTACAGACACTCAGTTTGGCAGCATGGCTTACCTAACCCTGAACTAATCTGCCATCCTCAGTAAACAGGTTCTGGATATTATCCATGAGGCGAGATGCCCTAGCACTAGAAAGTCTTATGCAGATAAATGGAAAAGGTTCTGCACCTGGATCCAGGCTAAGGGGGCCAATATGGCACAGCCCTCCATCCCTCTCATCCTGGATTACTTAGCTGACCTACTACACAGTGGTCTCTCTTTCTCCTCTATAAAAATTCATGCCTCTGTTATTTATGCTCATTTTCCCACTGAGCACCCCCTTTTCTCACACCCTTTGATCAAACAGTTCCTCAGAGGGGCTAGCAACTTGAGGTCCCCCAGAAGGGCACCAAGACCAGCTTGGGACCTTAAATTTATCTTGGAAAAGCTCACCCTGCCTCCTTTCGAACCAGATTCTTCTGCAGAACTAAAATGTATCTCCTGGAAGACAGCCTTCCTTCTGCCCATCACTTCAGACAGAAGAGTCTCTGAGCTGCAAGAACTTATGGCTGTGGAACCCTTCATCATCTTCCATGCAGACCGGGCATCCCTCAGAACTAACCCATCCTTCATGCCCAAGGTGGTATCCAGTGTGGCTCTCAACCAATCCATTCATTTGCCCACCTTCTTTCCAAATCCCCAGAACAAGGGGGAAAGGATTCTTCAGTCTTTAGATGTGCACAGACAGCTCAGATACTATCTGGACAGGACTAAATCCTTCAGAAAGTCTGATCAATTGTTGGTTAGCTTTACTACAGGGGCAAAAAGCAAAGCCATCTCCACGCAAACCATTTCCAAATGGATAGCACAACTGCATCCATTTCTGCTACAAACAGCATGCTAAGCCTCCTCCCAAGGGGGTCAGGATGCACTCCACCAGAGCAGCCTCCACTATGCAGCGTTCCTTAGAGGAGGCCCAACCAGGGACATCCTGGAGGCTGCCACCTGGACATCTGTTCACACTTTTACCAAGCATTACCACCTGCCTTTCTTCTCCAAATCCAGGGCAGGGTTTGCCTCTGCAGTCTTGTAGGGCATCCTAGCCAACCCCTAGCTTTCTTGACTGCCCCACCCATTTCCTCAGCTTTGGGAATCTACCCAAATGTGATGACTGCAACAGTGAAACACTAAGAACATAGTACAGTTATATACACTTACCATAAATGTAAATGTTCGAGTGTATTCATTGTTGCAGTGCTGGTTTCCCTCCCTCCATCCCCCTTTTTTTTCTTTCTCCTTTTGTTGCCATTCTTCCTTGTTCTCCTTTCCTTACAAGGGACATATTGGTATTTATTTTCCACTGGTGGGGTTCTTCCACCAGAACTTGGCCTCCTACTTTGGGGGCTCCTGACAGGTTAGGGCAAGAAAAACTAATGTAATGGCATCGGCTGCTTTACTTTATACCACTGATTACCTGACATCAGTCCTCAAGTGACAGCAACTGACGCAGAAATACTAAGTCTCTGGTATTCCGGCTGGCCGAGGGCTACCCTGGCAGGGATCACCCAAATGTGATGACTGCAACAGTGAATACACGCTAACATCTACATTTATGGTAAGTGTACACAGCTGTACGTTGCCTGCATTGCTGGCTTCCCACATTTTTAGTTTTAAGTAAAAATATAATTAAAAAAGATTTTTTAAATAAAGAATGTTTTTTATTCAGTTGCTCTAAAAGGTAAAAATAAGGAAGAAGAGTAAAAACTTTGCAATTACAAGAATCAGCAAAACCAGCCTCTAATGCTTTTCTAAAATCATCTTGTCTGTTTTTTGTTTGCAATGTTTTCACTCTTTTTCCTTATTTTTTTTACTTTTTAGATTAACTGAATGAAAAGCATTCTTTATTAAAAAATCTTTTTTACTTACATTTTTAAACTCATTTTTCATTAGCCATTCCTTCTGAAGAAATGTCTTACATTTCTTAAAAATGTCTGTCTTCCTTAATAATTCTTAAATAATTTCCACTACCCATTCCTGAATTCCTCTCTTTTTAACAGATTGGAGAGCACCAGTGTCTCATTTTTATTTCACTGCCCTGCATTTTTATTTTAGTTTTTATCGGTGCATAATACAAAATAGTTATTATATGTTAGTCAAATCTTTCAATTAAATTCACATGCTCTTGTGAAATATAATTTCTGTCTAATCTAACCCAGTTATTGTACCTTGGGAAATAAAATGTAATTTTTTCCCAAGTTCTTACTACTGAATTCACATCTTCCACGCCAGATATTTTCAGAAATTTCTTTAGAAATATACCATTGTTTGTTATTTTTTGCCCTTTTAGGCCCCCCTGCTGCATCCTCACTATTGCAAACCAAGTTCCAGTCCCCCACCTGTTACGTGCTGCTTCCCACTGAAAACTGATTATTTCTCTCAAATTTTTTAAACTCTCTAACAGCAGTTTTTGGTAAAATATAAATACATGCCAGAGTAATCCTCATCCTTTGCCAGTAGCCCCTTACTACCACAGATCTACCATTATTATATTTTTCCCATATTCTGTCACTACTGGAATCCCTCAGCAATCAATATTATTAATCCCCTGTTCCTTTGTCTCCATTCTGGTGACTATCCATCCTAAAATCATTTTTATCAAATTTGCATTCTCTTTTTTTTCCAAATGAATATCCTGCAGCATTGTTTCTAAATATAATGCAATGCTCTTTCCTTTTTGTATATACCTGCAAGTCCGTTTACTTTCCATTATACTATGGCTAGAGTAGCCATTATGATAAAAAGCTATTGTTCTCATTATTATACGTGACAGTTTTTTTGAATCTGTATTTCCAACTTTCTCTTGCATGTACGCATTAATGGTTGGCAGGCTGACCTTTTATGCAGTTGCTATAATTTTTTAAGTTTATTAAATCAGATGTGTGTTTTATGAAGCCAGATAATAAATTTAAGGTTTTGTTTATTAAGTTTTATGGTGACTGCAACACTAAGAATGTAATCTATATAGTGACATTTCAAACAGGTTTCTGCTTTTATGTTGATAAAACTAATAAGACTCCAAACAAGAGAACTGTTGATCATATGTATGGCCTAAAAAAAGAACCAAACAATAATGCATTAGCAAAACATGAAATGGATACTGGTGTGCAACATAGCTTTAAATTTATGGTTTTACAAAGAGTGAATATTTCTAGAAGAGGTGGAGTTGCTGTTAATATTACTGAACTAGGGGAACACGAATGGATTGTAAAGTTGCATGCTTCAGAATAGGCTCAACTCTTCTCTCTCTTTAAAACCAATTATTAAACTTCAAGCTTTAAAGCATTAATTGATTAATTTTAAGTGTGATTATGTGATTTTTTTATTGAATTGTATTTAAATGTATGTTTAATGTATTATTTATTGTCTATTGAAGTACCTTAGAACATGAAACCACTTTGTTTCATTAATAAATTTAGGGGTTCATTGGTCTATGGTCATTCCTTCAATTAATTCTTTATAAGGCTGAACTTTTTTTATACAGTTCTGTCATGTCATCTCCATTTGAACCTATGTCACACTTCTCAAGATGTTTTGCTTTAATAAAACCGTCAAACAAAAAACTAAATACATTTTCAGAACATCCTGTCTCATATTAACTTAAAACAAATGCACAAAACTGTGTACATTTTTAACAAGTTAAGTTTAGCCCTTCAGATAGGAACAATTGCCCCAAATCAACAGCATAAACCCCATCTAAAATTAAGGTTATCCATGCTAAAGTACATGTTACAGCTTATGTTCTCACTTACATCAATTACATCTATTCCCCTCCGAGATGTGAAAAAAAAATGTTTGTTTGCTTTTAGAATGCATTAACTTTTAGCCCTAAAAAGTTTACTGGCTACATTTAAATAAACCTAAATTATGCACTGTTCTAGTAAGTGTATTAAAGCATTAAAACTGCTGGGTAAGCTACTATTTTTTATTCACTTCTAATAATTTCAGACTTTATTGTCATTGTACCTTTCATTTCCCTCAGCAAAGAATGCTCAAACCTCTCAGGATTAATTGCTTGCATCTGCAAGTCAGCTTATCTCCTTGTAAAAGTAGTCAGGAATGAGAAAAAAAAAACACATGGCTAACAACTTGCAGATGTCTGAAGTAATCCTTGTAAATTCATTCAGAACCGAATCTATAGAATTCACTTGGCTAACTGGCTTCAGCCACAGACATCTTGTTTCTCCCTGAGAATATTTGGTAATGGAAAAAAAAACAAGTTATTATATTTTTAGATGCAAGAAGCTTATGGCTTTAATCACGTTGTTTTATTTTCTCAAGCCTATTTGCTTACTAAAACCTTGTTTGTAGCTTTGGCCAAGGGTAGTAATCTAGATACATATCCTTATAAAACAAGTGCAATTATAACCTCAATTCTACATATAATATAATCAGTGCAATTTTACACAGTAGTGTAGCTAGAGTGGGGCGAGGGGGCAACTGCCCCAAGCACAAAGTGTTGGGGGTGGTCAGCTGATCCTGATCTCTACTGCAACACCGGTTTTTAAAAACCAATACTGAAAATGCAATCAGACCTGAGTATTGTAGTGCTCTGTGTATGGTCTAAATTGTAGCAAACAGTTTGCTACAGTTTAAAAGTTTAAGTGCTGAAGCATTCTATGAAGACAGGCTATATAAACTGTAGCAACTGTTTCTACAGTTTAGAAGAAGAAGACATTTTTTTTTGCTGAGGGGGTGAGGAACTGGTTCATGGTACTGGCACATGGTGCTGATTGAGACAGATACACTTCTGCTTTTACACTCCTCCCAAGATTACTGCCATATTTTAACTTAAACTTGCTTTTGTTTAGCCTTTCTTCTATTGTTATGCTGTAAAACCAATATTTCTTGCAACTGAAAAAGATACTTGTTTACTTTAATATTCTTACTACATACAGCAGTCACTGAAAATACTTTTGCTCACCCACATTTAAAAAACCTAACAGCATACTGTGCACAACCTCTTTACAATATAACATGCAGTTTATATTGTGAAATGTTTTATACAAATACTAATAAGAATAAAAATGTTTTACTTAGTTACTTTTCCCTTTAGTGTTCTTCTAAACATTAAAAACATAATGTGAGGTATATGCTTTACACTGCACCCACAAGTTTAGCATGTGAGTGATGCCTTATAGTCTCACATTGATTCACTATTTTCAGTGTTGCTGGTGTTCTTCCTGATCATCCCCATATCCAAACACTAGACTGTTTTAAGTCCAAGGTACTCCTGATCCTTCTAATCAACTTCTTTGCTTTTTACCTGTCTCTCGAGCATTTCCTTTGAAACATTGGAAAAGGTTTCACTGCCAAGGACTCACTATGAACTTTGTTGCTAGAAGAATGAGAAGCAGAGTGCCCTCCTACTTGCTGGCTTACCTTTTGTTGGATAAACTATATTTCCTCCTTGGCCTTTTCTGCCTCAAAAATGTCTTTGGTCATCCAGAAAAACATCTCTGAAGACAAATGCATATAGCAGCTTCAGTCTTGCACCTGTCTCTTGATGCTCCTTGATTGCTGAGATAAATTGCTTCTCTTCTGCCTTGGGTATAGTGAATAAGTGTTTTCCACAAGCACTCTGCTGTCTCCAGTTTTTAATACCTTTCTCTTCTGTCACAGTTTTGTCAGGAGCAGCTCATTCTTTCTGCTGATATGATTGCATCTTTACTAATCTAAGTCTTGGCTGCTTTCTCATGGCCAGGTTTGGAGCATACACTTGATGTGCCCTTTCAATTTAACAAATCCTGCTTTGGAGCACCAATCCAGTTGCTTATTTGCTTTCATAAAATTAATACAGTTTGTTCTTTCCATATTCTGTGGGACAGCAGAGGATCTTTGGTTTTATCTGGGTGCTTTGTCATTTAAATCTATTTTTTGAAATGACTTGTAGAGAAGCCTCATACTCAGCCAGCCTTTTCTTCATTTCAAGGCATTTTTTATCAATTCATCTGAATAGCTAGTTAAAGCTTCTTATATTTTTTCCAGCCTTTTTTTATTTGAGTTGATGTATTCCTGCAGTGTTTAATTTATTTTAATCATCTCTGAGTTGATTTTTTTCTTCTAAATTACTGGAAGACATCTCTTGAACCAAAGCTGAGGCTTGAACTGCTTTTTGTTGAACATCTGCCGGATCCTTCTCAGCTAGTGTTTTCTCTACACCTTTTATGTTTGATTTTTTTTCAGGTTCTCCACATTTATTCTTTACTGGCACAAAGGCAGTGCACCTGCAAAGCAGTGTCTGCATTTTACCCAGATAACAGCTTGAGTAGCACTCTGGGTTGCCAGATTTCTGACTGGCCGGGTAGGGACAAAGTGAGGATCAAAACAAAAAAAAAAGGTATTTCACACTAAGTGGGGGACCAAAAAGAAGTCTTAAGGTCTTTAAACTCAGAGCTACTTCTGTTTAATATGGAACATCAAGCAGTTCCACATTAAACACAAGTAGCTCCGTGGTTACCAATTTTTGATTGGCCCGTATGCCGGTATACGAGCCAGTCAAAAAACTAAAAAAAACGGAGCTGTGTTTAATGCGGTGCTGCCTGATGTTCCACATTAAACACAAGCAGCTCCATGTTTAGCGATTTTTGATTGGCCCGTATGCCGGTATACGGGCCAATCAAAAAAAAAAAGCAGAGGGCTGTTTCACCGGGATTTAAACCAGCAGTGCGAGACTTGAGATTGGGCTGCTGATCCCGGGACAATCCCGCTCAAATAGGGACATCTGGCAACCCTGGTCTCACTCCTTGTTCTCAATTTCTGTTTTCACATTGGGAGAACTGAAATTAAGCTGTTGATTAGTGTGCAGCCATCTTGAAAGTCCTGCGTCTGTGACATGTTTAGCAGGTGAAGAAAAATTCCTCTGACAAAGTATGTGAAAAGTTAAACTTAAAGGTGGGTAGGCCTTCCTTTCCTTTGAATCCAAAGCAAGGAAATTAAAGTTTTATAAGTACAGGCACATTTCTGGTATCTAAACAATTCTGGAACTATACTGTAACCACTCACTGCATCATAGAAGATAATTGTTCTGGCCATTAAAACATTACACAAGGAACTATCATACTGATTGACTTTAACCATAACTGGGCTACCATGACTCAGACATCAGATCCCATTAACATGTTTAAATTCATCCAGTTGATTAAACTCATCTACCAGAGTCAACAACAATATTACCAAGTAGACAGTCCATGACTGGATAATAACCAATGCCCCCCAATAAAATTTCTGGCTTAGGCTCCCTTTCTCACTCACTAATTGACCACAACCCCATCTTCATTATTCAACATAGAAACAAGCCCATTAAAAATATCCCCTACAATACAGTTAGGTTAGAAACCTAGAAAACTTCCACCAACACTCTTTTCTAGCCACCCTTAATTTACAGAATTCCAATTAATAAGCCTATCTGACACTAGATAAGGCAGTTGAACTGTTTAATTCTCTTTCTTAGAACACTAGATTTTGATGCTGCTTTAACACAAATGTATATAAAGTCTAAACCAATTACCAAAAAAAATCGTATGAGGCAATAGGATAAAGTTCAAAAGTATTGACACAGTGACAAAACCCTAACTACTTACCAAGCATATTAACAAGTGAGAAACCTCACCAAAACATGTGTAAAATGGACTTATTTCGCACAACTTCAACCTAACTACCTCTCTAATCCCTAAACATACTAGGCAACCATAAACAGGTTACTTAAGCCTGGAAATTTAACTCCACCATCTCCATTTCCAAGTGATACATTTCTTAACAGAGCACATGTATTTAATTCTCATTTTATAAATGCAGCAACGTTACTTCTACCAAACAAACCAAATAATGGAGCAGATAGATTCCAACTGCAGTTGTGGAGGGAATACAAGGAAAATGCAATAACAGTATGGTTTGAATTATTTAATAAAACATATTGCCACGGACTCTTACACAAGAATCCTGTTCCTCTATTGAAGCACTTCTCAACCAGTCCCACCTGCTCATAAACCCAAACAAAACAAGTGTTCTACGTTTCCCACCCAAATCTTGCTATAATCTAAATAATCTATCATATCATCTGTTCAAAATGCTGCACTCATGGAAGTCTCCAATACAATGTTAACTGGCGTCACCTTAGACGATGAACTAAACATTGACATCCATATTCAAGAGATTACCAAACCGGCTCATGGAAAATAAGGTTCCCTTTACAAAATATCCCCATCTCACTCCTTATTCTAGAAAAAACAACAGCATTAGCTTTCTTTTTACCAATTCTCTATTATGCCTCATCAGTACTCAAAAATATTAACTCAGCCCTTCTGCAGAAATTGAAAGAGTTTTGTAACAAAATGATAAAATTCACAACCACCCTACCAAAAGAACTCATCATTATATTTTCCTAGCTTAACTGGGTGGAATTTAAACATTTCCTAAATTACAGCCAACTCAAATTGCCTCACAGTATTTTTCACCATACTGACAAAAAGCAGTAATTAGTTGTAATCCCCCAGACATCTTAGATCCTCTAAGTTAATTCCCCAAGCTCATAAAAAGTGCTGCTACCATGTACTCTTCCACTGCACATAAGACACAATTCATATGCAAAACTTTTCAAAATAACTCCTTCCTTACTTACAAATTATGTCACTGATTCCCTCTGCTTGAACAAATAACTAAAACAGCTAGGAATCCCTTCTAAACTGATATTCAACCAAAAAAATACATTAATGATAAATTCCAGATGCGGAGGAGAGAACACAGCTAAGGAGGGCTATTCAAAAACTCGAGACGTCCAACGTACTTAAAAACACAGTGTTTATTCGAGTAAGCGCTTTCACCTACTTGGCTTCTTCAGACTCATGTATAAATGCACAAACAACATTCCCAGTGCTTTAATACACATAATAGGCGGGAAATGCTAATCATTAGCTCCACCCAAAGCAGTTAATAATTAATTAAATCAACATTTATACAGACCCTATAAAAAAGCTCTGTAAGAGAAATCACCAAACAACTAAAAACTTCATTAAAACACATATACATGACATAAAGGCAAATCATCACAACTGAACATATAAAAGAGTTAAAAAGTTAAAAACATTAAGAATGATATATAATGTGGTGTACTGTCAAATATAGCTATCACATTGACTGGCCATGAATAAGGATGATGAATTTTTTAATATGTTAAGATAAATGAAGTTCTATTCAATTTAATGTCATAAACAAATAGCACCTAAGTCTATAACTAACTAAAACATAAGACTTATATACCTGTTAGTGTGCTTTAAGCCTTCTCATTCTCAAAAATGGTTTGACGGATAGTTTGGCATTCAGTCCTGGAGGTGCATCTGATCTGAACTTCATAATCCACATATTTTCTCTAGCTTCAGTATGTGTTCTAATGTCCCCTCCTCTGACGTTAACATGCATCTGTTCTAAAATCCTGAAATTAAAGGTATGTGTAGGGTCAGATTCAAGGACATGTTTCGCAAGTGCATTGTTTCTATGTTGCATTCTTATGGCATAAAGATGTTCCCGTATGCGATCTTTTAAATGTCTATTTGTCTTTCCAATATAGAAAGAAAAGCATTTTTGACAGGTAGCAATATACACAACATTAATAGATAGACAATTCCCATTAGCTTTCAAGTAATAGGTACGTTGACTAACTGGATGGACAAATGTAACCTCATTATTAATATAAGAACAATAGTTACAGTTACCACAAATGTGAGTGCCTCCAGAATTGTCTAAAATTGCAGCCTTAGGTGTTTTCCTTTCACATAAAATCTTCCTAAGGCTCTTCTTATTTTTATATCTAAAATGTGGAGACTCACCTAACCTCTCCTTAACCTGTGTATCAACTGTTAGAACATTCCAGTGGGCTTTGACCACATCTTTAATTCTCCACGCATCACTGGTATAAAACATAGTAAATGCTTCTTTGTAAAAGTTAGATATATTTGCTTGGAATGGTTCCTCAGTAACTAGCCTCCTATCTGAAAAATAAGGGGCTGCTGTGCCAGGTCTAGATTCCTGGACACTCTCAAACCCCTTCACAATCTCTTTGTCCTTATAGCAGCGTTGGGACAGACGATGGTGTAAGTCATCTAGGTCTTGTTCATAACCTATGGTGGTGGGATTATACCTAGAGGCACCCATTGCCTGTCCCTTAACAACGTTTTTATAAACATATTGAGGATGCATGCTATGGCGATGCAGGAGCGTGTTGATATGGCATGGCTTCCTAAAAACACCAGTGTTAACCAACCCATTAGGTAGCTTCTCAACATAAACATCAAGAAAAGTGATTTTGGTTGTAGAAACCTCATAGCTAAACTTGATATAAGCTGTGATATGGTTCAAATGATTAATGAATTCATGAAGTACATTTGTGGAACCTCT
Source organism: Protopterus annectens (assembly GCF_019279795.1). Taxonomy (NCBI): domain Eukaryota; kingdom Metazoa; phylum Chordata; order Ceratodontiformes; family Protopteridae; genus Protopterus; species Protopterus annectens. The sequence continues at coordinate 968,249,737 of NC_056743.1, forward strand.
CCAAATAAAGAAGAGGTCATCCACAAAACGTCTGTAGAACACTGTGTGTTCTATAAATGCAGGTAATTCATACATATATGTGTTCTCCCATTCAGCCATAAATAGGTTGGCGTAGCTATTGGCACACGAAGTGCCCATAGCTACGCCATCCCTCTGCAAAAAACAGTTGCCTTCAAAGCAAAAAATATTATTGTGCAAAACCACCTCTAACAGTGAAATAAGTAACATGATCTTGGATTCAGACATCTCAGAAACCCTTTTCAGATGTTTGGTCAAAAACTCAATGCCCACCAAATTGGGGATGACTGTAAATAAGGATTTTACATCCATTGTTACAAAAGTTAATTGTGTTATGTCTGTTACATCTTTCAAACAATCATACAGATCAACCAAAAACTGTTTTGTGTCCTTCAAGATAAATCTGTTCATATCTACAATTGGTCTCAGATTACACTCTATAAATATTGAAGAGGGTTCAGTGATCCATCCCCTGCCTGCAACTATTGGTCGCAGGGGAGGATCTACCATATTTTTGTGTATTTTGGGAAGTCCACTGATCAATGGAGTCAGTGGTGACTGAACATCAAGGAAAGAGAAAAGTTCATTGTCTATGATGTGGCTGTTCAAAAGTCCCAGTAGAAAAGAATGTACCCTATGGGAAAATATCCTCACAAGATCTATCTCTAATGGCTGGTAAAACTGTGTATCACCAAGCATGTGTAGCATCCTATTGACATAATCATCAGTTCCCATAACTACAATGCCCCCTCCTTTGTCAGCCGGTCTAATACACAGAGAGGCATCATTAGAAAGATCCTTCAGGGCCTTACTCTCTCTATACGTTAAATTATATTTGGTGGATGTGTGAGGATGATCACAATCTCTCATCTTATATAGGTCATCTTCAACAAGTTTGCTGAAAGCTGATAGTAAGGGATGTAATGGTGGAGTAAAAACGCTAGGGCGGTGAAAATGTATGTGGGAAGGTTGTGTATGTGAAGAGTGAGGTAGGCTCACAGGTTATGAACAAGACCTAGATGACTTACACCATCGTCTGTCCCAACGCTGCTATAAGGACAAAGAGATTGTGAAGGGGTTTGAGAGCGTCCAGGAATCTAGACCTGGCACAGCAGCCCCTTATTTTTCAGATAGGAGGCTAGTTACTGAGGAACCATTCCAAGCAAATATATCTAACTTTTACAAAGAAGCATTTACTATGTTTTATACCAGTGATGCGTGGAGAATTAAAGATGTGGTCAAAGCCCACTGGAATGTTCTAACAGTTGATACACAGGTTAAGGAGAGGTTAGGTGAGTCTCCACATTTTAGATATAAAAATAAGAAGAGCCTTAGGAAGATTTTATGTGATTTTATGTGAAAGGAAAACACCTAAGGCTGCAATTTTAGACTATTCTGGAGGCACTCACATTTGTGGTAATTGTAACTATTGTTCTTATATTAATAATGAGGTTACATTTGTCCATCCAGTTAGTCAACGTACCTATTACTTGAAAGCTAATGGGAATTGTCTATCTATTAATGTTGTGTATATTGCTACCTGTCAAAAATGCTTTTCTTTCTATATTGGAAAGACAAATAGACATTTAAAAGATCGCATACGGGAACATCTTTATGCCATAAGAATGCAACATAGAAATAATGCACTTGCGAAACATGTCCTTGAATCTGACCCTACACATACCTTTAATTTCAGGATTTTAGAACAGATGCATGTTAACGTCAGAGGAGAGGACATTAGAACACATACTGAAGCTAGAGAAAATATGTGGATTATGAAGTTCAGATCAGATGCACCTCCAGGACTGAATGCCAAACTATCCGTCAAACCATTTTTGAGAATGAGAAGGCTTAAAGCACACTAACAGGTATATAAGTCTTATGTTTTAGTTAGTTATAGACTTAGGTGCTATTTGTTTATGACATTAAATTGAATAGAACTTCATTTATCTTAACATATTAAAAAATTCATCATCCTTATTCATGGCCAGTCAATGTGATAGCTATATTTGACAGTACACCACATTATATATCATTCTTAATGTTTTTAACTTTTTAACTCTTTTATATGTTCAGTTGTGATGATTTGCCTTTATGTCATGTATATGTGTTTTAATGAAGTTTTTAGTTGTTTGGTGATTTCTCTTACAGAGCTTTTTTATAGGGTCTGTATAAATGTTGATTTAATTAATTATTAACTGCTTTGGGTGGAGCTAATGATTAGCATTTCCCGCCTATTATGTGTATTAAAGCACTGGGAATGTTGTTTGTGCGTTTATACATGAGTCTGAAGAAGCCAAGTAGGTGAAAGCGCTTACTCGAATAAACACTGTGTTTTTAAGTACGTTGGACGTCTCGAGTTTTTGAATAGCCCTCCTTAGCTGTGTTCTCTCCTCCGCATCTGGAATTTATCATTATTTTATCATTTTACATTGGATGCACTAGGAGGAGAGTTTACTCCACGCTTAGTATCTTTCCTTGAGTTATAACAAAAAAATACATTAATTGCACCTAATCCAATCTTTCCTTACACTCCAAATTTCCTCAGCAAAACCAAAACTGTCCCCTTCATGGTTTATATATATATATATATATATATATATATATATATATATATATATATATATATATATATATATATATATATAGAGAGAGAGAGAGATGCATATACACATACACACGTCTTATTTGATGTTCTTCGTGTTTCACTGTTGCAGTCATAACTGTAGGGTGCTCCTGCCGGCAGGCAGCCCGAGGTCGGCCAGAATCCCAAAGTCTGGGTCCGGCGTCGGCTGTATAAGCTAGTATCCTGACGTCAGTACGCCTTGGTACATAGCCCTCAGCCGACGCCATCTTCTCCAGTCTTTCTTGCCGTGCGGTGGAAAGCAGCTCGCAAAACGTTGGTTGGCGATTTTCGAACAGCGTATTTGGTTGTTGTCGGTCCGAAGTCCTTACTTCTCTTCTCAAAGCTAAGTACCCGTTGGGGAATCTTTTCTTGTTCCTCCGATGTCAGAAAAGTTAATAATTGTATAGCGTGTGGGAAACAAATACCTCATAAAGATTTCCACTCTTACTGTCTACCTTGCTTAGGCCCTGACCACGTCGTTTCTTGTTGTCGGTTCTGTGCCAGGTTCAACTCTCGTACTATCAAGCGCAGGTACGACTGGGCTTTAAATTATTTTGGCAGACGCTTCAATTACAGAATGTCGTCGGACACTACCGGAGTTCAAAAGAAGCGCAAAGACAAAGACAGGCCTCCGAGGTCCAAACAGGACTCGTTGCAGCTGGAGCCAGCGTCCGGTTCGGCTGTCGTCAGTGAGGCGCTTTTGCAGCCTGTCGTCCGCCACTTCTGAACCGATGGCGATACGGACTCCCATGGGGAGCCATCAAGGCCCACTATTTTAACTGCTGCAGGACCTTCGGACGTCGCTCCTTCAGATGGGTCCGGAACCGCTGTGCAGGTACCGGCTTCTGAAGGGGTTTTCAGGCCTACTCATATCACTATTTCAAAGGCAAAGGCAAAGACTCCTACTAAGTCTAAAGTTTCAGCTCAAGCTGCTTCTGAATCCACTCCCAAGACACAAAAACAATTATTGAGGATGGCTGAAGATTTGCTTACACTGATTAGGGGTTCTCACCCCTCTCCTGAGAAAAGGCCTCGACAGGATGTTACTCTGGATTCCTCTGACCAGGCTTCTGTATCTTCTGTTTCTTCCTCTGATCAGGACTATTCCTTTCCCCCTTATGAGGATTCGGATGCTGAGGATTCTTTGCCCTCGGCCTCTCCGCCTGAGGATTTTTCTTTTGGGGAAACCTTGCATGAGATGAGGGAACATTTTCATTGGGAAGGACAGGAATATTCTGCTTCCAAAAAGAGGCTTAGAGAATTTCTTCTTCTTCCTCAGCATAGGCCTTTAGCTATCCATCCTGTCTTGGACATTGTAGATGATGCTTTTTCTGAGGCTAATTTGAATCCTGATTCCATGCCTCCTGCTCCTTCTAAGCCTGATAGATTTTATAGGGTTCCTGACTATCATTTATTTTTATTTAAAAACCCTTCTGCAGATCCTGAAACTATTTCTCAGGGCTCTAAGGCTGCTACTTCTAAAAATCCTATTCCCTCTGAGAAGGATTCTCGTGCTTTAGACAGGTGGGGTAAAAAGGTATATACTTCTGCTACCCTGTCTGTAAGGGCTCTAAATTGCCAGTTTCATATGTTTAAATATCAGCAATTTCTTTTGTCTGTTTTAAAGCAAAAGCTTGCTTCCCATCCTGCTTGTGCAGAGGATAAGGAACTTCAGGATGTTTTGCATGCTACTGAACAGGTTAACAAGCATAGCTTACATTGTGGTTTTGATGCTTTGGATGCTTCTTGCAGGGCTGCTGCCTCTGGTACTGTGATTAGGAGACATGCCTGGCTTCGTGAACAAAGTTTACCTGAACAGGTTAAGGCTAAGTTATTAGATGCCCCTGTTCAACAAGATGTTCTTTTTGGTTCTAAGGCTGAGGAAGTTATTAAAAAGATGGAAGAAAAGGCAAAATCCATGCAGACTGTAAAAGATTTCTTGCAAGTTCAGCCTCCTAGATTTTCCAGGAATTGGCCCTCTAAAAATTGGTCCTTTCCCACGTCTGACAGGCCTCAAAGGGGAAGATATAGACGTTCCAGAGGTCGTGGTCAAGGGCAGACCTCTTACAGATCTAGACAATGGACTGCTTCTTCACCTAGAAGGGGGGAAGACAGATCCCAATCTCAAAGAAAGCAAACTCAATGACTCTCTCGGTTGGGCTTCAGGACCCCTTCACCTGGACGCCTCTCGGAGGAAAACTGTCTCTTTTACAGAAATTGGACTCATATTACCCAGGACAGATGGGTATTGGACGTGATTTTAAAAGGTTACAAGTTCCACTTTCACACTTTGCCAAGGACTCACGGTTGGCCAGATCTGCCAAAACTTCAAAGGTCAGAGGCCTTAACTCAAGTGGATGCTCTTCTGGCCATGAGAGCCATCGAGCCTGTTCCACTCTCGGAAATGGGAAAAGGGTTTTATTCAAGGCTGTTTCTGGTTCCCAGAAAACAAAACTCATGGAGACCTATTCTGGACCTTTCTGTGTTAAACACCTTTTGGAAATTCCAAAGTTCAAGATGCTTACTCTGCAACAGCTAATTCCAATGCTCTCTCAGGACGCCTGGATGGTGACATTGGACTTAAAGGAAGCCTATTTGCATATCCCTATCAGACAAGAATGCAGGAAATTCCTCAGGTTCAAGGCAGGTTCGAGGCACTTTCAATTCTCTGTTCTGCCCTTTGGTTTATCTACTGCGCCCAGAGTCTTCACCAAGTGCCTGGCACCAGTAGTGGCTTACTGCAGACTTCAGGGGATCCAGATTTACCCCTATTTGGACGACTGCCTTATTTAGGCAGACAGCAATGATCTTCTGATTCAACATCTGGACTTTGTTCAACGTCTTCTCCTACTACTGGGATTCTCAGTGAACATAAAAAAGTCACATTTGATCCCTTCTCAACAAATGGTATTCTTGGGAGCCCTCTTAAATACAACCTTACAAAGGGCCTACCTCACTCCAGAAAAACAAACTCAGCTGGCTTCTACTTTCAACACCTTGGCAACTCTATCTCAGCTCACTGCAAGGAAATTCCTGCAGGCTCTGGGCTACATGGCTTCCTGCATTCTGTTGATTCCAAACGCAAGGCTGCACATGAGAAAGCTTCAATGGTATCTGAAAAGTGTATGGTCACAGCATTACCACGATCTGGATATTCTGATTCCTCTGATCCCTGCCTCCAGAAGGAGTTCCTCTGGTGGTCCAGGGCTTGCACTTTAAACGAAGGAAAACCTTTTCGTCTCCTCAACCTACTCAAATCCTAACCACGGACGCCTCGGATTATGCTTGGGGAGCACACTTTCTAGACAATTGCCAGCAGGGAACCTGGACAAAGGACCATCTTCACTGGCACATCAATCTGAAGGAAATGTTGGCAGTTCAAAATGCCCTTTAGCCTTCAAAAACCTTTTACAACCAGGGCCTCTGCTAATTCACACAGACAACACCACGGTCATGTGGTACATCAACAAGCAGGGGGGTTCTCATTCATACCCCCTTTGCAGACTAGCTATGGGTTTATGGGACACAGCTCTAAATTTGAATCTGCATCTCCAGGCTCAATTCATTCCAGGAAACAGAATCTCTTAGCAGACAGCCTGAGCAGAAACATTTCAGATCCTCACGAATGGATGCTAGACACCAACTTGTTCAACAGGATTACTGCAGTTTGGGAATGTCCCCAGATAGATCTGTTTGCATCCCATCTCAATCATCAGCTGCCTCGCTTTTGCACCAGGTCCTTCCACAAAACAGCATGGAGAGTGGATGCCCTGTCCTTCAGCTGGAGAAGCCTTTCAGCATATGCCTTTCCTCCTCTTCCTCTACTGCCTCGGGTACTACTGAAGATAAAACAGGACAAGCCCAAGTTCCTCATCCTGATTGCTCCAAATTGGCCTCGACAGTTTTGGTATCCAACCTTAAAGCTCCTGTTCTCGGGGCCTCCTTGGATTCTCCCACTGAACCCTTCACTTCTGTCCCAGCATCAGGGTCAGTTACTACATTCCAATCTCAAGACCCTTTGCCTGGCAGCTTGGCTCTTCAAAGGAATTTGATTCCCTCTAGTCTTCCCAAACAAGTTTTGGATGTTCTTTTGGAAGCTAGACGGCCTAGCACTAGGAAATCATATGCCTCTAAATGGAAGAGGTTTTCTATTTGGATGCAGGACCAAGGCTCTGATCCTCAGGTTCCTGATCTCTCCTCTATTTTGCTTTACCTTTCGGAACTTTTATCTAAAGGACTTTCCTTTTCTTCCATTAAGATACATGCTTCTGCTATCTCTGCACATTACAGTTCTGATCCTCCTGTTTTTTCTCATCCTTTGGTGAAGCAGTTCTTGAGAGGGGCTAAAAATTTGCGGCCTCCAAGGACCCCTCCTGTCCCTGCCTGGGATCTTAATTATGTTTTAGAAAAACTTACTTTGCCTCCTTTTGAGCCTGCTGCATCTTCAGATATTAAGTTTCTATCCTGGAAGACTGTTCTTTTGCTAGCATTGACCTCTGCCAGAAGGGTCTCAGAGTTGCAAGCTCTCATGGCTGTGGAACCATACCTTATTTTCCATCAGGACAGAGTATCCTTGAGGACCAATCCTACTTTCATGCCTAAGGTGATTTTGAAAGTGGCTTTAAATCAGACAATTCACCTTCCTACTTTCTTTCCAAATCCTCAAAATAAAGGGAAAGGATTTTGCATTCATTGGATGTGCACAGACAGTTACGATTTTACTTGGACAAGACTAAAGATTTCAGAAAGTCTAACCAATTGTTTGTTTCCTTTGCCTCCAGTTCTCTTGGAAAACCTATTTCTAAATGAACTATTTCCAAATGGATTGCTTATGGAATCAGATTTTGTTACACTCATCATGGGAAACAGTTTCCAGGGACCATTAGAAGTCATTCTACTAGAGCAGCTGCTACTTCTACAGCTTTCCTCAGAGGAGTCCCTACCAAGGATATCTTGGAAGCTGCCACTTGGAGTTCTGTGCATACTTTTCCAAGCACTACAATCTCCCCTTGTTTTCTAAGTCTAGGGCAGGCTTTGCCTCTGCTGTCTTGCAGGGTATTCTTGCCTCCCCTTCTTCTATCTAAAGCCTCCTCCCCATCTACACTGCTTTGGGATTCCACCCTACAGTTATGACTGCAACAGTGAAACACGAAGAACATAGTACAGTTGTGTACACCTACCATAAATGTAGATGTTCGAGTGTCTTCACTGTTGCAGTCGGGGTTTCCCTCCCTCCTATCCCCTCTTTTTCTCTTATTTGTGGTGTATTTGTGTTTCCTTGTTGGATTCATTTTTGATTTGTTGGGGACTTCTGACATCTAGGGCAAGAAAGGCTGGAGAAGATGGCGTCGGCTGAGGGCTATGTACCAAGGCGTACTGACGTCAGGATACTAGCTTATACAGCCGACGCCAGACCCAGACTTTGGGATTCTGGCCGACCTCGGGCTGCCTGCCGGCAGGAGCACCCTACAGTTATGACTGCAACAGTGAAGACACTCGAACATCTACATTTATGGTAGGTGTACACAACTGTACTTTGCCTGTGTTAATACATTTAATGCACCATTACTCAAAATTAAATTGTTAAACTGTCAACTCCTGTTACTTGTAACTTCCTGTTTATACTATTCTTACCTTTGCAGGATATAAATAATGAAAGTGTCTTTATCCCTACTTAAAGCAAATGTGTATCTAGGTTCATAGGTCAGTACTATGCTGTCGATCCACTGGACTATTAGAACACTAGCCACAATACCTCAAATTGTAGGTATCCATTGACCTAAAATGTAATGATAATTTATACAATACGTTAATTGTAATGGAACCTTATCAGTCAAAATTGCACATATTCTGTTTCCTCATTTTGTAATATTATTTCCTGTGGTACTTTTCTCCACAGGCCTCCAGAAGGGGACAATAATGCCCAGCCTTACTTCCCAGGTTATCAAATTTAGTAAGTAAAAAATATTGTAGAGAAAAAAAACTTAGACACGGTCAACTTTTCCTTTTAATTTTTTAGAGAGAGGCTTGTGTTGGGCCACAGAAAGAGAGTGAGAAAGCCTTAAATGTTATAGACATACTACCTTCAATTTGCAACTCTGGCAGTTGGAGATCTGGGACAGAGAAAAAAATTGACCAGACTAGGCATTCTGTCTTGGGGGGGTAGGGCTGGCATGCTCATGCTTGAGGTGCCCACTGTGTTCTAGAATCCTTGATGTACACTGGAAATCACACAGAGGTACTTGCTCCAAGAGGACAGATCTACACAGAGTTACATCACTCACAGAATTGGGTAAAACCTTCATAAGGGTCCATAGCTTGCCTGCCCATGGGCTTCTACAGGCATTCACATGAGGAATGTAAGGTCAATAAAAAGAAAGGTCCAAATTCTGTGCTCAGATGATGGCACTACTCTTGGTACATAATTGTCAGCCTGAGAAATGAAAGGACATGGCCTTTCTGCCAAGTAGGAACAAATGGGTCAAATGAACATGGGGAGGGGGCTCAATGATTAAGAAAAGGGAGACAAATTCATTTAGTTATGTAGGTAGGTAGGTATTTAGCTTTTAACCAGGTTGGTGAGCTGGTCCAAAGACTCCTTTCAGACATGACCAGAGGCATAGGCAGGCACAAACAGGTTAATACAATAGAATAATACAGTAAAAAAGAACAGTTATTATAGCAACAGTTGCAGAACAATAATGAAATGAAGTCACATTTGTATCCATCAAACAATGTACAAAATGCAAGCTTAGAATGACAAATATAGTAGCTAAATGTCTAACTTTTACCCTAGGAAATGTTAGGATGACTACAAGTCTAAATAATTGCCATAGAAATAAAAAAAAAAAAAAATATATATATATATATATATATATATATATATATATATATATATATGTTTACTATCAAAATTGTGAACGGCAAAAAAAATGCCGTTCGCAACTCCAAAGCAAAACAACGAAAACAAAAGTACTACTATGGTACAATGTCAAATCAGCTGATTGAAGTCAGCAGATTCGACATTGTGTCCGAAAAGTTCACGTGATGTCCATATAGGAGCTCATGTAAATGAAACTCCTATACCTCATATCACGTTGTTGCCGGGAAGCAAGTCCCCCTGCACCCCCCCTTTTGCTATTATATATTCCAACCCCAAGATCACACTACAGTGAGGAAATGGACAAGTTTCCAAACTGCACTGTACCATAATCTCCGTACAGTTTCCAAACCGCGCTGTACCACAATCTCTGCACAGTATGTCAAGTTTATATCAGCGAATGCACAGAGCATTTGCTGATATAAACTTTTGAACAGGAGATGTTCTGCAAGATGGAATTTCGAACATATCAGTTTTGGATTATCCATCTACGGAGCATCTCAGTTTGCAAAATTTATTCTCATGTTGCAGAATTCCAGACTCTTGGGTTTCCTCTTTTGCTACCCGAACGACGTCCAGCCAGTATACAAAAGCTTCCAGTCACTGCAGGGTACATGGGATGTCTGACGTTGGGGTCTATATTAACATGTCCACAGGGCAGAATAGCGAATGCCCTTACGTTGACACATATTGCACAAAATGCCTAAATCTCGAATGGCCAGAACAGCAATTTCTTTTTTCCCCAGGGAAAAAAATTGCTGGGCTGTTGTCGGGAGTTTGCACTTTCCTCCACTGTAGTGCGATCTCGGGGTTGCTATATTTAAGTAGGGGGGTATGGGGGCACAGCTCTCCCCCCACTTTATTCTGTCTGTTGGTTTATTTATTTTTTTGTTGTTGGCCCAGCGTTTTTTTTTTTTCTTAGGAAAAAAATCGCTGTTCTGGCCATTCGAGATATTGAAATTTCATTTAATATGTGTCAACATAAGGGCATTCGTTATTCTGCCCTGTCAACATGCTAATATAGAGACTGACATTGGCTAAGGGAATGTGGGCCGTAAAAGTGATGTCTAAATGTACTAAACCTCAGAACTTCTCTGCCGCCATTCAAACATCAGCTGTTTTTCCAGTACCAGCCGTCGGATCGTCTTTTCAAAGATAAGTACCCTATTGGGAATGTTTTGTTCTTTTGGGTCACTGCATGCCTGTTTAGGTTCATGACATCCAGGAAGGGAAAGTGTAGGTGCAGTCATCAGATCCCCCATAAGGATGCCCACAAGCTTTGCCTCTTCTGTTTAGGGCCTACGCATGACCATAAATCCTGCTCCATCTGTCAGGCCTTTGTCCCAAAAACCTTACGCAGTCAACCCCTTTATTTAGAAAATCAGCTCCTTAAGCACTTGGCTTTTAGCTGTGTCTGGTCAGCCCATCAAGCCACCTAAGAAAAAGGCCAAAGTTGCTAGGCCTGAATCCGTTGCTGCACCTCTTCCACCTGACGTCCCTCCTGTGGGTGATGTTAGCTTGGAGGAATATTCAGTCGCTGCCGATATGGTTACAGCTGGTACCACTGGAGAAGCCGCAGAACCCAAAGTAGAACGCATGTCCTCGGAGGTATCATGGACATTGGTTACTGACGGTGAGGGGGAACCTCTGTTTGTACCGGCCACCAAGACTGGTCCTGCCACTACTTAAGATGCTAGCGAGCCTAGGCCTACCTTGGCCCTACTCCCTCTAAGCCTTCCTTGAAAAGAAAATGGAAAACAAAGCATATTTCTTAAGGTTATAAGGAAAGCTCAGTATGAACCCATACTAAGTCCAAGCACAATCATATTCCAAAAACGGATGTCCAAAAGGCTGAAGGTGAGTAAAAACAGTTTTAATAACAGTGATAAATGTACACAAAACAAACTGGTGAGTGCTTTCACAGCTTACCCACTTCTTCAGACCATAACAATTATAAAACACTTAAAACCTTATAGACAGATAGCCAGCCACATAATTAAGAGATGTCAAGTCACATGGTGCAATTAATGATGCAGTCCTCTCCTCTTCAGAGCAGGTTTTAAAGACACAGCATTATTCAGACCTGGGTATACAGTAGCCCTCAGGTCAATAATCCATCTTAACTTAATGTATTCTGTTTCATTAGCTATATCACCTCCTCTTATATCAGTACCAACTTCCTCCAGAGCCAAAAACTTAAAACAATAGGTATCATCAGTTTCCATCACATATTTAGCTAGCGCAGTACTTTCTTTCCTATTGCGTATGTCATTATTATCCTCAAGTACTATTTCTTTCAAGATTTGATTGGTTTTCCCAATATAGAACCCTTCACATACAGTGCACTGTGCCCAATACACTGTGTTCTTATCTGTACAGTCAGCATAAAAACTAAGCTCAATCTTTCTCACAGTTCTAGGATGTGTAACAGAAGTAACCATCCACACATACCTACAGGCAGTACACGATCTACATGCATATGTAACTCTCCTTTCAGAGTGTACCCTATCTATATAGTTCTGTCTATACATAGACATTGCTTCAGGGTTTTATTGTTTTAAAAGAGAATCGTGGATGGGGTCCAACCACATAACCTACACTTGGGTCCGTCATAAGTATTGGCCCGTTCTTTTTCACCACATCACAAATGACGTTAATATTACCTGTATATGTTAAAGTTACCCTATTTACATTGCCTTCAGGTAAACATTTCTCCTTAACTCGCTGGTCCAGGGGGTCATTCCCAGTGGCAGATCTAACCTCATTAATAGCCCTTTCTATGACCCCTATTTTGTAACCATGCTCTAACAATTCTGTACGTAAAATATCCAGAGCTTCTTCCAGCTTAGTTTCATTTGTGTGCAGTCTCATTACTGTGAGCACTTGTTTTTTAACTACATTCCTTGGAACATGCCTAGGGTGCATGCGAGTGTCGTGTGGGATGTTGTTTTTCCTGTACATACTAGTGCAAATGCTGCCTAGCTCATCCTTCTTAACTACAGTGTCAAGAAAGTCGATGTCCTCAGCAGAGTAATGCCTCCACAGTGCCTCCCCCTATAATTAGCCCTAGGCTCCAGATATTTCTCTATCTGAAGCTGAGGACTCCTCTGACTCATCTTCAGAGGATTCACTGTCATATGTCTCCCAGTTACCATCTCCCCTTGGTTATGCCTCCCCAGAGGAAGATTCTCCTGAGAGATTCTCCAGCTGAGGATCTCACTTTTCGGGAGACTATTTCCAAAATGAGGAAGTTCTTTAGTGGGATTCCACTGAGATGACAGAAGTTCATTAAAGATACCATGAACTTCTACAAATAGACACTCCTGCTCCCTCAGCTATACCTCCAGTCTTGCCAGCTTTTCCGGATGCTTTTAGTGCAGCCTCTGTGAAACCGGATTCACAGCTCCCTGCCCCTTGGAGGCCTGACAGACTCTACAAGGTCCCTGAGGAGGCCAAATTTCTTATCAGATGCCCTGTAGCAGACCTTGGCACTGTATCAGTTTCAGCTGATAAACCCTCAAAACTGCTTCCATCCACCTCAGTTCTCCCTACAGATAAAGACAGCAAGGCCATGGAGCACCTTGGAAAAAAAGGTTTATACCTCCACTACCCTGGCATTCAGGGCAATAAACTATGAAACTCGTATGTCTAAATATGCCCTAGCCCTTTTAGGACAATCCACTAAGCTTTTGACTGAGATCCCAGACTCTCCTGCCAAGGCACAGATATCCAGCCTTGTATCCTTGTCTTCTCAGGTCACTATGCATTCCATTAGGTGCAGCTACAATGCAACTGAAGCCTCTGCCAGATCTGCTGCATCTGCCTCAGTTCGGTGAAGATATTCCTGGCTCAGGTTACAGCCCTTACCTGATATTAGGGCAAAACTATTGGACGTGCCTGTGGATAACTCTTCCCTCTTTGGGACAAAGGTGGCTGAATTGTTCAAAACCCTGCAGCAGAAGGGGAAGGAATTACAAGACCTGAAGCACCTGTTTGTTTCTCCTCTCCTCAAATTCCACAGGAATTACCCCTCAAAAACTCAATTTATAAGGAAATATTCAGCTCCTCCTCCTCCATCCAGAGGCAGGAAGAGCACCAGAAAGCAATAAACCCCTTCCAGGTCTGCTAAGCCTCCAGCCCACACGCCTCAGTTTCAGGACAGGGCATGGTAATCTGTGACTACCTGCCATTACTGAACAAACCTCTCGATTCCACCCCCCTTTCCCTAAGACTCTCTCACTGTCTACCTGTTTGGAAAACCATTACATCAGACAGGTGGGTCTTATGCATCTTAAAAAAAGCGTTATTTCATGACCTGGATCACACCTTCCTTGAGGGTATTCCACAGCCACCCAAAGAGCAGCTCCCCCTTTTTCAGCTAATTATAGACAGCCTTATTGCCCGAGGAACAATTCATTCTGTCTCCATGACAGAAAAGGGAAAGGGTTTCTATTTCAGCCTCTTCCTAGTCCCACAAAGATGGTCCCTGGAGACCAGTCCCAGATCTTTCCCACCTTAATCTTTTCCTGCAAGTATCCACCTTTTGAATGCTCACTCTGCAGACCCTCTTCCCCTTGATTTTACCTCAGGGATTCCTAACCACCTTGGACATCAAGGATGCTTATCTGCACATCCCGATAAGGCCCAATTACAGGAGATTCCTACACTTATCTGTGGGCTCCTCACATTTTCAATTATCTGCTTTGATCCTTGGACTTTCTGCAGCACCAAGGGTCTTCACCAAATGCTTGGCATCAGTGATTGCCTTCTGCAGGACTCAAGGGATTCAAATATTCCCTTACCTAGATGATCTTCTCATCCAGGAAGACTGTTCAAAATCCTTGCTGTGCCATCTACAAACAGTAATATCAGTCCTGCAAGCACTGGGTTTCAAGGTAAACTACCCCAAGTCCAACCTGAACCCCAGTCAGGACCAAATATTCCTGAGGTGCAGGATAAGGATGGATGTCATGAGGGCCTTTCTGCCACCTCAAAAGGTGAAAACATAAGACAGTACCTGCTCTCTGTCCTTCAAGTCACAGTTTTGACTGCCAGGCAGTACCTCAGACTTCTAGGTCATATGGCATTGACTATTCCCATGTTGCCATTGGCAAGGCTCCCCATGAGAAAGTTACAATCGTACCCAAGTTCTATATGGACACTGTACTCTCGCCCCCTAGAGTACAAAATTCCCTTCCTACCTTGTCTCACGAAAGAGATTCTCTGGTGGTTGAATCAAGTGACCTCCAACCCAGGATTCCCTTTACAGGCTCCCTTTCCAGTACAGGAGATGTACACAGATGCCTCAGATCTAGGATGGGGAGCAGCCATGGGTTCCCTAAGAGTCCAGGGCACTTGGTCAGGCAGCTCCATCAAACAGGAACATATCAATATCAGAGAGATGAGAGCAATTTTTCTGGCCCTGAAGGCTTTCCAACATATACTGAAGCAGGACCCCCTAAAATTGTTCACAGACAACACTACATTTATGTGGTATGTGAACAAGCAGGGGCAGAACAAAATCCTACTTGATATGCAGACTAGCTCTCCCAAGTCTGGGAGCTTGCCACAAAACAGGGAGTCACTCTGCAGGCAGTGTATATCCCTTCAGTGCAGAACTCACAGGCAGACACCTTCAGATGTAACAATCCCACGTATGGATGCTCCACAGGGATGTGTTCTTGGACATAGTCCACAAATGGGGTACACCTCAGATAAATCTGTTTGCCTCCCCTCTGAGCAGACAACTTCCATCATTTTGCACAAGGCTACCCAGTTCTCTGACAAGGCCAACGGACGCCTTCTCAGTATCTTGGAAGGGGATGTATCTGTATGCATTCCCCCCTTCCCACTTCTTTAGAAGGTCCTACTAAATATCTAGCAGGACAAACCAGAAATCTTGTTGGTGACTCCCTTTTGGCCAAGACAGCATTGATTCCCCCTCCTGCACTTAGCCAGGGGCAATTACCACAAGTTACCTCAAAGAGTGGACCTTCTCGCACAGAACAAGGGATCAGTAATCCATCCTCACCTGCAATCTCTGAACTTTACTCTGTGGGTGATAGAATTCTGATCTGTTACAGACATCTTTACAATGAGGACGTCCTCACAGTCCTGCAGGAGGCCAGGAAACCTAACACTAGGAGATCTTATTTGTCTAAATGGAAAAGATTCCCCATATGGTGTCTACAAAGACAGTTGGACCCTTTTCAGGGTGATGTTCCCTTGCTACTGTTATACCTGTGTGAACTCTTACAGACAGGGTTGGCATACTCCTCTGTTAAAGTGCACCATGCTGCTATTTCAGCTTGTCTGTCTCTGGACCCCCATTTGGCATCTCTGTTCCCTGCAAAGTTATTCCTAAAGGAAGTGCTGCATCTCAGCCCCCCCTCCCAGGAAACCCGTCCCACCCCCATGGGACCTGAATTATGTTTGAGAAGCTCATGGTGGCCCCTTTTGAACCAGCTTCTAAGGCCTCTCTAAAACATTGCACTTGGAAAACAGTACTCTTGGTAGCCTTTATGTCAGCCAGGAGAGTGTCAGAGCTACAGGCCCTCATGGCTATTCCCCCTTTCCTACCTTTAACAAGGACAGGGTAACTCTTAGGACCAACCTTCCTTCATGCCCAAAGTGGTCAATGAGTTATCCTTAAACCAAGCGATTCACCTTCCCACCTTCTTTCCTCATCCTCAGAATGGCAGCGAGAGAGTCTTACACTCCCTTGATGTGCACAGACAGCTTAGGGTTTACCTTGATAAGACCAAGTCTATCAGGAAATCAGACCAATTGTTTGTCTCCTTTCACCCTAGGGCTCTGGGGAAAGCAGTGACAAAGCAGACCATTTCTGCCTGGATTTCTAGGGCAGTTTCTTTCTGCTATACATATCATAAAAAAGCCTAAGAATCTAAGATTAAAACACATTCCACTAGGGCTATGGCTTCATCTGGGGCTTTCTTTAAAGGACTAGACACTGCCTCCATTTTACAGGCAGCTACATGGACCTCTGTCCACACCTTTACCAAACATTATAGATTGGATCACATTTCCAAATCCAGGGCTGTCCTTCATGGATTCCTAAAAGTGGTTCCAAGCCTCCACCATATTCTTCCCCTTGAGCTCTGGCACTCACCCAAGGGTTTGGAATACTACAGCATGAAAACAGAAGGACATAGAATAGGTGTGTAAAATCTTACCATAACTATAGATGTCCTTCTCTTCCATGTTGCAGTATTCCTTCCTTCCCTCTCTGCTTCCCCCTTCTATCATTTAACTGCCCCTTCTTGGATGAAACTGGACTTTGTACAGTTATCCTGGGACTGGGGTCCAACTGGGGCACTCATTTCTGAGGTCTGGTATATGCAGACATCACTTTTATGGCCCACATTCCCTTAGCCAACATCAGACATCCTATGTACCCTGCAGGGACTAGAAGCTTTTGCGTACTGGCCAGACGTTATAAGAAGAGAAGAACATCTATGGTTATGGTAAGATTTTACACAACTATTTTATATATAGGAGTCTTCTTCTGAAGACCAAATTTATCAATAAAATAATTAAAATAAACAACTGAGTGCTTGTTTCATGGAAAAGGAGGACTTCCCTTAATAACGGGTATCATTCAGCCCAGGGGGCATATCTGCTTGAAAGTAATTAATCCATCTATACTCAACGTTCTCAGTAGTCAACACAACATCCTCTCCCCTAATACTTCTTTCAATGTTTTTTATAATCCTAAGTGTATATGTGAAAATGTGTTGTATGATTTTAAGCACTAAAGAAGAGTTTTATCTTGAAACTTTTGCTATTAAACTTCTTTTTACATCACTTTGTGAGTTCTTTTCACTTTTTATTCTTGGACTGTTTTGTTTGGAACTCTATACTGGATGTTTACCAGTTTGTTTTTTTGCTTTTAACATTATGGCATTTAGGACATTTCTAAAGAGACTCAAATCCTTCCCTTGCTGGTTGGTATGAGCATCTGTATCTGTATGGGTAGTCTTACACCTTCCTTCCACACAGTAATGAAATGTGATGCCTGTCTGGTGGTATACAGCAGACAAGACACCACCTGTCTACACCCCAAGGATGACCAAAACAGCATCAGCTGCTTAATTCAACACTCCCCTGCCCAGCTCTTCCAGTCTCAAGCCACTATTTGAACTGGGGTTATCTGGATCATCGTAAAGGCTTTATCCCTTAAAGCCACAGGACTGGGGATTTTGCAGTGTTTGTCATAAAAGGATATGGTCCAGTTAGAAAAACTTGCTGTTTCATATTTTATTTATAACCAAATTTCCACTGCTGCAACTGCTGCACATTGTTAAAAAAACAGTAAACATGTGCAAACGTTAAAATATGCAGTAATTAGGACTGTCACCAAGAATTTCTTATGTCTGGTTAGTTATGAATTAGCCTTATTTGCTGCTCTTGAGGGGGGAAAAAGTAGCTGATCTGTTGATATGTTGGTTCTTTCGTGTAATACCCATCTTTTTTTTCTTTTTCTTTTTTGCCTGTTCTCTTGATCAGCCTAATGATGAGTGAAGACAATGTGCCTCTTTAAATTGTGAATTCAGAGTTAAAACAAATCATTTGGGCATGAATGTACAGGATTCTGAAGCTTGAATATAATATGTATCCTTACTGCTGTGACAATAAGATAACTACCATTTGTTGAATGCTAATTACAGGGCCACAGTCTCCCTGATCCCAAATGCTTGGATCCATAAGTCCCATATTTTTTTTTCATTCAGTAAAGTACTGTGAGACTGCAGATATGAAAGACATTTTCACCCCTACAAAATGTTTTCTCTTTTCCCCACATTTGTATGGTTGTTGAGTTAGCTTGTATAGAAAATAGAGTTGTGGGGGGAAGGGTTGCTACTTGTAAAGATGCTTTGTTAGTAATGTCATCCATAGTTTTGTTTTTAAACACCTTTATTGAAATATCACTTGTGACATAAGCAAACCTATATTTATATAAAAGTAATCAAACCATATCAACAAGTTCATATTTACAAACAATGTACATCACTTGTATTGTTTCTATTATATAATCTAAGCAAATTACATAAATTACTCAATTTCTGCCTTCTCTTAAACCTCACTCCTCCCAGACATTTTTCTGTATGTAGTCTTCCCACAATTTCCATTGTTCCTATATAATTTACTCCTACCCTTTTTTAAAGAACCGACTTCCTGTTATTTTATCTCTGTTAACAATATTCACTACTTCAGCTATAGTTGGCTTAGATTTTGATTTCCATTTTCCAGTAATTGCTTTTTAGCAGCCATCTGAATTAAATTTAACAAGCCCTTACCATGTTTACACAATTCAGACCCTGTATCCCAGCTCAAAAAAAACAAAAAAACATTTTCATAGTTCTACTCATTTCCTTGCCAAGTATTCCTGACAGAGTACTCTCTAGGGAATTTTAAAGTGAGCCAGCTTATTACACTCCCAAAACATATGTTCCCAGTTGCATCTTTCTTCCTCATCACACATCCAACATTTGCCATCTACCAGAGGAAAAATTATTTGGAGTCTGCTTGGGGTATAAAAGTATCTATGCAAACATTTCTAGGCAAAAATCCAAAATAGTCTAGATTTTGTTGCATATTTGGGAGCCATATATACGTCCAGCCATTGTTTCTTTGTGAATTGCATATCTAATCTCTCTTCCCAATCTTTTTTGACTTCTGATTGATTTTTATAGTTATTGTGCAATATTTTTATGCCCTGATAACGATCCCTTTTTAACAGCAGTTTCTGTTTTAGATTCAATTAAAAGCTCAACCAGTGCAGGTCTTTAATTTAGGATTCCCCCTATCCCTTTCTCTTTATCTGTACTCTAATATCAGTCCCCGGAAAGGCAGTCGCTAGCCTGCAATCCAAATGTGTTCCTGGCCTTTTCCCATTCTATTACCTTTCCTTCTCTAATTATTTGTTCCCAATACATTGGTTCCTTTGCTAGCTTGCTCCATTAAATTCCATCCCTCTCTTGCATATTCTCTCTACCCCTAATTGCTGTCATCCCTATTGGCAGAATCTCCTTTATCCACTCCTGTACTGGCTTAGTTCTTGGTATACTTCTGCTACTTTATGAGTATAATATTCTGCATGACTTATTCTCATTAAAGAGCTGTGTCCAAAACTCCCATTCTTTCCTCTGTGAATTACCCCCACTGCGTCATCAGCCCTTTCACAGGTTCATAGGTGCTTACTAGGCTAACGACCACAAGGGACTTTTTAAGCCTAGCCATGCATCACAAATCTCTAATGAGTTCTGAAACCTTTGATAAGTGTAAGCACTTTGAACTGTAGCTTTCTGCTTGTGTAATGTATAAAAGCCTTAACTGTGTAGCTCTGCAATACCCCTTCAAATCAGGTAATTGTTGTTCTATTGGGAGGATCAACTTATCCAACTTGATATTTGCCCTCCTTCCCTTCCAAGTTAATTACTATCCATAACATCTCCTCTGATCCTTTTTAATGCATACTCCTAAATACTTAATTTTATCATGCCCCCATTAATATGTATACTGCTGAAACAATTCACGTGTAGGGACAGAATTTATAATTATAGCCTTTGTTTTACCTTAATTAATTTTATATCCCGAAAAAAAGAACTGTCTTATAATGTTCCACAACACTGAAATGTCCTTTTCTGCTTTCATCAGGTACAAAATTATATCATCTGTAAATAAAGCCAACTTTTCTTGAGCACCATACCAGTTATATTCTTGAATTTCTGAGTCCCTTATTTTCTTTGCCACTGGTTCTACATATAACGCAAAAAAAAAAGGGTTAAGAGGATACCCCTGCCTGGTTCCTCTGTTCAGAGAGGAGCTTCCCGCTTTGGTTTTTTACTCCAATCCCTCATAAATCCCTCTAAATAACCTTATTATTGTATCAGGAAATGCAAATGCTTCCATTGCCCTGCTCACAAAATCCTAGCTTGCACTGTGAAATGCTTTCTGTGCACCAAAACCCACTAATAACTATGATACTTTCTTATACTCTGCTTCTGTCTGGATTGTCATTATTCTTTTGATGTTGTCAGATGTTTGCCTCCCTTCCACAAAACCACATTGGTCCATATCTATCAATTTTGGCATCATATTTGCCATTCTTAGCCATTATATACATAAACACTTTGTAGTCACGGTTTAAAACTGAAATGGACCTATATGAAAATGAATCAGATGGATATTTACCATGTTTAGGTATTGCAGCCACCACGGGTTTTTTTCCAGGATTTTGGTGCCTCCTCTCCTTTTAAAATTCTGTTTAAACAAACCCTTCCAGATTTTGATCACTTTCTTCCCTCCTAGCTTCCAAACTTACACCAGAATACTATCACTTCCTGCAGATTGGTTATTCATCACCATTTCTATCTTATCTCCTCCTATTTTAACTGCTAGTTGCTGAGCTCCATCTAGCTCTTACTTTGGCATATTTAACTTTCCCATAAATATTTCTATTTGTGCTTTTTCTTGATTTACCCACTTTATACAAATTTTCATAAAATTTCTGAAATATCTCTAATACCTCTACATGAACTCTGGTTATTTTCCGTGTTACAGGCACCCTAGGTTTGGCAACAACTACTTTCTGTTGTCGAAGTCATTGTGCCAAAAGTTCTTATGCTCTGGAGTTATCAAAAAACAGTTGTTTACCAGGAATCTTTCTAAACTATTGCATATTATCCAGGTACTCTCTTATTTTCTCTTTAGCAGTTGTGCCTGCTCTTGTTCTGTAAGCTTCCCCTTACTTTATAATTCATTTGTCAGCCCCTTTAAATAATTCTTACTACTTCTTAACTAGATCTTTTTTCTTTTATTTCTGACCGATTTTTAAACTCCACTTTCATTTTATCTCACTATCTATAGCTTCTGTAGTACTTTCTAACTTCCCTAAAAACTCAGGGATAATTTCTACTACCCATTCCTTAAATTTCTCTCTTTTTAACAGGCACGTGTGGAAGCACCCAGTGTCTCATCTTTAGTTCATTACCCTGCATTTTTATCTTAGTAATTATTAGCACATGATCTGAAATAGTTATTGGATGTGTATCAAAGTTCTCAATTAATTGCACATGTTCCTGAGAAATACAACATCTATCCAGTCTAGCCTAGTTATTGTACCTTGGGGAATAATATGTAAATTCTCTCCAAGTTCCTACTACTGAATTCACATTTTCCACACCAAATATTTTTAAAAAAATTTCAGTAATCTACCCTCTTTTGTTATATTTTCCCTTCTAGACCCTCCAGATGCATTCTCATTGTTGCAAATCAATTTCCACTTCCCACTTATAAGTGATATTCTCTTCTGAAAGATGATTATTTCTCACCAAAATTTTTAAGCTCGAAAATAGCAGTTTTAGGTGAAATATAAATAATATGCCAAAGTAATCCTCGTCCCTTGATAGAGGGCCCTGTACTACTACACATGTGCCATTATTATATTTTCCCCCTTCTGTCACTACTGGAGATGTTCTTCGTGTTTCACTGTTGCAGTCATCACACTTGGGTTATCTGCCTGCAGGTAGCCCTCAGTTGGCCCGAATACCAGAGATTTAGTATTTCTGCATCGGATGCTGTCGCTTCTTCCATGACATCAGGTTGTCAGGGGTATAAAAACAGGCAGCTGACACCATTACATCCGTCTTTCTTGCAGGCAGGAGAAGCTCAAAGCAGAAGCAGCTCGCAAGTGCCAGTCGGCCACTACCGGAATTTTTAATTTTCGAGTTGAATAATTTTGAAGTCTTCTAAAGTTAAGTACCCCATTGGGGATCCTTTTTTCTTAATCTAACTAATGTTACAAAAAGTTAACAATTGTCTTGCCTGTGGAAAGCAAATACCTCACAGAGATTTTCATTTTTACTGCATCACCTGTTTAGGCCTAGACCACGATGTCCCTCGCTGTTGGTTTTGTGCCTTGTTTAACACTCGAACCATTCATGATCGGGCTACCTTTGTTGCTAAATTCTTTCGCTCTCGATCTCTGTATTCTGAAATGGCTTTGGTAAGCCATCCGACTACCGATCTTCCAAAAAAATGTGAAGATGAAGACAGAGACAGACTGCATAGGTCCAAAACTGCCGACGACCTTCTGTTAAGCTAGTTGCCAGTCTGCCGGTACTCAGTGAGGTGCCTTTGCAGCCCCTGATGCCCGCTTCTATGGATTCGTGGGCCTCTGCTGAGAGACATTCAGAGTCCGGTATGCCACGAGATGCTTCTTTGACTATGGAACCAGTGGATGTCTCTAACTTAGATGGGTCCGGAGCCGCTGTGCAGGCACCGGCTTCTGAGGGAGATTTTCACCTCAGGGAGTGGTAAGCCACCTCCTTATGGAAAAAGCTCACAATGACTTCTCAACTCTACTTCCCAGCCCTGCCCAACTGCTTGTGCCCCTAGGAGGAAAACTTGCCCTTCATGCAAAAAACTGGATGTCCGTCACTCAGGACTGATGGGTCCTCAACATTGTATCCCAGGGGTACAAATTTTATTTCAATTCACTGCCAACCCCAAACAGGTTTCCAGACCTTCCTCCAACCAGTGGAACAAAACCAGGTACTTTCCCTGCTCAATATCAGAGCTATTTCCACATGTTCCAGTAGAGCAGAGGGGTCAAGGATTCTACTCCAGACAATTCCTGGTACCCAGGAAAGAGGGCTCTTGGCGCCCAATCTTGGATCTTAAAATTCTCAACACTTTCCTGGTGGTACCAAAATTCAAGATGCTTACCCTGCAACAACTTCTCCCTATGTTAGCCAAGGATGCCTAGTTAGTCACCCTAGACTTAAAAGAAGCCTATCAGCACATCCCCATAAGGGAGTCATGCAGGAAATCTCTATGTTTCAGGGCGGGGTCTATGCATTATCAGTTCTCTGCACTTCCCTTTGGCTTATCTGCTGCACCCAGGGTATTCACAAAATGCCTGGCTCCATCTATTGCATACTGCAGGCAGAGAAATATACAAATTTACCCATACTTGGCGACTGCCTGATTCAGGTGGACAACCAGGAGTTGCTGCTTCAGCACCTGACATTTGTAAAAAACCTTCTCACTTCATTGGGGTACACCATCAATGAAAAGAAATCACAACTGGTACCCAGTCAAAAGATTGTATTCCTGGGAGCAAGCTTGGACACAGCTTCCCAGATAGCATTCCTCACTTCAGAAAAACAGGTGTATCTGACAGACTACTACAAACAAATGGCCATCAGAACCCTGCTATCTGCAAGAAAAATACTGCAAGCCCTAGGATTCATGGCCTCATGTATTCTGCTAATTCCATATGCAAGACTGCATATGAGGAAATGTCAATGATAAGTAAAATGTCTTTGGTGCCAACATTCTCAGGACCTGGAAACTGTCATTCCTATCATACCTTTTCTAAGGGCAGAGTTCCTTTAGTGGGCAGAAGCATGCTACCACAACAAGGGACTGCATTTTACTCAACCCCACGCCACCCAGACACTAACCACAGACTCATCAAGACTATGCATGGGGGGCTCACATGGCAGAGAAATGTATTCAGCACCACTGGAGCCCAAGGCAAATTCTACTGCACATCAACCAAAAAGAGATGCTAGCTGTACAGAATAGCCTGACAGCTTTCAGATACCTGCTCTTACCAGGACAACCACAGTTATGTGGTACATCAACAAGCAGGGGGGAACCCATTCTTACCCACTCTGCAGGTTAGCCATGGCCCTGTGGAACACGTCCTTGGACAACCAAGTTCATCTACAAGCTCAATTCCTGCCAGGCAAACAAAATTCACTGGCAGACGACTTAAGCAGAAATCTCCTAGACCCACATGAGTGGAAACTGGAGCCAAGCACCTTCAAACTTCTGATCCTGAAATGGGGGACCCCAGAGGTAGATCTCTTTGCCTCCCCCGACAGCCATCAATTAAGCAAATTCTGCACCAGAAATGCTCACAGCAGGGCCTTGGAAGGTGGATGCCCTATCCTTTCAATGGGAAAACCTCTCAATCTATGCCTTCCCCCTCTGCCCCTTCTCTCAAGAGTATTGCTCAAGATAAAACAAGACAGGCCAAGGACAATTCTGATTGCCCCAGACTGGCCACACCAGCACTGGTACCCAGTCCTGCGCAACCTGACAACGGTGCCACTCTGACACCTACACCAGAACCCAATCCTACTTTCCCAGCAGGAGGGACAGATTTTGCATCCACAATTGCAAACCCTAAATCTTGCAGCCTGGCTTATTCCTTAAACACTCCACCAGCAATAAGCAAACAGGTGCTGGACATCATCCTTGAAGCCAGAAGGCCCAATACTAGGAAATCCTCTGCTGAAAAGTGGAAAAGGTATTGTTCTTGGATTCAGCCTAAAGGAAAGGACACAGCACTGTCATCATTACCTGTAATCCTGGATTATCTAGCAGAACTACTCCACAGAAGCCTATCCTTCTCCTCCATTAAGATCCATGCCTCTGCCATTTTGGCTCATTACAATACTGAGCCACCTCTGTTCTCTCACCCTCTCATCAAACAGTTCCTGAGAGGGGCAAACAACTTAAGGCCACCAAGGAGAGCACCCACCCTGTTTTGGGACCTTAACTTTGTACTGGAAAAGCTCACGCTTCCCCCTTTTGAACCGGCTGCTTCAGCAGAGTTAAAATTCCTCTCTTGGAAAATAGCCTTGCTTCTAACCATCACTTCAGTTAAAAGAGTGTCTGAGTTACAAGCACTGATGGCTGTGGAACCCTTCATTATTTTCCATGCTGACAGGATTTTCCTCAGGACTAACCCTTCCTTTATGCCTAAAGTGGTGTCCAGTGTGGCTCTCAACCAATCCATTCATTTGCTAACCTTCTTCCCTAATCCTCAAAATAAAGGGGAGGGATCCTGCACTCTTTGGGCATGCACAGACAGCTTCTACCTTGATAGGACTAAGCCTTTCAGAAAATCTGACCAGCTGCTAGTCAGCTTTGCAACAGGAGCAGAAGGCAAGGCCTTTTCAAAACAAACCATTTCCAAATGGATAGCACACTGTATCCATTTCTACTACAAGCACCATGGAAAACCAACCCCTCAGGGGGTCAGAACACATTCCACTAGGGCCACATCTACCTGTACAGCAGTTCTTGGGGGGGGGTCCCTACCAAGGACATACTGGAAGCTGCTACCTGAAGTTCTGTACACACCTTCACCAAGCATTACCACCTGCCTATATTATCCAAATCCAGGCCAGGATTTGCTACAGCAGTCTTGCAAGGCCTACTAGCCAGCCCTAACTCTTCTTGACTGCCTCCACCCTTCCTCAGCTTTGGGAATCAACCCAAGTGTGATGACTGCAACAGTGAAACATGAAGAACATAGTACAGTTGTGTACACTTACCATAAATGTAGATGTTCGAGTGTATTCACTGTTGCAGTCTTGGTTTCCCTCCCTCCAGCTCCCTGGTTTTCTCTTGTCTGTTTATCTCTCCTCTCTATGGCTATTCCTACTGGTATTAGTATTTACTTTTTACTGGTGGTGTTTTCTCCACCATATACTAGCTCCCTATTTGGGGGCTCCTGACATTTGGGGCAAGAAAACTGATGTAATGGCGTCGGCTGCCTGTTTTTATACCCCTGACAACCTGACATCATGGAAGAAGCAACAGCATCTGATGCAGAAATACTAAGTCTCTGGTATTCGGGCCAACTGAGGGCTACCTGCAGGCAGATAACCCAAGTGTGATGACTGCAACAGTGAATACACTCAATCATCTACATTTATGGTAAGTGTACACAACTTTACTTTCCTCTAGCAGTTAATATAAGTATTCCTATTTTCCTTTGTTTCTGATGTTCTGCAGAATATCCATCCTAAAATCCATGCTTTATCAAATTTGCATCCTTAGTTCTTTCTATATGTGTCTTTTATAGTATTGCTATTTGTACTTTGCATTTCTTAATATAACTGAGTATTCTTTCTTTAATTTTTTTATATACAGTGGATATAAAAAGTGTACACACCCCTGTTAAAATGCCAGGTTTTTGTGCTATAAAAAAATTAGTCCACAATAAATCATTTCAAAACTTTTCCCACCTTTAATGTGACCTATAACCTGTACAATTCAATTGAAAAACAAATTTGTTAGGGGAAAAAATATAAAAAATAAAAAAAGTACAATACACTGGTTGCATAAGTTTGCACACCCTTAAACTAATACTTTGTTGAAGCACCTTTTGCTTTAATTACAACATTCAGTCTTCTTGGGTACACACCTGCCACAATCAATTAAAGAGAGTCTGATTAACCCCAAATAAAGTTCAGCTGTCCTAGTAGGATTTTATTGAAATTTAATCAGTTGCCTGCTACAGCAAAAGCTATGGTTCGCAGAGAGCTTACAAAGCATCAAAGGGATCTCATTGTTGAAAGGAATCAGTCAGGAGAAGGGTACAAAAAAATTTCCACAGCATTGGATATATCCTGGAACACAGTGAAGACTGTCATCAAAAAGTGGAGAAAATATGGGACAACAGTGACATTGCAAAGAACTGGACGTCCCTCCAAAATTGATGAAAAGACAAGACAAAAACTGGTCAGGGAGGCTACCAAGAGACCTACAGCAACACTGAAGGAGCTGCAGGAATTTCTGGCAAGTACTGGTTGTGTACTACATGTGACAACAATCTCACGTATACTCCATATGCCTGCCCTATGGGGTAGGATTGCAAGATGGAAGCCTTTTCTTACACAGAAAAACATCCAGGCCTGACTAAAATTTCCAAAACAATACGTAGTCTCCCAAAAGCATGTGGGAAAATGTGTTATGGTCTGATGAGACCAAGGTTGAACGTTTTGGCCAGAATTCCAAAAGGTACATTTGGGGCAAAACAATACTTTGCATCACCAAAAGAGCACCATCGCCATTCTGGAGCATGGTGGTGGCAGTATCATGCTTTGAGGTTGCTTTCCTTCAGTTGGAACTGGGGCTTTAGTCAAGGTGGAGGGAATTATGAACAGTTCCAAATACCAGTCACTTTTGTTCCAAAACCTTCAGGCGTCTGCTAGAAAGGTAAAGATGAATAGGAATTTCACCTTTCAACACGACAATGACCCCAAGCATACATCCAGATCAAAAAAAGAATGGCTTCACCGGAAGAAAAGTAAAGTTTAGGAATGGCCCAGCCAGAGCCCAGACCTTAATCCAATAGAAAATCTCTGGGGTGACCTGAAGAGGGCTGTGCACAAGTGATGGCCTTGCAGTCTGACAGATTTGGAGTGCTTTTGCAAGGAAGTGTGGGCAAATATTGCCAAGTCAAGATGTGCCATGGTGATAGACTCCTATCCAAGAAAACTGAATGCTGTAATTAAATCAAAAGGTGCTTCAACAAAGTATTGGTTTAAGGGTGTACACACTTATGCAACCAGTTTATTGTAGTTTATTTTTTATATTTTTTCCCCTAACAGATTTGTTTGTTTTTCAATTGAATTGTACAGGTTATAGGTCACATTAAAGGTGGGAAAAGTTTTGAAATGATTTATTGTGGTCTCATTTTTTTATATCACAAAAACCTGGCATTTTAACAGGGGTATGTACACTTTTTATATCCACGGTATACTGTACCTGTGAGACCATTCACAGTTCAAGATAATATGGGAAGAGTTATAATTATGGTAAAAAGTAATTATTCCCAGCTATTATATATGGCAGCTTTTTTAAATGTCTATTTCCAGCTTTTGTGATACATGCACCCATTAATATTTGGCAGGTTAATCCTTTATACAGCCGTTTCTCATTATCAACATTGGAACCTATATCACAATTTACAAGACTTTTTTAAATATATAATCCCTCAAACAAAAAAAAAAAACAAACGTAACCCTATAACCTGTTAAATTAATACAAGCACACATAACTGTGTATATCTTCAAATAATGATGTTTAACCCTCCTAATAGGAACATTTGTGCCAGACAGATAGCTGCCAGCACTGGCCCCAATTAACCTAAAATTGAAGTTATCCATGCTAAGATGCATTGTTGCCATGCTTCTACATATACTAATTGGTATTTTTTTTATCCCCCCCCCCACACGTGAAAACAACTAACATACTTTAAAATCATGAACTTCTAGCCTTGAAGAAACCAATGTTCTGTCTTTTATTGCCCTCCGTGGAAAAGAGAAAGAGAAAATGCAGTCCTCTGTTGCACCCCAAAAGACCAGCTGAAACATTTATTGCTAAATTAAAACTTTTCATTATGTTCAATGTTCTCATATTTACTTGTTTTCACTTAACATTTGTTATTAGATTAAGCCAATGGTCTTAATCCAGACATTTATCTATGCAAAGGTATTTAGTACTTGACAGCCTGGGAAGATATGATCGACAACCACGATGCTTTGCTAGAGATGGCCTGCATTTATCTCACTTGGGCTTCAGGCTTCTTGCAAAGGCCCTTGCTTCCCCCATAGTGCCTTTTAGGAATAGTCCTGAGGTTGATCAAACCAACATAAAAAATTCAACAAAATGCTAATTAAAAGTCATGCTGCTAAACGCTAGGAGTCTAAACATGAAATTGCACTTGTTCCAAGCATTCATAATGCTAGAAGATACTGACATTTGTGCAGTCACAGAAAATGTGGTTCAAAGCTGCGGACACCACCCCAGCCTAACCTGGTTACTCATCCTATCATACAGTCAGACCCTAAACTTTGGGCAGCAAAGCCAAAGGAGGTGGAGTTTCAGTATATATTAAAGACACACACACCTCCAGGCTGGTAAAACAGTATGACACACACAAGACACTCCAGGTGCAGTTAACCATTGACAAGACCCCTATTCAAATCATAGATAGCTACAGACCCCCAAATTTGACTCAAGATGCTCACTCCACCTATCTGGACCTCTTCAAATCTATCAAGATCCAACTCTTTACCCTGATCCTGGATGACTTTAACTGCACAACCATAGATTGGAAAAACTACTATTGCCTGAAAGCAAATGCCCAGAGATTCCTCAATTTTATTACTGCAAATACCTTGGAACAGCTAGTTGATACCCTCACAAGGGGTAATAACATCTTGTACTTGGTATTAACCAACATGAGTAACCACTGCAGCACCCCTACAGTATCATCCTCTCTGGTAAGATCCGATCGTAAAGCTGTCACTTTCAAAGTCAGCATCTCCCCTGACCCCCCCAGCTATGGTCAAAACAAAAAAAACTTCTCCAAAGTTGATTACAACCTCCTGAGGGATGGTATAAACAGCTTCACAGCCCCCCTTCCCATCTGTTGGAACTGGCACCAATATCCAAATCTACACCAAAGTACTATATGAGCACTTGTATAGATGCATGGAATCAGGAATACCTGACAGGATAAAATCATCCTCTGCAAGGAAGAGTAAACCTGCCTGGTGGACATCTGCAATAAATAAACTATATAACAAAAGGAAAAAAATTGCTGTCCAGGACCAAGAAGGAGCAGGTGCCCAATTGGAAGCAATATTTCCTTAGCCTGAACAAGCAAATAAGAGCACTAGTGAAATCCTCTAAAACAGACTCCCAAGTCCAAATTGCCCACATCTACTAATGACAATCATAAGGCTTTCTTCACATATGTCTGCAATCTCAAAGGAAGCACCCAGATCTGTTCAGAACTGCTGGTCAAGGACACCACATACACAAATGCTGTAGATATAGCCAACCTACTGGCTGACAGATTCAGTGAAAACTTCTCCCTCTGTTCCCCCCATCAGTAAATCAGCACATCTCCAGTACCTGACCCCCTCCCCTTATCTCTAGGGAACAGGTCATCACTGCCCTCTCAATAGGCCCCCTATTCAACCAAAGCCCGAGTACCGGATTTGTCCCAACTGAGTGGAGGACAGCAACTGCCATCCTTTTACACAAAGGTGGAGTGTCCACCGATCCAGGAAATTATAGACCTATCAGCCTAACTAGCCTGATCTGCAAGGCCATGGGATGGATTATCATGGACCTCATTAACAGGGACATTGGTAACCTCCAAACACTCGACCCCACACAGTTTGGCTTTGTCATGGGGCGGTCATGTCTGTTAAATCTGGTCAACTTCTTTAAAGCAGTCACCAAAGCCATGAACGAGGGGAAGACCATGCAAACCACCTACCTTGACCTGGCCAAAGCCTTCGACACTATTCCCCACTCAGGCATAATAGATAAACCCTCTCAACTAGGCATCAATCCATATGTTTTCAGATATGTAGCAAACTGGCTCACTGATAGAACCCATTTAATCAAAATAGGGGAAGCCACCTCAAGCAGTAGACCCGTAACAAGTGGTGTACCCCAGGGATCAGTCTTGGGGACTGTGTTATTCGGGATGTACTTCTCTGAGGTACAGGCCAAAACCAGTGGGCTATGGCTGACCAAGTTTGCAGATGGCTGCAAGCTGGGCGCAGTCATCAGTTCCCCAAATGATGTGGACGTCCTCCCAGAGGGTCTCACCCAAACAAATGACTGGTGCCAGAAACATGGCCTCAAGTTGAATGCCAAAAAATGCATCATCATCCCCTTTGGGGGGAGTGATGTCCCCACATATTATCATATTAATAACAATGTCCTAAGCACGCAATCAGTCTTGAGGGATTTGGGTACCCAGGTTGATAGCAACCTGACTTTTGACCACCATGTTGCTTCCGTTATACGGAAAGCTTTCTACATGGCCCACCTCATAAATAAGGGTATCTCATCCAGAGACAAAGAGGTTATAACATCCCTATATTCTTCCCTTATAAGGCCAGTTATTAAATACAATGCCCCTTTCGGCATGTACCTCACAAAGCACATGCAGCAGCTGGAGAGACCACAGAGGTTCCTCACCAGAAGAATCCAGGGCCTCCGACATCTACCCTACATAGATAGGTAAAAGCCCTGTCCCTCTACTCCATTTAATACAGACTCCTTAGAGGTGACTTCTTTCTGGCATACAAAGCAATCTCAGACCCTGCCTTGGTGGACTGCTGTATATCTGCAAGTTAAACTCCACTCGAGTAACCTGCATGTGTGACCTCAGCCTGGTCTGTGACATCAGTAGGACTTGGTGGGACAGATTTGTGTCCCAGAGCCTCCACCATCTGTGGAATAGACTCCCTCTCCATGTCAAGCAGAGTACCTCATTATCCCTTTTCAAACGCAACCTGGATAACTGGATGGGAAACAGAAAATACACCCCTGGGATTCCACCAGTGTACCTGCTGGACAGGGGCTTTGGGTGCTGACTTGTCTAAACATGGGCTAAACTCTTTGCTAGGCTTATAAGGGCCTCGGGGCCAACAGCCTAGTAACTTCCTATGAAAATATCAGCTCTACAAGTATTATGATTTGTGTACCTTTACACCACACCCCCCACCTCAACAACCCAAGATTACAGACAGTTAATGTAAACATGCTTCTGTCTAGCTTTTCTTTTCTTCTGTATTTGCATAAAATGCTTACATTTCTTAATACCAAAAAGAAGAAAGAGAAGAAGAAAAAAGAAGGCATCTGTTTACTTTAATAACTTTATCACATACAAGAACAACTAAAAATATTTTACTATAAAATATGCAATTTATACCGTGAAAAGTTTCATAGAAATACTGGTAAGAAAATTAAATTGTTTTGCTTATAGTTACCTTTTTCCTACTTCTCCTCCCCTCAAAGTCCTTTCAAACATTAATGACATGAAGTGAGGCAGATGCTTTTCGGTTCTTCACAAGTTTAACAAAGTCAACAAAAGTCCACTCTTTCCACTTACTTTTATACAGCTGCATTTCACAAATACGATTGATGTTTTGCAGTCTATCATTTATTCACTAATTTCCAGCATGTTGCTGGTTTTCCTGTTCATCTCCATCTCCCAATTCCAGATTCTGGTTCAATTCCACTGTAGTCCCGATTCTTCTGGTCATCTCCTGTGTTTTTCTGAGCCTCAAGCATTTTCCCTTTGAACAGTGGAAAAGATTTCACTGACATCTGTTTGTGTATTTTATTATCAGAAGAATGAGAATCAGTGTACCCTTCTTCTTGATGCTTCATTTTTTGTTGAAACCAAGAAATGCTCGTGCCTGTAAAAACATTAATAAAACGTACAAACATACAGCTTTCGGGTACAACCCTTCTTCAGTGCAAAAATGATGTGTTCTAACAGCTGTTTTATATCAAAAGACTGTTATCACATGATATTCATAGTCATTAAAATCTGAACAAATTAAAACTCTTTCATCATGTAACAATTATATAACTTCCTAAAAACATACAAATTACCTGTGCAACATCTATAAGTATGTATACACATGTGAATGTATATACACAAAATAAAATGTAAACAATACCTTTATCTGTTTAACTGCATTTGCTTCTTAACCAATACTAGCTTAATATTAACTGCTGTGTTTAGTTCTGTGTGACTTATTATCCATGCATACTCTCTCAATTCCCAATAAATTATTTAAGTCGCCCCCTCTTACGTTCTTATAAATTCTATCAATCACTCTGAATGCAAAGCTATGTTCATGGCCATCTTTAACTACATATTTGACTAATGCGTTTGATAAATTATTTCTACGGATCTCAGAACAATGTTCTATTATATGGTCTTTTAGTTTTCTACTACATTTACCTACACAGAATGCAGGACATTTTATGCATGTCGCCAAATAGACAATATTCACTGTATTACATGCAGCAAATAAATCAAACTTGTATTCTTTCCTTGAGCTAGGATCTACAAAATTTGTACTGTTTGAAGAAATATATCTGCAGCTCACACAATTAAAACATGGAAATGTTCCCTGTTTTTTTCTTATTATTTATTTGTGACCTAACATCCTTATAGCAAAGTCTTCTTTTAAGATTACTACAATATCTGTATGCAAACTTAGGTTTATTCATAATGAACTTATTTAGTTCAGGCATACTTTCTAATATTCCCCAGTTTCTCTTTAGTATTTCTTTCACTCCATGAGTTCTTGTATTAAAAGTAGTACTATATCTCACATCACCTATTCTGTTATTAACCATTTGTAATATTTGTTGGGGTTTAAAATAAGGTTTTGCTGTTGTATATCTCAGAGTCATTATATCAGACATAGTTTGAGAAAGGTATTATCATAGCCTCTTAGTTTAAAATCATTTGTAAGCTTTCCCATCTGTGTCAGACATCTATTTTCACTGGTATTCAATCTACTTACCCTAAGCATCTGACTTTTTATTATGCCCTTAAATATATGAGGGGTATGCATAATTTGCTTATGGATATACCTATTAGCCTGCACTGTTTTTCTATAAATTGTTTCTATACTTTCTGGACTTTTCATAATTTTTACATCCAGAAAACTTATTTCTCTGTCTGAAAATTTTAACTTACATTTCAGAAAATTGATAGTATCACTCAAATAACTAACAAACACCTCTAATTTTAATTAATTTTAAGGGCATAATAAAAATGATAATACCTTTCTCAAACAAACTAATAAAATAATAAAGAGAAACTCGAGCATATTTGAAAGCATGTCTGAACTAAAGAAGTTCATTACGAATTAACCTAAGTTTGCATATAGAAATTGTACTAATCCTAAAAGAAAGACTTTGCTATAAGGATGTTAGGTCACAAGTAAATAAAGAATAAAAAGATAAACAGGAAACATTTCCATGTTTTAACTGTGTGAGCTACAGATATATTTCTTCAAACAATACAGTTTTTGTAGATCCTAGCTCAAGGAAAGAATACAAGTTTGATTTACTTGCTACATGTAATACAGTGAATATTGTCTATCTGGTGACATGCATAAAATGTCCTGCATTCTATGTAGGTAAATGTAGTATAAAATTAAAAGATTGTATAACAGAACATTGCTCTGAGATTCGTAGAAATACTGTATCAAATACATTAGCCAAATATATAGTTAACGATGGCCATGAGCATACATTTTGCATTCAGAGTGATTGATATAATTTATAAGAATGTAAGAGGGGATGACTTAAATAATTTATTGGAATTGAGAGAGTATGCATTGATGATAAGACTTCGGGCTGATAGTCACCCAGGGCTAAACACAGCAGTTAGTATTAAGTCAGTATTAGTTAAGAAGCAAATGCAATTAAAGAGATGAAGGTATTGTTTACATTTATTTTGTGTATATACAGTCGCATATGTATACATACTTATAGATGTTGCATAGATAATTTGTTTGTTTTTAGGAAGTTATATAATTGTTACACGATGAAAGAGTTTTAATTTTTTTCAGATTTTATTGGCTATGAATGTCAGGTGATCACTGTCTTTTGATATAACACAGGTGTTAAAGCACATATGTCTTTGCATTAAAGAAGGGTTGTACCTGAAGGCTGTATGCTCTGCATGTTTGTACGTAAAGTCCTATATATGTAGTTTATTAATGTTTTACAAGGTATGAGTGTTTCTTGGTTTGCACTTGTACTGTGGTTCATGGAATTAATATCAGACCTCATTTTTTGTTGGACAAACTTTTGCATCTCCTCCTTAGCCTGCTCTGCATCAGAAATGGCTTTGATCCTCCAGGAAAAAATATTCTGAAGACAGCTGGATACCAATCTCATTCCTGTCTCTTGACACTCCCTGATTACTGGAATAAATTTGTTTATCTTCTGCCTGGTGTGCAGTGAATAAACATTTTCCACAAACACTCTACTGTCTCCAATTTTAAATACTTTGCCCTTTTTCCACAGTTTTGTCTGGATCAACACTTTCTGCTTGCAGGTTTGCATCTTTACTAATAAAGATCTTGGCTGCTTTTTCATGGCCAAATTGGAGCATACACACAGCATGCCCTTTCAATTAACAGTTCCTGCTATGGAATACCAGCCCATTTGCTTATTTGTGCCTTTATAAAATTAACACAGTCTGTTCCTTCTACTTTCTCTGATACAACAAAAAATTTCAGATGTCTCCTACATGCTCTGTCCTTTAACTCAACCATATTTTGAAACCTCTATTCATGAGCAGTCTCACATTTAGCCAGCCTTTTATTGATTTTGACCTCTGATCAGCTCATCTGAAAATTTGTTTAAAACTTCTATTTTCCAGCCTTTGTTATTTGAGTTGATATACTCCTTCTGTGTTTATAAATCAACTCTGAGCACAGTTGACTTATTTTGTCCTCTAGATTACTGGAAGCCATGTCTTGCACCAAATCTGGAGCTTGAACTCCTTTTTGCTAAACAGCTGCAGGATTTTTCCTAGTCTGCGTTTTTTCTTCACATTTTTCTAATTGATTTTCTTTCAGGCTCTCTCAGTTTCTTCTTTGCAGGCACCCAGGCAATGTACTTGCTACCCAGTAACTGAATTTTACCCAGACTGCCAATATCACTGGCCGTTAACTCTGTTTCTGTTTTCATACTGGGATAACTGAAGTTAAGCTGTTGATCTGTGTGCAGCCATCTTGGAAAAACATTGTCCATTGTTTTGGCTTTTTTCACATGAGTTTTTCTCCTCTATTTTGACATTGTTGGGGGGATTAGCCTTCAGGTACTCCTAATGAATTACTGCGACAACAGTACTTTGCAAATGGAAAAAGGAACAGCAGGACAACATGTAGAGTATTATAGCAATCTGAGCCATGATTAGGCCTCCCACTTTGGTGCGAGCACATCCTTTTTCACCTTAAGTAGTACCATTTGCCTCATAGAGAATGATAAAAAGGCATGGCATGCAGTCCAAGTGAAAGGTAAGTTGCCTGCATTTCAATCCCATGAGTGATGTTAATGGGGGCAAAACTTTTAAGATCTGAGCATTTGTTTCTCTAATAAACAGATCCTCCTGGGCCTGAGAAATTGTGTGTAGAAAACTAATTTGTTCATCTGCCTTTCATGAGCTATGCCACAGACCTATTCAGTGAGCATGACAATTTTGATTGCTTAAAGCTGGTAGAGGTCAACTGCAGTCTAATAAGAGTTAAGCACACATAACGTCCTGTTTATTAATGACTGTCGTTTAGTCTCTTTGTTTTAAGGCACTCTGGTTGGAAATTTGAAATGCCTTCATATAAAGACTTTGCATCCTTAGAAACACAAAAAATAGACCAGCTATATATCATGCATCTGTATCAGGATCTATGACTGACCTGGAGTCTAGAATGATATTTCTAGAGACATGTTGCAAGACTATTGCTGGTATTGTTACATATGGACATTAAAATCTATCCCTAACCCTATTTAAGCATAATCTTGATCAATGGATAGGAAATTGGAAATTCACCCTGGGTCTGGCCCTCTTGTCTCTGATAATGCCCAAACTAACATACCCCCCGATATAACCTCTAGAAACGTCCTATCTAACATACTCCCTTCTAATAAACTCCCATGATACGCAGGGACACAATTGGGTTGGATTGCATGGCTAGGCTTATAAAGGCCCTAGTGGTCATTGGCTTCATATATAACTGTGAACATGTGGTAGTACTGTTATTACCTACTGCTAAGGGTTTGTGGCTTCATTCAATTAGAAGCCACTTGGAGTCTTGTACTTGGGGCAGTCTGAATACAGTTACAGCTGTTAGGCCTGCCAACCCAGTTCATAAATGGATATATTTAATTTCCTTTACTTTGGTATGGCTCAGAAATACTGGTGGCACTGGAATGTAGAACTAAACCCCAAAATAGGATCCTTTAGAGATAAGTTATAAAGAACTCTTCCATGTTTACTGCGCGATCCTCAAACCTTGCAATGATTTTTTATTGCCAATGAATGTCTGGCAACCCGGTGGTGTGAACACTAACTCTAGATGATGGTCACTGTTGATATAACACCTGACCCCATGTACAAAATGTGAAAAAGAGGGGTGGTATCAAAGCTGTTGATGAATGAAAATCCAGGGAATTGTTATGGCTAGGCTTGTATAGGCCCTAGGGCCGATAGCCTAGTACCAACCTATGAACCTATAAGGAGGTAGATTACTGTGATGAGGTAAATGTCTATAATGAGAAACACATAAAGTTAATAAACTTTTACGTATGCAGGATACTGGATGCAAACATTTTCTGAACATGAACTGGTCTAGCAACATGCTCTTTAATTTCAGAAAAGAAACTGTTACATCCAGAGTGCACCAGATCAACTGGGCATCATTTAAAAAGCTTCCCCTTGATGAAGCAATAGACACATTTTAACACCTTTATTAAATTATCACTTAACATGTAGGCAAACATACACAAACCATATTAACGTGTTTCCATTTACATGCATTATACATTACATATGTTCTTTTTTATACAACTGTCATCAGTCCAACATTGCTCATATAAATTGCTTCATTCCTGCCTTCCCTTAAACCTCACTTCTCCTCCTGAACATTATTTTTGCATGCATTGTTCCCACAAATTCCACTTATTTTTATGTAATTTGCTCATTCCCTTTTAAAATATCTAATTTCTGTTTTTTTTTATCTCATTTACAGTATTCAGTACTTCAGACACAGGATGGTTTAGACTTTGATTTCCATTTTCTAGTAATTGCTTTTAGTGGCAGCCTCCAGATACAAACTTAAGGTCTTACTGTGTCTAGACAATTCAGATCCTGTGTCCTAGCGCAATACAATTATTTCCTTAGTTGCACACATTCGCTCATGTAATATTTATGACAGAGTACTCTGTAGGATATTTTTAAAGTCTGACAGCTCATTATACCCCCAGAACAGATGTTCCTAGTTACCTCTTTTCTTTCACATCACACCTCCAACATTTGCCATCTACCTGAGGAAAAATTATTTGGTGCTGCATGGGGTATAAAAAATAACTAACACTTCTAAGAAAAATTCCTAAACCTTCTAGACTCTGTTGCATACTTGGGAGCCATACGCATGTCCTCCAATTCTTCCCTTGTAAACAGCTTGTCAAATCTCTCTTCCAAATCTTTTCTAACCACCTCTGGTTGATTTTTATAGTTACTCTGCACTGTTTATATGCTGTACTAATTATCCCTTTTTAGCAGCAACTTCTGTTCTAAAAGCAACTAAAATCTCTACCAGAGCAGGTCTTTCACTTAGGATTCCCCTAGCTCTTTCTCTTTGCTATACTCTATCAATACCTGGTAGGAAAGGCAGTCTCTAGCCTGCAGTCCAAAGGCCTTCTTGGCCTCATCCCATTCTGTTACCTTTTTCCCTGTTATTTGCATCCTATACCTTGGTTCCTTTACCAGTTTTCTCCAGTAAATTCCAGTTCCCTCTTGCATTTTGTCTGTATGCCTACTTGCACTCATCCCTATTGGCAAAATCTGCTTTATCCATTCTTGTGTTATTCTTAGAATACTTCTGCTACTTTGTAACAATATTTATTTATTTTATTTTACATTTGTTAACTGGGCTAGTCTGACTGGATGAGGTCCATTTACAGCAGATGGCCGGGGAGAAAAGCTCCACATTAGTTAAATAATAAGCAAAAATCACATAAGACAGGCAAAATCACACATGAAATAATACAAATTACAATGGATTTGTTCCTGGAAGCTAAAATTGCATAATACATTTATGCCGGGTTGGCAATCAACTGAGGAGTTTCCATAACTGTAGACAGTAGGAAGGAAGGTAGGATGGATTAGAAGAGATTACGAAAAGACTTAAGTAATGCATGGACAGAGCCAGGAGTTTATTAGATGTGACTTGAGTGGGTTTTGAACTGTATTATGGAAGATGCAGAAGTCACATTATGGGGGGAGATTATTCCATCTTTTAGCTACAGTATGAGAGAAAAGAGCTTTCCCTGCAGTGTTGTTAGCTCTAGAGATACAGAGGAGGGATTTGTCAGTGGAACGGAGGGGACAATTTGTTGAGTATTGGGTCAGTAGTTGATTTAGAGCTGG
Organism: Protopterus annectens; assembly: GCF_019279795.1. Taxonomy (NCBI): domain Eukaryota; kingdom Metazoa; phylum Chordata; order Ceratodontiformes; family Protopteridae; genus Protopterus; species Protopterus annectens. The sequence continues at coordinate 968,289,091 of NC_056743.1, forward strand.
TGTTTTTTGAGGGTCCCTTAGGATGGTGCAGGCTAGAACTAGTTGATTGTAAGTAATTGAGGAAGTTCTAGCCATTGTAGCTCCTTTAGGGCTAGGCAGTGATGGGTTCTAAATGTTGTGTTATTTGCAAACTTGGCAATTTTATTGTAACATGATTCAAGTTTGTCTAGGTCTGATTTCCTGATTTGGGTTAGGATTGGTGCTGCATACATTAGGGTGGACAATAGGTGTGTTTGAGCTAGGGTGACCCGAGCCTGATCTGATAGGAAGTTTTTGTGTCTGTATAGAGTTCCCATTTTTTATGTACTTTTTTATGGATTGGGAAATGTGGACATCAAAGTAAAGATTTTTGTTAATTTCTATGCTAAGGAGTTTAGTATGAGGAGAAGGAGAGATTACAGTGCCATTATTAGAAGTGATAGTGAAGGAGTGAGGAGAGGTTTTAGATTTGTTGGGGGTGAATAGGAGTAATTTGGTCTTGTTGGGATTTAGGATAAGTTGGATATCAGTAATCCATCGTTCTACAGAGTGAAAAGATTCCTGGGTGACTTGTTGTAAGGTGGTTAGTGATGGAGCTGAGCAGATAAGTGTTGAATCATCTGCGTACTGTATGAGTGAGGCATGTTGGGTGGAGGTGTGTAGTTTATTGGTGAAAATAGAGAAAAGAAGTGGACCCAAGATTGATCCTTGTGGTACGCCTATGGTAGTTGGGAGAAGAGGGGATAGTACGCCTTGCCTTTTGACAGATTGATGCCTGTCTGATAGTTTTTGAACCAGGCGGTAGTGGGGGGGGGGGGGCAAAGTAAAGGGAGGATAGAGTGTCTAATAGAATGATGCGTGAGACCATATCAAATCCTTTGGAGAGATTGACAAATATAGCTGTCACAAAGTTATTGTTGTTTCTATTTTGGTTGGTTGATCTAATTAGTAAAAGAGAGAAGTGCAGGGTAGTCGTGCTATGGTTAGAGCGGAAACCATGCTGTGTGGTGGATAGGAGATTGTGTATTCAGGAAATGCATAACTTGAGTGTGAATGCATTTTTCAAGTAGCTTGGATAAGGGAGATAAAACAGCAATGGGGCAGTAGTTTAAAAGGTCATATGAGTTGCCACCTTTATATAGAGGGATAATATATGAGTCTTTCCACAGTTGGGGTATGTAGGCTTCCTGTTTGGAGCAGTTGATAAGGATTGAGACAGGGTAGGCTAAGGATTCTGCTGCTATTTTTAGGAAGTTAGCAGGTATACCATTGGCTGCAGGAGTGGTGGGTTTCATTTTTAAGAGGAGTCTTGTGATTATTGAGGTGGGTACAGGAGAGAGAGTAAAGGAAAGTGAATTAGCATGACTTTTGGATGGGGGTAGATAGAAGGCTAGTTTTGGATAGTTGGGCAGATAGTGACAGAATAGATTCTGTGAAGTGATGATTAAATTGAGAAATGATGTCATCGTTAGTAGTAGTGGTGTTGGGAGCTGGAGTGCTAGTTTTGCCAGGTTTTAGTAGAGAGTTGATAGCTTGCCAAAACTTTTGGGGATTTTTGGAGTGTTTGTCTTGGGTGCCTAGGAAGTAGTTCTGTTTGCCAATTTTAGTTTGTTTTTTGGCCTGATTCTTAAGTTGTTGGTAGTTTTGTTTGGGTAGGGTAGTGTTATTCTTTTTCCAGATTTTCCAAGCTTTATCTCTGGAGTTTAGTAAAGCTCTTGTGCTCCTACTTAGCCATGGGGCGTAGTTTGCTTTAGCTCTAATTTTTCTAGTGGGAGTGACTTTATTAAGGATGTTGATGAAAGTACTGTTGAAGTAATCTACTGCCTGGTCTAATTCAAGAGTTCTTAATGGAGCCCATTTGCATTGTTTTAGAATACTGTTAAGAGTTTGTGGGTTTACTTTGTGGTCATCCCTGATTTGTTTATAAACTATAGGTTTGAGTATGTTAGCTTGTTTCCATAGGAGGAATGTGGGGAGGTGATCACTGAGCTCATCTGGTAGACAGCCTACCTGGTATCAAAGTCCAATCAAGAACTGATTGTTTTTGGGATCTTTTGTCCACTCTAGTGGGTTCCTGGATGAGTTGATAGAACCCATATAAGTTAATTTGGTTGGAGGAGTTGTTAGAGTTGCAAGCTAGCCAGTCAGAATTTAGGTCACCTAGTAGGATTGTTTCCTGAGGGAGGTTATCTTTTGTCCATTGTAATATTTCTTCGATTGTAGGAGTTACCTGGAGGGATATAACTACAGAAAATGTTGATCTTCTTTTTCTTGTTTAGATATAGAACTGAACCTAGGGTTTCGGCATTTTGAAATTTAGGTAGAGGAGTTTGTAGAGGTTGGAGGTTGTGAGTTTCTAAAGAGAATTGCAACTCCACCTCCCTTCCTAGCTTTTCTATCTAGTCTTAGGATATTATATCCTGGAGGGAGGATTTCTTCATTTTTGGTGGTGGGTTTTAACCAAGTCTCAGTAATGGTTAGTATATCAGGGGAGTAGTGAGCTACAAGTGCATGTAAGTCAGATAGTTTGTTAGATATACTTCTAGAGTTAAGGTTAATAATAAGTAGGTCTGATGTCTGTCTGTTTGATAGTATGGCATTATGTGGTCTTGGGTTTGGGTGTGTATAATGGTTTACTATCTAAAGATAGAAATTTATTTGGTCGAAATCATTACATCAACAGGTCATAATATCGACGTCAAAATGTCTACATTTAAATGGGCGACACACACCTCAAACTAACACCATTGTTTTTGCAGGGGGGCTGTGCCAACCCTGCACCCCCCGCCCCACTACTTATACATTACAACTCCAGGATCACACATCAGTGCTGACAAGGATAAATCCTTGCCTGTTGTCAACATAAGGTCGACAGCACTGTCTGTTGACCAAATTAACTACTTAATATTAATTAGTCGACCAAATGTGTCAACCAAATGAACGTTAGACCAAATGAATTTCAACCTTTTGATAGTAAAACGTATATAATACATCCAAACAGAATAATATTCTGTATGACTGCTGTAGTCTTTTAAAGGAACATCTTATTCTCTCCTTATTTCTTGAATCTCCCTCCCCACTTCATCATCATCCCCTTACATTTTGAATTATAACTTTCTGCTTTTGTTATGTCTATGAGCCTTAGATGTGTAGTTCTAAAATGTCCATTCAAATCAGATAATCCTAAAGTACCTTGTTGTGTTGGAAGCATCAACTTATCCCGTTTAGCCTTTGCCCTCTTCACCTCTCAGATAAATTGCTTCAACTCTTTATTAATGTCCACAACTTCTCCTCTGGTTGATAAAATATCCCTGACCTAAAAAAGTAAAGAAAGAAAGATAAAGTATCCCTGACGTGTATAAAATAAAGGGACTAAAACATTTTCACTGCTTGTATCTTACTATCAGTATCCATAAAAAAGAGCTTCCATTTTGTCACTTTTTGTATGATCTTACTTAGTCTCTTCTCACATATTCTTAGCTGCCATAACAGAAGCCTTTTTAATCCATAGCCCTAAATACTTCATCTTATGTCCCCATGAAGTTGGGAGGGTGGCTTAATGGCTAAGGTGTTTGCCTTACAAACACAAGGTGCAGGGTTTGAGTCTCACAAGGGATAATTGGCTAGGCTTAAAATGGCTCGCAAGGGCAGTTAGCTTAGTACTAAACTATGAACCTATGAGCACTGCTGAACCAATTCGTATGTGGACACATAACTTATGGCTATAGCCTTTGATCTAATGATGTCTTCCCCATCTGGGTTGAACCTGTGGGTTATCAGATTCAACTGGGATCTGAGACTAGCCATATCCTAAACACCTAAGCCTCTGAGCTCCTCATCCTCTACCCATAATCCCTCACTCAAGTAAAATTACCTCAGATCTCTTTTGCCACCTTTCTGGATAGCTCCGTGGTCTTGAGCTCTGTAGGGTGTATCCTTTTTATGAGTGTTTGGTGCAGGTTTTTTTCTGGTAATTAGGTAGTTAGTTTAATGGAGTGTGGTGTGTTTTTGTATTAGTGGGCTTTTTCTGCCCAGTGTGTGTTTTTTGTTACTTAGTGTTGTAGCGTTTCAGATTGTCAGTGGTAATTTTTCTTAGGTCTAATGTTTTTTGTTCTTTAGCAAGTATGGTGAAGGGGTTTAAGAAATGTGTGGTGTGTGGCCAACAAGCTCCCTTCTCAAGACGCTCATGACAGATGTGTTTATTGTCTTGGGGCTGCTTACCTCAAGTTGCCATGTGTTATCTGCGAGAACTTTGGCACTTGCACTGTAAACAAAAGAATGGCCAAGTTGGTCCTAAAGGGTTTGTTTGCCTCCCTGTGACTCCTCTGCTTTTTCCAGCTAGGGGGTGACAAGGGTGATTTAGGTTATAATAATGGTTCTAAGGAACCCAAATCCTGGAACGAAGATCAAAAAATGATCGGCTCCTTTTCTTCCTGTCCACTAAATGCAAAGGTCCCAAGACCTTTGGCTCCTCCAGCGGATTTAGCACCATCATTGTCTTCAATATCTCATACCCAGTCTCCTTCTCCTGCACTGCATGTCCCACATCCTTTCCTGTGAAAGGATCTCCCTCAGGCAGAACTCTTTCTCCCTTCTCCCCCTGTACTCAGCAAGAGTCTTAACTGGAGTTCTCCCCATCTCTGCCTCAGATCTGAGCTACTCCAGTTCAAATCCAGTCCTTGGAGCCATCATCTAGCAAGTGAGCCTCCAAGTTCCCATTGGTGGCTTTGTCGGCTAGGCCATCCTATTCATTAAGGAGTTTAAGAACTGCTGACTAGGAGTAGCTGATGTGGCCTTCCTTTAAGCCCAGATGCAGTTATGGCTCATCTCTGCTGCTTTGGGTACTCTATCCAAGCCTTCGGATCATACCTCTTTACCACTTAGTGCAAGAAATCTGGACAAAGTTTAAAATGTGGGGACATATTTTAATGTTTTTATAAACTTAAAAAGTTGGTAGATTAACAGGATTTGTGTTAGCATACATTTCCTGAAAGATACTAAGTCTGAAACTCAAGTGTATGTCAGTATTTTGTGATTTCAATCCATAGTGATTTGCTAGCAAACCACAAATTTTATGAGGAAATGACCAAAACTATGAGGCAAAAATCTGGACATTCTGAAAAAACCTGTACAGTTGAGAGCTATGCTTTGGCTCCATCAGGCTGGTTTCCTCACATGGAACCTATGGTTCCGAGATCATCTGACCTGGTCGCATTTCCATCTCTATGGTCTGATCTGATGGCTTGGCTGATCTTGGCTTCTACCCTGGCCTTGTTTTACTCATCTTTAGACCCTTGCAAACATTACAGCTAACATGTGACCGGGGGTTTCTAGGTCTGGATCAATCTGATTTTGGGGTCATCACTCCCACTTAGTGCCTCTGCTCCTGATAACTGTGCTCCAAATTCATGTGTCACGGCACATTGGAGTGGCACTAAAGTCCAGTATATATTTTGGATCTCTGGATCGTAGGTATGCTGGTTCTGGAGTGACAGTTTCAGCCTCTGCCATTTATGTAGAGAGGATGTTCTTCTGTCAGATAAAGGAGTGGTCATCTGCAATTGGTATCCCTCCATCTTCGACAGTGGGGTTTGTGGACATGTGTAAGTCTGCTTGGGGGGGGCAGTACTCCATGGGTGGTATCCAATATGCCATACCTTCAGGGCCCCCTGTCTTTTCCATCCCCCTCCCAGATTCTCCAGGTCAGGAAGTCTTGGGCAAGAGCCAGTGTAAGAGGAAGTACTTGGATTCTCCTAAAGATTCTCTCACTCAGTATACTGAACTTGAAGCAGAGGGGTCCCCTAAATCCCCATGCAGTGGCACCTCTTTTGGTGATATTTTGGAGCTGCTACGCCTGAATGGGGGTTGGACTGCCAAAGCCCTATCACCAGAAAAGTCAGTATTTTTGAAGGCCTTTGAGGTGGGCCCATCCATGTCCTGAGTGTTTCCCCCTCAAGACATGCTTATTGACTTGTTGTCTTGGAGGGAGTGGAAGGAGCCCGATATTATGGAACCAATTCCAAAGAAACCAGACAAGATTCTTGCCTCTTCCAAGGATCAGCGACACTGGAGTAAGGGTCCCACTGTTGATGATATTGTGGTCACAGCAGCCACTAAGAAGGACATCTCGGAAGAGAGTTCAGTTCATCTTTGGGTGTTGGACCAGTTAGGGAAGTGTTCCTACCTCTCAGCCATGTTTACACTGAGAGCATTAAACTGTCCCACTTACTTGATGAGACTTCAGCATGATATTGTGTTAGAAGTGTCAAAGGTATTTAATACACAGCAGACTCTGGAGACTTAGTTGTCCACCTTGCAGTCTATTGCCAATGTGTCTGTGTCTGCTATCTAATGCAGCTGATGGCATGTCCAATATTAGTTACCATGCATCGCCATGCTTGGATAATGATGCATAATTTTGCAGACTGCTTTAAGGCATCCTTAATTATCACCTCCTTAGATGGCTTTTCACTTTTTGGGCCTAAGGTTAAGGACACTTTGACCAGAAGCTAGCAGTATGGAGTTTTGTTGTCTGAACATGGAGCATGTTTTGCTACCCCTCGACGGAACCTTCTCTTAGCACCAAAATATGGGAAGACATCTCTCTTTTTTAGGAAAGTATAGCAACCTTTTCAAGACTGTCCTTATGAAGGATCCCCCCATAATATAACCACAATGGGCCCCACCCATATGACAGGGATAGTCCACAGAACCACGGCTTCCACAGATCTTTCTCTGAGAAGACCTTTCAGCATCCTCGAGGGGCTGCCCAACTGTTGGGCTCTGAAGGCAGTTGAGGGTCATTTGGCTCTGCATCCAGAAGCTTGGGAGGCCATCACCTCGGACGCATGGGTGTCGAGTCATATCCAGAGGTTATACGTTTCAATTTTTAGAAACTTTGACTGTAAACCCCAAACATCTTTGATATGCCACCCCATCAGAGAAGGGATACAGCCATCAAAATTCAGAAGATGTTAGTAAATTTATTTACTGGCATTTGTTTACCGGGAAAGTCCACTGGGCAAGAAGAGCCCATTTTCAGTGGAGGCCCAGGGAGAAAAGGCACACAAATAAAATACAGATGAGAATACATAGTACAGGACACTTAGTGAAGCATGATGCACTGTACAAAAATATAGAAAATGCATTCTAAACACAAGCAGTATAAGAACAAAATCAAGGTGCATTGTACAAACAGTACGAAAGCATCACTGAACAACAGTAAAAAATAATATAGTTTGAGGCACAGGTATTAGTTAAAGCTTTCCAATTACAATTCAAGGCGCATTGTAGGAATAATATAGATAATAGTTTAGACCAATCATCCAAGAGGTCCCAGCAGACCATGGATCCAGAGTCTATTCAAGGTTCATTTTGCTACCAAGGAAGAACAAGGACTTCAGACCAGTTTTGGATATGAGTATGTTAAATCAATTTGTCAAACAGACTAAGGTCTGCATGGGCATGCTGCAGTCCATTCTGCTTCTTTTTGAGGAAGGATGACTGAATGCACTCAACTGACTTCAAGGATGCCTATCATCATATAAAGATATTGAGGTGTTTCAAGAGGTTTCTGCAGTTATAGCCAGTAGCCAGTCATTATCAGTTAAGAGCATTGCCCTTCAGTCTCACGACTGCCTTGGGTGTTCACCAAGTGCATGGCAGTCGTAGCAACCTGGTTCAGGCTGCAGGGGATTCAGGTCTTCCCATACCTGGGTGGTTGGCTCCGAAATGCTTCTTACAACAGCATCCATAGTCATGGCTAAAGACACCTTGCTCCAGCTGTGCACTTCCTTGAGGATCGTGGTCAACTATCAAAAGTCCAGCCCTCCACCCTGTTAAAGACTTTAGAGTACACAGGTTGCCACTTGGATACAGTCTCTAAAATTGCAAGACTTCTAGTTTCCAGAGTATTTACCTTTGTCTCGCCATTTCCTTGCTGTCTTACAGAAAGCTTCTGGTGCATACCTGTTGACCATACCAAATTCCTCTGTATTTACTGGTTTTGAGGGCAAAATAATGGGGTGCCATGAATTCCCAAGTGGTCCCCTTTATTCCCAAAGTTCCCATTTTTTTTTCGAATTTCCCCACTTCAGAAGTTATTGCTGATGTCATCACACGCGGCACATGTGCGATGACATCAGCATCTTGAGGCAGACTGCCAGCCAGTTGGAATTTGGCTGAGTGTTTACTTCATTTCAGTCTACGTATGTTGATTCGTTTAACTTATTTGGTGGTATTTCTTAACTTTCTTCTGACTACTGATTCTTGCACTCCTAGTCTCCCACTCCAAGGAATCTGGAGTCTGGACCCAGAGTAGCTAGTAGGAATCAGGAAGGACAAGTCACTCAAGGTACAGAACATGAGAAAATTTATCTCTGCTCTGGCAGCTCGACTTCCTCCTCCAGCAGGTAAAAGAAAAAAAGAACACTACCGGTCTGCAATTTTCTAAAGTCTAAAGTTCATGTTTTCATGTGTATGTTTCCACTTTCCTCCACAAAAAAATGTATTTACTTATTTACCTGGTTGGTTGTAAAATACAATGGGATCTTTTCAACCAAGATCCAAACCACATGCAGTTATAAAGCTAGACAGTCTATGTATTCATTATAAGTAAATAAAAATCAGTACTATTTGCAGGTACGTCTGGGTAGAGGAATTTAACTCTGCTGATTAGGTATGTAAAGATAAAACAGTTTTTGTTATGGAAGCTTGCTTTGCACCTGAGAGGTTTTTTTTTGGGGGGGGGGGGTCATAGTTAATCTTGAGGCATCAGAATTTCTGGCTAATAAGCCATTCAGTTCCCTATTTCTCAATTTTAATTTACGTGCTACTGTCAACAGTCAGTTTTGTGTTTTACAGTTCTGACATGTTCTCATACTTCAAAGCATGAAACAACATTAGACACAGGAACGGACCATACTGAACGTTTTATTGTACAAGGTTAAGACAAGCACTTTCATTTTAAACACTAAAACTTCATCAGCCTTGTACAATAAAACGTTCAATATGGTCTCTTCGTGTGTCTAACATTGTTTCTTGGTTTGTAGTTTTTATCGTTTTGTGGCTTTCTGTGTTCTCATTCTTGTAAGCTCATTTGTAACTTATTTTAAATGGATGCCCCAACCAAGTTTTTCAAAACCTCACCTTTAAAAGCTCATCTTAGGGTTTCCTTTGTATTCCGAGCTTAGTTGTGTTGCAATAATGCAGAAAAACAAGTATGACAATATAATAAATGAGTCCGAAATAATTACTTTTCTTCTTTTGAATGCATTGTAACCAGCAATGTCATCTCCTTCAACATCTAGTCTATAATATCCCATTCTCGGAGAGTAGGCTTGGAGAGGAGAAAGATCTGGGTATCAAAAATGTGCCTTGTGTTACTTGGTATTGCTCAGAATGGTGCTGAATTCTTAGGCATGCATTCTCCACGTGTTGTCATTTTAATAACCATAGTACTAGGATTGGTACCAGTATGTAAAAATGGAAACATTACGCTACTAGAAAATAAACAGCCGGGCTGTCAAAACAATGAAAAGATTAGGATAGAGGCTTGAACAGTTTTGATATTTATGCAGTATGGAAGAGAAAATGAGATGGAAACACTGTTTACATTATTTTGAGGTTTACATGGGGGTTGTGGAGTTAAATAGGACAAGAGGAGAAGGGTCTAAGGGGACAAAAAGGAATAGTTTCTAGAAGGGGAGGGGCAGTTATGGAAATCTTGTGACTTTGGACCACTGAAACACAGAATACTGATTTAGTTGTTGTAATAAGGATAGCTGAGTCTAGCCTAGTTCTTTCATTAGCATTTCTATAAGCTGACAAACAGTGTGTTGCAACAGCATGTTGCAGCTGGCCCCTTACAGCTTTCTTCTTTTTGTTTCATTTTATTCCATTATTCCCACTACAGGCATTCACCCTGTCTGCCAAAGTGTTTTTGTAATGTGTAGTATTTTCCCCCACTGTCTTTGTTCCTTTGTACTCCCTCTCACCTCCCGCAGAAAAAAAAATCGGGGAACCTGCTCCAAAGTAAACCCTCTCTGTCTTTCTTCAGTGATGTTCTTCCTGGGGGGACAAAGACTCAAAAATATTGGCAGATTTTAAATATTGTTTTTATAAACGTAGAATGTTAGAATAATGGGTTTTCTGTTAGGTTGTGTTTTCTGAAAGATATGAAGTCTGAAACTCAAATATACATCATTATTTAGTGGCTTCAATCTTCTGTAGTTTGCCACAAATTTTAAGAGGAGCAGATCAAAAATATGAGGCAAAAATCTGGTCATTCTGCAGAAATCTGGACATTTGAGAGGTGTGATGCTTTCCTTTTGTCAAACCGTTGGTGTCCCACAATTCCCTTGAAATGGGCAGGGCTGCATAATTATGCATGCAAATTTTTTTTATCAGTTTCCAGATTTTTGGCCAGTTGTACCTACTTTTCACAGACCTTTGTCCAGATTTTTGATGTTTCCAGGTTGAGAGCTATGCTCTAGTGTCCCTTTTTCTCAAGCTCTTAGGTCACATGGCAGCCACCATTTTCTTAGTTCCCCAGGTGAGGTACCACATGAGGGCTCTGCAGTGGACACTTGTAGTGCAGCAGTCCTACTTGATGCATCCGGTGGAGTTCCCCATTATGTTGACAAATGTGTGTCAAGATCAGATCGGGTGGTGACTCTTCTAGGGTGGGGGTAATTTCAAAGGGAGGACTGTCCAGAAGACATGGTCCATGACCAAGGCCAATCTTCACATCAACATCTCTGAGATGAGGGCAGCCATCCTTGCATAGCATGCCTTTAGGGACCATCTTCCCAAAGTTGTGATCTGTCTGGTATCTAAACAAACTGGGAGGAACCCATTCTTACCCACTTTGTTGGGGGGGGGCATGACGGTATGGCAGTGGGCAATTTTATCTTGACAGTTTCTGGTTGCAATGCAAATCCTGGGGAAATCCAACACTTTGGCAGATAGTCTTGGATGGTCCTGACAGAGGGTTGCAGCGCAGAATTTTTGGTGCTGGACATTGTGTTGTGAACTGTTCATGTCCCAGCCAACATCAAGTGCAGCAGCTGTTATGCCGTAGCCCCCTCCACAGGGAGAGTCACCCAGGAATGTTCTTCTGTATGCTTGGCCCCTGAGTCTCCTGTCTGCATTTCATTTAACCCCACTGAATATAGTTTTTCCAGAAGGCAGTCTGTTTCAGAGCGACTGTAATGCTCATTGCTCCCTTTTGGACCCATCAGGTGTGGTTCACCTTTCTCTGATCGCATCTGAGGTTCCCTCTTCGGTACTGGATCTCATTTTTCATCTAGTGGCCCTGGATCCCGCCCCCTCCCCCGATCCTCAGATGTTCAAGTTAAAAGCATGGTTTCTTCAATTCCCCTGATGACCAGAGATCCCAAGATTTTAGACAAACTGATGCATATTTTTTTTTACTCAAGTAATTTTTTATTTTGACTTAAAAAATAATGATTGTTTACAATTAATAAATATTCAACTATACACAATATTTACATTTAGCCTGACAAATATTAAGGTAACAGAGCTATATAAAACAGTGATGTTGATGCATTATATTTAAATTATTAGGAAGTGTCTGATTCCAATTGCAAAGTGTCACTCAATGTCAAAACCTTTCTCCATGGGTTACTGACTAATGGCTTGGGATGGATTCTCAGTTCTTTAGTTTTGATCTCCATTAAAACATTCTTCTTCAGTAGACAAAGATTCTTCCGTAGTGGGTGCTGTGTTGGATTTTCATCTTCTGGTTGTACATTTTCTAGCTATTGCTAGTATAGTCCATATTAAATAGAAATCCAATTTCTTCAAGTGAAGATTATTGATTACATTCAGTAAAATTAGAGATTTTGTCAAAATAAATGCATCTGTATAAAGAGCTTGTAAAAAAATTATTAATCTCATTCCAATATGTTCTAATACTAACAAAGTCATAAAAAACATGGGACCAGTCTGCATTTGCTGATTCTTGGCATCTCCAGCATACATAATTACTCGAGGTGTTTATCTTTGAAATTTTCTCAGGTGTTAAGAAGGATCTATGTAGATATTTCCATTGAAATGTTCTCCAGTATTGTGAATGAGATGTTAATTTAACTGAGAGTAAGATATTTGTCTTATCTTCTATTGAAAGGGGAGTATGTGTACCTTTAGTTAAATATTGCCAATAGGATACTTTTGGAGCTGTCCTGTAAGCAATTAATACATTATAAGTATGACAACTCGGTTTTGTATTAGTGTTGTTATAGATAATTTCAAACAACCAAGATATAAATTTAGGGGTACTTTTAAATGATGAATTGTTTACTATTCTACATAGATCCTTAGAATGTGTTAAACACTCTGCAACATTAGCCAATCACTAGGTGTTAATCCATAGGCTGAGATTAAATGTTGTGTTTCCAAGACTTGTTTTTTTATACAATGAAACCAGCCTATTAAGTTCTTATTTCCCCATGAAGTAAAAATCTATCTATGTACTTTATCAGGGAAATTTCTTGTAATGCTGAATGGAGTTAATAATGCAAACCAAAGTTTTATATCTATATTCATATTGACAAATTTCCTAAAGGCATCAACAATATGGTTTATTAGGTTTAATTTGGTAGGTTTTGCTATGTTATATTGTACATTTATACTCAAATAGTATCACATTCAATTATCTTTATCTGTAACCATAAGATTTTTTGATAAAGCATGTTCATTCCTTAATATTATGGAATGTAACCATTTCCAATTGAATATTTAGGATTTACCCAATCTTTTGCAATTTTAAGTGTAGAAGCCCTTATGTATGTTTCAATGTCTGGAAATTTTAACCCCCCCCCCCTTGTTCCCAATGTCTAATATGATGAGAATATGCCACTCTATTTTTCTTTGGATACCATAAGAACTTTAAGAATATTGATGCAATTTCTCTAAGAAATATTTTTTCTGGTAATGATACAAGAGCCTGGGCTATATATATTACTTTATGTAGTAAGACCATTTTTTATCAATTGCAATCTGTCTTCAAATGTTATAAACATATTGTTCCATTTATTTACCAATGCTTTCATTGCTTTTATAATGTTTGTATAATTGGTATTTAGAATCACTACCATATTCTTACACAATACAATCCCCAAGTAGTCCAAGGTTGGAATTTGCTTACCAATAATATGATTTACAGATACTTGTACCTCCTGTTTTTTATTTAACAACAGGAATTTTGATTTTGATTTATTAAAGTAGAGACCTGAGCATTTTTGAAAGTTTCCTATTAGTAAATCTACTTCATCCAGTACTTCTTTAGAGTTAGGTAAAGTGAGAAGCACATCATCAGCAAACAACATTATTTTGGAACTATATTGATCATATACATCTATTCCTCGTATTTTTGAATTGCAATGTATTAGAATTGCAAGAATTTCTATAGCGAATGCAAACAAGATAGTTGACACAGGACATCCTTGTTTAGTGCCTCTAGTGATCTGTATGGCTTCAGAGGTAAAAGGGCCTATTTTAACAAATACTAAGTTATTCTCATAAACTTTCTTTATAAATGTGATAAAAGAGAGAGGAAAATCAAATATATTCAAAACTGTAACTAGATAGTCCCAGTTTAAAAAAAGAAAAAGGCCTTTTCTCTATCTAAACCAACTATCAATGCTTCTTGATTTTCTCTATTTAAATAATCAATTAATGTTAATATCCTTTTGATATTGTCCTGTGTTTGTCTATTATATATATAACCCATTTGATCTTTATTAATTATATTGGACAGTAGGACTTCCATTCTATTAACTATAATTGATATAATGATTTTTATAATTCTCATTAAGCAAAGAATATTGGTCTATAAGAATTGCAATATTTAGGGTCTTTATTTGCTTTTAAGATAGGGATAATTAAAGAACATCTCCATGAAGGGGAATTATTGCTAATGATTGGACTTCAAGAAAGGTTTTATGTAGGAGAGAAGTTTATAAAATTGGGAAATTTATAAATTTATATAATTAAACCATCTATCCCTGGTGCCTTGTTAGATTTACTTTCTTGAATCCTGTCTAAAATTTCTTTCTATGTTATTGGTTTTTGCAACTACAGCCTTAGCTCTTCAGAGATTTTTTTTAACATTGGGGGTTATATTATCTAGGTTGCAAATTTCATTTATACTTATTTCACTTTTATGGTGTTTTGCATAATATTTAAAAGCATCTAAAATGTCACCTATGTCTGAGACAATCTTCCTTCATGTAATATGCTACCAATATTATTAGTTTTTGATTGCATTTTAACTTTCATAGATGTTTTGGAGAAGTAGCATAAGAGTTTATTTTTAATCTTTCTATGGCTAAGTTACTGATACATATTTTTTCGTCTTCTCAGAAAATGTATATGCCAGTAAGTAGAACTGTTTCACTTATTGGCCTAACTCAAAATATTTGGATCATTTCTCTAGAGGTTTGTTCTCCTTCTTTATTGGAGTCCTTAGTCCTTTCTTTTGGGATTAAGTGATGGAAGCTTTTGCAAAGAGGGGACATTTGATCTGACATAGTTGAGTGAGGGATTATGGGTAGGAGTGGTGGAGTTCAGGTGCTGAAATCTTTAGGATATGGATGGTCTCAGACCCAAGTCAGATTTGAAAACCCACAGGTTGAACCAGATGGAAAAAGACAACACAGATTTGGGATTATGGTAAGTATATAGCTTTCATTTAATCTTTATTAATTTTAAATCCTGAAATGGCTTGAAACTGTCTCATAATGTTCCAGAATACTGAAATGTCCTTTTCTGCATTTATCAGGTACAAAATAATATTGTCTGCAAATAAAGACAAATTTTCTTGATTACCATACCAATTATATCCTTGAACTTGAGTCCCTTATTTTCTTTGCCAATCAATGGCTCTAGATACAAATCAAATAACAAAGGGGAAAGAGGCAACCCTGGCTGTTTCATCTGTTCAGACACAACTTAGAGAGGAACCCTTCCACCTTCATTCTTGCCACCAAGCCCTCGTATATCCTCCTAATTAATGTTATCATTGCATCAGGGAATGCAAGTGTTTTCATTGAAGCAGTAGACACACTTAATACAATCTTTTTTTTAAACAAGAAACATCTTTGTTGAATTATCACATATGACACAGGCAGTCATACATTTATATAAATGAAAACAAACCATACTGACATAGTTTCAGTTGCAAACGTTATACATCATATATAATCTTCTATACACTTATTGTCAGTTGAGAATTACATAGCTCATTCCATTCTTGCCTTCCCTTAAACCTCAATCCTCCTCCAAAACATTATTCTGCATGTATTGTTCCCACAATTCCCTTTTTTTCTATTTAATTTGCTTCTATAAGCACCATTAAGAACCACAAGAATTAAAAACAAACCAGCCCCTTGGTTAACTAAAAAAAAAACAAAAAAAAAACAAAAAAAAAAAAAAAAAAAAAAACTCATGCAACTTAAGAGATCAAGCCTGGAAGCTATGGTTCCAAACCAAGTCACAAACATTCTTGCAACAATATAGACAAGGAATCATAGCAAACAATATATACAACTGAACAAAAAAAGGTTCTTACAGCAACATAAATATTCATCATCAAATAAGCCAAAAAACTTCTGGAAATCAATAAATATATTGCTTAGTCCTGGAAAATCAACTCAACCCATCCCATCCCCATCCAATAACTCTCAAACCATTGCTTCACAGTTTAACTCACATTTTATAAGTACAGTTACCTCCTTCCTACAAAACTATTACAGTTCCAGTCATCCTGCTCCATTTATTGAAGCCATAACAGATCTTCACACTCACTTGAGTGCCAGTATCTACAATTAAAAATACCTGTGTACCACTGCCCTTGACCACCCTCCATCTGAATCCCTCAAACTCACTACAAATAGCTTTTCATATCCTCTCCCGATTCTAAAGCACCCCTATATCCAAGAAAAACATGTTCCCACTTTATAGGAAAAAAATCTTGTACATTATCCCTCCATAAAGGTAGTTCACAAACTACAGACCAATTGCTATTCTCAAAATCTTAGAAAGATGTATTCACTCTCAACTTACTACATGTGTTAACTTCACATAACCTGCTCTCTCCCTCACAGCATGATTGCACACCCAATCTCAGTACAACCACAGCTCTTCTTCTAAGGTTCACAGATCTAATGAATCACATAGAAATTCAGGCCTTCTAACATTAGTCCTATTTCTGCATCTATCCAAGGCATTTGGCCAAGTCAATCCTCAAATTTTCTTAACTAAACTCTCTTCCTATGAGCTATACCCCCCACACACACTTAACATGTTTCTTAGTTATCTCACTGATAGAACTCAAGCAGTGAAATAGCAAAATGATTTCTCTTTTTTTCCTTCCTTTATTTGTTGGAGTATCACAAGGCTCCATCCCAGGACCAGTACTGTTAAACTTATTTATCAACGACCTAAACAAAACAGCCCAAGAGGACACCACAGTACAATAAGCCGATGATTCCACCCTGATATGTTCTGCTAGCACACTACCCATGCTCCAAACACTCACCCAGAAATGCTTCTCTTCCATATAAACTTGGCTCAATGATTCACAAGTCCTCCTGAATCCAAAAAACACTAAACTGCTACTGTTTACCCCCAACACACACACACACACACACACACACACACACACACACACACACACACACACTTTGTCTCTCCTTACAAAACAATTACCTTTAATATA
Source organism: Protopterus annectens (assembly GCF_019279795.1). Classification (NCBI taxonomy): domain Eukaryota; kingdom Metazoa; phylum Chordata; order Ceratodontiformes; family Protopteridae; genus Protopterus; species Protopterus annectens. The sequence goes on from NC_056743.1 coordinate 968,305,811, forward strand.
CTATCGTCCAAGAAAAACAATACAGAACTGGTATCCCACACTAAAATATTAGATGATGTAAAGAACACTGACGGATTCGGCAACCAGGAAAACAGGAACCACTTCAAAATGCCATGCACGAACTCTTTATTAAATAAAATAACAGACAGATAAGTGCTTTCACGCACCGATAGTGCGCTTCCTCAGATCTTCACATTCAAACAATAAATGTAGAGAGTATATATACCCAGCAAAATTCAATTAATCATTCAATTAATTAATTAGTTTAATTGATTTAAAGTGATAAGTAATAATCACTGTGTACGTAGGGAAGCAATGCAAAACTAGCTCAAGTGAACTAAAATATTAGGTGTGATTATAGACAACCACATGAAATTTGATCTCCACCTTCAGCAAGCCATACAGAAAACACATCAAAAGCTAGGCTGCCTCTAGAGTAAAACACTATCTTGCTGACTTGGGTAGACAAAACATAGCCAGTTCTTTTCAACTCCTCACCTTGTTACATGCCTCTCGACTCCTATCCTAACCAATCTCAACTCCTCCCTATCAGCAAGATTAGAACAATGCTATAATAAAGTAGCCAAATCTGTAACCAAAAAGCAATATAGATCACATTATTGGCTCTTTCTAAAACAACTCAACTGGCTCAATCTAAATGATTGTCTGTTGTGCTCGCAATTAATTACAACCCTCAAATGACTGCACATCCCTGACAAATCATAACTCTTACAACTAAACCTAACAATAATGCAGGATACTCCTTTTATTCGCACTGCATTGCTAATAACTGGAAACATCCTACTGTTGCTCATTAATGAAACTGACTGTAAACAATGCTAATGATGACTGTATCAAGGAGCTTTTCTCTATTTTTCCTCTGTTGAAAAGGGGTACTGCTCAGTCAGACTATCCCGGTAAACAAATGCAAATAAATAAGTAAAGTAGAGTAGTGAGAGGAGAAATGAAACTGCAAATCCAAAACCATAACATTTCCTCTAAGACTATGTGTCTTTCTCTTGGTCCAAAAAATCATTGAGTAAAATCACATGCCTTCTTAGGTGACCTATCCTTTCTAGCAGTTGTAATACTATATGAAGAACTAGCCTGGGACATTTATTTGACTGTGCAGCATTCTGATTCATATTCCGTGGGAATGATCTATGGAATCCACCTGTGAAAGCTGCAAATGTGACAACCTTATAATAGAGATGGATAACTTAGACAAATTTCTTCCTGTTCTTTTCCCCTTCCACTGTTGCTTCATCTTTATTGGCCAGTCTAGTATCTCCATCTCACTGGGTTTACCTGATCCTCCTTCCTTCCCCAGACTTTTTTTCAGAATATGCTGAGGCCGACATGGATCTTATGGGTCCTCTGGGGAGTGGCGCCAGCAATTACTTCTACTGTTGATGGGGTTATGTTATGTCCTACCCTTGTTTCACCATCCCTTTGTGTCCATTAACAACATTTGAGGGCTACTCTCCCTTTGGAGCATCACTCCTTGTTAGCACCTCAGATGCCTATGCTGCTAATCGACCCCAGGTCACCTGGGACATAGTTAGAACTTTATCCCACCATGCCAGAGTGCTAGTTAAATTCCTTCCTATTCTCAAACAATTCAACATATGGGAGGGATATGGCAGAGCAGTTTCAGGTTGAATGAGACCAAGTGGTGGTCAGACCAAGATACTGGTTTCACTCCGAGAACAAAGGTCTTCAGCCCAAGAGGGAACACTAAGGCCAATAGTGACTATACTGATGGTGGCAGAGGTACTGTAATTATTTGAACAAATACAAAGCCCTTTAGAATGGCTGCAAACTCTTTCAGAAGAGCCACTGAGTCATCTTGAATCCAAATGTTGAAATCATCCAACTCTATTCAGTTCAGACAAGCCAACAATGAGTCAATTATGAAATCTATACCTTCCTGCAAGAAGGCTTTCACACCACTACCAAGAGAATGGTAGGTGAGAAGCCTTCAATTCATTCCTGCCTCAAGACATAAAGGAGTTTGTAACCCTGCATGCAACTCGTACATGTCCAGTCCCAATTTAAAAACAAACTTGTTGTATTCCAGTGTGCAGTTACAGCTATGGCTACCTATTGTAGTTCTGGAACCTGTCATTGTGAGTCTTGGAATTACAGAATAAAACAGTGAAACTAAAGGAGAACAGCAAATGACAACAATCATTTTTCTTTTTTTATTTTTTGAAAGCAATGTGCGTGTGGGAGGAGGGGAAGGCTGCACTCCCATACCCCTATTACTTATAATTACATACTCTGAGATTGTCATACCATGGAAAAAAGGGAATACTCTGAGATAAAGTAATCTCAGACTTAGTATACGTAAGTTTCCATTTTCTCATATTTAGTCTCACTATTCAAGGACTCCAAAACCATTACATACTGTCTCATCTAGGACACTGAATGGCTGAGTCAACTGAGACTGAAGGCACCAAGGTGGCCAGATAGTATCTAGAATTGGAAAAGTCATTACAAAAACTGTTAGCACAGTGGCTCAGGCAAGAGAAAGTAGAAAGGGTTGCTGCCAAGCTTAGGGAGCCTATAACAAGGAAGATAACCAGAGATCTTGTAGAGGCATTAGAAATATTTCTGAAATTTTATGAAAATCTGTTTAAAGTAGAGAAATGTAGAAATCAAGTAAAAGTACAAATGGAGATGTTTATGGAAGAATTAAATATGCCAAGGACAGAGGTAGATGACACTCGGTTAAGAACAATTAGGACAGGAGGAGATAAGATAAAAATGGTGAGGTATACCCAATCTACAGGAAATGTACCTCTCAACCTCTTAGAGCAAGAAAGCTGGACAAAGCCATACATAAAAGTGGGACAAAGGCCCACAAACAGGGGCAATTTTTAAATATTGCTCTTAAAACTTAGAAAGTTGATAGAATAAGAGGTTTTGCTTTAGCATATATTTTGTGAAGGATATGAAGTCTGAAACGCAAATGTTTGTCATTATTTCATAACTTCCATCTTTAATGATTTGCCACTAATTTGCCAGAAAACCACAATTTTATGAAAAAGGACCAAAAATTTGAGGCCAAAATCTGGACATTCTGCGAAAATCTGTACAGTTAACAGGTATGAGAAAGTCTAATAGATGGTATTCCTGTGGAAGTCTGGAAGCTAGGAGGGAAAGACTGATAAAGATCTGGAAGGTTTTGTTTACAGTATTTTAAGAGGAGGAGAAGCACCAACATCCTGGAAGAAAGCTGTGGTGGCTGTAATACCTAAAGATTGTAAAGACCCATCAGATCCAGCTTCATATAGGCCCATTTTGATTCTAAACCATAATTATAATTCATAGGTTATTAGGTATTTACTAGGCTAACAACCACAAGGTCATTTTTAAGCCTAGCCATGCATCCCAAATTTGTGACAAGTTCTGGTACCCTTGATAAGTGTAAACAGCGTATTGGGAGAAGAAATATTTACGGTGTGGGAGATGAATCATTTACAGGATGCCTGTGTCCATTAGAGACCTAGGTGGCAAACCAGGGATGAAATTCCTGTTCCCCATCCAATTGTCCAAGTTACACCTGAATTGGGTTAGGGAGGAACTCTGCTCCATATGGATGGTGAGCTTGTTCCAAGAATGGGTAGTGTCTGGGATACATTCTTGTCAATACAATAGATCCTATTAATATCACAGGCAAGGTTTAAGTCTTTAGAATGATTAATTATGGTGTTTGTTTTGTGGATATGCAGGAGGTCCATCAGATTGGGGTCTGAGAATGCGTTGTGTGCCAGGCATAGATCTCTCCTCAACAACCTGTAGGAGACCGAAGGTAGGGATAGGGTCTTGAGGCATCAGCATAGGAATTTTTACTTGCACCCTGTATTCTTTTAGTGAGGAACCTCTCTGGACATTCCAGTTGTTGGATATGCCTGGTTAGGTACATACCAAAGGGAGCATTGTTCTCAGTAGGTCTGATGAGTGCTGAATACAGTGGAATAATGACTTCCTTGGACCTAGATGCCACATATTTGCTTATAAGTTGCACAACATAGAATGATTTCCTCACTACTGTAGACATGGGATAGTCAAAGGCTAGAGTACTGTCTAGGTGTGTCCCCAAGTCTCTGATTACCGAGTCAACTCTTAGGGGGATAGTTACTAAGGGGTGGATGACTTCCCAGAGGACACTATTATGCATTTCTTGCATTTAGTTTTAGTCTATGGTTCTGACACCAGTTATTTCTCTGTGTTAGCCCTTCCTGAAGAACATTTGTGTCAGTGGAGGATTTAATGACTGCTCCTAATTTGAAATAATCTGCAAATTGTCAGCCAGAGGCCACTGACACTGGCCTTGATTTTGGTCTATAATAGCTAAAATAATGGCAAAGGTGATGCCAAAATTGATAGATATGGATCGATATGGTTTTGTGGAGGGGAGGCAAATATTTGACAACATTAACAGTATGATGATGATCCAGAGGGAAGCAGAATGTAAGAAAATACCACTGTTGTTGGTGAGTCTCGATGCAGAGAAAGTATTTGAATCGTAAGCTGGGATTTTGAGTAGGGCAATGGAATACTTTGCATTCCCTGATAAAATTAGAAGGCTGATTAGGAGGATATATGAGGGATTGGAAGCAAAAATTAAAGTGGGAAGTTCCTCACTGATAAGATTGTTTGAGCAGAGGAACTAGGCATGGGTGTCCTCTTTCCATTATATTTAGAACTGATAAAGAAAACAGGGGACTCCGAAATTCAAGGATATAATTGGTATAGTAGTCAAGAAAAGTTGGCTTTATTTGCAGGTGATATTATTTTATACCTGATAAAACCAGAAAGGGGCATTTCAGTGTTGTGGAACATTTTGAGAGAGTCTTTTTGTGATACAAAATTAATGAAGATAAATCAAAGGCAATAGCTGTAAACTATGTACCCACACATGTATTGGTTCAGCAACACCCATATTTATGAGGACATGATAAAATGAAGTACTGAGGAGTATGGATTAAAAAGGATTTTCTTTTGGCTACTAAGGATATGCAGGAAGAGACTAAATAAAAGATAATAAATAAAATTAAAAATTGAAAGCTCTGTTTTATCGATATGGATAGTAAAGTACAGTTGTGTACACTTACCATAAATGTAGATGTTCGAGTGTATTCATTGTTGCAGTCATTACATTTGGGTTATTTGCTTGCAGGTAGCCCTCAGTCAGCCTAATTAACAAAGTCTTGGGTCCTGCATCAGTTGCTGTCCCTTCTTCTATGACGTCAGGTTGTCAGGGATATAAAACATGCAGCCGACGCCATTACATCAGTTTTTCTTGCCCCAGATGTCAGGTGCCCCCCTAATGGGAAGCAATTAAATATAAAAGTACAAAGCTATACCTCCAGCAAAAAAGCAAATACACCTAAAAGGCTTTTAAACATAGTAAAGGAAAGTAGAGGTATAGCCAAAAGAAGTTAGGGGGCTGGAGGGAGGGTAACCAGGACTGCAACAGTGAATACACTCGAACATCTACATTTATGGTAAGTGTACACAACTGTACTATGTTCTTCATGTTTCACTGTTGCAGTCATTACATTTAGGTAGATTCCCAAAGCTATGGTTGGGAGGAGGAATTTAGATAGCTTTAGGGCCAGCTATAAGGCCCTGCAAGACTGCAGTGGCAAAGCCAGCTCTGGATTTAGAGAAAATTGGCAAATGATCATGCTTGGTGAAAGTATGTACAGAACTCCAGGTAGCAGCTTCTAGGATGTCCCTGGTAGGGACGCCTCTGAGAAAGGCTGTAGAGGTAGATGCAGCCCTGGTGGAGTGAGGTCTGATCCCCTGGAGGATAGGTTTTCCATGGTGCTTATAGCAGAAATGAATGCAATGGCTTATCCATTTAGAAATGGTTTGCTTTGAAATAGCCTTCCCCTCTGCCCCTGCAGCAAATGCCCACCAGCAGTTGTTCAGATTTCCTTTGAGGTTTAGTCCTGTCCAAGTAGAATCTAAGTTGTCTGTGCACATCTAAGGAATGCAGTATCCGTTCCCCTTTATTCTGTAGATTGGGAAAGAAGGTTGGCAAATGAATGGACTGATTAAGAGCCGCACTGGATACCACCTTGGGCATGAAGAATGGACTGGTTCTGAGGGACACCCTGTCCGCATGAAAGATGATGAAAGGCTCCACTGCCATAAGGGCCTGTAATTCAGATACCCTTCTAGCTGAAGTGATTGCTAAAAGGAAAGCTGTTTTCCAAGAAAGAAATGTTAAGTCTGCAGTAGCAGCTGGCTAGAAAGGAGGTACGGTGTTTCTCCAAGACAAAGTTAAGATCCCAGGTTAGGGTTGGAGCTCTCCTGGGTGGTCTCAAATTTTTGGCCCCTCCGAGGAACTGCTTGAGCAGTGGAAGAGAGAAATGGGGAGGTTCTGTGTTATAATGAGCTGAAATGGCTGAGGCGTGGATTTTAATGCAGGAAAAAGACAGGCCCTTGTGAAGCATCTCCGTTACGTATTGTAAAATCTGAGGTAAATTGGGTGCTGCTGTGCTCATCCCTTGAGATTGGTTCCAGGCACAGAATCTTTTCCATTTTTCAGCATAAGATTTTCTAGTACTAGGCCTCCTTGCCTCTAAAATGATATCCATCACAGGTTTGCTGAGGGATGATAAAGGAGAGATTAAGTAATTAGTGTTAGAAGCTGAGGGTGCAGAATCTGGTTCTCTTGCTGAGATAGCAGGGAAGTAGTATGAGGCAGGTGCCATGGAGATAACCGTGACACACTGCACAGGAGGAGGTACCACTGTTGGCACGGCCAGTCTGCAGCAATCAAAATCATCCTTGGTCTGTCCTGTTTGACTTTTAGTAGTACTTTGGAGAGCAGAGGCAGAGGGGGAAAGGCATAGACTGATAGGTTTTTCCAGCTGAAGGACAAAGCATCCACATTCCAGGCTTGTTTGTGGGGAGTCCTTGTGCAAAATTTGTCCAATTAGTAGTTCTGGGGAGAGGCAAACAGGTCTATATCTGGGCTCCCCCATTTGCTTGTCAACATGTTGAAAATGCTTGGTTACAGTTTTCACTCATGTGGGTCTATGAGGTTTCTGCTTAATCCGTCTGCCAGTGTATTTAATTTTCCTGGCAGGAATTGAGCTTGTAGGTGCACTTGGTAGCTCAAGGCTGTGTTCCACAATGCCATGGCTAGTCTGCAGAGGGGGTAAGAATGTGTACCTCCCTGCTTGTTTATGTACCACATAACAGTGGTGTTGTCTGTCTTTACCATTAGTTGTCCTGGAAGAATGTGGTCCTTGAAGGCTGTCAGAGCATTCTGTACAGCTAACATTTCTTTTTGATTGATATGCAGGTGCATTTGACTTGGGTGCCATTTGCCCTGAATGCACTTCCCTGCCAGGTGAGCCCCCCATGCATAATCTGATGCGTCTGTTGTTAGGGTTTGGGCAGCAGGGGGTGGTGTGAAAGGTAGTCCCTTGTTTTGGTGGCAGGCCTCTGCCCACCAAAGGAACTCTAGGCGTAGGCAAGGTATGACAGGAATCATTGTTTCTAGGTCTTGAGAATGCTGACACTAGAGGCTTTTTAGATACCACTGTAGTTTCCTCATATGCAGTCTTGCATTTGGAATTAGAAGAATGCAGAAGGCCATGAACCCCAAGGCTTGCAGTATTTGTCTTGCAGATAGCAGGGTTTTTGTGGCCACTTGTTTGAAGTAGGTTGTCAAATGAATTTGTTTCTCTGGCATGAGGTAAGCCATCTGGGAAGTTGTATTCAAGCTTGCTCCCAGGAATATAATTTGTTGACAGGATACCAGGTGTGATTTCTTTTCATTTATGGTGTACCCAGACAAGTTAGAACCCTTTTTACAAAGGCCAGATGATTCAAAAGTATGTCCTGGCTTTCTGCATAAATTAGACAATCATCCAGGTATGGGTATATTTGAATATTTCTTTGCCTGCAAATTGTAATGACTGGAGCTAGGCACTTTGTGAATACCCTGGGCGCAGTAGATAAGCCAAAGGGCAGTGTAGAGAACTGATTGTGCGTGTAGCCTGCTTTGAAGCATAGGTATCTTCTGCAAGATTCCCTGATTGGGATGTGCAGGTGTGCTTCTTTTAAATCTAGTGTTGCCAACCAGGCATCTTTGCCTAGCATAAGAAGTAATTGGTGAAGAGTCAGCATCTTGAATTTTGGAATCTCCAAAAAGGTGTTTAGAGTAGACAGGTCCAGGGTAGGATGCCATGAATTGTCTTTTCTGGGTACCAGGAAAAGTCTCGAGTGGAAACCTTGTCCCCTTTCCTCTTCTGGTACCAGTTGAATAGTCCCTATGCTTAAGAGAGAAAGTACTTGTTTTTGAGCCTCTGCCCACTGATTTAGGGGTAGGTCCGGCCACCCACTTGGTGTTGGTAAAGTGTGGAAGTGAAATCTGTATCCCTGGGACACTATATTTAAAACCCATTTGTCCTGGGTAATGAGTTCCCAGTTATTTGCATGAACAGCAATCTTTCCCCCCAAAGGGGGCAGTCAGTTGATAAGTGCTTGGAAATTTTAAAAGGAAGTCATTGAGACAGTTTACCATGGGGGGACTCTTATTATTCCCAGATTTGGAAGTGGAGGCCCCCCCCCACTGCTTAGCTCTGTGTGTCCCCTGGGACTGAAACCTGGGGTTTTTGCTGTGTCTGGGTTTGGCTTGAGAAGACCTGGAAGGGACTGGAAAGGACCAATTCTTAGAGGGCCACTGCCTGCTAAATCTAGGAGGCTGAACTTGTAAAAAATCTTTAACAGTTTGCATAGATTTAGCTTTATCTTCCATTTTTTTAAGAACTTCCTCAGCCTTGTTGCCAAACAGGCGGTCCTGATTTAAAGGAACATCCAACAATTTAGCTTTAACATGATCAGGCAAAGATTGCTCCTTAAGCCAAGCATGCTTTCTGAGCACAGAACCAGTAACAGCAGCCCTGCAAGAGGCCTCTAATGAATCAAAACCACATTGCAAAGTATGCTTTCCAACTTGTTCAGCAGAATGCATTAAATCCTGTAATTCTTTATTTTCCACACATTCAGGAGTCAACATCATTTTCTGTTTAAGCAGTCCAATAACATGTTGCTGATACTTTAACATATGAAACTGGCAGTTTAAAGCCCTAATGGCCAAGGTTGCAGAAGTGTAAACCTTCTTATCCCATCTATCCAGCGCCCTGGAGTCTCTATCAGAAGGGGTAGGATTTTTAGCAGTAGAAGCCTTAATGCCCTTGGGCCCTTGTGAAATAGTCTCTGGATCTGCAATAGGATTTTTGAAAATGAACTTGTGGGACTCGGGGACCCTGTAGTATCTGTCAGGTTTTCTGGGAGCAGATGGCAGGGAATCGGGTGCCAAACTAGATTCCGAAAAATCGTTATCGACAATGTCTAGTACAGGAGGAATAGCTAAAGGCCTATGCTGAGGTGGTAGAAGGAAATCCCTAAGCCTCTTTTTTGAATCAGAAAAATCCTGGCTTTCCCAGTGGAAATGCTCCCTTAGAGTATGTAAGTTTTCCCCAAAAGAAAAATACTCAGGAGGGGAAGCAGAGGTAATGGAGTCCTCTGCATCAGAATCTTCATAAGTAGATAAGGGCAAATCCAGATCATCAGAAGAATCAGAAAAAAACAGAATCCTGATCAGAAGATTCATAATCAACTTCAGTCCTAGGCCTCTTAGAAGGGGGGGGGGTTGGCTACCCCTGATTAGAGTTATTAGATCTTCAGCCATTCTTATTGTTTGGTTTTTAGGCTTAGAGGCCTGAGCTTGTGGCCTGGGCGTCGTTTTTTTAGGCACGGATCGTGATTTAAGCCTAAGTAAAGGAGGAGGCATCGGTTTAATATGCAAATCCGTAGGCCTGAATACACCCTCAGAAGCCGGTGCCTGCATAGCGGCTCCGGACCCATCCAAGGTAGAGACATCCGCGGGTTCCATCATTGAAGTATTTTGCGGCATACCGGACTCCGAATGGGTCTCAGTAGAGGCCTGCGAATCAGAAGTAGTGGGTATCAGGGGCTGCGAAAGAGCCTCACTGAGAACTGGCGACTGGCTTAGGAGAAGCATCATCGGCAGTTTTGGACCTTGGCGGCCTGTCTCTGTCTTTATCTTTGCATTTTTTCAGAATCCCGGTAGACTGATGGCTAACCAACATTTCTGGATAATTAAACTGAGAACCGAAATATTTAGAGGCGAAAATATACCGATGACGGATAGTGCGCTGATTATGTAAACAAAACCGACAGCAAGGTACGTCGTGGTCAGGGCCTAGGCAAGGAATACAGTATGAATGAAAATCTTTGAGGTATTTGCTTTCCACAAGTAATGCAATTATTAACTTTTTACTGACATTGGTAAGGAGCAAGAAAAGTTTCCTCAACAGGGTACTTGGCTTTAGTTGAAGACTTTGGTTCTGAAACTCAAAAACGAAAATTTTAGGAGTCGGTCAACCGGCACTTGCGAACTGCTTCTGCTTCAGCCACCGCACGGCAAGAAAGACTGATGTAATGGCATCAGCTGCATGTTTTATACCCCTGACAACCTGACGTCACGGAAGAAGGGACAGCAACCAACGCAGGACCTAAGACGTTGTTAATCAGGACGACTGAGGGCTACCTGCAAGCAGATAACCTAAATGTAATAACTGCAACAGTAAAACACGAATAACATGATACACGCAGTGAAATATTTTTAGTCACTTCAGTTTTATAAGCAGATCAAGCATATTTGTATCAACCAGAGGAGAAGTTATGGATAGAAATTAATAAAAAGTTGAAGGATTTTATCTGAAAGGTGAAGAGGGCAAGAGTCAAGTGGGATAAATTGATCCTTTCAAAGCTACACAGTTTAGGCTCCTATACATAACTCAAGCAAAAAGCTACAATTCAAAGTAGAAAGGGATGATGATGAAAATGGGGGAGGGGGTTCAAGAAACAAGGAAAGACTGAAATTTTGGATGTAGATCCTTAAGGAGAATAACAATAACTATACAGAATATTATATTCATAACATAGCACAAAGTATTTTAAGAACTAAGTCAACACGGGAATGGAGACAGATTCTGCTGATAGGGATGACTACAACTAGGGGAACAGAGAATAGGCAAGAGGGGCTGGTATTTTCTGGGGAAACTAGCAAAGGAAGCAAGGTATTGGGAGCAAAGAATTAGATAAGGAAAGGTAATAGGATGAGAAGAGATCAAGAATTCATTTGGACTGTAGACCAGAGATTGCCTTCCATATCAAGGACTGATAGAGTATAGACAAAGAGAAAGGAAATAGGGGGATCTTAAGTGAAAGACCAGCACTGGTAGAGTTTTTAGTAGAATCTAGAACAGAAGTTGATGTTACAAAATGGAAAATTAATAGGGCATATAAAATAAAGCATGATAAAGAAAAGTTGTGTAAAATCTTACCATAACTATAGATGTCTTTCTCTTCCATGTTGCAGTATTCTACATGTGGGTTTACCCTTCCTTCTTTCGCATACGTCCGGACAGTATTCTAAAGTTTTCAGTCCCTCAGGGTGCCTTGGGTGTATGATGTGGCTGCAGGAATGTGGGCCATAAAAGTGACGTCTGCACGCACCAACTCTCAGAACAGAAGGCCCCAGTCGGAGCCAGTCCTAGTAGGGCATAGCCCATCCATTGACACCCAGAAGAGCAAGTGCAACCTGACAGGAAGGGGGGGAAGGAGGGTGGGAAGGAATACTGCAACATGGAAGAGAAGAACATCTATGGTTATGGTATGATTTTACACAACTTTTCTATGTCCTTCTATTCCAGTGTTGCAGTATTCTACATGTGGGTGAGTGCCAAAGCTCGCTGTGAATAGGGTGATGGTCTGGTTGAAGTTTCCAGGAATCTATGAAGGATAGCCCTAGCAAACCCCATCATGGCCCTAGAGATATGGTACAGCTTGTAATGCTTGGGGAAAGTGTGCACTGAGGACCAAGTAGCTGCTTCAAGGATTGTGTTGGTGTCTAGCCCCTTGAAGAAGGCTCCAGAAGAGGCCATTGATCTGGTGGAGTGGGCTTCAATATTGCCCTGCAAGGTTTTCCCATAGTGTAAGTAACAGAAGGAAATGTCCGTGGAGATCCAGGCCAAAATGGTCTGTTTGGTCACTGCTTTCCCCAGGGCTCTGGGGTGAAAGGAGACAAACAGTTGATCAGATTTTCTAATGGACTTGGGTTTATGGAGATAAAACCTAAGCTGTCTGTGGACATCTAGGGAATGGAGTACTCTCTCACTTTCCCCCTGCGGGTTGGGGAAAAAGGTGGGCAGGTGTATGGCCTGGTTCAAAGACAGGTCATTCACTACCTTGGGCATGAAGGACGGGTTAGTTCTGAGAGTAACCCTGTCAAAGTGGAAGACTAGAAAAGGTGGGTTAGCCATCAGAGCTTGTAGCTCTGAGACCCTCCTGGCTGAGGTCAGAGCCCCCAATAAAACAGTTTTCCATGTGCAAAGTTTTAGGGAGGCTTTGTCTGCTGCCTCAAAAGGAGATAGGGTGAGTTTTTCCAGTACATAGTTAAAATCCCAGGGAGGAGGGGATGGTTTCCTGGGGGTCTTAAGTGAAGTACCCCTTTGAGGAAGAGTTTGGTAGGAAGTCTGGATGCTAGGGGTGGATCCAGAGGGAGACAGGCAGAGATTGCAGACAAGTGTGCTTTTATAGAAGTGTAGGGCAGACCTGTCTGCAATAGCTTACACAGGTAAGACAGGATAAGAGGAATGTCGCTTGCCAGCGGGTCCAACTGTCTTTTTTGACACCATATGGAAAACCTTTTCCACTTTGAGAGGTAAGATTTTCTTGTGTTGGGTTTCCTGGCCTTCTGCAGGACATTGAGCATGTCCTCGTTGTACAGGTGCCTGTATGGAATCAGAATCCTATCAACCATAGGGTGAGGTGCAGAGACTGCCACTGTGGGTCTATCTGTGTTCCCTTGTGCTGTGTGAGGAGGTCCACTGGGGGGGGTAACTTGTGGTAATTGCCCTTGGACAAATGAAGGAGAAGGGGGAACCAGTGCTGTCTTGGCCAGTAGGGAGTCACCAGCAAGATGTGTGGTGTGTCCTGTTGAATTTTCAGCACCATCTTTTGAGTCAAAGGGGGGGGGGGCATACAGAAATTTCCCCTTCCAAGAAATTGAGAAGGCATCTGTTGCCAGTGCCTTGGGGTCTGGTGCCCTGGTGCAGAAGCCAGAAAATTGCTTGTTGATGGAGAAGGCAAAGAGGTCTACTTGAGGTGCACCCCACTGGTGGACCAGATTCAGGAAGACATCGCTGTGAAGCATCCATTCATGGTTGTTTGTGATGGCTCTGCTGATATAATCTGCTTGGGAGTTGTGAATAGAGGGGATGTAAACTCCCTGCAGGGTAATTCCCTGTGAGGTGTCCAGTTCCCACACCAGCAGAGCTAGTCTGCAAAGGAGGTAGGATTTGGTCCCTCCCTGTTTGTTGAGATATCACAGCACAGTGGTGTTGTCCTTGAAAATCTTGAGTGGGCCTTGCTAAAGGTAGGGTAGGAAGGCTTGCATAGCAAGGAGGATAGCCCTCATCTCCCTGACATTGATGTCCTCTAGTTTGTGTGTGTTTGGCCACAAACCCTGCACCTGTCTTTAGCCTAGTGTTGTTCCCCAGCCCAGATCTGAAGCATCTGTATGGATCATCTGTGTGGGTGGGTTGGTTGGAGAGGGAGGCCTGGGTTGTTGGCCACTTGTACCAGCCACCACTGAATTTCTTGTTTCAAGCAAGGTAGAAGGGGTACCCTGAATTCCAGGGGATGAGAATGTTGGGTCCAGACTGACCAAAGATACCATTGTAGTTTTCTCATGTGCAGTCTTGCTAAGGGGAGCATGGGTATTGTGGTTGCCATGTATCCTATAAGTCTCAGGCACTGCTTTGCTGTCAGTTCTGAAGTTTGTAGGATGCAGAGCAGGTAGTCTGTTAAAGACACCATCTTGTCTGGTGGCAGGAAGGCCTTCATGAGGTCGGTGCGAATCCTGCACTCCAGGAAAACAATGTCTTGTGTGGGTTCCAGGTGGGATTTTGGGAAATTTATCTGAAATCCTAGAGACTACAAGAGGGACAGAGGAACCTGAGTGTGAAGAAGGAGGGTCTTCTGATTGTCTGCCTGAATTAGCAGGTCGTCAAAGTAGGGGAATATTTGGATACCCTTTGTCCTGCAATAAGCGATGACTGGAGCCAGACATTTTGTGAATACCCGGGTACAGTGGAAAGCCCAAAGGGCAAGGCAGAGAATTGAAAATGTGATGACCCTGCCAAAAACCGCAGGTATTCCCTGAACATAGGATTTATTGGGATGTGCAGATAAGCATCCTTTACATCTAAAGTTGCCATGAACCCTTGATGCAGGAGCAGGGGGAAGAGATTGGGGAGAGTGAGCATCCTGAAAGTAGGGACCTTTAGGAGAAGGTTGAGATGCAAGAGATCTAGTATAGGTCTCCATGGTCCATCCTTTCTGAGAACCAGAAAAATTCTGGAATAGAATCCTCTTTCTTTGTTTCATGAGGCATTGGTTCTATGGTGCCTTGAGTCAGCAGAGCTTGCAGTACAGGTTGCAGGAGGTGGAGCTGACTGGTGGGGGGCTGTGGAGTGCCCATTCTTACTGGGGGAGTGATCCAGGTCATAAAGTAACCATTCTGAATGATGGAGAGAACTCATTTGTCTGAGGTAATGTGGGACTATACAGTGAGAGAGATGGGCAGACAGGGGTAGGGGAGGTAGGAGAGGTGGGTAGTGAGGTTGGCAGGTAGTCGGACACTACCTGCCCTATCTTGAAAGGGAGGCCTCTGGCTGGTGGATGGAGAAGCTCTAGCCAGATGGGGCTGTTTTCTAGGAGGTCTCCTGAGCCTGGAGGGAGCCATAGGGTGAAATGGTTTCGTAATGAATTGCGTTTTGGCAGGGTAGTTCCTATGGAACTTAGGAATGGGCGAACTTAGCAGGTGTTTGAGGTCCTGCATTTCGTTGCCTTTTTGCTACAGAGACTTGAAGAGGTCAGCTACTTTGGTGCCAAATAAGGCAGAATGATTTAAAGGGGCATCAGTAAGCTTAGCCCTGAAGTTGTCAGGGAGGGGCTGTTGACGTAGCCAAGAGTATCTCCTTAAAGCAGAAGCTGATGCAGCTGACCTAGCTGAGGCTTCAGCTGCATCATAACTGCACTTTATGGAGTGTCTATTCACCTGAGAGGTGAGAACTAGCAGGGAGGACAGTGAGGCTTTAGCTGCGCAGTCTGGGATGTCAGCCAATTCCTTAGTGGCCTTATCCAGCAGGGCTAAGGAGTACTTGGCCATGTGAGTCTGGTAATTTGTGGCCCTGAAAGACAGAGTGGCCAAAGTGTAGATTTTCTTCCCAAGACATTCCATTGTCTTGCTGTCCTTGTCAGCCGGAAGAATGGTTGTAGTAGGAAGAAGTTTGTAAGCCCCATCAGTGGAGATGGAAATAGTGGCTGGGTCAGCTGGAGGACACTTGAGGAGAAATTTCTTTGATTCTGGGACCTTGTACAATCTGTCAGCCCTGCGTGGGTCTGGAGGTTTGGAGTCAGGGTTGAAGGATGCTGAGGAAAAAGCATCCAGAAATGCCGGCAGAATAGGAGGGAAAACAGAAGGACTGGGAGAGTCCATCTATATTAAGTCATAGAACCTCTTCTGCACCTCAGTCATGTCAGTGTATTCCCACTTGAAATGGTCTTTCATTTTTCAGATTGTTTCACTGAAGGTTAAATCCTGAACTGGGGAGTCAGTCTCAATGGACGCTTTCTCTGGTGATCCATATCCCAGGGGAGAGGAGATCTGTGAAGTGTATGAGAGGGAGTCCTCTGAGGAGGCATCAGAAAGTTCCTCTTCATCTCTCCTTACAGTATCCAAGATTTAAGACCTAGGACTTGAGAGGAGGGATTATGCTAGGGCTTCCTACCAATGTAGGGCGTAGGGCCATGAAGGCATTGAATAGGCTTTGGCTGAAAGCTTGCCAATCGGGTGTGCTTTCAGGTGGTGGAGAGAGATGTTTGGTCTTTTGTTTCTTCTTAAGAGGCCTAGATGGCATCCGGCTAGGAGAAGGCCTTGAGTCAGACAAAGGGATGGGATCGATGGAATCCGACGGGCCCACAGAGAGCTGTGCTTCCCCCCTGGTGTCTGAGGAAAACACCGGTAAAGCCTCTACAGACATGCCATCTGCTCAGAATTGTGCATGTTCCTCGTACGTACCCGCTTTATTCTGTCTGGCGGAAGCCAATTCATCTGCCAGGCTGAAGTCTGCCACAGGCCTGAGGTTACAGGCAGCAGATGCGCAGCAGAAGAGGTAGGCCACATGGATTTGACCCTCTTCTTAGCCGGTTCTGATGAGGAGTTGGAATTGCCTTCCATCCCTAACACAAGTTGCTTTAATCGCTGGTTCTCTAGGTAAAGGTTCAGAGCATGCAAACAGCGATGTAAGGTCTTTGGGATGAACGCCTGACAAATAGGGCAGTTTTTGTGGTCGTGTTCTTTACCCAAACAAAAAAGGCACTGATCGTGGATGTCTTTGTTGGGAATCTGCCGGCCACACTTACACTTGCCCCTTCCAGATGACATGAACAAACTACATGTAAAATACAAGGACTGAAAGGTTCACCAATAATGGGGTACTTTTCTGATTATTTCTAATCCAACATCAGTGAGTAGCAAGAACACCTAGCGTATGACTGGTGGCTGAAAAGTTCTGAGGGCTGGTGTGTGCAGATGTCACTTTTATGGCCCATGTTCCTGTAGCCACATCAGATGCCCGACACACCCTGAGGGACTGAAAAAGTTTGGAATACTGGCCGGACGTATGCAGAAGGAAGAAGGGTAAACCCACATGTAGAATATTGCAACACTGAAATAGAAGGACATCTACAGGAATCGATAAGAGGAGGTTAGAAAGGATTGGGAAGAGAGAATGGATAAATAATTCACAAAGAAACAATGGAGAGATATATGTAAGGCTCCAAAATATGCAACAAAGTCTAAAAAATTTAGGATTTTTGCTTTTGCTTGGAAGTGTTTGCATAGGTATTTTTATACCCAAGCAGACTCCAAAGAATTTTTCCTTAGGTAGATTGCAAATGGTGTAGGTGTGATAGGGAAGAAAGAGGCAAATGGGAACATATGTTTTGGGAGTGTAATGAGTTAGCAGACTTTAAAAATTCCCAGCAGACTTCTCTGTCAAATACTGGGTTAGCAAATTGGTGAACTTAGAAAATAATTTTTTGAGGTGTGATACAGAATCAGAATCTCACAAACATATTAAGGCCTCGCTGGGTTTAATTCTGGGGGCTGGCAAAAAATGGAAAATCAAAGTCTAAATCAACTGTACTAGAAAAATGGAAATCGAAGTCTAAACCAACTGTACTAGAAGTAGTGAATATAGCTACAGAGACAAAACAACTGGAAGTAGGCTTTTTAGAAAAAGGTTAGGAGCAAGTTACATAGAAAAAATGGAAATTGTGGGAACAATACATGCAGATTAATGTTTTGGAGGAGGAATGAGGTTTAAGGGATGGCAAGAATTCAGTGAGCTTTGTAACAATCGACTGACAATCACTGGCTAGATTATAAGTGATGCACAACATTTGCAACTGAAAATATGTCAGTATGGTTTGTTTATTACTATTTGGTTTGTTATTATTTATGTAAATGTATGATAGCCTGTGTCATAAGTGATAATTCAATAAAGATGTTTCTTGTTTAAAAAAAATGTAAAGTCATTATCATGCAAGAAGTCAGCAGTAATGCCAGTCATGTTGTTAACAGGCCTAGCATTAGAATATATTATCTTGTATGGGACCACCAGTCTGCATGTCCAAGGGTGACTTAAGGTGTAATTCACGCTCTTTAGATATCACACTCAGATAGGATGTTCTTTGGTTGGCATGCAGTTTCAGTGCATGGCAACCAAAGCAGATAGAAACCCTCAATATAGGATCATGGTACCACCACTTGCAGTACAAGACCCGGAACATCTGTACCTGACTCTCTTCTGTGAGTATGGAGGAGTCCTAGGCAGTGACAGTTTATACAGACTGGGATCTCAGAAGGGATTAAAGGGTGACATGAGACCAGGAGGCACCCATTCTATGTAAACTCTACCCACACCAACAACTAGGAAACAACTAGGACTACAATTAAATGTTCAGGACATGTAAAGGACTTACTGCTATGTATGAAGGCGCATAAGATGAAACCAAAAGTTGCTATTCACATCTAGCATAGTCCCTAGATGAGCAGCATATAGACTCAGCCACTGTTCTAAGATATAGCAGTCTACATCCTGGGAAACTGTTAGGCAGAAAAAGATCCCTAAATCTTTTACATTTTCCTTGTTTTTAGCCTTTAATGATGTAGTACTGTCTTTGCTTTGCACACACATTGGCGAGATAGTATAACACTATCATTCCATTCCTGCTTGGTGAAGGAATAGTTAGTTGTACTAATTGTTTATCTCTCTTGCTTGCAGGTGATTTTGCTCTGCTACTAAAGAAAGGGATACCTGTAAAGCGAGTGCTCATGTTCAATCTTCTGTCTGCCCTCCTTGGATACTTGGGTATGCTGGTTGGCACAGCCATAAGTCAGCGGTCTTTCAGTGTAACTCCCTGGATTTTTGCTATTACTGCTGGCATTTTTCTCTATGTTGCATTGGCAGATATGGTAAGTAACTGTACTTTTAGTAGAACAACTTCTTGGTGGTTTAGTTAGTTATGAATGCTGAACTGAAGTCTGTTCTTGCACAAAGAAGGGCAAGAAAGACAATGAAATACCATTTTCCACAGCCTATTTGTTAGGGTCTTAGCTTACAGAACTGATTTTACATTATACAAATTTATATACAATACATAAGATAGCACTAACATATCTGCTATTGTAAACTTGGTTGATTTATGGTCTTCAATTGATTTATACCTGGAAATACTTGTGTAAATTCAGGGGATAGTTAATATTTACTTACAACGCTTCATGGCAGAATGAGGTGTACTAATAAGTGAAACAATTTTAGTTTAACTTGAAACAGTAAATAGGAAAGTAAGACGTAAACCAGGACAGAGGGTGGGTGAAAGCAAAGCTGGTAAGTCGGGGGGGGGGGGTACATTGTGACAGCCTGCAGAGATATCATATTCTTATTCTTAGTATTTAGAAAGTATTTCTGATCACTGCGTTAGATGTTTATAAAAGTACTAGCCCTTGAATTTCTTGGGGTTTTGTATAAGTATGACTTAATGACAGCAGGTTTGCCAGCCAAAGTTCCATCATAACCCCCTTCTCCTGAGGACTGGGGGTTACTACACTCACCTTTCCCAATCTAGAAAAGGGGTATGTAACAGGGCCAGCATGTTAACATTTACAATAGGGAATAGAAAATATAAGCTAGTTAAGGAATACAGTATATCATGATATTCAGACCAGCCAAGTCCAGTATGTAGTAGGCATAACTTGTTGATGTGTAGAGTAGAGACTGCTGGGTTAGACCTCTGTATTTCATAAATTGCTCTTATCATGAATAGAATGACTGCAAAATCCAAAGAATGTGAGGTCATAGCCAAAAGGTGCTTAGGTACAATAGGCTGTCCAGGTAAAACACGATATGTGTACAGCAGAGCTTATCATGAATGGTTGATATCATGAGGTAACCTCCACTAATGTACAGATCCCTGGGTAAACTTGGAGTAAATGCTTTCAACAAGGTAGTAGTAAGCCATGGCATCTGGAGTTGACAATTCAGGCTTTGCAAAAGAAACAGATGTTGATTGGGAATAGTGCATGGCTTGGGATGTATGGAGGGAAAACTTGGAAATGTGAGTAGTGATGGAGGTTACTGTTACACATGAGCTAATAATGAAGGCAGTTTTGTCATTCTTTTTTTCTGTCATGCCCTGTGACCATTACAACCCTTTTATTTGTACGGGAGAGAGAGAAGTGATGTGTGGGCCATCATCCAGACATCCATGAAGGGTAGATGCTTTTTTTCTCCTCACCTATGGGCTGGCCTCTATGGCAGCCTGATGTCAGTGAACTCCAACAATACCACGATTGTGTGCATATGTTCTGTTATTCCAAAACATGGTATGTATGGACATCTCTCCCACTGTGGTGCAGGCCAAAACCTTTGCTTCTGCTAAGACCCTGTCATGCAGTGAGTTGTGTGGCATTCTCCCCTGCCCAAGTTGGGTGAGTTAGCATCAGTCGTTTATGCTCAGTGTCTCTCAGCTCCTGCAGCATCCAGATCATTAATCAATCTTAGGACATTTAGATCACCATTAGGGCGTCATCCTTCTGTACCACCACAGAACTGACAAGAAGGTAGTCACCTGGCTACCTGATAAAGGGAATTCAGGTCACCTGTCAACACTGGAGATAAGGACAGAAATCAAATAGCCCTCAACTGCAAATCTGCTGAGGATTAAAAGACAAAACTGAAGAGATGTATATTTAATCTCTGTATTTTCTGTTCTTTTTTTAAGCTTCCAGATATTCTACAGGGAGATTCCAGAGATGGTGCCAGAGGTCACTTAAAGTATTTCATCCTCCAAAACCTGGGATTTCTGATGGGAGGAGCCATAATGCTCTGCATAGCTGCCTTTGAAGATCAAATATTCCTACGTCTCAGCTTCTGAAAAAGCATCTTGAAATCTTTCATAGCAAAGTCTCATGGGTATTAACTTACCTTCTGTGAAGTTCAGTCTTGTAGAAGGATACCATGATCTACTTTCAATACAATATATTTTTTTCTGTCATTATGAAATGCTACAGTGATCTAATACAGAAAAAAATCTATGAAGAACATACCTCTCAACCTCTTAGAACAAGAAATCTGGACAAAGCCATAAATAAAAGTGGAACAAAGGCCCGAAAATAGAGACAATTTTTAAATATTGCTTTTACAAACTTAGAAAGTTGATAGAACAGGTTTTACATTAGCATGAATTTTCTGAAGGGTATGAAGTCTGAAACTCAAATGTCCTTTATTAATTTCTAACTTCAGAAAAAAACACAATTTTATGAAAAAACAGACCAAAAATATGAAGCAAAAATCTGGACATTCTGCTAAAATCTGTACAGTTGAGAGGCATGATGCAGAACACTCTTCCAGTGGTATTGGACGGTAAGTTTAATACATACATTGTCATGGCCAGCTGTATTCTTGCAGTATAAACCACTTATTTCATTTACACTGCATCCTGACCATGTACCTCTCAATTGGACATAAAGACTAGTATGTAACTGAGACAAAATGTGATTCTACAATGCCTGCATTGTTGTTGTTCAGGTCTTACATCTCGGTAACCCACTAGTCTCCATGTTTTTGTAGTGGGAACATAATAAAAGCATTTGTGAAATTATGAAAAAAACTGTTAACTGTGCCTATGCTGTTTTATACTTGCCTCCAGAAGAAGCTTATGTCAGGTTAAAACATCAGTAATGTTCACATTTATCTGCATAGTGTTATAAAGCTGTTTGAAGCAACAAGGAAAATGTATCATATTTTTTTCAAACCAATCTGCTAGTTGACCCTCTCTAAAGTAAAATGCTTACATATAACCAAAATAATGTCTTGATTTATGATAACTCTTCACTTGCACCAAAAATGATATCTAAAGCTAAGAATTCAGCTTATCTGGTATATTGCAGTGGCATTAATTTATTTATTGCTTTAATTATCAGTTAAATTAGCTGCTACAAATCAGGTTCTTTTAGCCATGCCTTACACAAAAATGAAGTTAAAAAAAAGATAAAATAAGTGATACATTTTTCTAACACAACTAATAAAAAATGTTTAAACTACGTATCAAAACCAGGATAAACTTGATTTCCAGGATGGCTGAACACAAATCGACAGGTTGATTAGAACTCTCCTGGTGTGAAAAAAAAAAGCCAGGAAAAGTTATTAATGTAGGAAAAAAGTCAGTAACTTGCTATTACTATAGCAATAACCCACGCCTGGGTGTGGGTAATGCTGGATTTACCCACGGTTGGCATGGTTTGGTCACGAGGGCGAAGCCCGAGGGACCAAACAAAGCCAACCGTGGGTAAATACAGCATTACCCACATCCAGAAGTGGGTTATTGCTATTATACAATGACATTATTTAAGAAAAAAATAATTACTTTTCTTAAATAATGGCATTGTATAATGCCTCCTTGCTTCCCTTCCGCAGCAGACTGACTGGTATTCTGCGGCAGTTCTGATGTACTGCGCATGCGTATGCCTACGCAGTACATCACAGCTGTGGGCAAAAGCAACGGAGAAAGCAAGATCTCCGTTGCTTTTTACTGTTTCGCTATGTTAAATCGGTTTAACATAGCGAGACAGCTTTAAAATAAGCAATGGAGAATCTCCGTTGCTTTTTTAAAGCTGTCTCGGTATGTTAAACCCATTTAACATAGCGAGACAGTTTTGAAAAAAGCAACGGAGAAAGCAAGATCTCCGTTGCTTTTTAGAAGACACTGTCTTGCTATGTTAAAGGAGTTTACCATAGCGAGACAGCTTTAAAATAAGCAACGGAGATGTCTGTTGCTTTTTTTAAACCTGTCTCACTATGTTAAACTCCTTTAACATAACGAGACAGTGTTTTAAAAAAGACTTGTACTAATGGAAAAAGTCCGGGTGACCGGACCTTTTGCCATTAGTATAAGTCTATTTACAGCGTGCACGTTTTGGAATATTAATGGGGGCATGGTATAATAGGTAGTAATTATGCTGCCTGTATTCCAGCAAAGAATATATTTGGGGAAAGTAACAAAAACAGAAAATAAAAAAAAACTCTAGCTGGAAAGAATCTTGCAGCTGTTTAGCAAAAATCAGTTTAGCTTTCAGCTTTGGTACAAGAGATGGCTTCCAGTAATTTGAAAGAAAAGTAAATGGACCCAGAGTTCGTTAAAACAATAAAAACGTAAAGGAATATATATCAGTCAAATAAGTCTGGAAAAAACAGAAGAGCCTTTTAACTAGCTATTCAGATAAGCTGATAAAACTGTCAAAATCAAAGGTTGAAATGAAGAAAATGCTGATTGAACATGAGTCTTCTCAAAAAAGAAGACTGTTTCAAAAACAGACGACAGCACACATAGAAAACCTTAGATTTTTCTGCTGTACCACAAAAAAATGGAAGGAGCAGACTGTGTTAGTTATGAAAGTACAAATAAACAACTGGATTGGTGATGTTCTTCGTGTTTCACTGTTGCGGTCATTACATTTGGGTAATCTGCTAGCAGGTTGCCCTCAGTCGGCCTGATTAACAAAGTCTTGGGTCCTGCATCAGTTGCTGTCCCTTCTTCCATAACGTCAGGTCATCAGGGGTATAAAAATGCAGCCGATGCCATTACATCAGTCTTTCTTGCCGCGCGGTGCCCGAATGCCATGGCTAGTCTGCAAAGGGGGTAGGAGTGTGTAACCCCCTGCTTGTTTATGCACCACATAACCATGGTGTTGTCTGTCTTTATCGTTAATTGCCCTGGATGAAGGTAGTCCTTGAAGGCTGTCAGTGCATTCTGTACAGCTAGCATTTCTTTTTGATTGATATGAAGGTGCATTTGATTTGGGCTCCATTTGCCCTGAATGCACTTCCCTGCCAGATGTGCCCCCCCAAACATAGTCTGATGCATCTGTAGTTAGGGTTGGGGTGGCAGGAGATGGTGTGAATGGCAGTCCCTTGTTTTGGTGGTAGGCCTTTGCCCACCATAGGAATTCTAGTTGCAGGCAAGGTATGATAGGAATCATTGTTTCCAGGCTGTGACAGTGCTGACTCCATAGACTTTTTAAGTACCACTGAAGTTTCCTCATATACAGTCTTGCATATGGAATTTGAAGAATGCAGGAGGCCATGAACCCCAAGGCTTGCAGTATTTGCCTTGCAGAAAGCAGGGTTTTTGTGGCCACCTGTTTGAAGTAAGTCTCCAAATGAGTTTGTTTCTCTGGCGTAAGGAAAGCCATCTGGGCAGTTGTATTCAAGCTTGCACCCAGGAATCTAATTTTTTGAGAGGGTACCAGTTGGAATTTATTTTCGTTTATAATGTACCCTAGACAAGTTAGAACCCTTTTTCCCTTTTTACAAATGCCAGATGGTTTAGAAGAGTGTCCTTGTTTTCTGCCTGAATTAGGCAATCGTCCAGGTATGGATATATTTGAATATTTCTTTGCCTGCAAAATGCAGTTACTGGAGCCAGGCACTTTGTAATGAACCTGGGTGCAGTAGATAATCCAAAGGGCAGTGCAGAGAACTGGTAATGCAAGTAGCTTGCTTTAAAGTGGAGGTATCTTCTGCAAGATTCCCTGATAGGGATATGCAGGTAAGCCTCTTTTAAATCTAGAGTTGCCAACCAGGCATCTTTGCCTAGCATAGGAAGTAACTGGTGAAGAGTCAGCATCTTGAATTTTGGAATGTCCAGAAAGGTGTTTAGAGTAGATAAGTCCAGAATTGGACGCCATGATTTGTCTTTTCTGGGTACCAAGAAAAGTCTTGAATAGAAACCTTGTCCCTTTTCCTCTTCTGGTACTGGTTGAATAGCCCCCATGTTCATGAGGGACAGAACTTGTTTCTGGGCCTCTGCCCACTGATTTGGGGGCTGGTCTGGCCATTCATTTGGAATTGGCAACGTGTGGAAATGAAATCTGTATCCCTGGGATACTATATTTAAAACCCATTTGTCCTGGGTTATAAGTTGCCAGTTTCTTGCATGAAGAGCCAGACTTCACCCCAAAGGGGCAGCTAAAAGTTGTGCATGGTAAGTGTAAAGGGAAGTCGCTGAGACTGCTTACCCATAGGGAGGTGTCTTGTTATTTCCAGATTTGGAGGAGGAGGAGGCACCCCGTTGCTTTGTTCTAAAAGTCCCTTGTGACTGAATCCTGGAGCCTTTGGAATGTCTGGGTTTGACTTGAGTGGCTCTCGAAGGAACTGGAAAGGACCAGTTCTTAGAAGGCCACTGCCTACTAAATCTTGGGGGTTGCACTTGTAAGAAATCTTTCACAGTTTGCATAGATTTAGCTTTATCTTTCATCTTTTTTAAAACTTCTTCAGCCTTATCACCAAAGAGACAGTCCTGTTGTAAAGGAGCATCCAACAATCTTGCTTTAACATGATCAGGCAGATTTTGCTCTTTGAGCCAAGCATGCCTTCTAATCACAGACCCAGTAACAGCAGCCCTGCAAGAGGCCTCCAAGGTATCAAAACCACATTGCAAAGTATGTTTTCCAACTTGTTCAGCTGAATGCAATAAATCCTGTATATCTTTATTTTCCACACAGTCAGAAAGTAACATAATTTTCTGTTTAAGCAGTCCCATGATATGCTGTTGATATTTTAGCATATGAAATTGACAGTTTAAAGCTCTGATTGCCAAGGTTGCAGAAGTGTAAACCTTCTTACCCCATCTATCCAGCGCCCTGGAATCTCTATCAGAAGGGGTAGGATTTTTAGCAGTAGAAGCCTTAATGCCCTTGGGACCCTGAGAAATGGTTTCAGGATCTGCAATAGGATTTTTGAAAAGGAATTTGTGGGAGTCAGGAACACTATAGTATCTGTCTGGCTTACAAGGAGCTGGAGGCAGAGAATCAGGAGCCATACTAGATTCTGAAAAAACATCATCAACAATGTCTAGAACAGGAGGTATAGCCAAAGGCCTATGCTGAAGAAGAAGAAGAAAATCCCTAAGTCTCTTTTTAGATTCAGAGAAATCCTGACTTTCCCGGTGGAAATGTTCCTGTAAGGTATGTAAAGTTTCCCCAAAAGAAAAATCCTCAGGGGGAGAAGCAGAAGGAATGGAATCTTTTGCATCAGAGTCCTCATAAGTAGGTATAGACAATTCCTCTTCATTAGAAGAGTCAGACGAAAAAGAATCCTGTTCAGAAGATTCATAATCAATGTCTTTCCTAGGCCTCTTAGAAGGGGGGGGGGGGGTTGGCTACCCCTGATCAGAGTAATTAAATCTTCAGCCATTTTGATCATTTGTTTTTTAGGCATAGGGTCCTGCACATGTGGCCCAGGCATCATTTTTTAGGCATAGATCTAGATTTTGGCCTTGGTTTTGAAGATGGCATCGGTCTAATATACAAATCTGTAGGCCTGAAAACACCCTCAGAAGCCAGTGCCTGCGCAGCGGCTCCGGAGCCATCTAAGGTGGAGACATCTGCGGGTTCCATAATTGAAGCATCTTGCGGCATACCGGACTCTGAATGGGTCTCAGTAGAGGCCTGCGAATCAGAAGTAGCAGGTATCAGGGGCTGTGAAAGCACCTCACTGATTACTGGTGACTGGCTTAGGAGAAGCGTCGTCTGCAGTTATGGACCTCAACGGCCTGTCTCTGTCTTTTTCTTTGTGTTTTTTTAGGTATTCCAGTAGTCGGATTGCTAACCGAAAACATTTCTGAATAATTAAAGCGTGAGCCAAAATATTTAGAAGCAAAAATGTACCGACGTTTGATAGTGCGTTGATTAAATGTAGCACAAAACTGACAGCAAGGTATGTTGTGGTC
The DNA here is from genome assembly GCF_019279795.1 of Protopterus annectens. Taxonomy (NCBI): domain Eukaryota; kingdom Metazoa; phylum Chordata; order Ceratodontiformes; family Protopteridae; genus Protopterus; species Protopterus annectens. Next base: position 968,332,295 of record NC_056743.1, read on the forward strand.
AGGGCCTAGGCAAGGAATACAGTACAAATGGAAATCCTTATGAGGTATTTGCTTCCCACAAGTAATGCAATTAACTTTTACTGACATCGGTAAGGAGCAAGAAAAAGTTTCCCCAATGGGGTACTTAGTTTTTTAGTTGAAGACTTCGGTTCTGAAACTTGAAAACGAAAATTTCAGGAGTCGGCCAACCGGCACTTGTGAACTGCTTCTGCTTCGGGCACCGCTCGGCAAGAAAGACTGATGTAATTGTGTCGGCTGCATGTTTTATACCCCTGACATCATGGAAGAAGGGACAGCAACCGACGCAGGACCCAAGACTTTGTTAATCAGGCCGACTGACTGCAACCTGCCAACAGATTACCCAAATGTAATGACTGCAACAGTGAATACACTCGAACATCTACATTTAAGGTAAATGTACACAACTGTACTTTCCATGGCAGGATTTGTTAATTGAGAGGGTATGTTGTACATATGCTCTAAACCTGGCTATGAGAAAGCAGTCAAGAACTATATTAGTAAAGATGCATTACCAGCAGAAAGTGTTGCTTCTGAAAAAATTATGGCAGAAAGGAAAAGTATTAGGACAGAGGAGTGTTTATGAAAAATTATTATTCACTATACACCAGGCATAACAGAAGCATCTTTATCCCAGCAAATGGGAATATCAAGTGGCAGGTGATGAGATTCAAGCTGCTATATACAGCTGCCTTTGGAATATTTTTTCCTGGAGGATCAAAGACTTTTTGAATACAGAACAGGCTAAGGAGGGAATAAAATTGTTTAGCCGACAAAGAGAGAGATAGTAAGCAGAAGGGGAAATCTGCATCTCATTCTTCTGACAAACTGATAGGCTTTGCCAATGAAACCTTCTCCATTGTTCTAAAGCAATATTCTTGAGTGATAGAAAAAGGTAAAGGAGTTGATTGGATTTGAACCAGAGACTGGTGAAGGGAGATGGGGACTCTCAGGAAGAAAATCAGCAAGATTGTGAAAATAGTGAATAAATGTGAGACTATAAAGAATTAGATGTGAAATGTGATCTTGCAAGAAATGGCTAATAAAGCTTGGAATTCTGTTGACTGTGTTAAAATGATACTGCTTAAAAGGACACTGAAAAAAGTAACTGCAGTACAATATTTTTGTTCTTATTAATATTGATACAAAAATGTTATTATGTAAATTCCATGTATTGTTTTGTATAGGGTGCAGTCAGGGATATTTTAAATGTAAGATAGGAGAGTCTTATCAGTGATTGCTGTATATGCTAAACATATTAAAGAAAGTATTTTTAGTTGCAATATATCCAGGCTTTACAATGTAACAAGGTATGATAGGCTGGAAAGAAGCAAGTTAAAATAATGCTGTGATCCTGATTTGCTGGGGTGGGGAAAATATAAAAAAAAAGCATGAAGAGCAAGGGGAAGTGTAGTTTTCTTGCATTTGTAAAATCATTTGCTATTTTGTTTCCATTAGCCATATGCTCTCAGTAGGAGACCAGCAGTCTACAGGTGCAAGTAGATATCAATGAAAAACTTGAATAGTGTGTTCTGAGTGAAATTTAAAAGGGTTATATCTTTCCTGCTTCTGCAAAGTTACTAGCTGTTTTTTATTCTTCTAACAAAAATAACAGAACCAACTGATATTGCCAACATCTTGGCAGATAGGTTCAGTGCTAACTTTACCCCCCTCTCACCCCCTAAAGGGCCCATATCTATACAGGAAGAATGCAAAGTCCCTGTAATCACAATTATGCAGGTAAAAGCTGCACACTCTAAAGCCAAAAACACAGCATCCATGGGACTGGACAACATCCCAGGCTGCGTTTTACACAAACTTCAGAACAAACTGGCTCTCCACCTAAGCACCATGTTCAATCATAGCCTCACATCAGGCTTTGTGCCCACTGAATAGCGCACAGCAACAGTTATTCCACTCCACAAAGGGGGAGCCATCACTGATCCTGGGAACTATCGCTCTATTAGCCTGACGAGCCTGGTCTGTAAAGCCATAGAATGTATCATCATGGAACTCATAAACAAAGACATTGGTAACCTCCAAACTCTGAACCCCACCTAGTTCAGGTTTGTGAAAGGAAGATCATGCCTCCTGAACCTGATTGACTTCTTTGAAGTAGTCACCAAAGCCTTAGACGAGGGTAAGGTGGTTCACACAGCCTATCTTGAACTTGCCAAGGCTTTCGACACCATCCCCCATTCTGGAATTATAGATAAACTCACTAAACTAGGTATAAATCCTTACGTCATAAGATGGGTTGCCAACTGGCTCACTGACAGAACCCATACTGTAAAAGTTGCAGACTCCAAATCTGACTTCAAACCAGTGACAAGTGGAGTACCACAGAGTTCAGTCCTGGGACCTCTCCTGTTTGGTATCTACTTCTCTGAAGTACAGGCTAACACAAAAGGCCATTGGCTAACGAAGTTCGCAGATGACTGCAAACTAGGAGCCATAGTCGAGTCGCCAAATTATGTGGATATCCTACAGAGGGCCTCACTGAGATAGATGCCTGGTGCCAGAGCCATGGCCTCAAGCTCAATGCCAAAAAGTGCATTGCCATCCCCTTTGGTGAAAACTCTGTACCCATGAGCTACTACTTAGGCAGCAATCTACTTAACACTGAATGTGTGATAAGAGACCTTGGGACCCAGGTGGACAGTAGTCCCTCCTTTGCTAATCACATCGCCACAGTAGTCAGGAAATCCTTCTATGTGGCACACCTCATCACAAAAGGGTTCTCATCCAGGAAAAAAGAGGTCATTGTTCCCCTCTACTCGACACTTATTAGACCCATTATAGAGTACAATGCCCCTTTTGGAGTGTACCTCACAAGACATCTGCAGCAGCTGGAAAGGCCACAGAAGTACCTCACAAAGAGGATTACTTTCCTCAAGCATATGCCCTACACTGACAGTCTCAAAAAACTCCAGCTTTACTCAGTAGCATATTGCCTACTCCAAGGTGATCTCTACCTAACATATAAAGCTATGTCAAACCCAGTGCTGTTTGACATGCTGCACCTAAAGAAATCCCAATCCGTCCGAGCTACATGGTCTAGGGACCTAAACCTTGTCACCACAATAAACAGGACATGCTGGAGAGATAGATTCCTGTCCCAGAGACTTCCCATACTCTGGAACAAGCTACCCATATATGTCAAGCAAAGTTCCTCATTAACACTCCTCAAGAAAAATCTTGGTGAGTGGATGGGAAATTGGAAATACACCCCGGGGATCACTTCTATGGCTCTGCTTGACAGGGGCACAGGAAAATATCTTTCTTGGGTGGCGTAAGCCAGGGAACCTTGTTGGCTAGGCTTACTTAGGCCCTTGGGCCAATAGCCTAGTACCTACCTATGAACCTATTATTGACTGGTTTTGCTTGGAGATTAACAATATGCAGATACATGCAAGTAATCATGAGAGGTATAAACACACTGTGCTGAGAGATAGATGAGAGACAGTGTAGTTAATATTTAGATGTACATTTGCAAGCAGTTCAGTGAACTATAACTGAAGTCTGAAACTATGGAAATTCAATAAGCTATATACAAAGTTGTCCCCCAGCAGCCTAGATATTTTAATGCATTTAATATAACGATGCACAATTTAGTTTCTTTATTTAAAGGTACCAACTGCACTTTTTCTTGGAACTAAAAGTTAATGTTTAACTCATTACATCCTAGTGACGCCTCTAGGTGCATCTGCAGTTACCTCCTACTGTTCCTCTAGGCATCAAATATTACTTGTTCATACTTGCATTAATAATTCCAAACCATGACACACACAAGGTAATATTTTATTTTTTTTTTGAAGCATAAATATGGGTACACACAATTGTGTGGATTGATCTGTTCTGTCAATGAGTTGTTTGTAGAATTGTAAATTGATAAACTTAATTTAAAAGTAAAGCCCACACCCACTAGGAGTTAAAGGTATACACTCAAAAGAGTTGTACTGGAGGGAATGAGTTAATAAAAAATTAAACAAAATAAATTGTGAGTAAACCGCTATTGGATTGTCAACAGGCTCACAGATAGGACACAGAAGATCAAAACAGGGGAAGCTACCTCCATAAATATACCAGTCACCAGTGGAGTCCCCCAGGGTTTGGTGCTGAGACCTCTCCTGTTTGGCATCTAATTCTTTGAAGTAAAACTCAGAGGGCTCTTGCTAAGTCTGCAGATGACTGCCAGCTAACAGCAGTTCTTGAATCCCCAAATAACTTAGCCATCCCTGCAGGAAGGGTTGTCCCAAACAAATAACTGTTGTGAAAATCATGGAATGAAACTAAATTCCAAAACATGCATTATTATATCCTTTGGGAAGTTATCTAATCTACGGAACTACTTCATTAACAATATGCTCCTGACAGTTGACCCAGTTATTTAGGATTTGGGAACTTATGTGGACAGTGACTCGATAGTGACATAATGTTCGAACAACATGTGCCCACTATAATAAGAAATTTTTACTTTATTGCACAGCTTATAAAACTGAGATTGTGACTAGATTAACAGATGTCATTGCCCTCCTTTATTCAGTCCTTATTAGACCATTCATTGAGCATAATATCCCCTTTGGCATGTATCTGTCCATGCACATGCAACAACTGGAACACCTACAGAAATACTTTACTAAAAGAATACAAGTCCTAAACAATATGTCCTGCATGGACCACCTCAAAGTCCTGTCACTGTACTCTGTTATCCTATAGATTGCTAAGAAGTAATCTGTGTTTAGCATACAGGGCATCCTCCAACACAGTACTGATGGACCTACTGGGCATCAGCAGTTTAAATGGCATCATGAATACTTGGTCCAGGAAACTAACCCTCTTCTGCAACATCAACAGAAAAGTTTGACAGGACAGGCATGTCTTATTGAGGATAGCACTGCTCTGAACAGACTCCCCATCCACATAAAACAAAACTCCATCCCTTATGATATTCAGGTGCAACTTGGACCTATGAATAGGTAATAGAAAGTTAGCACCAGGACTGCCTTCTTTACTAATGGATAGAATGCAGCTGCTAAATACTTTACTCCAAGCATAGGTCCCCTAAAATGATCTATGGTATGATCTCCATTATTATCACCACTAGAAGTAATGTGTAATTATCAACCATGGGATGGGTAAGGCCAATCTAATACCAAATGGGACAGGTAAATTCAAACACCAAAAAAGGAAACTGGCTAGGCTTAAAATGGCTCGCAAGGGCAGCTAGCCTAGTACTTACCCATGAACCTATAAAGGTATGCAAACTGCTTTTCACATTTGGGAGGGGAATAGAGACAAGAACAGATAATAATAAGTGTATGTGGAAACAAAGGCTTTAAAATGGACTTTGTCATGAGTAATCTTAATTTTAGCTGCAGCCACAGGCACTATCTATCCTATTGATTTAAGGCAACCACTCCTTTCTGCAGCAGTAACTGTGGTGGTGGTGCTGCGGTAGCATTGTCGCCTCACAGTAAGACGTCCTGTTCGATTCTCAGCTAAAGCATCTTCTGTGTGGAGACATGTGTGAATGGGTGTATCTTCATTGAAGGTTGTGCATCAGGGCTGGCAACTCGGCACATAAAAATCTGCTGCCAATCATTAGCAGACCGGAGTTCCACTGTGGCGACCCCTAACCAGGAAAAGCCGAAAGACACAACAAAACTCCTATCTGCAGCAGTAAACTTTATTTTTTGAAAATATGTCTGGATTTGTGTGCTTACTGCAAGGTACAACAGACTGGGGAGGGACTGAAAAAATATTTTGTTTTTTGAGTGTTTTTATTGAAGCAAAAAGTCATAAAATATGTAACACTGGTTCAAATGGAAATGCAAAAAACATCTGCAAAAAAGATCAGCCTCCCAAAAATTAGTAAGTGCATGTAAGCTAAAAATTGGAAAAGCACATGCAAAATACTGTCATGTACAATAGGTGGGTGTAATAGCTTTTATCATAATTGTTATTCTGTCCATATCACCATGGAATGTAAATGGCCTTACAGATCAAGCCTGCTGAATCTAGTTCTGTTTGTATAACTTGAGCACTAAACCAGGCCATCTTTTGTTGGAGAGGGTTCCCCTGCCTCCTAGTGGCAGGAGTGTCCAGTTAGAACTCATCTGATTGGAGGTTGCTGGAACAGGGCTCAGTTTTGAGCTTTTTTATCATTTAAATCAGTTTGCTACTGTTTGCTACATAAGCACCACATTTGCACTCACTGGCGAGCAGCGGTGGGCACTGTTGGCAGTTATAGATGCAAACAATTAGTACTCTGCTGGTGCTCCACTGGTGAGTTCTTAAGATTGTCCTTCACTGACAGGTGATACATTCAGCAAAGTTCCTGAGGTATTAAGACAGATCCTATCCACTTGCCCTTCGTATTTTTTGTCCACTTCTCCTATCCTCTACTTTACCTGGTCCTTCCTGTCCTCTCCCTGTTTTCTGACCACATCAACTTTCTTAGCATTATGTATGGACAATTCCACACAGTTCCTCCAGGCAGCCTGGTTTGCATGAGCATCCTAAGGCAATGTAGCAGTTGCCTCATGTACACGGACATCCCACTTCTAGTCAAATTCATTATGAGAGAGATGCATCTATATCAAGAAAGTACAGTTGTGTACACTTACCATAAATGTAGATGTTCGAGTGTATTCACTGTTGCAGTCATTACACTTGGGTTATCCTGCTGGCAGGCTACCCTCAGTCGGCCTGAATTCCAAAGTCTAGGTCCGGCATCGGTTGCTGTCGCCTCTTCCCTGACATCAGTGCGCCAGGGGTATAAAAGATACAGCCGACGCCATTTTCATCAGTTTTTCTTGCCCCAGATGTCAGGTGCCCCCAAAAAGGTAGGCTAAACATATGCCTATAAAAAATGCATGCACCAAAATATATAATACCTTCATCTACAAGCAAATACACCACATAGGTTGTATAGATTAGAGAAGTGTAGATAAGTTGCATCAAAGATATGGGGGATGGCTGGTGAGCTGAATGGCTGTCCCTTGTTCTGGTGACAAGCCGTCGCCCACAATCAAAACTCCTGTTGCAGGCAGGAAATGAGGGTAATTATTGTTTCCAGGCTGTGGCAATGCTGAGTCCAAACACTTTTTAGGTAACATTGAAGTTTCCTCATATGCAGTCTCACATATGGAATTAGTAGAATGCAGGATGCCATGAAGCCCAAAGCCTGCAGAATTTTTCTTGCAGATAACTGGGCCTTTGTTGCTAACAGGTTGGAAGAGGTAGTCAGTTGCCTTTGTTTGTCTGGCGTGAGATAAGCCATCTGGGCAGTTGTATTTAAGCTTGCACCCAGGAATATTATCTCTTGAGAAGGTACTAGTTTTGATTTCTTTTCGTTGACTGTGTACCCTAGGCCTGTTAGGAATCTCTTTACAAATGCCAGATGCTGTAGTAGCATGTCCTTGTCCTCTGCTTGAATGAGGCAGTCATCCAAGTAAGGATATATTTGTATTCCACTTTGTCTGCAGAATGCAATTACTCTTGCCAGGCACTTTGTGAAGACCCTGGGTGCAGTAGATAAGCCAAAGAGCAGTGCAGAGAATTGGTAGTGCATTGATCCAGCTTTGGATCTGAGGTATCTTCTGCGTGTTTGTCTGATTGGGACATGCAGGTATGCCTTTTTTAGGTCTAAAGTCATAAGCCAAGCCTTCTTGCCCAGCATGGGCAGAAGTTGCTGTAGAGTCAACATTTTGAATTTTGGTATATCCAGAAAAGTGTTTAGAATAGATAGGTCCAGTATTGGTCTCCAGGTCTTGTCCTTTCTTGGTACCAAGAACAGTCTTGAATAAAATCCTTGTCCCTGCTCCTGCTCTGGTACTTGTTGAATGGCCCTCATGTCTATGAGGGATGAGACTTGCTTTTGTGCCTCTGCCCATTGATGTTTTGGCAGGTCTTACCAACCGTTTGTCCTTGACAGGGTATGGAAGTGAAACTTGTAGCCTTGTGACACTATGTCTAGGACCCATTTGTCCTGGGTTATTATGTGCCAATTTTGAGAAAAAAGTGCTAGTTTTCCCCCTATGCTTTAGTCTTTGCCTTTGAAACTGAAGTCATTTTAATGTATAATTGAGTAGGTCTCAAAACACCCTCAATAGCCGATGCCTGCTCAGCGGCTCCAGACCCATCTGAGGAATAGTCTCCGAAGGTCCAATACCTTGAGCTTCCAGTGGCCTAGTCAACTCCAAGTGGGAGTCGGTAGCAGCCTGCGAGTCTAAAGTAGCGGGCATCAGGGGCTGCGAAGGCGCCTCACTGAGAACCGGCAACTGGCTTAGAAGAAGCCTTGTCATCGGTTCTAGACCACAGATGCCTGTCCTTTTCTTTGCGTTTCTTGTGAATTCCGGTATTCGGATGGCTATCCGACGACATTGTATAATTAAATCTTTTTGCCAAAATAGTGTAATGCAAAATCGTACCAACGGTTAATAGTGCGTTGGTTAAATCTAGCACAAAACCGACAACTAGCAACGTCGTGGTCAGGGCCTAGGCAAGGAATACAGTAAGAATGAAAGTCCTTATGAGGTATTTGCTTCCCACAAGAAATACAATTATTAACTTTTTCTGACATCGGTCTGGAGCAAGAAAAAAGTTTCCCCAATGGGGTACTTAGCTTTTAATGAAGACTTCGGATCTGAAATTCGAACACGAAAATCTCAGGTGTCGGCCGACCGGCACTTGCAAACTGCTTATGCTTCGGGCACCGTGCGGCAAGAAAGACTGAAGAAAATGGCGTCGGCTGCATCTTTTATATCCCTGTCACACTGACGTCAGGGAAGAGGTGACAGCAACCGACGCCGGACCTAGACTTTGGAATTCAGGCCGACTGAGGGTAGCCTGCCAGCAGGATACCCAAGTGTAATGACTGCAACAGTGAAACACGAATAACATCCTAGAATCCACGCTCTCTCCCTCACCAGTCAGTTCATCTGATACTAAGCAGGTTGTCAGCATGCACATCTCACCTCCTGCACCTATCAAACAACACATAAACCTACATATGCGGAGGTCCTTACTAGAAGCTTACCTAAAAATCAGAGACCTCCCAAACACAAGCATGCTTCACATAACACATCCTCTGCAGAACATAGTACACACAATATATCACACACCAGTGTCTCACCAGTCAAGCCCCTAAGACACAGCACAAAAACAAACATCTTAGTCATAGGTGACTCAATTGTGAGAGACACAGATGTCCCTTTCATCAGGTTTGATAAGGAAAACGTTATGGTCAGCTGTCTTGCAGGTGGCAGGACCCACCATATCACACACACAGTCACGTCTCTCAACAACAGGCACTGTTATAACTCCATTATAGTCCACGTTGGTGTGAACAACTTGAGACGTACCTCACTGGACTATATGAAGAGAGACATGACTGAGCTCTCTGACTGTGTCTCAGGCATCTATGTCCCTAGTCTTAAGCAGCATTTTACCTTCAGCTAGGATGACACCTCAATATAAACAAAAAATGATTGACTTCAACAATTTGCTTAGTTTCTGGTGTCATTCAAAGAGGATCCAGTATCTGTCAACCTGGGATAATATGGTCACTAGACCTCAATGCTTTGCCAGTGATGGTCTTTATCTGTCACACCCCTGGGATTTTGATTACTGGCTAAGGGTCTTGCAACCCCCATAGTGCCTTTTTTAGGCAATGTCACAAGAACAAAATTCCCTACATAAAAAATACCTTCTAAAAACAACCTCAAGGTTATGCTGCTAAACACTAGGAGTCTAAACCAGAAACTGCACTCACTGGAAGCAGTCCTCACCTTGGAAGATACTGACATTTGTGCAGTCACCAAGACCTGGTTTAAGGCTGCGGAGAGCACCCCAGCTATACCAGGTAAATTTTCCTTCCACAAACTGAAGGAATGAAAACTAAAAGAGGTAGTGTATCAATATTCATGAAAGATAAATACACCTCTAGATTGGTTAAACAGCACAATTACCTTAAATTAATTTAAGTGCAATTGACTGTAGGTAAGACCCCTCTTCAGGTCATTGCCAGCTATAGGACCCCCTCCATGAATCAGGACATCCACTCAGGCTACTTGGATCTACTTGAGTTAATCAAGATACAACCAAATAACCTGGTTTTGGGTGACTTTAATTGCCCATCCATTGACCGGGTAAATTATATGTGCTCTAACTCACTTGCCCAAAGGTTCCTGGACTTTACCTCCAATAGCCTGGACAAGCTGGTTGACCCACCCACAAGGGTCTCAAACATCCTGAATCTGGTGCTCACCAACATGGGGGACCACTGCACCATCCCCAGTGTGAGGCCATCACTAGTGAGATCTCACCACAAATCAGTCTTGCTAAAAGTAACTATAACACAAGGCCTGCCACCCCCACCCCGCTTAGTAACAACTAGACTAAAAAACATCTCCAAGGCCAGTTGCAACTTCTTATGTGACAGTATAAATGGCTTCATAGCCCCTGCACCACTGATAGAACAGACACCTATGTTATACACCAATACTTAATGCAGTCACCTGTACAACTGTATTGACTCTGCTGTACCTCATAGAACTAAAGTATGATTTTTAAGGAAAAACAAAACTGCCTGGTGGACAACTGCCATTAACAGGCTATACAGTAGAAGAAAGAAATTGCTGCCTAAGTGTAGGAAGGAACAGTCTTAAAATTGGAAACACTCCCTCCTCAACTTAAACAAGCAAATAGGACTTCTAGTCAAGTCCTGCAGAGCTAACTGTGAATCCAAGTTGGCTACCCAGGGATAACCACAAGGCGTTCTTTAGTTACATCCATAACCTCAAAGGTAAGACCCAGATATACTCTGAACTCCTATTTAATGGTACTACATATACAGAACATGTGGATAAAGCAAACCTGCTGGCTGACCAGTTCCGTGAAAACCTCACTCTCTTGTCCCCACCACATATACCCCAAAGCATCCCTAGCACCTGTACTCCAACTCTAAGGACAAAAAATACAGCTTCTATGGGACCAGACAAAATCTCAGGCTGTGTGCTACATGGGTTAAAAAGTACAGTTGTGTATACTTACCATAAATGTAGATGTTCGAGTGTATTCACTGTTGCAGTCATTACATGTGGGTTATCTGCTTGCAGTAGCCCTCAGTCGGCCTGATTAACAAAGTCTTGGGTCCTGCGTCAGTTGCTGTCCCTTCTTCCATGTCATCAGGGGTATAAAACATGCAGCCGACGCCATTACATCAGTTTTTCTTGCCCCAGATGTCAGGTGCCCCCTTAATGGGAAGCAATTAAATCTATAATACAAGGATATACCTCCAACAAAAAAGCAAATACACCAAAAAGCTTTTTGAGCATAGTAAGTGAGAGTAGAGGTATAGCCAAAAGAAGAAAGGGGGCTGGAGGGAGGGTAACCAGGACTGCAATAGTGAATACACTCAAACATCTACATTTATTGTAAGTGTACATAACTGTACTGTGTTCTTCGTGTTTCACTGTTGCAGTCATTACATTTGGGTAGATTCCCAAAGCTAAGGTTGGGAGGAGAAATTTAAATAGAATTAGGACCAGCTATAAGGCCCTGAAAGACTGCAGTGGCAAAACCAGTGCTGGATTTAGAAAAAATTGGCAAATGAATAATGCTTGGTGAAAGTATGTACAGAACTCCAGGTAGCAGCTTCTAGGATGTCCCTTGTAGGGACACCCCTGAGAAAGGCTGTAGAGGTAGATGCAGCCCTGGTTGAATGGGGTCTGATGCCCCTGTGGGATAGGTTTTCCATGGTGCTTATAGCAGAAATGAATGCAATGTGTCCTATCCATTTTGAAATGGGTTGCTTTGAAATAGCTTTCCCCTCTGTCCCTGCAGCAAATGCCACCAGCAGTTGTTCAAATTTCCTTTTAGGTTTAGTCCTGTCCAAATAGAATCTAAGTTGTCTGTGCACATCTAAGGAGTGCAGTATCTGTTCCCCTTTGTTCTGCGGGTTCAGAAAGAAGGTAGGCAAATGAATGGACTGATTAAGAGCCACACTGGATACTACCTTGGGCATGAAGGAGAGATTGGTTCTGAGGGACACCCTGTCCGCATGAAAGATGATGAAGGGCTCCACTGCCATAAGGGCCTGTAACTCAGATACCCTTCTTGCAGATGTAATTGCTAAGAGGAAAGCTGTTTTCCATTAAAGGAATTTTAAATCTGCAATAGCAGCTGGCTCGAAAGGAGGAAGAGTGAGTTTCTCCAAGACAAAGTTAAGGTCCCAGGCTGGAGTTGGAGCTCTCCTCGGTGGCCTTAAATTTTTGGCCCCTCTGAGGAACTGCTTGAGCAGTGGGTGAGAGAAGAGGGGAGGGCTCTGTGTTATAATGAGCTGAAATGGCTGAGGCATGAATTTTGATGGAGGAAAAGGACAAGCCCTTATGAAGCATCTCCGTCAAGTATTGCAGAATCTGAGGTAAATTGGGCACTGCTGCGCTCATCCCTTGAGATTGGTTCCAGGTACAAAATCTTTTCCATTTTGCAGCATAAGATTGTCTAGTACTAGGCCTCCAAGCCTCTAAAATGATATCCATCACTGATTTACTGATGGTAAAGGAGAGATTAGGTAATTAACCAGGCTGCTAGGTTCAGAGTTTGCAGCTGAGGGTGCAGAATCTGGTTCTCCTGCTGAGGCAACAAGGAAAAAGTCTGAGGCAGGTGCCATGGGGACAAGCATGACACACTGCTCAGGAGGGAGTACCAGTGTTGGCGTGGCCAGTCTGGTGCAATTAAAATTGTCCTTGGCTTGCCCTGCTTGATCTTTAGTAGTACCTTGGAGTGCATAGGCAGAGGAGGAAAGGCATAAAGCTGAAGGAGAGAGCATCCACTTTCCAAGCTAGTTTGTGGGGAATCCCTGGGCAAAGTTTGTCCAATTGATGGTTCTGGAGGAGTCAAACAGGTCTATATCTGGGATCCCCCATTTGCTTGTCAACATGTTGAAAATCCTTGGTTCCAGTTTCCACTCGTGTGGGTCCATGAGGTTTCTGCTTAGTCCATCTGCCAGTGTAATTAGTTTTCCTGGCAGGAATTGAGCTTGTAGATTCACTTGGTAGCTCAAGGCTATGTTCCATAATGCCATGGCTAATCTGCAGAGGGAGTAAAAGTGTGTACCCCCCTTCTTGTTTATGTACCACATGACCGTGGTGTTGTCCGTCTTTACTATTAGTTGCCCTGGAAGAATGTGGTCCTTGAAGGCTGTCAGAGCATTCTGTACAGCTAACATTTCCTTTTGATTTACATGTAGGTGCATTTGCCCTGAATGCACTTCCCTGCCAAGTGAGCCCCCATGCATAGTCTGATGCATCTGTTGTTAAGGTTTGGGTGGCAGGGGGTAGTGTGATAGGTAGTCCCTTGTTTTGGTGACAGGCCTCTGCCCACCAAAGGAACTCTAGGCGTAGCAAGGTATGATAGGAATCATAGCTTCTAGATCCTGTGAATGTTGACACCATAGGCTTTTGAGATACCATTGCAGTTTCCTCATATGCAGCCTTGCATATGGAATTAGAAGAATGCAGGAGGCCATGAACCCCAAGGCTTGCAGTATTTGCCTTGCAGATTTTCTTCACGTTTCACTGTTGCAGTCATTACATTTAGGTAATCTGATGGCAGGTTGCCCTCAGTCAGCCTGATTAACAAAGTCTTGGGTCCTGCGTCGGTTGCTGTCCCCTTCTTCCATGATGTCAGGTCATCAGGGGTATAAAACACACAGCCGACGCCATTACATCAGTCTTTCTTGCCGCGTGGTGCCTGAAGCAGAAGCATTTCACAAGTGCCAGTCGGCCAACCCCTGAAATTTTTGTTTGAGTTTCAGAACCGAAGTCTTCAACTAAAAGCTAAGTACCCCATTGGGGAAACTTTTTCTTGCTCCTCACCGGTGTCAGCAAAAATTAATAATTGCATTACTTGTGGAAAGCAAACACCTCATAAAGATTTTCATTCGTACTGTATTCATTGCCTAGGCCCTGATCACAACATACCTTGCTGTCGGTTTTGTGCTTTATTTAATCAGCACACTATCCGTCGTCGGTATATTTTTGCCTCCAAATATTTCAGTTCTCGGTTTAATTTCGCAGAGACAGGCCACCGAGGTCCACAACTGCTGACGACGCTTCTCCTATGCCAGTTGCCAGTTCACTGGTACTCAGTGAGGTGCTTTCGCAGCCCCTGATGCCCTCTACGTCTGATTCACAGGCCTCTACTGAGACCCATTTGAAGTCCGGTATGCCACGAGATGCTTCAACTATGTAACCCACGGATGTCTCTACCTTGGATGGGTCCGGAGCTGCTGTGCAGGCATTGGCTTCTGAGGGTGTATTCAGACCTACAGACTTGCATATTAAACCAACCCCTCCTTCTTCTTTTAGGCCTAAATCTCGAACCATGCCTGAAAAACTGATGCTCAGGCCTTTATGCCTACAAAACAACTGATAAGAATGGCTGAAGATCTTATAACTCTAATCAAGGGATGCCAACCTCCCCCTTCTAAGAGACCTAGGACTGAAGTTGTTTATGAATCTTCTGACCAGGATTCTGATTTTTCTGATTCTTCTGATGATCTGGATTTGCCCTTATCTACTTATGAGGATTCTGATGTAGAGGACTCTATTCCCTCTGCTTCCCCTTCAGAGGATTTTTCTTTTGGTGAAACCTTACATACTCTAAAGGGAGCATTTCCACTGGAAAAGCCAGGATTTTTCGGATTCAAAAAAGAGGCTTAGGGATTTCTTACTTCTGCCTCAGCATAGGCCTTTAGCTATTCCTCCTGTACTAGACATTGTTGATGATGCTTTTTCAGAATCTAGTTTGGCCCCTGATTCTTTGCCTCCTGCACCCAGAAAACCTGACAGATATTACAGGGTTCCTGACTCACACAACTTCCTTTTTAAAAATCCTATTGCGGATCCAGAAACTATTTCACAGGGACCCATGGGCATTAAGGCTTCTACTGCAAAAAATCCTACCCCTTGTGATAGAGACTCCAGGGCACTGGATAGATGGGGTAATAAGGTTTACACTTCTGCAACCTTGGCCATTAGAGCTTTAAACTGCCAGTTTCATATGTTAAAAGTATCAGCAACATGTTATTGGATTGCTTAAACAGAAAATGATGTTGATTCCTGACTGTGCGGAAAACAAAGAATTACAGGATTTAATGCATTCTGCTGAACAGGTTGGAAAACATACTTTGCAATGTGGATTTGATTCATTAGAGGCCTCTTGCAGGGCTGCTGTTACTGGGTCTTTGCTCAGAAGGCATGCTTGGCTTAAGGAGCAATCTTTGCCTGATCATGTTAAAGCTAAATTGTTGGATGCTCCCTTAAATCAGGACTGCCTGTTTGGCAACAAGGCTGAGGAAGTATTTAAAAAGATGGAAGATAAAGCTAAATCTATGCAAACTGTTAAAGATTTCTTACAAGTTCAGCCTCCTAGATTTCGTAGGCACTGGCCCTCTAAGAATTGGTCCTTTCCAGCCCCTTCCAGGTCTTCTCAAGCCAAACCCAGACACAGCAGAAACCCCAATTTTCAGTCCCAGGGGACACATAAGATTAAGCAGTGGGGGATTTCCACACCCAAATCAGGGAGTAGCAAGACTCCCTCCTACAGAAAACTGTCTCAATGACTTGCTTTTAAAACTTCCAAGCACTTCCCAACTGAATGCTCCTTTAGGTGGAAAGATTGGTCTGAAGGCCAAAAACTGGGAACTCATTACCCAGGACACATGGGTTTTAAATATAGTGTCCCAAGGATACAGATTTCACTTCCACACCTTACCAACAACAAGTGGGTGGCCAGATCTACCCACCAAATCAGTGGGCAGAGGCCCAAAATCAAGTACTCTCTCTCTCTTAAGCATGGGGGCTATTCAGTTGGTACCATAAGAGGAAAATGGGCAAGGTTTCTATTCAAAACTTTTTTTGGTACCCAGAAAAGCAATACATGGCATCCTATCCTGGACCTTTCTGGTGATTCCAAAATTCAAGATGCTGACTCTTCACCAGCTGCTTCCTATGCTAGGCAAAGATGCATGGTTGACAACACTAGACTTAAAAAGAAGCATACCTGCACATCCCTATCAGGGAGTCTTGCAGAAGATACCTACGCTTCAAAGCAGGTACATGCACTATCAGTTCTCTGCACTGCCCTTTCTTATCTACTGCACCCAGGGTATTCACAAAATGCCTAGCTCCAGTCAATGCATTCTGCAGGCAAAGAAATATTCAAATATATCCATACCTAGATGATTGTCTAATTCAGGCAGAAAGCCAGGACATGCTTTTGAATCATCTCGCCTTTGTTCAAAGGGTACTGACTTGTCTGGGGTACACCATAAATTAAAATAAATCACACCTGGTACTCTGGCAACAAATTATATTCCTGGGAGCAAGCTTGAATACAACTTCCCAGATGCCTTTCCTCACGCCAGAGACACAGACTCATTTGACAAACTACTTCAAACAAGTGGCCACAAAGACCCAGTTATAGTACAGTTGTGTACACTTACCATAAATGTAGATGTTCGAGTGTATTCACTGTCGAAGTCATTACATTTGGGTAATCTGCTGGCAGGTTGCCCTCAGTCAGCCTGATTAACAAAGTCTTGGGTCCTGCGTCAGTTGCTGTCCCTTCTTCCATGATGTCAGGTCATCAGGGGTATAAAACATGCAGCCAATGCCATTACATCAGTTTTTCTTGCCCCAGATGGCAGGTGCCCCCCAAATGGGGAGCTATATATATATATATATATATATATATATATATATATATATATATAATTTAAAACACAAAAAAATGTACCTCCAAACAAAAGCAAATACACCAAAAAGGCTTTTAAGCATAGTAAAAGAAAGGAGAGGTATAGTAAGAGAAAAACAGGGGGCTGCAGGGTGGGTAACCAGGACTGCAACAGTTAATACACTCGAACATCTACATTTATGGTAAGTGTACACAACTGTACTATGTTCTTTGTGTTTCACTGTTGCAGTCAATACATTTGGGTAGATTCCCAAAGCTATGGTTGGGAGGATGGATTTACACAGCATTAGGAGCAGCTATAAGGCCCTGTAGGACAGCAGTGGCAAAGCCAGCTCTGGATTTAGAGAAGAGAGGTAAATGGGTAATGTTTGGTGAATGTATGAACTGAGCTCCAGGTAGCAGCTTCTAGAATGTCTCTGGTAGGAACCCCTCTGAGAAAGGCTGCAGAGGCAGATGCAGCCCTGGTGGAATGAGATCTGATCCCCTTGGGTATAGGTTTTCCATGGTGCATATAGCAGAAATGAATACCATGGCTTAACCATTTGGAAATAGTCTGCTTTGAAATAGCCTTTCCCTCTGCCCCTGCAGCAAATGCCACTAACAGTTCAGATTTTCTTAGAGATTTTGTCCTGTTTAAGTAGAATCTAAGTTTTCTGTGTACATCCAATGAATGCAGAATCCACTCACCCTTGTTCTATGGATTGGGAAAGAAATTTGGCAGATGAATGGTCTGATTAAGAGCCACACTGGATACCACCGTAGGCATGAAAGATGGATTGGTCCTGAGAGCCACCCTGTCCGGATGAAAAATAATGAAAGGCTCCACTGCCATAAGAGCCTGTAATTCTGAAATCCTTCTAGCTGAAGTGACTGCTAAAAATAGAGCTGTTTTCCAGGAGAGAAATTTTAAGTCTGCAGTAGCAGCTGGCTCAAAAGGAGGAAGAGTGAGTTTTTCCAAAACAAAATTGAGGTCCCATGCAGGACTTGGTGCTCTCCTGGGAGGTCTTAAATTTTTGGCCCCTCTGAGATACTGCTTTAGCAGAGGATGAGAGAAGAGGGGAGGTTCTGTGTTGTAATGAGCTGAAATGGCAGAGGCATGGATTTTTATGGAAGAAAAAGATAGGCCCTTGTGAAGCATCTCAGTTAAGTATTGCAGAATCTGAGGATTATTGGGCATTGCTGTGCTTATTCCTTGTGATTGGTTCCAGGCACAGAATCTTTACCATTTGTCAGCATAAGATTTTCTAGTACTAGGCCTTCTAGCCTCCAAAATGACATCCATCACAGATTTGCTGAGGGTGCCAAGGGTGAAATTAGTTGATTAATCACGCTGCAAGATTCAAAGTTTGGAGCTGAGTGTGCAGAATTTGGTAGTTCTGCTGCTACATTAGGTAAGGTGTCTGAGGCAGGTCCCACGGAGGAAGGTTTGACACATTGCACAGGAGTAGGTACCAATGTTGGCGAGGCCAGTCTGGAGCAAACAGAATCATTTTTGGTTTGTCCTGTCTGACTTTTAGTAGAACTTTGGAGAGCAGAAGCAGAGGGGGAAAAGCATAGACTGATAGGTTTTTCCAGCTGAATGATAGAGCATCCACTTTCCAAGCTTTTTTGTGATGAATTCTTGTGCAGAATTTGTCCAACTGATAGTTCTGGGGTGAAGCAAAAAGATCTATGTCTGGGCTCCCCCATTTGCATGTCAACATGTTGAAAACTTGTGGTTCCAGTTTCCATTCGTGTGGGTCCATAAGATTTCTGCTTAGTTCGTCTGCCAGAGTATTTAGCTTTCCTGGCAGGAATTGAGCTTGTAGTTGTATTTGATAGGTCAAGGCTGGGTTCCACAATGCCATGGATAGTCTGCAAAGGGGGTAGGAATGTGTACCCCCCTGCTTGTTTATATACCACATAACTGTGTTGTTGTCTGTCTTTATCATTAGTTGTCCTGGATGAAGGTAGTCCTTGAAGGCTGTCAATGCATTCTGTACAGCTAGCATCTCTTTCTGATTGATATGTAGGTGAATTTGATTTGGGCTCCATTTGCCCTGAATGCACTTTCCTGCCAGATGAGCCTGCCAAGCATAGTCTGATGTGTCTGTAGTTAGGGTTTGGGTGGCAGGGGGTGGAGTGAATGACAGTCCCTTGTTTTGGTGGCAGGCCTCTGCCCACCATAGAAACTCTAGTTGCAGGCAAGGTATAATAGGACTCATTGTTTCCAAGCTGTGACAATGTTGACTCCATAAACTTTTTTAAGTACCACTGAAGTTTCCTCATGTGCAGTCTTGCATATGGAGTTAGAAGAATACAGGAGGCCATGAACCCCAAGGCTTGCAGAATTTGTCTTACAGATAGTGCTTAGCTTTAGTTGAAGACTTTGGTTCTGAAACTCGAAAACAAAAATTTTAGGAGTCGGCCGACCGGCACTTGCGAACTGCTTCTGCTTCGGGCACCGCACGGCAAGAAAGACTGATGTAATGGCGTCGGCTGCATGTTTTATACCCCTGACAACCTGACATCATGGAAGAAGGGACAGCAACTGACACAGGACCCAAGACTTTGTTAATCAGGCCGACTGAGGGCTATTGCAAGCAGATAACCCAAATGTAATGACTGCAACAGTGAAACACGAAGAACATCAATTGTTCCCTATCCAAGGGGGTGTTCAGAAGTTTTGATTTAACGTCATCAGGCAAAGGTTGCTCTCTCTCATCCATGTATGTCTCCTAATGACTGATCCAGAAACAGCAGCCCTGCTAGAGGCTTCTAGAGCATCAAATCGACAATGCAGTGAGTGTTTTGCCACTTGAGAGCTGGAGTGACTCAGATCTCCTAATTCTCTGGTAGTAGTTCTCTGTGGTAAGGAGGAAATTTTCTGCTTTCATTCCAGTGTGTTCTGTTGATATTTAAGCGTATGGAATTGGCAGTTGAGAGCTCTACTTGCTAGGGTAGCTGAAGTGTATACCTTTTTGACCCATCGATCCAAGGCTGTGTTCTCCTTGTCAGAGGGTATTGGGTTTTTGGAGGAACTGGCCCCAGCCCCCTTGGGTCCCTGAGTGATGACCTCTGGGTCAGCTACAGGGTTCTTGAATAAATACATATGGGTATCTGGCACCCTATAATATCTATCAGACTTTCTGCATGCAGGAGGGAGGGCATCAGGAGTGAGGACAGACTCCAGGAAGACATCCTCCATCACATCCAAAATGGGAGGGATGGCTAAGTGTTTGTGGTGTAGTAAGTCCAGGAACTCTCTCAATCTCTTCTTCAATTGGGGGTAGTCCTGAGCTTTCCCAATGGAAATGCTCTCTGAAGGTGTTTAAGGTCTCTCCACATGAGAGGTCCTCTGGAGGGGATGCAGAAGGAATGGATGCCTCAGAGAATCCTCAAAGACTGTCAGCGGCTGTTGTTCAGTGTCTTGAGTCTAGAAATTCTGAGTCCTCAGACTCTGGCTCTGACAGCAGCTCTAGAGAAAGGTCCCTTTTTCTTTTGGCTGGAATAGCCTGAGCAGACTGGTTTCCTCTGATGAGAGTGATTAAATCTTCAGCCATACTAAGTAACTGCTGTGACTGAGCAGGTTGGGTGGGAGGTAATGGACGAGTGAGCATTGAGGAATGAGTTTTCCAAGGTGTGGCCTTGCTTTTAGACCTCAGTGATTTAATGGGCCTGGGTGCGGTTTTGGCTGGTGGCATGGCCGTCGGTCATCTGAAAGGCCTCCTGGTAAGCCGGTGCCTGCAAAGCAGCTCCATACCCAACCGGGGGGCTGACGACTGACATTTTGGGAGGAGAAGCCTGATCCAGCGGTGTACTGGACACCAAAAGGGTCTCTGCAGAGGTCTGCGTTGGCTGTAGAGCTGTCGTCAGGGGCTGCATAATCACCTCACTGAGTTCTGCTGTGCTAGTAGATGGTAGGCTGGCTGACTTCAGGTTTGTGTCATCTGTGAGACTAACCTTCTGTGGTCTATCTCTTTCCTTCTCTTTTCAGGAATTTCCACTGTAGACTGACCAATGGATGCCATTTTGCACTGGTAACTAGTCTCCCTGAAATGCCTGGCTACAAATTCAGCTCTTCTATGGATGGTCCTAGCATTAAAGCATAGAACCAACATCCAGGGACGTCATGGTCTGAGCCTAAACAAGTCACACACAGATTATGGAAGTCTTGGTGTGGTATTTGTTTCCCACAGTGGAGACAATTATTTACTTTTTCGGACTTTGGTTAAGTGCAAGATAAAAATCCCGAATGGGGCATGGCAACAACCGATGCACTTGCAAACTGCTTCTGCTTCAGGCTCCATGACAATAAAGACTGATGTAATGGCGTTGCCTGCCTCCCTTTATAGCCCTGATGACCTGACGTCAGTCTCAGGTGACCTGCAGCAGACGCAGGAGGGATATTCTTTATTCTGGTATTCGGGATGGCCGAGGACTACACAGCAGGGATAAACCCACAAGTGATGACTGCAACAGTGAAACATGAAGAACATCTATAGACCCATTAGCTTGACCAGACCTATCTGTAAGGCCATGAATTGAATCATCATGGACCTTCTTAACAAAGATACAGGAAATATCCAAACTCTCAAACCCACCCAGTTTGGCTTTGTCAAGGGGAGATCATGCCTGCTAAACTTGGTGGACTTTAGCGACAGTCACCAAAGTGCTAGATGAGGGCAAATCTGTGCATATGGCCAACCTAGGCTTAGCCAAGGCCTTTGATACAATCCCCCACTCAGGTATCATTGATAAACTTACCCAACTAGGTATCAATCCATATATTGTCAGGTGCTTTACAAACTGGCTCACTGATAGAACTCATACTGTCAATGTAGGGGACTCCACCTCCTCCAGCCAGAAGATCTAAAACCAGTAGTGTTCCATAGGGATCACTTCTGGGAACCCCTACTGTTCAGAATCTACTTCTCTAAAGTACAGGATTAAAATAATGGACTGTAGGTGTCAAAGTTTGCTGATTATTGCAAACAGGAAGTGATCACTGAAACCCCTAGTGATGTCAACATCCTTCAAGAAGGTCTTGCTCAGACTAATGACTGGTTCCAAAGTCATGGACTTAATGCATTTTTTTGCATTACATTTTATCATCTCCTTCAGAAAGACTGATGTTCCTGTAAACTACCACATTAATAGCAATACCCTAAGTTTCACTAGTCTTATATGTAAAGCCATGGAAAGAATCATGGAGATAGAGATATAGTAAACCTCCAGACACTGGACCCAACCCAGTTTGGTATTGTCAAGGGCAGATCATGCCTACTCAACCTGGTGGATGGACTTCTTTGAGAAAGTTACCAAAGCAAAGGATGATGGCAAAATCATTCACACTGCCTACCTTGACCTGGCCAAAGCATTTGACACAATACCCCACTCAGGCATTTCTGACAAACTCAAGAGGTTAGATGCAAACCCGTATGTCACCCTGTGAATAGGCAACTGGCTTACAGACAGGATCCAGGAAGTTAGAATTGGGTACTCCACCTCTGCAAAGAGGCCAGTCACAAGTGGAGTCCCTCAGGGATCAGACCTTGGACCACTCCTTTTTGACATTTACTTCTCAGAAGTCAAGGCCATTGTCAGTGGTCTCTGGCTGACTAAATTTGCTGATGACTGCAAATTAGGAGCTGTCATTGAATCTTTCACTGACGCAAGTGTTCTCCAGGAGGGGCTGACACAGACAAACAACTGCTGTCAGAGCCATGGACTAAAACGAAATGCATAACAGTATCCTGTGGGAAGTCATCCATCCCTGGTAACTACCATATTGACAACACACCCAGCAATCATGGACTTAAGGACATAGATAGCAATCTAGCCTTTGATCATCACATGTCTACAGTGGTGAGGAAATCATTCTATGTTGCACAACTTATAAACAAAGGTATGACATCTAAATTCAAGGAAGTCATTGTTCCACTGTATTTTGCATTCATCAGACCTATCATTGAGTGCAATGCCCCTTCTGGTATGTTCCTAACCAGGCATATCCAACTATTGGAATGTCCACAGAGGCTCCTCACTATCTCCTATGCAGACTGCCTCAAAGCCCTATCCCTGTATTCTGTCTCCTACAGGTTTTTGAGGGGAGATCTATCCCTGGCATACAGGCCATTGTCAGACCCCACTCTGGACCTCCTACATATCCACAAAACAAACAGCACCAGAATTACCCGTTCTAAAGTCTTAAACCTTGCATGTGATATAAATAGGACCTGCTGGAGCAATAGGTATGTATCCCAGAGAGTACCCCATCTATGGAATAGGCTGCCCATCCATATGAAGCAGAGTTTCTCCCCAACCCAATTCAAGTGCAACTTGGACAATTGGTTAGGAAACTGGAAATTCATCCCTGGTTTGGCATCTATGTCTCTAATGGACACAGGTAACTTGTAAATGGATCATCTCTCAGGCCCATGCTTACACTTATCAAGGGTAGTAGAACTTGTCAAGAGATTTGGGATGCATGGCTAGACTTAAAAAGGCCCTTATGGTCGTTAGCTTAGTAAACACCTATGAGCCTAAGCACACAGTCAGTTGTGAACCATCTGGGCACACAGGTTGACAGCAACCTTAACTTTGATTATATTCTTCTTCTCATAAGTAAGGGCATTGGTTTCAGAAAAAAAGCAATTATAACCCCCCTGTACTCTTCCCTCATCAGACCAAAGGACCTTAACCTGGTATGTGACATCAACAGAACTTGCTGGAGAGAGAGATTTGTCTCTCAGAGGTTGCCACACCTTTGGAACAGGCTTCCTATTCATGTTAAACAAAGGCCATTGTTGACCCTATTTAAGCATAATTTGGATGACTGGATGGGTAACTGGAAATTCACCTCAGCGTTCCACCTGTGTCCCTCTTGCAGAGGGGCAGTAGGTGCTGATTTTAGTGTCTGCTCACATGGGTTGAACTTCTCTAGCCTTGTACGGGCCATGGGGCTGTTAGCCTAGTAACCCCCTACGATCCTTTGAAAAAGCAGAGAGTATTGAATTACATTAAGAAATGAAGGCTGCAAATAGCAGTGTGTCAGGAGACACATTTACATAGACATGAGAACAATAAAAGGCTCTCAGGGTGGAGATTCAGCAGAATATCAGGGATAAAAAAGTAATAATTCTGATTGTGAGAGGGACTCCAATAATGATAGAAAATGAAAAGAGGCAATGATTTATGAAGGCCTACACTAAGTGTATATGATCTTTATTTAAGAACATCCCTTTCCACAAAAAATAAGGAGGAAAACTAAAATTAGGAGGAAGGTGGGAGTTCTGTTTGTGTTGTCTATTTACTCAGAATGGTGTACACTGAGTGAAGGCATTCATTCATCCAGCCCAATAGTGGTAGAGTTATGGTAGTAATGAATTACTGTCAGGGAAAGAGGATTACACAACTTTGCATTTGAAGTTGACCAAAAATTATTAGTATGATGCTTAAGAGAATTTTGGGAGAAATAATCACCTTTCAGCAGGGAATATTATTAATGCTTGGTGACTGGAACTTGATTTACAATAGTGAGGGTGTATCAGGGAAGCCCAGAAGGGAGATGCAATAAAAGAGGGTACACTTCTTTAGTAATACATGAGAATATATGGTATGTAAGATGTGAATTCGGTAGTAGGAACCCAGACAGAATTTACATATTATTCCCCTAGAATTAACTATGTAAAATAGATATAAATTATACTTCACTGGAGGATGTGTATTTAATTAAAAGCTTTGACATGCATCTAATAACTATTTCAGATTGTGCACCACTTCTTCTTTCGGCTTTTCCCGGTTAGGGGTTGCCACAGCAGATCACCTGTTTGCTCATGATTGGCAGTGGAGTTTTACGGTGTCGAGTTGCCAGCCCGGCACCCAACCTTCCACAGAAGGCACACATACACACACACACGCACTCACACCTAGGGTCAATTTAGAGTATCCAATCCACCTACAGCATGTCTTTGGGATGTGGGAGGAAACCGGAGCACCTGGAGGACATGCAGACTCCACACAGAAGGCACCCCAGCTGGGGATTGTACCGGAGAACCTCTTGCTGTGAGGTGGCAATGCTAATCGCTGCACCACTGCGGCCACCCAGATCGTGCACCACTGAAAACTATAATAAAGATGCTATGTTATAAATTAAATTAGACACTTGTACTTCCCCACTTAACTGTTAAAAAGAAAGGCATTTAAGAAAAAATGGGTGGTGGAAATCTTAAGAAAGTTATTAGGGGTGATAGAAATCTCTTTAGAAGAGAATGCGAGTGATTGGGATAAAATGAAGATGGAGTTTAAAAACAGGTTCAAACTTAGTAAAAGAAATTATCTAGATAGGTTGACACTATGTACCCATGTATGAATTGGTTCAGCCATACACATATTTATTATTTATAAGGACATGAAATGAAGTATTTAAGGGTGTGGATTAAAACTGAATCTATTGTTGAAGCTAAGGACATGAGGAAAGAGATGAAAAAGATAACAAAATATGAGAAACTGGAAGGTCTTGATTATGGATATGCATATGGATATGAAGACAGAAGCAGTGAACCTGTCTCTAGTCCCTTTAGTTTTATATACAGGTAAGGCGTATTTTTCTCAACCAGAGGAGAAGTTGTGGATTACAATTCAGAAAGTGATAAGGGGAAGAGGGCAAGATTTAACTGGATAAGTTGATTTTCCCCATAGAATAAGGTGGTTTAGAATTACCTGACTTAAATGGATATTTTAAAGCTACATAATTATGGCTTGCATACATACCATAAACAGAAGGTTATAAATCAAAATGGAAAACAATGATGAAGATGAAATGGAGTTTGAGAAATAAGGAGCAAGTAGGATTTGGGAAGCAGATCCTAAAGGATAAAGCAACAACCATACAAAATATTATATTCTTAAAAAGGCAGACATTCTAAGAATGAAAGCAACACTGGAATGGAGAAAGAGATTTTGCCAAGACAGATGACTGTAAGTAGGGGTATAGAAAATGGGAAAAAGGAGTTGAAATTTACTGGAAAATGGCAAATAAACCAAATTATCAAAAGCAAATAACTAGATAGGGAAAGCACTACAGTAGGATAAGGCCAAGTACATTTGGTCTGCAGGATATGGACTGCCTTCCCTACCAAGGATTGATATTTGAGTAGACAAAAAGTGAGATGGAAAGTGTTAAGTGAAAGTCCAGCTCTAATGGAGTTTTTCCTTTTTAAACTTTGACAAATTTCTTAATAAGCACAACTATTTACATCCATGTGCAACCCTCACGCATAGTGGACCTTTCTGTCTTACTCTCACTACAGTCCACTACAGCTGATATACATTGACTTCACAACTGATTGTTCCATACTTAAACTGGTATTTCTTCACCCATTTGTATATCTGATCAAATGTTGTACTCATCTATGCAATGTTCTTGTCAAGAAATCTCTATAATCTTGTTTACACATCTATAGCCATTCTTCCCCCAAATCCAAGTTCTTAAAATGCACATCACCTTCAAATGTTTTAGATAAAGAAAACAATGCATACACCCATATCCAACTAATTCAGAAAACCTTCTCAGCTTTAACTTTCCCATTGTTTTGATATAACAACATTCACACAAACTGTATACAAAAACACTCCTCCTCCTCTCACTTTTTAAATTATTGAAAAACTGGTCCCAACAAATGATATTTACTGAATCTTGTCTGTCCCCATCCATTTCCTATCATAATTCCTCATTATCAACCTTGAAATCAGCCCTCCGATTTTCTTGAAAAACTTTGCAAACTGTGCCTCTTGTTCTCTCATCTACCAACTGATCGAACAGGCTCTATTTCTCTTTAACTCTTCAGTCCTTACATTACAACTCTCCTTTGATCAGTTAAATTATTCCACAAATTTCCTCACATGTAGGACTCTCCATTTCAGTGCAATTACCTTAACTGCTAACAATAGTCAGTGTAACTACTGACTGCTTACCCCCTCAGAATCTTTCTACTTGTGTCTCCATTCAGTTGCATTATTTTTTTAAATGACAGTCTGTTTCTAGGACTCTCAGTAAGTATTGGTTACTATCATATTTTAACCATTCCAATCCCCTGCAGCCCTAAACCCATGTTCCCATGTGATCCTCAGCTTTGACAACAATCCCCAACACACTGCAAGAACATTCATTGCAACCTGCTTGGCATATAAAAGTACTTATAAGGACATCGCCATGTACAAATTTGAAATCTCCTAGAATTTGTTGTATAATTTGGGGCAAACCAATTTCTTTCCACTGATTATTAGTGTATTGCATCCCTAGCCATTCCAACTTTGTCTTATTCTATCCCCCTGTTCCTTGTAATTATCAATTAATGTTTTGTAAGATCATATGATAATCCATCTCTGTGTGGTCTGAGACTCTGCCTTCTCTTAACAAACTCATCCATAACTTCTTCACCCTGTCTTCCTCCCTCCCTCCATCTTTTCTCCTTTTATGCTGTACCATAAAACCCATATACAACAGCTGTTTATTATCCACAACATTAAAATCCCTTTTGGCTAAATTCCAGCACATTATCTTGCACACACTGCACAATTTGTTCTCAATACTAGGTCTCTAATCCGGTATGTCACCGCTGCCATCTCTTCTAGCCTTTTTCTCATAGGTAGGTACTAGGCTATTGGCCCAAGGGCCTAAGTAAGTCTAGCCAACAAGGTTCCCTGGCTTGCGCCACCCAAGTAAGTTATTTTTATTCATATCAGTTCTTCTAGATGTGAGTCGCATCAGATCTAGATCTGACTTTTCCCTGTTTGCTATGTCCTACAGACACTTGCTCATAAACCCTTCTACAAATCCTGCCTGATTTTATTGTGCTTAATATGTCCATACCCCTTCTCCTCTACTCTTCAGCTAACCAATTTCATTTTGCTCTGTACTGCTGCATCTGCAGAAATAATTTAGTCTGACCTGTTCTGTTTGGAAATAGCTCTGGCACAGTTTTTTTTTTTTTTTTTTAGCTGAGTCTAGGACAGAAGCTGCTACTAAAGGATAACTAGTAGGGAATATAAAATATTTCATGATGACTATAAAAATCAATTATAGGAGGTGAGAAAAGATTGGGAAGAAAGACTGGAAAAGCAATTAACAAAGGAACAATGGAAGGACATATGTTTGGTTTCCAACTATGCAACAAAGTCCAGAAGGTTTAGGATGTTTGCTTGGAAGTCCTTGCAAAGGTACTTTTTCCTCAGCAAGACAGCAAGTGCCGGAGGTGTGATGGGAAAATGTTTTTTGGGAATGTAATGATTTGGTAGATTCTGAAACTACAATACAGAGCACTCTAATAGAAATAGTGGGGGACCAAATTGCTATAACTTACTAAATGATTATTTTGAGCTATAACACAGGATCTGAATTGCCTAAACATCATAAGTTTAATGCTTTTAGTTGCCCGAAAAGCAACTACTAGAAAATGCATATCAAAATTTCAACCAATTATAATTGAAGTACTGAATATTGTTAAAGGGCTAAACGAGCTGGACGTGAGATCTTTAGGAAAGTGAAGGAGCAAATTACATATAAAATAAATGTAAGTTATGGGAGCAATACATGCAGAATAATCTTCAGGAGGAGGAGGAGGTAAGGTTTAAGAGAAGGCAGGAGATGCACAATATATGTAATGCTGGAATGTATGTTAGTTATAAAGGAAATGTATGCAATTCATAATGCATAAAATGTTGTCATGGATTGTTTTCTTTACTGTTAAAGTCTGCGTGCCTGTCTGTTTAAAAAATGAAGTAGATTTCATTATAATACACAAAGTCTTCTTCCTCTCTAACATAACAGTGCTCAGAATTCCTTCTTCTAGCATCATAACAGGAGTTGAGAGCTTCCCTGCTGGGGATCCCAGAGTCTTTTATGCTGCAATATTCTGTTTGCCAAAATGCACATAATCATCAATGACTAGGGCTGAAGGAGATGTCAGGGAGACATGCCTTAGGTAGGCATCTTTTCCAAGGAGAATAAATCTGGAGGCTCAGATATCTTAGTTTTTTTTTTCCCCAAACTACCAAAATCATGGCCTCCTGACATGGAGTCACAGGCTCCTTCACAAAAAAAGTGAGGCTATCAAAGAAAGGTGAGCATTCATTAGTGATAACCTCCTTGCAATGGACCTTAGCAGATGCCTGGGAACTGGCACTCATTTGAGATGAAGCCAAAATATCCATTGAAGCTTGGGAAAATTGTAAAGCTGTTATCCTATTATCAGCCCCCAAAATGGGTGACAGTTGGGAACATAAATAAATGCTGGTGTAAGGGATGGAAAAGGGGATGCATCTAAATGGGAGCCACTGCGTTTAGGCCCACCCAGAAATTATGGGCTTCACCAGTAATTATGTTTATCCATTTTACTGTGGCATTTTTCCTTTTGTTTTAATAGGGAGGAAAATTCCATCCCTTACCCTTAAGCCAAAAACTTTTTTATGTTTGGATAAGAGTCCCAAAAGTCATTACTCTTGGGTTATCCTGCTGGCAGGCTACTCGCAGTCAGCCAGATTCCAAAGTCTAGGTCCGGCATCGGTTGCTGTTGCCTCTTCCCTGACATCAGTGCGCCAGGGGTATATAAGAAGCAGCCGATGCCATTTTCTTCAGTTTTTCTTGCCCCAGATGTCAGGCGCCCCTAAATTGGTAGGCTGAAAGAATATGCCAATAAAAAAAATGCACAAAAATAACATGTCCTTCATCTACAAGCAAATACACCAAAAAGCTTGTGTAGATTAGCCCCAGTAAAGGAAAGGGGGATGGTGGGTGGGTAACCTGGACTGCAACAGTGAATGCACTCGAACATCTACATTTATGGTAGGTACACAACTGTACTATGTTCATCGTGTTTCACTGTAGCAGTCATTACTCTTGGGTTGAATCCCAAAGCTGAGGTAGGGTGGCTGGTCTAAATAGGATTTGGAGAGGCTATGAGGCCCTGTAGAACTGCAGTGGCAAAGCCTGCTCTGGACTTAGAGTAAAGAGGTAAGTGGTAGTGCTTTGTGAAGGTGTGCACTGCACTCCAAGTTGCAGCCTCTAAGATATCTTTGGTTGGTACTCCTCTGAGAAAGGCTGCTGAGGTGGCGGTTGCTCTGGTGGAATGAGGCCTAATGTCCTTAGACAGTGATTTGCCATGTTGGAGATAGCAGAAACGGATGCAATGGCCTATCCATTTAGAAATAGTCTGTTTTGAGATAGCCTTTCCTTGTGAACCTGCAGCATATGACACTAAAAGTTGCTCAGTCTTTCTGAAAGCTTTAGTTTTGTCCAAGTAGAATCTTAGCTGCCTGTGTATGTCCAAAGAATGCAGAATTTTTTCACCCTTGTTTTGTGGATTAGGATAAAAGGTTGGCAAGTGGATGGTTTGGTTGAGGGCCACACTGGACACCACCTTAGGCATAAATGTAGGGTTCATCCGTAGAGAAACCCTGTCTGGATGGAAGATGATGAAAGGTGCTTGTAGCTCTGAGACTCGTCTTGCAGAGGTTATTGCTAGGAGCAGAGCTGTTTTCCAGGATAAGAATTTTATATCTGCTGTTGATGCTGGCTCGAAAGGAGGTAGCATGAGTTTTTCCAAACATAATTGAGGTCCCAGGCCGGAATTGGTGCTCTCCTTGGAGGCCTAATGTTTTTGACCCCTCTGAGGTACTGTCTTAGTAAAGGATGAGAAAAAATAGGTTGTTCCGTATTGTAATGGGCTGAAATGGCAGAGGCATGAATCTTAATAGATGAGAAAGAAAGGCCTCTGTTTAGCATCTCAGTTAGGTATTGTAAAATCTGAGGGATATTTGGTACACTTGTGTCTATGCCTTGTTCCTGGTTCCAAACAGAGAATCTCTTCCATTTTTCTGCATAAGATTTTCTGGTACTGGGCCTTCTGGCCTCCAAGATAACGTCCATAACAGCTTTTGTAAGTGGCGTGCTCTGAATGGCTACATTATTCGCCTTGCTGCCAGATTTAAGGTCTTGAGTTGGCTGTGCAGGACCTGACTGTTTTGTTGGGTCAGTAATTGAGAAGTTTGAGGCAATATCCATGCTGGACCTTGAGACAAGCTCTTCAGGATTGGGTACCAGTGCTGGCGTGGCCAGTCTGGTGCAATCAGAATCATGTTTGGCCTCTCTTGTCTGACCTTTAGGAGTACCCTGGGAAGGAGAGGCAGTGGAGGAAAGGCATATACTGTTAGATTTTTCCAGCTGAAGGATAGGGCATCCACTTTCCATGCTTGTTTGTGATAAATCCTTGTACAAAATCTCCGTAATTGGCAGTTGTGAGGGGAGGCAAATAC
Organism: Protopterus annectens; assembly: GCF_019279795.1. Taxonomy (NCBI): domain Eukaryota; kingdom Metazoa; phylum Chordata; order Ceratodontiformes; family Protopteridae; genus Protopterus; species Protopterus annectens. The sequence continues at coordinate 968,363,375 of NC_056743.1, forward strand.
ATCTATGTCTGGGCATCCCCATCTCCTTATCATGCTGAAGACTTGTGGATCCAGTTTCCATTCGTGGGGATCCATGAGGTTTCTGCTTAGTTTGTCTGCCAGTGTGTTTGTTTTTCCTGGCAGGAATTGTGCTTGAAGGTGTACTTCAGATGCCAATGCTGTGTCCCATAGGGTCATTGCTTGTCTGCAGAGGGGGTAGGAATGTGTACCTCCCTGCTTGTTTATGTACCACATAACCATAGTGTTGTCTGTCTTTATCAGTAATTGTCCTGGATGAAGCAGGTCCTTGAAAGCTGTCAGGGCATTTTGTACAGCTAGCATCTCTTTTTGATTGATGTGAAGATGCATCTGGTTTGCAGGCCATGTGCCCTGAATACATTTCCCTGCCATATGGGCTCCCCAGGCATAGTCTGATGCGTCTGTTTGGCTGTGGGTAAAGTGAATGGCAGACCCTTGTTGTGGTGGAGGCAGGCTTCTGTCCACCATCGAAACTCCTGTTGCAGGCAGGGGATGAGTGCAATTACTGTCTCCAGGCTGTGGCAATGCTGAGTCCAAACACGTTTTAGATACCATTGTAGTTTCCTCATATGCAGTCTGGCATATGGAATTAGTAGAATGCAGGATCCCATGAAACCCAAGGCCTGTAGGATTTTCCTTGCAGATAAGTGGGTTTTTATTGCCAAATTCTTGAAGTAAGTAGTCAGTTGCTTTTGTTTGTCTGGTGTGAGATAAGCCACCCGGGCAGTTGTATTTAGGCTTGCACCCAGGAATATTATCTCTTGAGAGGGCACTAGTTTTGATTTCTTTTCATTTACTGTGTACTCTAAGCCAATTAGTAATCTTTTTACAAACGCTAGATGTTTTAGAAGAATGTCTTTGTTCTCTGCTTGAATTAGGCAGTCATCCAAGTATGGATATATCTGAATTCCTTTCCGTCTGCAAAAAGCAATTACTGGTGCCAGGCATTTTGTGAAGACCCTGGGTGCAGTAGATAAGCCAAAGGGCAGTGCAGATAATTGGTAATGCATTGAGCCAGCAATGAATCTGAGGTATCTTCTGCAAGATTGTCTGATTGGGACATGCAGGTATGCCTCTTTTAGGTCCAAAGTTACGAGTCAAGCCTTCTTGCCCAGCATGGGCAGTAGCTGTTGTAGAGTCAGCATCTTGAATTTTGGAACTTCCAGAAATGTATTTAGTATAGACAGGTCCAGTGTTGGTCTCCAGGTTTTGTCCTTTCTGGGTACTAAGAAAAGTCTGGAGTAAAATCCTTGTCCCTGCTCTTGTTGCGGTACTTGCTGAATGGCCCTCATGTCCATGAGGGCCGTAATTTGTTTTTGTGCCTCTGCCCATAGATTGTGTGGCAGGTCTGGCATACCTTTTGATCTTGGTAGAGTGTGGAAATGGAACCTGTAGCATTGGGACACTATGTTCAGGACCCATCTGTCTCGGGTAATCCTTTGCCAATTTGTGGAAAAAAGAGCTAGTTTTCCCCCTAAGGGGGCTGCCAAATGTTAAGTGCTTGGATCTGGTAGAGGAAAGTCATTGGGACTGTTTCCTGTAAGGTTGTCACTTTTGGAGGTAGGAGCACCCCATTGTTTAGGCCTGTATGAGCCTTGGAGCTGACCTCTGCCTCTGGGACTCCTGTATCTGCCTCTTTGTGGTCTGTCTGACACTGGAAAGGACCAATTTTTAGAAGGCCAGTTTCTGCTAAATCTGGGTGGCTGTACCTGTAAGAAATCCTTGACTGTCTGCATGGATTTTACTTTATCATCCATTTTTTTCAGTACCTCTTCTGCTTTAGAACCAAACAAAGTATCATGCTGTAATGGTGCATCTAATAATTTTGCTTTAACATGATCAGGCAGATTTTGTTCTTTTAACCAAGCATGCCTTCTAATAACAGAACCTGTAACAGTGGCCCTGCAGGAGGCCTCCAGTGAATCATAACCACATTGCAAAGTATGCTTTCCCACTTGTTCAGCTGCATGCGACATGTCCTGCAATTCCTTGTTTTCTGAACATTCAGTATTTGTCAACATTTTCTGTTTAAGCAGTGACATTAAATATTGCTGATATTTAAGCATATGAAATTGACAATTTAAGGCCCTTACAGCCAGGGTAGCAGAAGTGTAGACTTTTTTCCCCCATCTGTCTAGTGCCCTGGAATCCCTCTCAGAGGGGACAAGGTTTTTTGCAGTGGAAGCTTTAACCCCCTTGGGGCCTTGTGATATAGTTTCTGGGTCAGCAGCGGGGTTTTTATAAAGGAATTTATGAGAATCCGGAACCCTGTAGCACCTGTCTGGCTTAGCAGATGCAGGGGGTAGAGAGTCTGGAGACAGGCCGGACTCTGAGAATACATCGTCCACAATGTCTAGTACAGGTGGAATAGCAAGGGGTCTGTGCTGAGGAAGAAGCAGAAAGTCTCTGAGCCTTTTCTTAGATTCAGAATAATCTTGGCTCTCCCAGTGGAAATGTTCCCTCATGGTATGCAGGGTTTCCCCAAAAGGATAATCCTCAGGAGGAGAGGCTGAAGGAATGGATTCTTCAGCATCAGAATCCTCATAGGGAAGCATGGAGTAATCCTGTTCAGAGGAAATAGAAACTTGATCAGAAGAATCATACTCTGTCTCTTGCCTAGGCCTCTTATCAGGAGGGGGATGGGAACCCCTGATCAAAGTAATTAGGTCTTCGGCCATTTTGAGCATCTGTTTTTTAGGCATGGTAGTCTGAGTAGGAGAATGCTGTACTTGTTTCTTTGTCTTTATTGCTGCTATAGTCTTTGTCTTTGAAGGTGAGGATGGCTTTATATATAGTTGTGTAGGTCTGAAGACACCCTCAGAAGCCGATGCCTGCTCTGCGGCTCTGGACCCATCTGAGGGAATGATTTCCGAGTGTCCAATACCTTGAGTATCCAGAGGCCCAGTCGGCTCCATGTGGGAGTCAGAAGTGGCCTGTGGCTCTGAGGTTGCGGGTGCCAGGGGCTGCGAAAGCACCTCACTGAGAACCGGCGACTGGCCTAGAGGAGGCTTCGTTGTCTGTTTTGGACCTCAGATGCCTATCCTTTTCTTTATCCTTGCGTTTTTTGTAAACTGCAGTTGTCGGCTGATCCGACGGCATTATATAGTTAAATCTTTGGCCAAAGTAATGAAAAGCAAAATCAAACCGACGTTTGATAGTGCGTTGGTTAAATCTAGCACAAAACCGACAGCTAGCAACGTGATCACGGCCTAGGCAAGGAATACAGTAAGAGTGAAAATCCTTATGAGGTATTTGCTTCCCACAAGAAATACAATTGTTAACTTTTTCTGATATAGGTCTGGAGCAAGAAAAAAGTTTCCCCAACGGGGTACTTAGCTTTAATGAAGACTTCGGATCTGAAATTCTGTTTTGAAAATCTCAGGAGTCGGCTGACCGGCACTTGCGAACTGCTTTTGCTTCGGGCACCGCGCGGCAAGAAAGACTGAAGAAAATGGCGTTGGCTGCTTCTTATATACCCCTGGCGCACTGATGTCAGGGAAGAGGCGACAGCAACCGATGCCAGACCTAGACTTTGGAATCTGGCTGACTGCGGGTAGCCTGCCAGCAGGATAATCCAAGAGTGACTGCAACAGTGAAACACAATGAACATCATAAATAACAATGCAACATGTCTCCTCACAGCAAGAGGTTCTCCAGTTTGATTCTCAGCTGGAGCTCCTTCTGTGCAGATTCTGCATGACCTCCCCGCGGTCGAGTGCATTTAAAGACATGCAGCTAGGTGCATGTGTGTGTGGGTGTGCCTTCTTTGAAGGTTGGGTGCTGGGCTGGCAACTCGACACCATAAAAATTCACTGACAATCATTAGCGGACCAGAGTTTCGCTGTGGCGACCCCTAACCGGGGAAAATCAAAAGACAGTTATGAATAACAATGCAACAGTGATTCCTTGGATGAGCATATCTGAAAATTCTTGGAATTCCAAAACACAGAATTCCAAGAACAAAAGGTCAAATTGAGTTTAATTTTTCCTGTAGTCATTCTCTATGGAGTACTTCATTCCTCACATCTTCATGAAGGGGGCTTTGTACCCTGCCATTCTACATACTTATCCATGAACCACTGCACCTCAAGGTAATACAAATTATGCTTACAATCTCTACATTTCTATGACACAGTTCCATTTACATTCTAGAAACACAATGGAAGTACAAATCCTTGCAAAGCCAGATTTATGCTTCTTGACCACTAACTTCTTGCTGCTGCACTCGGGTAGTTTTGATTAATTCATGATAGAAGTTGCAAAATCCTGAGTCATGGTAAGGGTATAGGCATAAAAAAAAATTCAATGCTGCCTAGCCAGTTGCATTTCATCAGCACAGATCCCAAATTAAGGATCAGATAATTTTCCTTATGCAGTTCAGAGGTAATTGTCAGGCAATCCGTCTACAGGCAGTTACAGCAAAAGCGAAAAACAAAATTCTATTCAAAAGTATTCTCTAGCCTCAAGGAAGACAAAATAGACTGGGAGAGAATTTGACTACCTGTCCAATTATCTAGAATATGGCTAGGTGATCTCTGCTTGATATGTGGTAGAAGTTTGTTCCAGAAGTGAGGGATATAAATCTATCATGCTAATGTCTCTTAGTTACCTGCTGATGAAGGTATACTTCATTTAACTAGGTATTTCAGGTACAATTCTCTCTGTAAAGGAATAAGAGGTTAAAAAGTTGGATCTTCAATGTCTTGAAAGGCTAGACACGGATCTCCATAGGAGATTGTAAGAGACTGAATACAGATACAGGGCTGCTAATCTACTCTGATAGCAGGTTGGGCAGCTGTGACAGAGTACATGCTATGTGAAAAAGTTAGGTATTTTTAAGGCATCCATTTCTCTTCCCATAAGGTGAAAAAACAGTCAAATGAAGGCATTTAAGAAGATGTAAAAGAATCCAAAACAGCAAGCTCTGCCAGCACCATAGGATACAGGGATGAAGCCCAGACCCACAAAGCAGAGTGCTGGGGGGACTGGCTGAGGGACAGCAATGATGGGGCTGAGCCGGATTGCCTCTCCATGATTAGAAGCATATGTTCCAGGACATGTACTGTGCCTACAATCCTGGTGGTGGAGACTGAAAATGGATGCAGTCATGTGCCTTCAAGTGGGTTGGGATATGGAGGTAACATCACTCATATATGGATGACAAGCTCTCACACTGCCCTATTGCAAACTTAGCCTTGGAATCTTGCAAGCGTGTGCTGAAGAATGGTACAGGTTCCAGCCAAAACAGCCATACCACAGCTTCTCGCTTGCTTCACAAAAGAGAATACGTGGCAGCAGCTGTGGCTTGATAGTTGGTAGGTAGGCACAGAGGCAAAAAAAGGCAAGTTTTGCAGACTGCATGCTAAAAGTTGGGCAGAGATACAAAACACCCTTGGGGAACTGCTTGACCAGCCAGTGTGGGCCCATAATCCTCAACACCATGATGGGTGTAAACATTCATGGTTTCTACTCGTTCTGTCAACTCATCCTAGAATGAGTCATATTTCATGATGTTTTCTAGATGGTGTGCAACTGGGAAGCAAACCCCCCCCCCAAAAAAAATATATATATATATATATATATATATATTTTTTTTTTTTTTTTATTGCAGGGCAACAAACCCTCCCGTCACCTCCCACATGCTATAATGTATATATACCAAATCCATGGTTATACTACAGTGAGGAAAAGTGAAAAAATCCACTGAAGTGTATTACTGGCTCCCCCATACAAGTCAATTAGGTTTTAAAAAAACAAACAAAATCACAGAAAAGCCACTTGAAAGCATCATTGTTCGATTGTAAGTATGCAAGCAATGACGCATGCATCATCACCATGAAATAATAGAGGCACAAAAGTGCCTGGGACAGGACAGAAATGACTATTTGGTATTACTAGCCATCAATTCCTAGAACCTCTTTTACCTTGCAATAGACATCTACCAAATGGAAGGCATCTTAGTAACTACAATCACTTACAATATCTCAAACAGAGAATCATAGAGTTTAAAGTAAGAGGCAAGCCTTAAATTGGATGATGCATCTATCACTCAAACTATGGTGGAGTTTCCTATTATTGGGAATGATTAGTATATTGCCAGGCACCTTATAGCCTGAAACCAAATGCTTCTAGGCTTACAGTGGCTAATGAGGCCAATTTTTGACCTTACTTCTTTTAATTTTTTAGGTCTTTTTCTCTCTATTTCCTGATGTGACCATTAGTTTCTTGGTAGGAAAATCAGGAAATGCAAAGATAACGTTTTTTTTTATATACATACCATGATTCCAACACCTATGTGGGAAATCCTACAAACGCTGGACCTAAGACTATGTGCATTTCTGTATGGTTGTGTTCATAGTATGGTGGAAATTACATGTGTGAACCTGTTGCTGCATGAAGTCACACACATCCTCTGATAGGTGTCCATTCTGGTGTGAATTAAGCTGCCACCCCCCCCAAGATAGGCTAGCCATACAGTCCCATTCCTCCCAGACAGCTTCTCCAGCATCTTGTCCTCAAAACAAATCTAGGTTATCTGGATTTAACCATATGTGCTACACAGCCATTTTTTTCTTTGAGTTTTGTGATGATGCATTGGATCAGTGAGAAATGAGGGAAGTATACAGGAACCCCCCTTGCCAGTGCATCTACCACAAAGATCTCTCCTGCCCATCTGCATGGGTAGAACTGCATTCTTACAAGTGGTAAACAGACTCATCTCTGAAGGGTCACACATCTATAAGACCTGAACCTCACATGCTTACAACTACATGACAGAACTAAAATGTAGAGTACATCAGCACATTTTCTTTGCACAGGATGTGAACTGTTAAAGAACGATGCCTCTGTGTTGACCAGACATGCAGTGCTTCTCTGCACAGAGTGTATGACTACAAGCTACTTGTTTGCTTAGATGCTACACAATAGATGGGTTGTCAGAGCTAATCAAAAAGGTACTCCAGAAACAACTTTTCCAATGCTTTAAGGGCCAGTAGTACTGCATATAATGTCTGGTTGATACAGGGCTCCATCTCCAGCAGGTAGGATACATTTTCTTGCACTATGAAAATAAGGTGAGCTCCCCACAATACCAAGGAAGCTCCTGTTGTCAGCACCTGTGATTTGTTTAGCTGGAGGAAATGGAGGCCTCACCTCAAGGTTTGTGTGGAAGTGACTGCCAATCCAGAGCCTGGCAAAAGGGCTCTGACACCAGAGGAAGATCACTTATCACAAGTTGACTCTGCAGCCACTTGCACTACAGAGTCTGCTACAACAGCCTCAAATCATGCATAACTGTGAAGTGTGTGTGCTTGGCATTCTATAAAGGTAAAAATGATTAATGGAGAAAATGTAGCTCAGTATCACTAAACACAATCCTCTGAGAAGTAATCAGGAGGGCCTCAGCCAGTTTATGGTTACCCCAGGGAGTACGGCCAGGGGAGCATCCATTACAGGGATGCCACCAGATGGGTCCCTACTCCCTATCACTTAGAGTTTTCAGAAACTTGAACTCCATATGTGTGAGACCATATGAAACTCAAATTTTTTGAATGGAGATTGCGGTACAGTGAGGATCATGAAACTTACCCTTTTCTTCACAGTACTGTGATATCTCACAGCGGGTATATATAATTTGCAGAGGGTATGGGGGGGTGCAGGTAAAAAAGGTAGATTTTTTGTGGGGTTTTTTTTTTGATGTTTGAGTTTTCGGAAACTCGATCTTATGGTCTCTTCGATATTTTTTTCAAGTTTCTGAAAAGTCCATCATCTGACACAGACCGCATTAGACTCATCCTTAATGGGGCTGACAGTCACTCAAGCAGGTGAACACAGGGGACTCCTTTCACAAAACTTTGGTCACAACTGCCAATTCCCTGGATGCAAAAAAAAAGCAGCACTTTGTGGTGAAAGTGTATGCCCACTCAGAGAAAACCAAAGGAATCTTCCATGCAGACCTCAGATACTGATACATCAAAAGACATCAGCAGCACTATCCAGGTGCCTTGCTGAAAGTACAGTTGTGTACACTTACATAAATGTAGATGTTCGAGTGTATTCACTGTTGCAGTCATTATATTTGGGTAATCTGCTGGCAGGTTGCCCTCAGTCGGCCTGAATTCCAAAGTCTTGGGTCCTGTGTCGGTTGCTATCTTCTCTTCCATGACGTCAGGTCGTCAGGGGTATAAAACATGCAGCCAATGCCATTTTCTTTAGTTTTTCTTGCCCCCGATGTCAGGTGCCCACAAAAAGGTAGCAATATTGCAATATTATATATATATATATATATATATATATATATATATATCAATTTTACTTTCATCTACAAGCAAATACACCACATAGGTTGTAGAAGATAGAGAAGGAAAAATAAACTGTAGAATGACAGGGGGATGGCGGGAGGGTAACCTGGACTGCAACAGTGAATACACTCGAACATCTACATTTATAGTAATTGTACACAACTGTACTATGTTCTTCGTGTTTCACTGTTGCAGTCATTACATTTGGGTAGAATCCCAAAGCTATGGTTGGGAGGCTGGAGCTAAACAGCATTAGGTGCGGCTATAAGGGCCTGCAGTACTGCAGTGGCAAAGCCTGCCCTGGACTTAGAGTAGAGAGGCAAATGGTAATGCTTTATAAAGGTGTGAACAGAACTACAAGTAGCAGCCTCTAGAATGTCTTTGGTTGGTACTCCTCTGAGAAAGGCTGCCGAAGTAGCTGCAGCTCTGGTGGAATGAGACCTAATGCCCTTGGGCACAGGTTTATCATGGTGTGAGTAGCAGAAACGGATGCAGTGGCTTATCCACTTTGAAATTGTCTGCTTTGAGATAGCCTTTCCTTCTGATCCTGCAGCATATGACACTAGTAATTGCTCAGTTTATCTTAGAGCTTTTGTCCTGCTCAAGTAGAATCTTAGCTGTCTGTGTACGTCCAAGGAATGCAGAAGTTTCTCCCCTTTGTTCTGCGGATTTGGATAAAAAGTTGGCAGATGAATTGTTTGGTTAAGAGCCACACTGGAAACCACCTTAGGCATAAAAGCAGGATTTGTCCTCAGAGACACCCTGTCTGGGTAAAATATGATAAAAGGCTCTACAGCCATGAGGGCCTGTAGCTCTGAAACCCTTCTTGCTGAAGTAATTGCTAGTATCAGAGCTGTCTTCCATGATAAGAACTTTATATCAGCGGTAGCGGCTGGTTCAAATGGAGGCAGGGTGAGCTTTTCCAACACATAATTGAGGTCCCATGCAGGTAATGGTGATTTTCTAGGAGGCCTTAAATTTTTGGCTCCTCTAAGATACTGCTTTAGTAAGGGATGAGAAAAGATTGGTGGCTCTGTATTGTAATGAGCCGAAATGGCAGAGGCATGGATTTTGATTGATGAGAAAGATAGGCCTTTGTCAAGCATCTCAGTTAAGTATTGTAATATCTGAGGAATATGTGGTTCTGCTGTATCAGTTCCTTGTGCTTGATTCCAAGCACAAAATCTCTTCCATTTGTCAGCATAAGATTTTCTAGTACTAGGCGTTCTGGCTTCCAAAATGACATCCATCACAGCTTTACTGAGAGGTGTCGTTGGTATGATTACATGATTAACCATGCTGCCAAGTTCAAAGTCTGTAGTTGATTGTGCAGGATCTGACTGTTTTGCTGGGACATTAGTTGTGTTCTTTGAGGCAAGGTCCAAGCTGGGTATTGAGACAAGTTCCTTAGGATTGGGTACCAGTATTGGCGGGGCCAGTCCAGGGCAATTAATATCATCTTTGGCTTCTCTTGTCTGACTTTTAGGAGGACCTTGGGTAAAAGAAAAAGAGGAGGAAAGGTGTAAACTGACAGGTTTTTCCAACTGAAAGATAGGGCGTCCACTTTCCATGCTTGTCTGTGATAAGTCCTTGTGCAGAATCTTTTCAGTTGATAATTTTGAGGAGAGGCAAATAGATCTATGTCTGAGCTCCCCCATTTCTCTGTTATCATGACGAATACTTGTGGATTTAGTTTCCACTTGTGAGGATCCATAAGGTTTATGCTTAAATCGTCTGCCAGAGTGTTCTGTTTTCCTGGCAGGGATTGAGCTTGAAGATTTATCTGGTAGGTCAAAACTGTGTCCCACAGTGCCATGGCTAATCTGCAAAGGGGGTATGAGTGTGTACCCCCTTGCTTGTTTATATACCACATGACTGTGGAGTTGTCTGTCTTTATCAGTAGTTGTCCTGGATGAAGTAAGTCCTTGAAGGCTGTTAGGGAATTTTGAACAGCTAGCATCTCTTTCTGGTTGATATGTAGATGCATTTGATTTGGTGCCCATATGCCCTGAATGCATCTTCCTGCCATGTGGGCCCCCCAGGCATAATAATAAATATATTTATATTATACATAATAAAGTCTGTTGTTAAGGTTTGGCTGGCAGGGGGTAGAGTGAAGGGCCGTCCCATGTTTTGGCGACAGACCTTTGCCCACCATAGAAACTCCTGTTGCAGGCAGGGGAGGAGAGGAATCATTGTTTCCAGACTGTGTGAATGCTGACTCCATAAACTTTTTAGGTACTACTGAAGTTTCCTCATATGCAGTCTTGCATATGGAATTAGTAGGATGCAGGGTGCCATGAAGCCCAGAGTCTGCAGAATTTGTCTTGCAGAAGACTGGGTTTTTGTTGCCCTCAGTTTGAAGTAAGTAGTCAGTTGTATTTGTTTATCTGGCATGAGGTAAGCCATCTGGGCAGTTGTATGCAAGCTTGCACCCAGGAATGTTATCTTTTGAGAGGGTACCAGTTGTGATTTCTTTTTGTTTATTGTGTACCCTAGGCATGCTAGAAGCCTTTTCACAAATGCCAGGTGTCGTAGAAGAGTGTCCTTGTTCTCTGCTTGAATGAGACAGTTGTCCAAGTAAGGATATATTTGAATACTTCTTTGTCCGCAAAATGCAATTACTGGTGCCAGGCACTTTGTAAAGACCCTGGGCGCAGTAGATAAGCCAAAGGGCAGTGCAGAGAATTGGTAATGCATTAAGCCAGCCTTGAATCTGAGGTATCTTCTGCACAACTGTCTTACTGGGACATGCAGGTACGCCTCTTTTAAGTCTAAAGTCACCAGCCAAGCATTCTTGCCCAGCATGGGCAGAAGCTGTTGAAAAGTGAGCATTTTGAATTTTGGAATGTCCAGGTATGTGTTCAAAATCGATAAGTCCAGTATTGGCCGCCAGGCCTTGTCCTTTTTGGGTACGAAGAACAGTCTTAAGTAAAAAACCTTTCCCTTTTTCTTGTTCTGGTACTATCTGAATGGCCCCCCATATCCATGAGGGACGTAACCTGTTTCTGTGCCTCTGCCCATTGTTTTTTTTGGCAGGTCTGGCCAACCATTTGTCAATGGCAGAGTGTGGAAATGGAATCTGTATCCCTGTGATATGATGTTCAGTACCCACTTGTCCTGGGTTATTAACTGCCAATTTTGAGCAAAAAGTACTAATTTTCCCCCAATGGGTGCTGCCAAAAGATAAGTGCTTGGTGTAGGCAGAGGGAAGTCATTGGGATTGCTTTCTGTAGGTTTGCGGTTTATCTCCTCCAGATTTGGAGGTGGATGCACCCCATTGCTTTGACCTGTATGAGTCTTGAGCCTAGTACCTGGAACCCTTAGGTCATCTGGATTTGCCCCTTTGAGCTCTAACACAGGAAAGGACCAATTGTTGTAGGCCAGTGTCAACTGAATCTAGGTGGCTGCACTTGTAAGAAATCTTTAACAGTTTGCATAGACTTAGCTTTGTCTTCCATTTTCTTTAAAACCTCTTCTGCCTTAATACCAAAGAGAGAATCATGCTGTAAAGGTGCATCTAGCTTTAACATGATCAGGCAAATGTTGTTCCTTTAACCAGGCATGCCTCCTAATCACAGATCCAGTAACTGCGGCCCTGCAGGAGACCTCTAAAGAATCAAAATCACATTACAAAGTATGCTTTCCAACTTGTTCAGCTGCATGCAATAATTCCTGCAATTTCTTATTTTCTGCACATTCTGAAATCAACATCATTTTCTGTTTCAGCAATCCCATAACATGTTGTTAACTAAGCATATGAAATTGACAGTTTAAGGCCCTGATTGCCAAGGTTGCAGATGCATAAACCTTTTTTTCCCCATCTGTCCAGCGCCCTGGAATCTCTGTCGGAAGGGGTAGGGTTTTCTGATGATGAGGCCTTAACTCCCTTGGGACCCTGTGAAATAGTTTCAGGATCAGCAGCAGGGTTTCTAAATAAAAATTTATGAGTGAGGAACCCTGTAATACCGATCAGGCTTACTGGGAGTCAGAGGTAAAGAGTCAGGGGTCAGGCTTGACCCTGAAAAAACATCATCCACAATGTCTAACACAGGGGGAATGGCTAAAGGCTTGTGCTGAGGGAGAAGGAGGAAATCCTTGAGCCTCTTTTTTTGATTCTGAGAAGTCTTGACTCTCCCACTGAAAATGCTCCCTCAAAGTATGCAAGGTTTCTCCAAATGAATAATCCTCAGGAGGAGATGCAGATGGAATAGACTCCTCAGCATCAGAATCCTCATAGGGAGGTAAAGATAATTCCTGATCAGAAGAGGAATCAGAAGAAATAGAAACCTGATCTGAAGATTCATAGTCAGTGTCTTGCCTAGGCCTCTTATCTGGAGGGGGATGGGTACCCCTGATCAAGGTAATAAGGTTTTCAGACATTTTGATCATCTGTTTTTTAGGCATAGAGGCCTGCACACTTGGCTCAGGCGTCGTTTTTTTAGTTTTAGAAGGTGCCTTTGCCTTCGGTTTTGCAGCTTTCGTCGGTCTGATGTAAAAATTTTGAGGTCTGAATACACCCTCAGAAGCCGGTACCTGCTCAGCGGCTCCGGACCCATCTGAGGGAGATACATCCGTCGGTCCAATACCTTGAGTATCTTGCAGCATGCCAGACTCCACATGGGTGTCGGTAGAGGCCTGCGACTCAAAGGTAGCGGGTCTCAGGGGCTGCGAAAGCGCCTCAATGAGTACTGGCGACTGGCTTAGGAAAAGCTTTGTCGTTGGTTTTGGATCTCGACTGCCTTTCTCTGTCCTTTTCTTATGTACTCCGGTAGTTGGATTGCTATCCGACGACATCTCTGAGTAGTTAAATCTGTTTCCAAAATACTTAGATGGAAAAATATACCGACGCTTAATAGTGCGTTGGTTAAATCTAGCACAAAACTGATAGCCAGGCACGTTGTGATCAGGGCCTAGGCAAGGAATACAGTATAAATGGAAATCCTTATGAGGTATTTGCTTCCCACAAGTAATACAATTATTAACTTTTTCTGACATCGGTAAAAAGCAAGAAAAAAGTTTCCCCAATGTGGTACTTAGCTTTATTGAAGACGTCAGTTCTGAAATTCAAACGCGAATATTTCAGTAGTCGGCCGACTGGCACTTGCGAAATGCTTCTGCTTCGGGCATCGTGCAGCAAGAAAGACTAAAGAAAATGGCGTCAGCTGCATGTTTTATACCCCTGACAACCTGATGTCATGGAAGAGAAGACAGCAACTGACGCAGGACCCAAGACTTTGGAATTCAGGCCGACTGAGGGCAACCTGCCAGCAGATTACCCAAATGTAATGACTGCAATAGTGAAACACGAAGAACATCAAGTGTAAGACACTCAAATTGTCACCTGGAGCCTGATGCACAGGATGTGCTTGCTAATTCATTGAGATCTAGGATGGGACAGAAGCCTGCCTTTACCTCTGAAAGCAGGAGGCAACAGCAAGTGCTGTGGCCTTTTTCCAAAGCATAGACCGTATCTATAGTCTATTCATGGGGTAAATTGTGTTGTTGTCCCAAGAGCTCTCTAGGGATAACTTGGTCTCTGACTGCAGATCTTTCTGTAGGATAACTTCACAGCTCAAAGTCAGGGCCATTTGCAAAAACACTGAGAATTTACAGGCTTATTCAAACTAGGTCAAACTCAGACACTCCCTACATTCAGACTTGCATAACAGAGCTGTGATTGTTGAATCAGTGGAGTCATCTTTTTGGGTACCGTAGCTTGCAAAAGCAGAAAGAAAAAGACCAGGAGACACTTGAAAGGCTTCCTTAGTTTGAGAGGAGTTTCTTGTTGGGTGGCTAGACCTGGAGAAGAACCAGAAAGGACTGAACATGTCTCACATTGATCTTTCAACAGGTTCTGTGAGGCTTAAATGATAAAAAAGGGCATCTAAGATGCAGTGTCTGATAGTCTCCTTAAGGAAGGAAAAACTCATCCAGAACATCAGGCGCATACCTGAACCTACTACCATAGTCACAGTCTCAGCACAGTCAAAATTACAGTAGTAAAAAGAAAGGCCCACTGTGGTCAATGAAGGCATAGTCCTGACCATCACTTCCTTAAGCCCAGACTCAGACACAGAGGGAAGTTTTTCCAGTGCTTTGGCAGAAGTGGAATTTGGATGGGTGAGGTAAGTAGTTCTGGGCTGTCAGACACACCATGGGAGAGGATTCTATTACGCAGCTAACTACTGCAAAGCTATGGCCAGGTGAATTGGGTACACAGCTTTCATCTCTGAAATGAGAAGGTCCTGCCTCATTAAAAATCAGGACAGAGTCCTAAGCTTATCCTCCTGGATTGTTGTCCTCATGGGGACATAAACCTAATAATTGTGTACCTGAAGAAAGACCTATAAATCACATCCAGTTTGTAGTACCTTGTGGAACTATTCAGTGAAGTCCACATAACTGCTGCACAATCATCCAAATAGTTGTTCTTCTTTTGGCTTTTCCTGGTTAGGGGTCGCCACAGCGGAACTCGGGTCCGCTAATGATTGGCAATAGATTTTTACGGTGCTAGCTCAACACCCAACCTTCAATGAAGGCATGCCCATTCATGACAATCATCCAAATAGTATTTTTGAAAAGGCTTAACAGATAACTACTGCCAAAGAAAAGAAAGTAAAGGCTCCGTGTACTGTCATAACATCATTTAACATAATCAAACCACCTAGATAGAGACATTTTTAGACACTTTGAAACCCATCTTCTTTTCTGAACATGAAATGAACTACTGAAAGCCTTTTCTAATAAATCTATTTCTGTGCAAGTAAAAGCTAAGCTGCATCTGTACAAATAGCAAGTACTCTCCTTTATTAAGGTACTTTGGAAAGAAGGTGGACATTAACAGTCTAGTTAAGACTGATTTCAATAGCCGTCTTGGGCATAAATAGTGAGTGTATGCATGTTGTCATGCATATTTATGGCAGGTCATGTAAATAAGGCTGATGGACAAGGTCTACAATTCAGAAGTTCTTCTAGCAGAGGTTATAGCCCCCACAAAATGAGTTTTCTAAGAGGTATATTTCAATTTCACCTTAGCAGCTGTTTGGAAGGGAAGAGAGTTAACTTTTTCTAAAACAAAATACAAACCTCAAGGTGAGACAGGGTCTGGTGATAAAGGTACCTCTGAGAAAGGCCTTTCAAAACTTCTGGGAGGCAAGAGGTAGTAATGAAACTTTGATATTGCTGTCCACTATATTTAATGAAAAAAGAGTAGCATGATCTGGTGCTAGTAACTGAGACAGGTGGTAAAAATACAGTCAGTTATAGAGTAACAAATGGATCCAAACCTTTTTCAGTAGCCCACATAAAGAAACATGTCCACTTCCATTCATGTTTTTCTCAGTACTGGGCCCCTGAGCACTTGTGATGCTTTAGATCACCCTCGCAGGGAAAAATTGTCCCTGGCTATTGCTGGAAGTGGTGTAGCCAATTTGATTAGACAAAGGCAGTGAAAGTACAAATGACATTTGCTGGACAGATGGGTCAGAAGGCATGAAACCATATGAAAAGAAAAAAAGTTGTGTAAAATTTTACCATAATCATAGATGTCCTTCTCTTCACTGCTGCAGTATTCTTCACTTGAGGGACATCCCTGCTAGATGGCACCCCGATATTGGCCAGTACACAGAAGACTTTTCACTAAGGTACATGGTACATCTGGAGTAGGCTGAAGTCATATGTAGGCCATAAAATGGATGAATGCACGTACCATCCTCAGAATGGAATGCCCCAGGAGGAAAAGATGACTAAGGATAAAGTGATGTGTGTGTATCCAGGAAAGAC
This sequence comes from Protopterus annectens, assembly GCF_019279795.1. NCBI lineage: Eukaryota > Metazoa > Chordata > Ceratodontiformes > Protopteridae > Protopterus > Protopterus annectens. The sequence continues at coordinate 968,379,478 of NC_056743.1, forward strand.
ATGAGTCCAGTGGGGGAGGTGGGAGGGATAAAATACTGCAGCAGTGAAGAGAAGGACATCTATGGTTATAGTAAGAGTTTACACAACTTTTCTGTGTCATTCTGTTCACTTGCTGCAGTATTCTTCAGTTGAGGGAGAGTACCAAAGTTCAAGATTGAAGAGCGGAAGCCTGAGTAGAGGAGGTTTCAATGAAGCCATGGAGGATGGCTGTGGCAAAACGAGTTCTGGATCTGGAGATAAAATCCAGTTTGCAATGTTTGGTGAAGGAATGAAAGGTGGTTGCTTCAAGAACTGCAATGTTATCCAGACCTTTGAAGAAGGCCTTGAAAGAAGCCATGGCTCTGGTAGAGGGGCCTTAACAGGGGAGGAGAGAGTCCTTCCATGGTTAGTGTAACAAAAGGAGATGGTTTTGGTTTTAGAAATCCGGGACAATATGGTCTGCTTGGAAGCAGGGAGACCCAGTATCCTAGGATGGTAATTAATGAAGATCTGTACAGACTTCCTGAAGGGTTTAATCTTGTCCAGGTAGTACCTCAGTTGTCTCTGAACTCCCAAGAAGTGTAGAATCCTCTCACTGCAGTTTTGTGGGGTGAGAAAGAAGGTGGGAGTTGGATTGGTTGAGAGCTCGTTCGTTAACCACTTTTGGCATGAAGGATGGGTTAGTCCTCAGAGATGCCCTATCTTTATGGAAGACTAGAAAGGGAAGGGTAACATCCATCAGGGCTTGGAGTTCTGGCACCCTTCTAGCCGTGGTCAGGGCAACCAGCAAGACCGTTTTCCAGGAGCAATGCTTGAGGAAAGTGGACAAAGTCAATTTCTTTAGTACAAAGTTGAGGTCCCATGAAGGAGGGATGGTTTTCCTAAAAGGTCTGATATTCTTTAAAGAACTGCTTCAAGAGCAGACAAGCAGATATGGATGACATTTCTGCTTTGACTGATGAATAAGACAAGCCAGCATTGAGCAACTCACACAAGTAGGACAGAAAGTATAGTTGTGTACACTTACCATAAATGTAGATGTTCGAGTGTATTCACTGTTGCAATCATCACATTTGGGTTATCTGCTTGCAGTAGCCCTCAGTCTGCCTGATTATCAAAGTATTGGGTCCTGCATCAGTTGCTGTCTCATCTTCCATGACATCAGGAAGTCAGGGGTATAAAGCATGCAGCTGATGCCATTACATCAGTTTTTCTTGCCCCAGATGTCAGGTGCCCCCCTAATGGGAAGCAATTAAATACACACACACATATATATATATATATACATATATATATATATATATATACAAGGTTATACTCCAACAAAAAAGCAAATACACCAAAAAGCTTTTAAGCATAGTAAAGGAGCGTAGAGGTATAGCTAAAGAAGTCAGGGGGCTGGAGGGAGGGTAACCAGGACTGCAGTAATGAATACACTCAAACATCTACATTTATGGTAAGTGTACACAACTGTACTACTTCATGTTTCACTGTTGCAGTCATCACATTTGGGTAGATTCCCAAAGCTAAGGATGGGAGGAGGAATTTAGATAGCATTAAGACCAGCTATAAGGCCCTGCAAGACTGCAGTGGCAAAGCCAGCTCTGGATTTAGAGAAAATTGGCAAATGGTAATGCCTGGTGAAGGTATGTACAGAACTCCAGGTAGCAGCTTCTAGGATGTCTCTGGTAGGGACACCCTTGAGAAAGGCTGTACAGGTAGATGCAGCCCTGGTTGAATGGGGTCTAATCCCCTGTGGGATAGGTTTTCTATGGTGCTTATAGCAGAAATGAATACAATGGCCTATCCCTTTAGAAATGGTTTGCTTTGAAATAGCCTTCCCCTCTGCCCCTGCAGCAAATGCCACCAGCAGTTGTTCAGATTTCCTTTGAGGTTTAGTCCTGTCCAAGTAAAATCTAAGTTGTATGTGCACATCTAAGGAGTGCAGTATCCTTTCCCCTTTGTTCTGTGGATTAGAAAAGAAGGTTGGCAAATGAATGGATTGATGAAGAGCCACACTGGATACCACCTTGGGCATGAAGGAGGGAGGAGGGACACCCTGTTCGCATGAAAGGCTCCACTGCCATAAGAGCCTGTAATTCAGATACCCTTATTGCTGAAGTGATTGCTAAAAGGAAAGCTGTTTTCCAAGAAAGGAATTTTAACTCTGCACTTGCAGCTGACTCAAAAGGAGGAAGAGTAAGTTTTTCCAATACAAAATTAAGGTCCCAGGCTGAAGTTGGGGCTCTCCTAGGTAGTCTTAAGTTTTTGGCCCCTCTGAGAAACTGCTTGAGCAGTGGGTGAGAAAAGAGGGGTGGTTCTGTGTTGTAATGGGCTGAAATGGGTGAGGCATGAATTTTGATGGAGGCTTGGCAAGCTAAGAACTTGGTTATATTCAACTGGACGTATAAGAGAATTTAAGTACCTTTTTATGCACTTTTTCTTTTAAAAAATACAGTATTTAAATTGATTTAAACTGTGTATGAAGGAGTGTTGAAGGAATTTTTAACTGGTTATTCTGCTCTTCAGTAACTTGAACTAAAAGCTAGTGTTGGCTGAATTTTGTTATTTGCTAGTAATTACAGGTGTGGGGGTAGCCACATTCAGTGATTTCCTGTCCTTGCATATTTAAACTGGTGCATGTGAAATAATTCCTGCTTTAAAACTTCAGCTTGGCAAGCTAAGAACTTGGTTATATTCAACTGGAGAGAATTTAAGTACCTTTTTATGCACTTTTTCTTTTAAAAAATACAGTATTTAAATTGATTTAAACTGTGTATGAAGGAGTGTTGAAGGAATTACTGGTTATTCTGCTCTTCAGTAACTTGAACTAAAAGCTAGTGTTGGCTGAATTTTGTTATTTGCTAGTAATTACAGGTGTGGGGGTAGCCACATTCAGTGATTTCCTGTCCTTGCATATTTAAACTGGTGCATGTGAAATAATTCCTGCTTTAAAACTTCAGCTTGGCAAGCTAAGAACTTGGTTATATTCAACTGGACGTATAAGAGAATTTAAGTACCTTTTTATGCACTTTTTCTTTTAAAAAATACAGTATTTAAATTGATTTAAACTGTGTATGAAGGAGTGTTGAAGGAATTTTTAACTGGTTATTCTGCTCTTCAGTTATTCCCACCCACCTGCCCTGTTTCTGTTTTGGTGTTAATCTTAGTGGCATTGAAACTGCCCGCCCCTCAGCCTGCCTCTGGGCCCATCTCATTTGCTCACTCAACTGAGTGCAGTGAGATCATATTCTGATTTCAGGCACTCCTACTGTGTACAGAGAGCATCTGGGAAATAGAAAAAAAAATTAAGCTTATTTCCTGCCTTTCTTGTTAAGTGGTACAGACTATTTGTAGGCTTCTGAGCCCCCAAGCCCTTCTGTGTTTGAGGGAAGCCTTCTAGCTTGTTTTTTTTTCTTGTAACTAGCCAGTTTTCTAGTTTCAGCACTCAAATCTGTTTCTTTGATCTCAGCACTTGTTCAGAAAAATTTTTATCTGCTTTACCTACTTTTACTTTTGCATCATCTTAAAATACTCAATTGTATTTATTACTGCTTGGTGTAACTCATTCTAAGCCTTTTGGTTTAAACACTTGGGCTTGGACCAGTTAGTTGTTTTGCACTGAGAGGTTTGTGGTCTGCACTGTTGTGGCAGAACAGGTAGCTTACATCCTTCTAGGTTGAGAACTGCTGATTGAGGGCTCAGTGTCTGTTATTCTAAAAGTGTATTAATTCTGGTTTAAGCACTTGGGCTTTCAAGCCAGTTATTTTATATTAAGAGGGTTAGTGGTCTGCACTCTTGGGAGGAGAGGCTGGACTCTGCCCTTCTGAGCTGGGAATTTCTGGTTAAAGGCTTATAGTGCATGCATATCTGAACTGTTTCTTACTGAAGTTGGTGCGCCTTGTTTGCTGTGGCATAGACTTTTGTGTAACTTGAGCACTAATCCAGACATTCTCTAAAGTATTCAATGGTATTTATTACTGCTTGGTTGTAACTTGATTAAAGTGTAGCTATCATTCAAGTCTTTTGGATTAAGCACTTGGGCTTCAGACCAGTTGTTTTACATTAGGAAGGTTTGTGGCAAGCACTGTGGTGGCAGGACAGGTAGCTTTCATCCTTCTAAGTTGGGAACTGCTGATTGAGAGCCCAGTGTCCAAGTGTATTAGTTCTGGTTTAGGCACTTGGGCTTCAGGCCAGTTATTTTACATTAAGAAGGTTCGTGGACTGCACTCTTGTGGGAGAAGAGGCTGGACTCTGCCCTTCTGAGCTGGGAATTTTCTGGTTAAAGGTTTATAGTGCCTGAATATTTGAACTGTATCTTACTGAAATTGGTTCACCTTGTTTGCTCTAGCATAGACTAGATCCAGGCCTACTGAATCTAGCTTTGTTTATATACTTGTTGTTTGTTTGCTTGTTATTTCCCTGGAAGCTAATTCACCTAATACTTCTCAGCTTCTGTGGATCACTAGTGATATCTGCATTGCTTACTGTACTTATTTCCTTGTTTCACTTGAAAGAAAGTTACTGTTTGTTTTTGCATTTAGTTACTTGTATCACATTGCACTCAAGTTACCTGGCACTTGCTCACTAAAGCAATTATATAAGTCAGCACTAAAAATTAAAAGCACTACACCTCACTCCCCACTGGCCCCTGTTTTCAATTAAGGATTTCCCAATATTATTCTAGCATGTCCAAAGGTCAGTTGTCAATCTCCTCTCCGTCCAGCTGGTGAATCTGGGAATCTTGAGGCAATGTTATAACTGCCTCATGTACACAGACAACCCTTCCTCCTCCCACATAACACAAATACTTGCGAGATGCAGCTATTTAGCCAAACTGGAGGCTGAGCTCTCTCAACTCAGGACTGGCAAGACCAGACAGGAGGAGAAGGCAACTACACACACCACAAAACCAGCCTCACATAATGCTACCACTCCACTGAATCAAACACATAAACACACAAAGACATACGCTCTGAGTAAAATTTACCTAAACAGCAGAGGCCTCCAACAGACACCCAAACAACTGCTACCTCAAGACACCCCACAAGCAACACATAAACCACAAAAAAGTGTGCAAAAAGCAGTCACAGCCCTAAGGCCAAATACAACACCAAACATACTTGTCATAGGTGACTCCATAGTCAGACACACTGACGTCCCACTCACCAGGCTGAACAAGGAGAGGGTCACAGTAAGCTGCCTATCCATAACACAAGCACTGGTCACTCCACAGCAAGTACAAATATGACACAGTCATTGTCCATGCTGGTGTGAGCGACCTGAGACGTACCTCCCTGGACTGCATGAAAAGAGACATAGAGGAGCTCTCTGATTATGTAGCCCAGGCAGGTATGACCCTAACCCTGAGCAGTATCCTTCCTTCACCAAGAATGATGCCACAATATAGAGACAAGATGATCAGCTTTAACAATTGGCTTAATGTCTGGTGTCATTCAAAGGGGATCCAGTGTCTGTCTGCCTGGGATGACATGCTTGACAATTGCACCTGTCACCCTGGGATTCGGATATTGGCTAAGGCTCTTGCCACCCCATAGTGCCTTTTTAGGCAAGGCTCAAATTCTAAACCTACCACCCTAGAAAATAAAATGGGAAGAAATTGAGGGTAATGCTGCTCAATGCCAGAAGTCTAAATCTCAAAATGCACGATGGAGAACATCGATGTCTGTGCTGTAACTGAAACCTGGTTCAAGGCTCCTGAGAGCACCCGGCACTATTAGGTTTTACCTCATATCATGCGTTCGGCCCCAAAACCGGACCACTCCACAAAAGGAGGGTGTATCCATATTCATAAAGGATACTCACACCTCCAGGTTGGTGGCAACGCATGAAGCTTGAAACCATCCAGGTGCAACTAACAATAGGCAAAACTGCTCTACAAATTGTAGCATGCTACAGGCCACCCTCTCAAACTCAGGAACCCCACACAGCCTTCCTGAAGACACTGGAGGTATAAATGTATCTCCAAACACCATCATATTGGGTGACTTCAACTACCGAATATAGACTGGGAACATTACTCAAGCCCTAACTTTCTAGCCCAACGTTCCTGGAGTTCATAATTCTTTCTAGCCAACGTTTCCTGAGAGTTCATAAAAAATGCCATGGAACAGCTAGTCACTGTTGAGGAAAATATACTAGATCTCATTGTCACAAACATGGGGACAAAATGCTCCACACCGAAGTATATCCCTCATTGGTGAGATCTGATCATAAACTAATCTCACTGGAAATCCACATCCCGCCCCACAAAAAGACCATAGTGAAGAACTTCTCTAAAGCAAACTTCACACTACTCAAGACTGTGGTATCCTTCAAGCCCCTGAGTCAGAGGAAACCACAAGAAGCCCTTACAAATGCCTTCTATGAACACCTCCAGGACTGCATGGATCAGGCAATCCCAAATAAAACAAGACTCTTTCCACAAAAGTAAACGTCCAGTCTGGGGGGACCCCCAGCCATTAACAAACTTTACAATAAGAGGAGAAAGCTATTACATGATAGAACAAAATCCATAAAAAAGTCACCCCTGATCATTATTAGTAAAAAATACGACACTATAAAAAAAAACTAAAAGGCCATTTTGAGAAAAAAAATTGGATTCAAAACAAAAGGACAATCATTTCAGCTATGTATGTTAGGAACCTGGCTGGTGGAAACTCACAGATATGCTCAGAATTAGTCAAATGAAATCACTGAACCCACAGACATTGCCAACATACTGGCAGACAGGTTCAGTGCAAACTTCACCCCTCTCCCCTAAAGGAGAGATAACTATCCCAGCTGAGTGTAGCCTCCCGGACATCTCAAATGTGAAAGCTGCTCTCTCTAAAGCTAAAAACACAGCATCGATGGTGTCCCGGCTGTGTGCTATAAATGAGGAATTAAACCCGCACATAAGGCAGCTGTTTAATCTCAGCCTTACCACAGGCCACAAAGGTGGCCATAAGCTTAACAAGTCTAGTCTGCAAAGCTATGGAGAGGATCATAATGGAGCTCATAAACAAAGATATAGGGGACTTGCAGACATTGGACCCGACCCAGTTTGGCTTTGTCAAGAAGATCATGCCTAGTCACCAAGGCCATTGATGAGGGAAAGGCAGTCCATACAGCCTACCTTGACCTTGGTATTGTAGAAAAAAAATGTAAACCCATATGTCACAAGATGGGTTGCAAACTGGCTTAAGGACAGAACCCACAGGGTTAGAGTTGCTGGCACCAAGTGGTGTCCCACAGGGCTCGGTCCTTGGCCCCTATTGTTTGGCATCTACTTCTCAAGTACAGGCCAACATGGGACTGACAAAGTTTGCAGATGACTGCAAATAGTGGAAAGTGCATACACTGATATCCTTCAGAAGGGACTGAAACAGAGGTGCCAGAGCCATGGCCTGAAAAATGTATAGTCATACTTCGGAAAAACAAGGTAACACCATATAGGTGGCAATCCACAGCACAGAAGAGGTTATCAGGGACCTGGGGACCCAGGTTGACAGTGGCCTTGACACTCACATTGCTAAAGTGGTTAGAAAGACCTTCTACATTGCCCACCTGATCATGAAGGGATTCACATCCAGATCTAGTGAGGTCATTGTTCCCTGTACTCTTCACTTATCAGACCAATGATATTCGATGTATCTCACCCGACATCTGCAGCAATTGGAGAGACCCCAAAAGTTCCTCACCAAAAGGATAAAGGGACTCCAAAATCTGTCATATGCTGCCAGATTGAAGAAACTCCAGCTCTATTCAGTACCGCCTGCTCAGAGGTGACATGTACAAGGCCATGTCCAACCCGAATTAATGGACATGCTCCACTCAAAAAAAAAATCCACCAAACCACCACTAGAGCAGCGCTTACTACCTTAGCACGCACAGATATAAATAGGGCTGGAGGTTAGGGGAGATAGATAGAGACCCCTGAGTGATAAAATCTAAATCCTGTCCAGGCAGAGCACCGACCGCTGACTCTGTTCAAGAGAAATCTAGACCTGTGGATGGAATGATGAGTTTACGGATGGAGATCTCTGGGTCACTGTGGACAATCATCACACAAAAAATGGAGCACATGGCACATTTTTTAATATGGAGTAGTAATACCACAATAATATAGGTGAAGCAAATATGCATAATTTGGCTTATAAATATAAATAACCTAGCCTAGATACCTACCTATGGAAAAGGAAAGGCCCTTGTGAAGCATCTCAGTTAAGTATTGAAGAATCTGAGGTAAATTGGGCTCTGCTGTGGCCATCCCTTGAGTTTGGTTCCAGGCACAGAATCATTTCCATTTTTCAGCATAAGATTTTTTAGTACTAGGCCTCCTTGCCTCCAAAATGACATCCAACACTTGTTTACTGAGGGATGGTAACGGAGACATTAGGTAATTAGCCAGGCTGCCAGGTTCAGGGTTTGAAGCTGGGGGTGCAAAATCTGGCTCTCCTGCTGTGACAGCAGGATAGGTGTCTAAGGCAGGTGCCATGGGGCTAGCTGTGGCACACTGCGCAAGAGGGGGTACCAGTGTTGGTGTGGCCAGTCTGGTGCAATCAGTATCATTCTTGGTTTGTCCTGTTTGATCTTTAGTAGTACTTTGGAGAGGAGAGGCAGAGGAGGAAAGGCATAAACTGATAGATTTTTCCAGCTGAAGGACAGAGCATCCACTTTCCAAGCTTGTTTGTGGGGAGTCCTTGTGCAAAATTTGTCCAATTAGTAGTTCTGGGGGGAGGCAAACCGGTCTATATCTGGGCTCCCCCATTTGTTTATCAACATGTTGAAAGCCTTTTGTTCCAGTTTCCACTCGTGTGGGTCCATGAGATTTCTGCTTAGTTCGTCTGCCAGTGTTTTTAGTTTTCCTAGCAGGAATTGAGCCTGTAGATGCACTTGGTAGCTCAAGGCTGTGTTCCATAGAGTCATGGCTAGTCTGCAGTGGGGTAGGAATGGGTACCCCCCCTGCTTGTTTATGTACCACATAACAGTAGTGTTGTCCGTCTTTACCATTAATTGTCCTGGAGTCATGTGGTCCTTGAAGGCTGTCAGAGCATTCTGTACAGCTAACATTTCTTTTTGATTGATATGCAGGTGCATTTGACTTGGGTTCCATTTGCCCTGAATGCACTTCCCTGTCAGGTGAGCCCTCCATGCATAGTCTGATGCATCTGTTGTTAGGGTTTGGGCGGCAGGGGGTAGGGTGAATGGTAGTCCCTTGTTTTGGTGGCAGGCCTCTGCCCACCAAAGGAATTCTAACAGTAGGCAAGGTATGATAGGAATCATCGCTTCTAGATCCTGAGAATGTTGATACCATAGGCTTTTTAGATACCATTATAGTTTCCTCATATACAGTCTTGCATATGCAATTAGTAGAATGCATGAGGCCATGAACCCCAAGGCTTGCAGTATTTGCCTTGCAGATAGCAGGGTTTTCGTGACCACTAATTTGAAGTTGTCAAATTAAATTTGTTTCTCTGGCGTGAGGAAAGCCATCTGTGTACAAGCTTGCTCCCAGGAATATAATTTGTTGACAGGGTACCAGATGTAATTTCTTTTTGTTTTTGGTGTACCCCAGACAAGTTAGCACCTTTTGTACAAATGCCAGATGATTCAAAAGTATGTCCTGGCTTTCTGCCTGAATTAGACAATCGTCCAGGTATGGATATATTTGAATATTTCTTTGCCTGCAAAATGCAATGACTGCAGCTAGGCACTTTGTGAATACCCTGGGTGCAGTAGATAAGCCAAAGGGCAGTGCAGAGAACTGATAGTGCATGCAGCCTGCTTTGAAGCGTAGGTATTTTTTGCAAGATTCCCTGATTGGGATGTGCAGGTCGGCTTCCTTTAAATCCAGTGTTGCCAAGCAGGCATCTTTGCCTATCATGGGAAGCAACTGGTGAAGAGTTAGCATCTTGAATTTTGGAATCACCAAAAAGGTGTTTAGGATAGAAAGGTCCAGGATAAGATACCATGAGTTGTCTTTTTCTGGGTACCAGGAAAAGTCTTGAGTAGAAACCTTGTCCCTTTTCCTCTTCTGGTACAGTCTAAATAGCCTTCAATCTTGAGAGAGTACTTACTTTTGAGCCTCTGCCCACTTATTTGGGGGTAGATCTGGCCAACTGTTTGGGGTTGGTAAAGTGTGGAAGTGAAATCTGTATCCTTGGGAAACTATGTTTAAAACCCATTTGTCCTGGGTAATGAGTTCCCAGTTTTTTGCTTGCACAGCAATCTTTCCCCCTAAAGGAGCAGTCAGTTGAGAAGTGCTAGGAAGTTTCAAAGTTAAGTCATTGAGACAGCTTACCATAGGGGGCAGTCTTACTACTCCCTGATTTGGAAGTGGGAGCCCCCCACTGCTTAGTCCTGTGTGTACCCTGGGACTGAAGCCTGGTTGTTCTGCTGGTTCTGGGTTTGAACTGAGAAGGCCTGGAAGAGGCAGGAAAGGACCAATTTTTTGAGGGCCAATGCCTACTAAATCTTGGAGGCGGCGCTTTTAAGAAATCTTTAACAGTTTGCATAGATTTAGCTTTTTCCTCCATCTTTTTAAGAACTTCCTCTGCTTTGTTGCCAAACAGGCGGTCCTGATTTAAGGGAGCATCCAGCAATTTAGTTTTAACATGATCTGGCAAAGATTTCTCCTTAAGCCAAGCATGCCTTCTAAGTACAGACCCGGTGACAGCAGCCCTGCAAGATGCCTGTAGTGAATCAAAATCACATTGCAAGGTATGTTTTCCAACCTGTTCAGCAGAATGCCTTAAATCCTGTAAATCCTTATTTTCAGCACAATCAGGAATCAACATAAGTTTCTGTTTAAGCAATCCAATAATATGCTGCTGATACTTTAACATATGAAACTGGCAATTTAAGGCCAAGGTTGCAGAGGTGTATACCTTCTTACCCCATCTCTCCAGGGCCCTGGAATCTCTATCAGAGGGGGTAGGATTTTTGGCAGTAGTAGCCTTAATGCCCTTGGGTCCCTGTGAAATGGTCTCAGGATACGCAGTAGGATTTTTAAAAAGGAACTTGTGAGAATCAGGAACCCTGTAATATCTATCAGGTTTTCTGGGAGCAGGAGGTAGAGAGTCAGGGGCCAAGCTAGACTCCGAAAAGGCATCGTTAACAATGTCCAGCACAGGAGGGATAGCTAAAGGCCTGTGTTGGGGCAGGAGTAAGAAATCTCTAAGCCTCTTTTTAGAATCAGAGTAATCCTGGCTTTCCCAGTGAAAATGCTCCCTAAGAGTATGCAAGGTTTCACCAAAAGAAAAATCCTCTGGGAGGAAGCAGAGGGAATGGAGTCCTCTGCATCAGAATCCTCATAGGTGGATAAGGGTAAATCCTGGTCATCAGAGGAGACAGAAATTTCAGAATCCTGGTCAGAAGTATCATAAGCAAATTCAGTCTCTTAGAGGGTGAAGTTTGGCTTCCCCTGATTAAAGTAATAAGGTCTTCAGCCATTCTTATCATTTGTTTTTTAGGCATAGAGGCCTGACCATGCGGTCTGGGCGTCGGTTTCCCAAGCATGGTTCGAGTTTTAGGTCTTGTAGAAGAAGATGGCATCGGTTTAATATCCAAGTCAGTAGGCCTGAATACACGCTCAGAAGCCGGTGCCTGCACAGTGGCTTTGGACCCATCCAAGGTAGAGACATCTGCAGGTTCCACAGTTGAAGCCTGCAGGTTCCACAGTTGAAGCATCTCGTGGCATACCGGACTCCGAATGGGTCTCAGTAGAGGCCTGCAAATCTGAAGTAGCGGGTATCAGGGGCTGCAAAAGAGCCTCATTGAATACCGGCAAACTGGCGACTAATTTAGGACAAGCATCGTCGGCAGCTTTGGTCCTAGGTGGCCTGTCTCTGTCTTCATCTTTGCGTTTTTTTCAGAATGTCGGTAGTCGGTTGGCTTACCGAAGACATATCTGGATAATTGAACCGAGTACCAAAATATTTAGAAGCGAAAATATACCAACGATGAATAGTTCGTGGTTTAAATAAGGCACAAAACCAACAGCGAGGTACGTTGTGGTCAGGGTCTAGGCAAGGAATACAGTACGAATTAAAATCTTTATGAGGTATTTGCTTTCCACAAGAAATACAATTACTGACTTTTACTGACATCAGTTTAGAGCAAGAAAAATGTTCCCCAACGGGGTACTTAGCTTTAGTTGAAAACTTCAGTTCTGAAACTCGAAAATGAAAATTTCAGGAGTCGGCTGACTGGCACTTGCAAGCTGCTTCTGCTTTTGGCACTGCACAGCAAGAAAGACTGATGTAATGGTGTCAGCTGCATGCTTTATACCCCTGACTACCTGACATCATGGAAGATGAGACAGCAACTGATGCAGGACCCAAGACTTTGATAATCAGGCTGACTGAGGGCTACTGCAAGCAGATAACCCAAATGTGATGACTGCAACAGTGAAACACGAAGAACATCCATTGGAATTTCCATGGTTAATGGATTTTGATCTTTAGACTGGCACCATAATGAACATATTTTCCATTTGAAAACATATGATTTTCTAATGTTGGGTTTTCTGGCCTCCTGCAAAACCCTGAGCATGTCTTCACAAAAAAGGTGTCTGAAAGGAATTAGAACCCGATCACCCACAAAGTCAATTGAAGAGTCAATAGGTGAGGGTGATCTAGGGATCCTTTGTTCTATGTGAGAAGGTCCACTCTGTGGAGTGACCTGTGGTAATGGCCCTGAGCTAGTTGATGGAGAAGGGGAAACCAGTGTTGTCTTTGCTAGAAGGGAGTCACCAGCAAGAGTTTTCATTGGTCCTGCTGATTTTGAGCAGGACTTTTGGTATGAGAGGAAGGGGAGGGAATGTATAGAGAAACATTCCCTTCCATGAGAAAGCGAGGGCATCCACTTTCCAAGCTACAGGACTTGGGACTCTGGGACAAAATCTTGGAAGTTGTCTGTTCAGAGGGGAGGCAAACAGGTCTACTTTTGTAGTATGCCATTGGTGGACTATATCCAGGAACACATCCCTGTGAAGCATACATTTGTGGGATTGAGTCCAGGATCTGCTCAGTGAGTCTGCCACAAGGTTTCTTTTGGAGGGGGTCATGTTGTGTTTTTCCAGGAAGTCCCATACAAGTAGAGCCAACCTGCAAAGGAGGTAGGATCTGGTCCCTCCCCCCTGCTTGTTCACACACCAGAGCACAGTCATGTTGTCTGTAAACAACTTCAGTGGGCCTGGGAAAAAAAGTGGTCAGGAGATTTGAAAGGCCAGGAGCAATGCTCTCATTTCCCTTATGATGATGTGTTCCCTTTTCTGGGAGGGGGTCCACTTTCCTTGGACAGTGTATTTCCCATGGCCATGCCCCAGCCCATGGCTGATGTATCTGTGTAAATTTATTGGACTGGGTCTAGAGGGTGGAGAGGTAGTCCTGGATTTAGGCTTACCTGTTGATACCACCAGAGGCTTTCCTTTTTCAAGCAAGTGATCGGGGAATTCTAGAGGATGTGAATGTTGGGCCCAGACAGATCTGAGGAACCACTGGAGCTTCTTCATGTGTAGCCTTGCCACAGGCACCATGGGTATGGCAGAGGCCATGAACCCTAGTACCTTGAGGAATTATCTGGCTGTGATGTGGTGTAAAGGTAGAATAGACTGGAAGAAACTGTGAAGATCATCTGCTTTTTGTGGGGATAGAGATACTCTTAGTACATCTGTCTGAATTCTGAACCTAAGAAAGATGTGGTTTTGGGTTGGAGATGGTAGATTTTTTTGTAGTTTATAGTGAACCCCAGGTTTCCCAGTAGGGAAATGGTGGTTTGGAGATTGTACTGCAGGCTCAGGGCCTGTAGGAGTAGGTTGTCCAGGTATGGACATATCTGGATTCCTAGTAGCTGCAATGGGCAATGACCAGAGCCAAGCATTTAGTGAAAACTCTTGGAGCGTTAGAGAGGCCAAAGGGTAATGCAGATAATTGAAAATGCCAGGAACTCACAGAAAAATGCAGATATTTCCTGAAATTTGGGTGGATAGGTATGTTCAGATAGGCATCTTTTTATGTCCAGAGATGCCATGAAACCCTGAGGGAGGAGCAGAGGGAAAAGGGTCTGGAGAGTAAGCATTTTGAAGGAAGGGACCTTTAAGAATGTGTTGAAGTGGGACAAGTCCAGAATTGGCCTCAAGGTGCAATCCTTTCTGTGTATCAGGAACATCTTTGAGTTGAATCCTTTTCCATTGGAATTGGCAGGGACATTTTGAATGAAGCCCTGTAAGTGCAGATCTGAGAGGTGGTCTGGGAAGAGATTTCGCTGATCTCTGGGGGGGGGGGTTGAGGGACACCCACCCAAAAGGTGGGAGTCGATAGCCAAACCATAAAATATCCATTTCCTATGACTGAAAGGACCCAGTTGACTTGAGTAATACCTTCCCACACCCTGAGAGCTTTTGAGAGGGGGGAGGGCAGAAGCAGGATAGTCACACACTTCCTGCTCTGCCAGGAAAGGGTTGCTTTTGTTGAGGAGGATTTGGAAGAGCTCTGGTCCTCTGAGGTATCTTTCCTCCTCTAGAAGACTTACTGCTCTGGTGCTGGGAGCAGCTATGGAAAAAAAAAACAGGTTTTGAAGGGAAGTTACTATGGAATCTTGGCACTGGTCAAAGTAGGAGATGTTTTAATTCCTTGAGTTCCTTGGTCTTTTCTTGTAGGGACTTGAAAAGTGACACAGCAGGAGGGCCAAACAGAGACGAGTTATTAAGGGGGGGGGGCATCCATCAGTTTGGATTTAAAATCATCCTGAAGTGGTTGCAGTCTGAGCCAGGTAAACCCTCTAAGCACAGACCCAGTTGCAGCTGCCATGGCACAAACCTCAGCAGTGTCATAGCTGCTTTTTATGGAATTCTTGGCCACTTGAAAGGAGGTTCCCAAATGAAACAGGGCTAAAGTTTTACCCTAGGACTTGGGGAGGTTTGAGATGGCAGCATTAGCCTACGACAATAATTCTACAGAATATTTAGTCATGTGAGTCTGGTAGTTTGTAGCCCTGAAAGCTAAAGTTGCTGAAGTGTAGGTCTTTTTACCTAATCTTTCCAAGATTCTACTTTCCTTGTTTAAAGGCAACAGGGAAGTAAATTACAATCCTCAGGGACTTTATAAAAGTGATCAGGCTTCTTAGGGGCTGGGGCTTGAGAGTCTGGATTTTGACAGGCATTGTGAAATGCATCCAAGAAGGCTGGGTGGACAGGTGGAACTGCAGAATAACTAGGTAAATCCATTTGTATCAATTGGTAGTACCTTTTTTGAACATCTGAAATTTGGGTGGTATCCCATTTAAATACTCCCCCATTTTCAAAATGGTTTCCCCAAAGGAAATTTCTTCCATGGGGGACTCAGCGCCTACAGACTCCTCTTCTGGTTAAATGTATTCTAAAGGAGAGGGTATCTAGGTTAGTAATCTCAGGATTCCTTTTCTTTAGAGGATGAATCCTCTGATGATTCAGGATCCCTAACACTTTTCTGGGAGGGTTGGGGGCCTGGGAAAGGAGGAAATACTGCTGAAGTCTGTTTAAGGGCCATGAAGGCCTGAAAAAGATTTTGGGAAAAGGCCTGCCAATCAGAAGGGGCCACTTTAAAAGCAGATAAATGTTTTGTCTTTGGCTTCTTCTTAGCTGGAGACACTATTTTTTGAAAGGTAGGAAGGTTGGACATTGGCCTAGTATTGGATGGTGCAGACTCCAGAACTTCAGATGCAGAGCTGCGCGCTACCCCCTAGGGTCCTCAATGCATTCAAGCCTTGGTTCCCCTTCGACGTTCAAGTCGGATGTCTGCTCAACCTCAAGCGATGTGCTAGTGGCTGAAAGCAAGGCAACCTCAAAAGGTACAATTGTGTACACATACTATAAATGTAGATGTTCGAGTGTATTCACTGTTGCAGTCATCACATTTGGGTTATCCCTGCCAGGGTAGCCCTCAGTCGGCCTGAATACCAGAGACTTAGTATTTCTGCATCAGTAGGAAGGCAAACACCTGCAGCTGCTGAAGGTATCTCGCTTTGTAAACTTGAAGAAAAAGATGCGAAACAAGTGACACCACAATGAACTTCATACAATGGTAAAAATCCTTTATTGGATATAAACAGAAACAAAAGTTCAAGCGTAGTAAAATCCCCTTTTTTCAAAGTCCAATGATGAGCACTTTCAGAAAAATCCTTCATCAGATCTTAATTTAAAGGATGGGGAAGAGCATTTAAAAAGAAACACTAGCCAATCACCATCGAAGTAGTACACGATACTTTTTTTGGAATAACCAATA
Source organism: Protopterus annectens (assembly GCF_019279795.1). Taxonomy (NCBI): domain Eukaryota; kingdom Metazoa; phylum Chordata; order Ceratodontiformes; family Protopteridae; genus Protopterus; species Protopterus annectens. The sequence continues at coordinate 968,395,725 of NC_056743.1, forward strand.
AACAATGAGGAAAATACAACCTGGATAAATCAATCAAAGAATGTCTAATTTACATATCAGACACTACTTGTAGACCAATCAGCATATACTTATGAACAGAAGCTGCTCAATAGCTGAAACAGACCATTAAAAAACAGCCATTTCACACTTGTCTGTGAAATCATATCACATTGATGGCCAAGGGAAAAAAAGCTGTACATGGTAAACAACAGTAATAAAAATAACTTCTTTAATAAGTGCCTAAAAGGCCCTATATCTTAACATGCTGTGGTTTGCAAAAACATATAAAAAAAAGGACTAATTTTCTCCATGACATAATACTGTGTATCTAATTCTCCACTGATGGCGGAGATGAATCGGAATGAAAGTAAAGTATCAGCTCATCCGCATATTGGAAATTTGATGACAAAACATAGAAGTAATATGTAATGATAAATCTCAATGGCAAGTATAAGGGCATTTCTTGACCGCAAACAGTTCTTAGTAAAATGTTGCAGAAAATGCATAAGATAAACAAAAACTAACTTACGTGCCACTAACATATCAATTAATGTAAACATTTAGGAAACCATGCTATACTGGCTTCAGTGCTAAAAAATGTATCTTAATATAAATAAAAACATCAAAAGCATAATATTCCGCATCCTATGGTTTAGAGAAAATGTAATCAAAGATATTAGGAGTCATAGCCAATCTTGATGCACTCTAAAAACACACCAGTTGCGTTAAGTTGTCATGGTCCAATCAATGTACTTTAAGCAAATGAAGCCATCCAATAATGACACATGAATTACAACCAATGACAAGAAAAACAAGCCTTCTAAGACCAATCTGCATAGTCTCCCATATCTGTTTAAGAAGTTTGTAAAATTATCGTAGAATAAATAAGATGTCTATGATTAAGCGAAGATTCACTAGTTAGTGTAGTGCAAATAAATAATTTATGAACCCAAAAGGTAATAAAAATGTCAGCTACATTGTGCTTAAAATTTATACAGCGTTCAGAAACGCATTAACATGTGGCGCAGAAGTGCATTAAAGGCAGTCATAGAGTGTCCAACTAAAATGCAAACTTATAATGATAAACTTATTGCAGAACTGAAAGGAATATATTATCCTATATTAGATCATTGGGAATTGTACCCAATCACAATGCACTCTATAGAAAGACACACCAATTGCATTAAATTCTCACATTCCAATCTGTGTACTTTGGGCTAGAAAAGTCATCCAATCACTGTGTGTGAATTGCTACCAATAACAGGAAGGCTATACTTTCTAGAACCAATCAGCATAGTCTCCCAAGGCTGTTAGACCAGTAGTATTATAGAATTCTCACATATTGAATAACGCATCTATATTTAACCAAAGATTCATTAGATGATACCATACAAATAAGTGAACCATCCTACTAAAACCATAATCCTGGGCAAACAATAATCAGCTACATTGAGCTGGACAAAGGCACATAAGCATATAATATGCAAGTGCGTTAGGACCAAGCTTCAAGTGCCCGATTGATGCACTAGCTTATAGCAATAATCCGAAAGCGCTTATTGTTGGACTTTGAAAAAAGGGGATTTTACTACACTTGAACTTTTGTTTCTGTTTATATCCAATAAAGGATTTTTACTGTTGTTTGAAGTTCAAAGGCATCTGATGCCATTACATCAGCCCACCAGTGGAAAATAAATACCAATACGTCCCTTGTAAGGAAAGGAGAAAAACAAGGAAAAAAAAGGAAGAAAAAAAGAAAGGGGGATGGAGGGAGGGAAACCAGGACTGTAACAGTGAATACACTCAAACATCTACATTTATGGTAAGTGTACACAGCTGTACTATGTTCTTCTTGTTTCACTGTTGCAGTCATCACATTTGGATTGATTCCCAAAGCTGAGGAAATGGGTGGAGGCAGTCCAGGAAGCTAGGGGCTGGCTAGCATGCCCTGCAAGACTGCAGAGGCAAATCCTACCCTGGATATGGAGATGAGAGGCAGGTGGTAATGCTTGGTAAAAGTGTGAACAGATGTTCAGGTGGCAGCCTCCAGGATGTCCCTGGTGGGGACTCCTTTGAGGAAAGCTGCAGAAGTGGAGGCTGCTCTGGTGGAGTGTGTCCTGACACCCTTAGGGGGAGGCTTGCCAAGCTGTTTGTAGCAGAAATGGATGCAGTGTGCTATCCATTTGGAAATGGAAGCTAACCAGCAATTGATCAGACTTTCTGAAAGGTTTAGTCTTGTCCAGATAGTATCTGAGCTGTCTGTGTACATCTAGAGAGTGCATAATCCTTTTCCCCCTTGTTTTGGGAGTTAGGAAAGAAGGTGGGTAAAATGGATGGATTGGTTGAGAGCCACACTGGACACCACCTTGGGCATGAAAAATGGATTAGTTCTGAGGGATACGCTGTCTGCATGGAAGACAATGAAGGGTTCTACAGCCATGAGTGCTTGCAGCTCAGAGACTCTTCTGGCTGAAGTGATGGCCAGGAGGAAGGCTGTCTTCCAGGAGAGAAAGTTTAACTCTGCAGAAAAAGCTGTTTCAAAGGTCCCAAGCTGGTGTTGGTGCTCTTCTGGGGGGCCTCAAGATGCTAGCCCCTCTGAGGAACTGTTTAATCAGAGGGTGTGAAAAAAGAAGCTGCTCAGTGGGAAAATGAGCAGAAATAGCAGAGGCATGAATTTTTATAGAGGAGAAAGGGATACCACTGTGTAGTATGTCAGCTAAGTAATCCAGGATGAGAGGGATGGAGGGCTGTGACATATTGGCCCCCTTAGCCTGGATCCAGGTGCAGAACCTTTGCCATTTATCTGCATAAGACTTTCTGGTGCTAGGGTGTCTGGCCTCTTGTATAACATCCAGAACCTGTTTACTGAGGATGACAGATTGGTCAGGGGTTAGGGTATATGCCAAGTTGCCAAATTGAGTGTCTGCAATTGGGGGTGCATGAATTTCCCTTCCCTCTGGGTTAGGAGGCTTGGAATCCAGTGCTGTCTGGGTCATTCTGGAGCTATGAGAATGGTCCTTGGTTTTTTCTCCCTTATTTTGAGCAGTACCCTGGGAATAAGGGGCAGGGGAGGAAAGACAAAGACCAAGAGGTGGTTTACCCAGGGGAAGGACAGGGTATCCACTTTCCAAGCCATGCAGTGATGATCCCTGGTGCAGAATTTGCTGAGCGGATGGTTGGTGCGGGAGGCAAAGCATGGAAGAGGCTGTGAACCAAAGGGTCATGGCCAGCCTGCACAGCGGATAGTAGTGAGTCTCTCTCTGCTTGTTGATGTACCACATCACAGTGGTGTCTCTTTTGATCTGGAGAACCCCTGGAGAGAGAGAAGGGGTTTGAAAGCTATCAAGGCCTGCTGCACAGCCATCATCTCTTTTTGACTGATGTGCAGGGGGAGTTGCTGGGGGTTTCATTGGCCCTGTATGCACCTGCCATCCATGTGTGCACTCCAAGTGTAGTCTGATGCATCTGTGGTGAGGGTCTGGGCAGCAAGGTGTGGGGAGAAGGGCAGTCCCTTGTTGTGGGAGGAGGCTGTTGCCCACCAAAGAAATTCCTTTCTCAGGCAAGGAATAATAGGCAGAAGAGTTTCCAGAGCTTGAGAGTGTTGACACCAAAGGCTCTTTAGGTACCACTGAAGTTTCCTCATATTCAGTCTGGCATATGGAATGAGGAGTATACAAGAGGCCATGAACCCCAGGGCTTGCATGATTTTACTTGCAGAAAGCTGGGGCATGGTGGCCAGTTGAGAGAAGTAAGCTGATAGGAAAATTTGTTTCTCTGGTGTAAGGCATGCCATCTGGGATGCTGTGTCCAGACTCACTCCCAGGAAGATTATCCTTTTGGTGGGTACCTGTTTGTATTTCTTTTTCATTGATTGTGTACCCTAGGGAGGTTAGTAGGTCCTTTACAAAGGCCAGGTCTTTGAGCAGCTTTTCCTGGCTGTCTGCCTGAATAAGCCAGTCATCTAAGTAAGGGGAAACTTCAGTGGTACTTAAAAAGTTTATGGAGTCAACATTGTCACAGCCTGGAAACAATGATTCCTATCATACCTTGTCTGTGACTAGAATTCCTATGGTGGGCAGAGGCCTGCCACCAAAACAAGGGACTGCCATTCACACCACCCCCTGCCACCCAAACCCTAACTAAAGACGCATCAGACTATGCATGGGGGGCTCATCTGGCAAGGAAGTGTATTCAGGGCAAATGGAGCCCAAATCAAATGCACCTTCATATCAATCCAAAAGAAATGCTAGCTGTACAGAATGCACTGACAACCTTCAAAGATTTCCTTCATCCAGGACAACAAATGATAAAGACGGACAACACCACGGTTATGTGGTACATAAACAGGCAGGTACACATTGCTACCCCCTCTGCAGACTAGCCATGGCATTGTGGAACACGGCCTTGAGGTACCAAGTATAACTACAAGCTCAGTTCCTGCCAGGAAAGCAGAATACTCTGGCAGATGAACTAAGCAGAAATCTTATGGACCCACATGAATGGAGACTGGAACCATGGATATTCAACATGTTGACATGCAAATGGGGGAATACAGACATAGATCTTTTTGCTTCACCCCAGAACTACCAGTTGGACAAATTTTGCATAAGAACTCATCACAAAAAAGCCTGGAACGTGGATGCTCTGCCCTTCAGCTGGAAAAAAACTATCAGTCTATGCCTTTCCCCCTCTGCCTCTGCTCTCCAAAGTTCTACTAAAAGTCAAACAGGACAAACCAAAAATTATTTTGATTGCTCCAAACTGGCCTCACCAACACTGGTACCCACTCCTCCGCAGTGTGTCACACATTTCTCCGTGGCACCTGCCTCAGACACCTTCCTTACTGTCTCAGCAGGAGAACCAAATTCTGCACCCGCAGCTCCAAACATTGAATCTTGCAGCTTGGCTAATCACTTAAAATTTCCCTTAGCATCCCTCATCAAACCTGTGATGGATGTCACTTTGGAGGTGAGAAGACCTAGTACAAGGAAATCTTATGCTGACAAATGGAAAAGATTCTGTGCCTGGAATCAATCTCAAGGAATGAGTGCAGCAGTGCCCAATTTACCTCAGATTTTGCAATACTTAACTGAGATGCTTCACAAGGGCCTGTCTTTTTCTTCCATAAAAATCCATGCCTCAGCCATTTCTGCTCATTACAACACAGAACCCCACTCTTCTCTCATCCTCTGCTAAAGCAGTATCTCAGAGGGGCCAAAAAGTTGAGACCACCCAGGAGAATTCCAACCCTTGCATGGGACCTTAACTTTGTATTGGAGAAACCCACTCTACCTCTTTCGAGCCAGCTGCTACTGCAGACTTAAAATTTCTTTCCTGGAGAACAGCCTTCCTTTTAGCAATCACTTAAGCTAGAAAGATATCTGAATTACAGGCCCTTATGGCAGTGGAGCCTTTCATCATCTTTCATGCGGACAGGGTGTCACTCAGGACCTATCCATCATTCATGCCCAAGGTGGTATCCAGTGTGGCTCTTAATCAGTCCATTCATTTGACAACTTTCTTTCCCAATCCACAGAACAAGGGGGAGCGGATTCTGCATTCATTGGATGTACACAGACAACTTAGATTCTACTTGGACAGGACTAAATCTCGAAGGAAATCTGAACAACTGCTGGTAGCATTTGCTGCAGGGGCAGAGGGGAAGGCTATTTCAAAGCAAAGCATTTCTAAATGGATAAGTCATTGTATTCATTTCTGCTATAAGCACCATGGAAAACCTATTCCCCCAGGGGATCAGATCTCATTCCACCAGGGCTGCATCTACTTCTACAGCCTTTCTCAGAGGTGTTCCTACCAGGGATATTCTAGAAGCTGCTACCTGGAGTTCAGTTCATACTTTCACCAAGCATTATCACTTACCAATTTTCTCTAAATCCAGAGCTGGCTTTGCCACAGCTGTTTTGCAGGGCCTTATAGCTGGTCCTAATGCTGTATAAATCCATCCTCCCAACCGCTTTGGGAATCTACCCAAATGTAATGACTGCAACAGTGAAACATAAAGAACATAGTACAATTGTGTACACTTACCATAAATGTAGATGTTCGAGTGTATTCACTGTTGCAGTCCTGGTTACCCTCCTTCCAGCCCCCTGTAGGTCTCTTACTATACCTCTACTTTCTTTTACTATGCTTAAAATCCTTTTTGGTGTATTTGCTTTTGTTTGGAGGTATATTTTTGTGTTTTTTATTACTTATATATATATATTGCTCCCCATTTGGGGGGCACCTGACATCTAGGGCAAGAAAAACTGATGTAATGGTGTCAGCTGCATGTTTTATACCCCTGATGACCTGAAGTCATGGAAGAAGGGACAGCAACTGATGCAAGACCCAAGACTTTGTTAATCAGGCTGACTGAGGGCAACCTGCCAGCAGATTACCCAAATGTAATGACTGCAACAGTGAATACACTCGAACATCTACATTTATGGTAAGTGTACACAACTGTACTTTGCCCTTCATGGATGACATAACAAAAAGGAACAAAGAAAATTCCCCAACAGGGCACTTATCTGAGAAAACGAGGACGTTGAATCTGGAAACTGCAAGACTGAAGCTTGGTAGCTGTCTTTCTGACTGGCAGCAGAAAAGTTCTGATGATGGTATGTGCGTACATCCATTTTATGGATTACATATGACTGCAGCCTACGCCAGATGCAACACGTACCCTAACAGTGGTGAAAAGTATTTTGTATACTGGACCATGTCAGGGCACCATCTGGCGGGTATATCCCTCAAGTGAATACTGTAGCAAATGAATAGAAGGACATTTAAATCTAGCAGTATCGGGCTATGAGAATGACCCTGTCTTGTCCATCAGTCTTCTTTATATGCAAAAGTGCTTTGGAGACTATTTCTGGATAACTGCATCCCTGGGACCCCCCCCCAATATCTTTCTCTTTGCCTATACTCTGATATTAAGCCTTGATAGGAATGGAAGTATCTATCCTGCAGTCCAAATACATTTTTGGCCTCTTCCCATTCTATTACCTTTCTCTAATTATTTGCTCCCAATACCATGGTTCTTTTACCAATTTTCTCTAATGAATTCCAGCCTTCTCTTGCCTATATTGTCCATATCCCTAATTGCAGTCATTCCTATTGGCAGAATCTCCTTTCTCCATTCCTGTATTGGCTTAGTTCTTACAATACTTTCTGTAAATTTATGAATATAATTTTCTGCACAGTTATTGTTATTCTCATTAAGAATCTGCATCAAAAATCCCAATTTCTTGTTTCTTGAGCTTCCTCATTTTATCATCACCTCTTTGCACTTTGAATTATAGGTTTTTGCTTATGTTAAAGACTGCTTCTGGGCAGAAAATCACCATGAGCTCCACAAAAAATGTCTTGGATGTAAAAACAGTCTGTATTTAACAATGAAACAACAGGTTAAGCGCTTTCATCCCTCCTTCAATACTCTGGGACTTCATCAGAAAATTATTTCTGATGAAGTCCCAGAGTATCGAAGAGGGATGAAAGCGCTTAACCTGTTGTTTCATTGTTGAATGAAAACTGTTTTTAAATCCAGGACATTTTTTGTGGAGCTTATGGTGGTTTTCTGCCCAGGAGCACTCTTTGTCATTTACTGGTTGTTTTTTGAGTGCTTTTAATGAACTGAGGTGTTGAGGAGTTTTGCTTATGTTATGTATAGGAGCCTTAAATGTGTAACTCTGAAATATCCCTTCAAATTGGGAAATTCCAAATTGCCATGTTTGGTTGGAAGAATCAGCTTATTCCACATGACTCTTGCCGTCTTCCCCTCCCAGATAAAATCCTTCAGCTGTTTATTAATTGCTAACCACAACTTCTCCTCTGGTTGATAAAAATATGCCTGACCTGTGTATAAAACTAAAGGGACTAAAAACTTTTTAACTGATTGCATCTTGCTGTCCACATTCATATAACAAAGCTTCCAATTTCTTAGTTTTTGTATTATCTTTTGTTTAGTCTCTTCCCACAGATCCTTAGCTGCCACATCAGAATCTTTTTTAATCCATACTCCTAAGTACTTCATTTTATCATGTCCCCATAAATATGGATATTGCTGAACCAATTCATGTGTGGGTGTATAATTTACAGCTATTGCCTTTGTTTTAGCTTCATTAATTTTGTATCCCAAAAAGATATGAAACTGCCTCAAAATGTTCCACAACACTGAAATGTCATTTTGTGGTATTATTAGGTATAAAATAATATCATCTGCAAATAGCAATAAAACAGCAAGGACCAAGACAGCTAAAACCATAAATTTAATTGTAAAACAAAAGATAAGCGCTTACGGACAATTCCTTCATCAGATCAGTGAACAAAGTATGTTTGACTACTTTAAATAACACTTGGCCAATCACAGACTCGTAACCGCACCACACCTCTTTCCTCTTTGTCAGAGCTTTTGCTTGTAGTAAGTAAACCATTTCAGTGCCTGAGCATGCATTCTCTCATAATGGGTTTTAAGGGAAGATATCCATTCAATCCCAGGGGTTTATCAGCTTGTAAATCTGCTATCCAATGGGCTTCCACCACTTCTGTTTGATTGTGTATATCACCCACTCTTTTATTTGGTTCACATAACTGGAATACCATAAACGTAAAATTATGTTCAAGTTTATTTAACTTGTGCTGATATAAAGCACTGGTATTTTTACCAAGTCTGATATCACTTAGGTGCTGCAGTATACGGTCTTTTAGCCTTCTGTTTGTTTTACCTACATAAAATGTAATACAGGATCCACATTGTAAAAGCATCAGTCAGCATAAGGTTTAGGTTGGTATCTCACCCCTGTAATTGGGTGTGTAAACATGTTACTTTTAGATATTTCTTGGCAAGCCTTACATCACTGGCAACAATAAGTCCCCATCCTTTCACTGACAGGCAACTTTGTATTGAGACTAGTAGTAGTTTTGTGCACAAGTTGCTTGAGATTTTTATTCCTTTTATACACAAACTTAGGAAAGTTGCCGACTATCGATCTAAGTTCATCATTATTGGCTAAGATTTTCCAATTGTTTCTCACAATATTATAAATGTCTTTTATGTCACTGCTGAATTTCATTGGCACTCTTAACATTCAGCTCCTTGCTTTCATTACTCACTTTTTCCAGTGCCATGTCTTGCCTTTTGTTCTCATCTTTTTAACATCACATACTGTTTATTATAACCACGTTGTTTAAAATTATCAGATAATTCTAACTCACTCTGAAGTTTTGAATCATCAGTGATTAGTCTGGATGTTCTCAATGCTTGTCCTTTTACTATATTGGAGAACGTATGTCATGGATGCATGCTGTTAAAACTAAGCAATGTGTTCTTCCAGCATAATTTCCTATATAATGTAGTACCCATTTGACCATTCTCATCTATATGTATAAAAACCTGAACATCCAGAAATTCAATCTTTTTATCTGAGTAATTCAAGGTAAAACATAAAAAAACAGGTGGTACTTTCCAAGTATGAGACAAACTGTCGATGTTTCATTACATCACCTTTCCAGAGAAAAAAAGACGTCAACAAACCTATGGTAGAAAAAGATCTCATCACTCCATAAATTCTTGGTAGTAAAAATGTTTTCTTCTTCCCACAGCCCAAGTACTATGTTTGCATAAGAATTGGTGCAGGGTATCCCCACAGCAACACCCCACCGCTACCAATAGATCTTCTCTTGAAACATAAAGATGTTGTTTTCCAGAACCAATTGTAGTAGCAGGCAAAGTGTATGTATCATGCACTCATCATAGATGTTATGTTTACTCAAAAACTGTTTGACCGCTTGAATGCTATATTCATTAGGAATAACAGTAAACAAGTTGACATCAAGGGTTACAAATAGAAAACCTTCTATAACATTATTTGCACCCATAGATTCAAATAACACATTCAAAAATTGAGGTGTATCTTTAAGCACAGCTGGTGCTTTACATAGAGCTGGTTTCAACTGCTTCTCTACCCATATTGACATTGGCTCGGTAGACCACCCACTATTGGTCTTAGTGTAGGGTTATGTTGATCCTTATGTATCTTCAGTAGTCCATTAATGACAGGGATCACTGAATGTTCAATTAGAAAGTACTGATGGAACTCGGTGATGATTTGCATAGCATAAAGGTCTTCCAAGGTATTCTTTATATGTCTTTTTATATAATTTACCAGGGCTTCTGCTATCACTTCATAAGTAGAAGCTGAGTAAAGCATCTCTTCTATTCTTGATATATATACCACTCATAATTGAGACTAACAAAGTACAGTTTTGTACCTACCATAAATGTAGATGTTTGAGTATTCACCCTGCTGCAGTCATCACACTTGGGTTATCCTGCCATCAGGCAGTCCCGCAGTCAGCCTGAATTTCAAAGTCTTGGTCTGGCGTCGGTTGCTGTCGCTTCTTCCCTGACGTCAGTGCACCAGGGTTATAGAAGAGGCCATCCCCATTTTTTTTTTTTTTTTTTTTTGCCCCCATCAGGTAGGTGCCCCCAATAGGTAGGCAATATATATATATATATATATATATATATATATATATATATATATATATAAAACTAGATATAAATAAAACAATACCTTTAGGCACAAGCAAATACACCACAGAAGTTGTATAGGATAGAGTGGTATAGATAAGTTCAGCTGGAGGGAGGGTAACCTGGACTGCAGCAGGGTGAACACTCGAACATCTACATTTATGGTAGGTACAAAACTGTACTATGTTCATTATGTTACCCTGCTGCAGTCATCACACTTGGGTTGAATCCCAAAGCTAAGGATGGGAGGTGGAGTTAAACAGGGTTAGAAGAAGCTAGTAGACCCTGCAAAACTGCAGTGGCAAAACCAGCTCTAGTCTTAGAATATAGAGGTAAGTGATAGTGTTTGGTGAAGGTGTGCACTGAACTCCAAGTTGCAGCTTCCAGAATATCCTTGGTTGGCACTCCCTGAGAAAGGCTGCTGATGTAGCTGTAGCCCTGGTGGAGTGGGACCTAATGTTAGCAGGTACCGGTTTCCCATGATGCATGTAGCAGAAACGTATGCAATGCCCTATCCATTTAGAAATGGTCTGTTTTGAGATAGCTTTTCCTTGTGATCCTGTAGCATAGGCTACAAAGAGCTGGTCAGTTTTTCTGAAAGCCTTAGTTTTATCCAAGTAGTAACGTAATTGCCTGTGAATGTCCAAAGAGTGCAGGAGTCTTTCTCCTTTGTTCTGGGGATTTGGGAAAAAGGTGGGCAAATGAATGGTTTGGTTTAGGGCCACACTGGATACCACCTTTGGCATAAAGGAAGGGTTAGTTCATAGAAAGACTCTGTCTTGATGGAAAATGAGGAAAGGCTCCACTGCCATTAGTGCCTGTAGCTCTGAGACTCTTCTAGCTGAGGTTATTGCTAGTAGAAGGGCAGTTTTCCATGAAAGAAATTTTAAATCAGCTGAAAAAGCTGGTTCAAAGAGCGGCAGTGTAAGCTTTTCCAGAACAAAGTTGAGATCCCAAGTAGGTGTTGGTGCTCTCCGTGGCGGTCTTATGTTCTTAGCCCCTCTGAGGTACTGTCTAAGGAGTGGATGTGAGAATAAAGGAGGATCCATGTTGTAATGAGCTGAAATTGCTGAGGCGTGGATCTTAACAGATGAAAAGGAAAGTCCTCTGTGCAATATCTCAGTTAAATATTGTAGAATATGAGGAATGTTTGGATCAAGTGGATTTTGGCCTTTAGCCTGGTTCCAGGCACAAAATCTTTTCCATTTGTCTGAATAGGCTTTCCTGGTGCTGGGCCTTCTGGCCTCCAGAATGACATCCATAACAGCTTTGGATAGAGGTGTTGGCTGGCTGTTTAGGTAATTTGCCATGCAGCCAGGTTTAAAGTCTTGAGCTGGCTGTGTAGAATCTGATTGTCTCGCTGGGTGAGCAGGTGAGGAATCTGTGGTAAAATCCATGGTGGGCCGTGGGCCATGTTCCTTAGAATTGGATACCAATGCTGGCGTGGCCAGTCTGGTGCAATGAGTATCATTTGTGGCCTCTATAATCTGACTTTCAGCAGTACCTTTGCTAGAAGAGGCAGTGGAGGAAAGGCATACACTGTTAATGTTTTCCAACTGAATGAGAGGGCATCCTCTTTCCAAGCTTGTGGATGGAATGTCCTTGTGCAAAATTTTTGAAGTTGGTAGTTTTGGGGGCTTGCAAACAGATCTATGTCTGGGCGTCCCCATTTTTGAGCTATCATTGCAAATACTTGTGGATCTAGTTTCCACTTGTGTGGATCCATGATGTTTCTGCTTAGGTCGTCTGCCAATGTGTTTTTCTTTCCTGGCAGGAATTGTGCTTGTAATTGAACCTGGTAAGACAGTGCGTTGTTCCATAAGGTTATTGCTTGCCTGCATAGAGGGTAAGAATGTAAGCCCCCTTGCTTGTTTATGTACCACATTACTGTGGTATTGTCCGTTTTTATTATTAGTTGCCCTGGGTGTAAGAGGTCCTTGAAAGCTGTTAGGGCATTCTGTACTGCTAGCATTTATTTTTGATTGATATGCAGATGTCTCTGATCTGTAGTCCATTTGCCCTGAAAGCACTGTCCTGCCATGTGTGCTCCCCAGGCATAGTCCGATGCATCTGTTGTCATAGTTTGCCTGGCTGTGGGTAAGGTGAAAGGCTGACCCTTGTTGAGGTGACAAGTCTGTGCCCACCATAGACACCTCCTGTTGAAGGCAGGGAATGAGTGGTATCATTGTTTCCAAGCTGTGGCTGTGCTGAGTCCATACGCTTTTCAGGTACCATTGTAATTTCCTCATATGCAGTTTTGCAAATGGTATTAGTAGTATGCAAGATGCCATGAATCCCAAGGCCTGCAGAATTTTTCTTGCAGGGAGTTGAGTCTTTGTTGCCATTATTGTGAAATATTGAGTCAGCTGTTGTTGCTTGTCTGGCGTGAGATAAGCCATCTGGGCCATTGTATTCAAGCTGGCACCCAGGAATATTATGTTTTGTGAGGGCACTAGTTTTGATTTCTTTTCGTTTACTGTGTACCCTAGGCAACTTAGAAGGTGTTTGACAAATGCCAGATGCTTTAAAAGAATGTCCTTGCTTTTTGCTTGAATAAGGCAGTCGTCCAGGTATGGGTATATTTGAATTCCTCTTTGTCTGCAGTATGCAATTACTGGTGCCAGGCATTTTGTGAAGACCCTGGGCGCAGTAGATAAGCCAAAGGGCAGTGCAGAAAATTGATAATGCATTGAACCTGCAATGAAGCGGAGATATCTTCTGCAATTTTGCCTGATAGAGACATGCAGGTATGCCTCCTTGAGGTCCAACGTTACTAGCGAAGCATTCTTGCCCAGCATGGGAAGAAGCTGCTGTAGTGTTAGCATCTTGAATTTTGGTACTTGCAGATAGGTGTTCAGAATTGAAAGATCCAGAATGGGTCTCCATGCTTTATCCTTCTTGGAACTAGGAAGAGTCTTGAGTAGAATCCTTGTCCTTGCTCCTGTGTAGGTACCTGTTGAATGGCTCTCATGTCCATGAGAGCTGTAAATTGTATTTGTGCCTCTACCCATTGATTTGGTGGCAGGTTTGGCATTCCTTTTATCCTTGGTAAGGTATGAAAGTGGAATCTGTATCCTTGAGAGACAATGTTTAGGACCCATTTGTCTTTTGTGATGATGTGCCAGTTGTCTGCAAAAAATGCTAATTTTCCTCCCAAGGGAGCTGCCAAGAGAGATCTGCTTGGTAGTTTGAGGATTGAGTCATTGTGTTTGTCTTCTGCTAGCTTGGGGCCTGTCGTCTCCTCCTTTCTGGGTAGCAGTACCCCATTGGCAAGGTTTGTAAAGGCCTTGTGACTGACATCTGCCCCTTGGGAGTCTGTATTTCCCCTCTGTGATCTGTCAGAAGCTGGAAAGGACCAGTTTTTTGTTGGCCAATTTCTGCTGAAACGAGGGGGTTGTACCTGCAAAAAATCCTTGACCGTCTGCATAGACTTTGCCTTATCCTCCATTTTCTTTAACACCTCTTCTGCTTTGATACCAAATAATACATCCTGCTGTAAAGGTGCATCCAATAATTTTGCTTTAACATGATCAGGAACGGTTTGTTTTTTTAGCCAATAATGTCTACGTATGACAGAGCCAGTAACAACTGCTCTACAGGAAGCTTCCAATGAATCAAATCAGCATTGTAAAGTATGTTTGCCCACCTGTTCAGCTGCATGCAACAGATCCTGCATTTCCTTGAATTCAGACTGTTCAGTATGTGTGCTCATTTTTTGTTTTAATTGAGACATTAGGAATTGCTGATATTTCAGCATGTGAAACTGACAATTTAATGCTCTCATAGCCAGAGTTGCTGAGGTGTATATTTTCTTTCCCCATCTTTCTAGGGATCTGGAATCCCTTTCATAGGGCACAGGATTTTTAGCCATAGAAGCTTTAGCTCCCTTAGGACCCTGGGAAATTGTTTCTGGGTCAGCCACAGGGCTTTTGTAAAGGAAATTGTGTGAGTCAGGTACTCTGTAGTTTTAGCTGCTTGTTGCATTATATATTATCTGCACTTAAAGTTACATTTGGTCAAAAATTGGTCGAAAGTTTGTTTGTTAAATTTAACTGTTGAGGCTGCCCACTAAAGTGTGCTAGCCTGTGTAACTGATTTATTACTGTTTCCTGCATTTCTGTGTGCTTTCTATCTCAAAAACAAAAAAAAAAATATCCTTGTTTTCCCGCCTCTCCTCGACTAGTTTAGACCAGTATACAGGCTTTGCTGTATTCTGGGCTGTGGTGTAGTTCCTGTGTTGTCCATTGCCTTACTTGGACAGAAGGAAGTTTCTTTGCTCACCAGTGGGAGTGGGGAGCCTTGAGCAGCCTATCTGTCCCTGAAGGAGTGACCTCAGCACAAGAGCTTGTAGTAATTGGTTGTTTTGGACCATTTCTAGCTCTTTTGAAGTTCCCTGTTTAAAATCCACCTCTGAGCGTTTTTTTTCTGGCTATACTACTCAGAAACAGCTCCTCGTGGTCCTGCAGATTAGTCCTAGCAGCAGAGAACTGAGAAAAGCGTCTACTTTCCTGATTTAAGTATTTTTTGCTGTTTTTTACCTAAAATACCTTCTCTTGCTTACTTTGAACAAGCTTAAACTGTATTTTTAGCTGTTTGTTGCATTATATATTATCTGCACTTAAAGTTACATCTGGTCGAAAATTGGTCGAAAGTTTGTTTGTTAAATTTAACTGTTGAGGCTGCCCACTAAAGTGTGCTAGCCTGTGTAACTGATGTATTACTTTTTCCTGCATTTCTGTGTGCTTTCTATCTCAAAAACAAAAAAAAATCCTTGTTTTCCCGCCTCTCCTCGACTAGTTTAGACCAGTATACAGGCTTTGCTGTATTCTGGGCTGTGGTGTAGTTCCTGTGTTGTCCATTGCCTTACTTGGATAGAAGGAAGTTTCTTTGCTCACCAGTGGGAGTGGGGAGCCTTGAGCAGCCTATCTGTCCCTGAAGGAGTGACCTCAGCACAAGAGCTTGTAGTAATTGGTTGTTTTGGACCATTTCTAGCTCTTTTGAAGTTCCCTGTTTAAAATCCGCGTTTGCGCGGCTTTGCGTGATTGTGCGCAGCGCCGGTTAAACTTTTTCTGGCTCCAAGTCTGCTCTTCAAATTTTCCCTTAAGAAAGCTCTACTCTTATAATAATCAGTCTCTCATTTTATTATAAGCCTAGCACTTGTTCTCAAAACCTCTCTTCTAAGTAAGCACTCTCAAACTAAAGTAAGCACTACATCCACCTACCACCCCTGTGAGTACCCACTTCCCTTAAAGGCACAGCACTCCCTTATAATATTCTAGCATGTCGAGTGGTAGATTACTAGCATCCTCTCCGGTTCAGCTGGTTAATCTGGGAATCTTGAGACAATGCTACAATTGTCTCATGTACACAGACAACCCTCTCCTCCTCCCAACAAACACAAATACATGTGAGAGATGCAACTATATAGCCAAACTGGAGGCTGAACTCTCTCAACTCAGGACTGGCAAGATCAGACAGGAGGAGAAGGTAACCACACACACACACACAGCAAACCCAGTCCCACATAGACCTACCACAACTGCAAACCAAACACATAATAACACAAAGACATACTCAGAGGCTCTAACAAAAAACTTACCAAAACAACAGAGGCTCCCAAAGCAGACACCCAAAAATCCACCACCTGAAAACATAACACATGCAACACATACTTCAATAAATCAGTGTGTCAAACAATCACAGCCCTTAAGGCCAAACACCATGCCTGATACACTAGTAATAGGTGACTCTATAGTCAGACACACTGACGTTCCACTTACCAGGCTGAACAAGGAGAGGGTAACGGTGAGCTGCCTATTGGGAGCTGGGATCCACCACATAACACACGCACTGAGGTCACTCCAAAGCAAGTACAAATATGACTCCGTCATTGTCCATGCCGGCGTGAATGACCCGAGATGTACCTCCCTGGACTACATGAAGAGAGACATAGAGGAACTCTCTGATTATGTAGCCCAGGCTGGTATGACCCTGACCCTGAGCAGCATCTTGCCCTCACCAAGAATGATCAGCTTTAATAATTGGCTCAATTACTGGTGTCATTCTAGGGGGATCCAATGTCTGTCTGCTTGGGATGACATGCTGGACAAGCCATGCTGCTTCGCAAGGGATGGCTTGCATCTGTCACCACTGGGCTTCCGGATATTGGCTAAGGCTCTTGCCACCTCCATAGTGCCTTTTTTAGGCAAGGCTCAAAAGACAAACCCACCTCCTTAGAAAACAAAAATGGAAAAAAATTAAGGGTAATGCTGCTCAATGCCAGAAGTCTAAATCTCAAGATGCAGGCTCTTGAAGCACTCCTCAGTATGGAGAACATCGATGTCTGTGCAGTAACTGAAACCTGGTTCAAGACTCCTGAGAGCACCCCAGCGCTACCAAGCTATACCTCATATCATGCTTTTCGGCCCCAAAACTCGGGCCAAACCAAAAAGGGAGGGGGAGTGTCCATATTCATCAAGGACACCCACACCTCCAGGTTAGTGGCAACACATGAAGCATCAGAGACCATCCAGGTGCAACTAACCGTAGGCAAAACTGCTAACAACTGGTAGCATGTTACAGACCACCCTCCCAATCTCAGGTACACCATTCAGCCTTCCTGAAGACATTGGAGGATATGAATGTCTCAACAAACACCATCATATTGGGAGACTTCAACTACCCTAACGTAGACTGGGTGCGTTATTCTAGCCCTAACACCCTAGCCCAAAGGTTCCTGGAATTCATAAATTCAAATGCAATGGAACAGCTAGTCACCTCTCCCACAAGGGGAGATAATATACTAGACCTGATCATCACAAACATGGGGACAAAGTGCTCCACACCAGAAGTATACCCCTCACTAGTGAGATCTGACCACAAACTAATCACCCTGGATATACATATCCCACCTCCACCCCCAACGCAAAAGACTACAGTGAAAAAATTCTCAAAAGCCGACTTTACACTTCTTAAGACTGAGATGGTATCCTTTAAGCCCACTGGGCAGATATTGCCAACATTCTGGCAGATAGGTTCAGTGCAAATTTCTCCCCTCCCTCACCCCCAAAAGAAGAAATATTTATCCCAGCTGAATGTAACCTCCCTGTCATCTCAGATGTCCAGGTGAGAACTGCCCTCATCAAAGCTAAAAACACAGCATCAATGGGACCTGATGGTATCCCGGGTTGCGTGCTACGTGAACTCCAAGAGGAGCTAAACCCGCACATAAAAATGCTATTTAACCTTAGCCTTACTACAGGATATGTACCTGAACACTGGCGTACAGCAACAGTGGTCCCACTCCACAAAGGAGGCACCTCTACAGACCCTGGTAACCACCGCCCCATAAGCTTAACCAGCCTGGTCTGCAAAGCTATGGAAAGAATTATTATGGAACTCATAAACAGAGACATTGGGGACCTACAGCCTCTTGATCCCACCCAGTTCGGCTTTGTAAAGGGCAGATCCTGCCTTTTGAACCTGGTTGACTTTTTCGAAACAGTCACTAGAGCCATTGACGAGGGCAAAGCAGTCCATACAGCCTACCTGGACTTGGCTAAAGCTTTTGACACAATACCCCACTCAGGCATCATAGACAAGCTCAACAGCTTAAATGTAAATCCATATGCCACAAGATGGGTTGCAAACTGGCTAAAGGATAGAACCCATAAAGTCAAAATCGCTGGAGCCATGTCAGACTCAAAGCCAGTCACAAGTGGTGTCCCATAGGGCTCTGTCTTGGGACCCCTCTTGTTCAGCATTTATTTCTCAGATGTGAAAGCAAACATGGGAGGGTTGTGGCTGACAAAGTTCGCAGATGACTGCAAACTAGGCGCCATAGTTGATACAACAGCTGACACATACATCCTACAGAAAGGCCTCACTGAAATGGACAACTGGTGCCGGAGTCATGGCCTTAAACTAAATGCCAAAAAATGTATAGTCATCCCCTTTGGGAAAAACAAAGTACCCACAAATTATCACATAGACAGTAAGCCACTGAGTACGGAAAAAGTCGATAGTGATCTCTCATTTGACACCCATGTTTTCAAAGTGGTTAGAAAGACTTTCTACCTTGCCCACCTTATCATGAAGGGATTCACATCCAGATCAAAGGAGGTCATTGTACCCCTATACTCCTCCCTTATCAGGCCTATGATTGAGTACAATGCCCCATTTGGTATGTACCTCACCCGGCACTTGCAACAGCTGGATAGACCCCAAAAGTACCTCACCAAGAGGATCAAGGGTCTCCAACATATGTCATATGCTGCCAGACTAAAGAAACTCCAGCTCTATTCAGTAGCATACCGCCTACTCAGAGGTGATCTGTGCCTGACGTACAAGGCCATGTCCAATCAGGATTTGATGGACATGCTCCACCTCAAAAAATCCAAATCCATCAGAACTACGAGAGCTAAAGATTTAAACCTCAGCAGAAATATGAACAGGACATGCTGGAGGGACAGATTCATAACCCAGAGGCTTCCCATACTCTGGAACAGAATCCCAGTTCATGTTAGGCAGAGCCCCTCACTGACTCTCTTCAAGAGAAATCTTGACGAGTGGATGGGAGATCGTAGGTTTACCCCAGGGGTCATCTCTGTGTCACTACTAGACAGAGGCACAGTAAACTAATTCTATTATGTAAGGGGGTCTTCACTGTGTCACTACTAGACAGAGGCACAGTATTCTAAATCTATTCTGTACACTTTTGTACCATTACATGGGGTGGCGAAAGCCACATCACTATGGCTAGGCTTATAAATGCCCCAGGGCAGATAGCCTAGTACTAAACTATGAAACTATCTGTCTAGTTTGGCTGGAGCAGGAGGTAGAGAGTCTGGATTTAGACTAGACTCCAAGTAAACATCATCCACAATATCTAAAACTGGAGGGATAGCAAGAGGTCTGTGCTGGGGTAGTAAAAGGAACTCTGAGCCTTTTCTTAGAATCAGAGTAGTCCTGGCCTTCCCAGTGGAAATGTTTCCTCATGGTATGTAAAGTTTCCCCAAAGGAGTAGTCTTCAGGGGGAGATGCTGAGGGAATAGAGTCTTCAGCATCACAGTCTTCATAAGGTGGAAAAGTGTAATCCTCTTCCTCAGAAGAATCTGAGGAAATTGAGACCTGGTCAGAGGAAGCATAATCCTCCTCTTGTCTTGGTCTTTTATCAGGAGGGGGATGTGAACCCCTGATTAGGGTAATCAAATCTTCAGCCATCTTAAGCATCTGTTTCTTAGGCATGGGGCCTTGAACTGTAGACTGATGTACACAGTCTTCTTTGGTTTTAAAGGAGTTTTAAGCTTAGCATAAGATTTAATGGTGAGTGTAGTCGGTCTGAAGACACCTTCTGTAACCGAAGGTGTTTCCACTGCACTGGGGTCTACTTCTGCTCTGGTGTCGGAAAGGCCTAATGAAGATGGCTGCATCGGCCTAGTAGACTCCCCTTGAGAATCCGCAGCTGTCTGGGGTTCCAGTTTTGCGGTCGTCAGGGGCTGCATAGGCACCTCACTGAAAACCGGAGAACCGGCGACAGGCCCAGCAGAGGCCTCAGAATCTGGCTTGTTCCTAGGCTGCCTGTCCTTATCCTTGCGTTTTTTATGCATGCCGGTCGTCGGCTGCTCTGACGGCATGATATAATTAAATTTCCTACCAAAGTAATGTCGTGCAAAGTCAAAACGGTGTTTGATAGTTCGTTTATTAAACCTAGCACAAAACCGACAACCTGTGACGTCGTGGTCTGGGCCTAGGCAAGGAATACAATAGGAATGGAAGTCCTTATGAGGTATTTGCTTCCCACAAGAAATGCAATTGTTAACTTTTTCTGACATCAGACTGAAGCAAGAAAAGGTTCCCCAACGGGTTACTTAGCTTTATTGAAGACTTCAGACTGAAATTCGAATCGAAAATCTCAGGTGTCGGCCGACCGGCACTTGCGAACTGCTTCTGCTTCGGGCACCGCGCGGCAAGAAAGACTGGAGAAAATGGCGTTGGATGCCTCTTATATACCCCTGGCACATTGACGTCAGGGAAGAAGTGACAGCAACCGAAGCCGGACCAAGACTTTGAAATTCAGGCCGACTGCAGAACTGCCTGACGGCAGGATAACCCAAGTGTGATGACTGCAGCAGGGTAACACGATGAACATCTGCACCTCCCTTGTCTGTTGGTCTAACAATGAGTTCCTTGTTGGCCATTAATTCATGGAGGGCTTCTCTCTCTTCCTTCATCAGGTTATAAAAATTCTGTGAATGTTGTGAGTTCATACACTCAAAAAGTTCTCTTTCACATGCGTTCAAGAATACATCCTTAACAGGGTGCGCTGGAGGTATAAATTAACTGGGTTTTCTCAGAATATTAGATGTGCCATGCCCATCTTCCTTGTACAAAAGTTTAAGTAGTGCATTTCTAGCAAACAGTCTAAGATCGAATACATCATTCAATTTAGAAGCTGCTGCAAGAACAAATGACAGTCCTTTATTCAGCAGTCTAATTTCATCTTCATTTAGGACATAATTTGATAAATTATATACCAACAGATTCTGGTTATGTACTAGGTTGACATATTTCTCCTCTTGCGCACTCTGGTGAGGGATCTTTGCCTGTTGTGTTTTATTCTTTCTTTTATGGGTAGTGGAAGCATGGAAAAAAACGAATCAGATATTATTGTTTCCTTAGGTTTACCACCTAATGAATTGTAATCTGGAGCATGTACTTCTGCTTGAACAACATGCGTATTTTCCTGTCTACCTCTTGTGAAGCATCTAATAGTTCAATAACCTCTCCTTGTTTCTTTTCCCTTTCAGTTTGTAATTCATTCACAGGCATTTTGGGTGTGCCTGTTGACTTAAGTCTCCTTGCTACTGCTGCAGTTAACTGTGGAACCCACAGCTGTATTAACAGATTTGTCTCTTTTTAAGTTCATTCTTACGCCAAACAAAAATTTGTCCTTGTTTAAAATCAGTAAAATCCCTTGTTAGCTTTCTGGTTTTAATCATTTGTAACTTGTGGTCATAATGTGTCAAAGTACAAAAAAGTTAAAGTCTAGAAGTATACTGTTCACCTTTAAATTCTGCGTCTATATCACTTTGCAAAGCACTAATTGTACAAGACATTGTTCCTCTGGGTTGAAATAGTCTAATAAAAGCTGCATATATTTGAAGCTTGCCTCTAAATTAATTTGTTGCCACTTAGCTAATAACTCTGGATACATTTCACCCTGTGCTGGCATACAAAAAATGCGCATTCCCCTCGGTATTAAATTAAAGTGCTGACATGCTTCAAAGTGAAAGAATTGCCACTGCAAATGCTTTAATTTAAACAAATCCAGTTCTAATTCAGAGTACATTTTGTAATATTGTGAGAAACAACTGGAAAATCTTAGCCACCAATGATGAACTTAGATTGATAGTGGGCAACTTTCTTAAGTTTGTGTATATAAGGAATAAACATCTCAAGCAACTTCTGCACAAAACTACTACTAGTCTCAATACAATGTTGCCTGTCAGTGAAAGGATGGGGACTTACTGTTGCCAGCAATGTAAGGCTTGCAAAGAAATATTTAAAAGTAACATGTTTACACACCCGATTACAGGGGTGAGATACCAACCTCAACTTATGCTGACTGTTGCTCTTGCAATGTGATATATCTTGCCAAATGTGGATCCTGTACTTCGCTTTATGCAAGTAAAATGATCAGAAGACTAAAAGACCATATTACTGCAGCACTTAAGTGATATCAGACTTGGTAAAAATACCAGTGCTTTACATCAGCACAAGTTAAATAAATTTTAACACAATTTTACTTTTATGGTATTGCAGTTATGTGAACCAAATAAAAGAGAGGGTGATGTACACAATCAAACAGAACTAGCAGAAGCCGTTGGATAGCAGATTTATAAGCTGATAAACCCCCCGGGTTTGAATGGATATCTTCCCTTAAAATCCATTCTGAGAGAACGTAAGCTCAGGCACTGAAATGGTTAACTTACTACAAGCAAGAACTCTGACAAAGAGAAAAGAGGTGTGGTGCAGTTACGAGTCTGTGATTGGCCAAGTGTTATTTAAAGTAGTCAAACATAGTTTGTTCATTGATCTGATGAAGGAATTGTTTGAAACCGCTTATCTTTTATGTTTTACAATTAAATTGATGGTTTTACCTGTCTTGGTCCTTTGTGACTTGTTTGAACCAAGTGGACATTTATCCTTTGTTTGCTGGGTTTTCTCTATTTATTTCATCTGCAAATAGAGGCAGTTTTTCTTGACTGCCTTACATTTTATATCCTTGAATTTGAGTCTCTTTCTTATTTTGTTTGCCAATGGTTCTAAATGTAGTGCAAATAATAAAGGGGAAAGAGGACACCCCTGCCTGGTTGCTCAAACAGAAATTATCAGACAGGAATCCACCCACTTTAATTTTCCCCTCTGATCCCGCATATATCCTCCTATTCAACCTTGTAATTTTATCAGAGAATGCAAATGCTTCAATTGCCCTGCTCATAAACTACCAGCTTACTCTGTCAAATGCTTTCTCTGCACCAAGACACACTTCCTAGGCTTTCTGTCTTTAACAATGCCCCTAACCTACAGCGAAGGTATCAGTGGTTACAGCCACTACATGGACAGGGACTAGTAAGCGACTACAAGACTCTGGTTTGGCATGTGTAGTGTTCACTTTACAAAAGGCTTTCAAGTTTTGGAGATTTTTACCACTTTTACCATTTGTGGTACTCTCTTGTTTTAACTGGCACTTCTTAACTTATAAGGTCCACAGAAACACTTTCATAGTCTCTTACATTGAGGCCATTCTATGAACGTTTATTCTTCTGAATATAGCATTCATTCCACTTGTTCCCTAGGGTGAGTGTGGGGCATATAGGAAGTGGGAGCTATCATCTGCATGCCAAGAGATTGAGGAGTGTTTCTATTAAACCCTATCAATTCCTGTGTGTGCCTGTTCACATCCAAGGGGTTGGCTTGTAGTGGTCCTTTGCAATGTATGTCCATGCTTCTGGATGACATAATAAATCTGATCTGCCTAATAAGACTGCACCTTCTGTGTGATCCCTGATCTCCACTTGGAATTCAGTCATGGACAGCATCCACAGAAATATATTCCCTACCCCCCTCCCAGACACAGGCAAGCTGGCTAAGCTTCATCATACCTTTGGTACTGGTTCCCAAAAAAATCAAATATTTACAAAAATTTGTACTATATTTAGACACTGGGGGTGTAGAAATTACAGTTCTGTGAGCATATGGATCATAACTGGAGGAACATGATCACAAATTCAGTATACCTAAAGTGTGGGAATTATGCCATAAGCAAACATCTGACCATCCAGCCAGACATCCAGAACTTTAAGATGTCTCCCAACCTGTGAGCATCAGGACATATGGTATAAAGTGGAGAGGTGCCTGTACTATCTTTTATCTCTGGTTCACAACACTTGTGCTTAAAAAGTCCAAAGAGGGAGGTTGAGTCTAACTCTTAATGAACTGGGCAGAAGCAGCCAGGAAGGTGTCATAATGAAGAAGGTGCTGTAGGGAGGGAACCCAAAGTACAGCAGTGACCCAATTACTTGAACATCTATGGTTCTGGCAAGTATTCTGAAACACCTGTACTATGTTACCAGAATGACTTTTGCTGCAGTACCATGCATCAATGGAAAGAGTAGTAAGGCAATAAAGTACAGTTGTTTCACACTTACCATAAATGTAGATCAGTGATGGCGAACCTTTTAGGCTTGGCATGTCAAAAATTTGGAAAATGCCTCTCTTGACTCTGCTGGCATGTCACCCCCCCCCCCCCCAAACAAAAGAGAAAATTCTTTACATACTAATTTATTTTAAAAAATACAGTCCAGTCATGTGCTGCTATGTTTTATAAAAGTAAAAGAAAAATCAGTGACTTACAATACAGAAACCAATTTGATAATTGGGCTTAAAATAGTGCACCAAAAAATTACCCTAATTTTAATAGTAAGTTTGAATTGAAATGAAAAAATATAGAACACACTACATTTGATTTGATTAATATCAATTAATGAGTTTTTTTTGCTGAGTTTTAATAGACAAGTGCAGGGTCACATATT
Source organism: Protopterus annectens (assembly GCF_019279795.1). NCBI lineage: Eukaryota > Metazoa > Chordata > Ceratodontiformes > Protopteridae > Protopterus > Protopterus annectens. The sequence goes on from NC_056743.1 coordinate 968,420,355, forward strand.
TCTTGTATTTTTTTTCATTCCGTTTCTTTCATAACTTAGGTGTTGGTGAACGTTGCTGGTGTGTCACCCAAAACATTGTGGCATGTCACCTTTGACACGGGTGTCACAGGTTCACCATCACTGCTGTAGATGCTAGAGCAGATCACTTTTGCAGAAGCAATTCTTGGGTCTTCCTGCCATGCAGAAGCCCATGACCGGCCCAATTTCCAGAGTCTTTGCATCATCCCTAACCAATGGACATCTGCGGACTGATGTCTGGATATTGGGATTTAAGAATAGCATCTATTTGTGTCATCTTTAGGTCTTTCTAGGGAGTAAACAAGCAGTCTAATGCCAGATATCTGAATTTGAGTGTGAGACACATTAGGAGGAAAATGGGATGATGGTGAAGCAAGGAGCTATTTGCAAGAATCTTTTCTCACCCTTGCTCCCAAGTAAGGGGGGGGAGGGTCAACAGACAGAGGGGTTGAAGGGTGGCAGCTTGCAATGCAACACTGATTTACTCAAACATCTAAAATTATGGTGTTACACAAATGTACTATGTTCTTTGTAGTCAGTATTGCAGTACTGATTCTTGGGAGGATTCCCAACGCTACCTACTGAGTGACAAGTAATTCTTGGCCCTTAGGAAATACGGTTTTGCAGGATGGTGGTAGCAAACCCTGCCTCAGCTCTGGAGGCAATGCCTAAATGGTAATGTTTTGTACAAAAATGTGCATTGAGTTTTAAGTAGCAGCTTTTAGGATGGCCTGGATAGGAACTCCTTTGAGGAAGGCAGTGGTAGTTGCCATGTGCTTGGGAGAATAGGCTTTGACATAGCTTTTCCATGGTGAGTGTAACAGAACATAAGGCAACTGGCTATTCATTTGGATATGGTTCATTTGGGGTCAGGTCTATCCTCTTTCCCCTCTGCAAACACGACCAGCAATTGCTCTGCTCTGTTAAGGGTTTTTGTCTATCTAGGTAGTACCTGATTTGTCTGTATAAATCCAGAGAATGAAAGATTTGTTCTGCTTTGTTGTGTGGATTTGGAAAGAAAACTATCAAGTGGATAGCCTGGTTTAGGGAAAGTTCTGATGTCCCCTTAAGGATGAAGAATGAATTACTTCTAATGGCTGCTCTTCTGTGAAAGACAGTGAAAGGTTCTTTGCACATGACAGCTTGTAGCTCAGACCCTCCTAGCTGAGATGACAGCTATTAGTAAGGTAGTCTTCCAAGTGAAAAACATTAAAAAGGCAGAAGCTGCTGGCACAAAGGAAGGAAAGCTGACTATCTTGCACATAGTTGAGATCCCAGATAGGAACCAGGTTCCTTCTGGGTGGTTTTAAGTGAATGACCCCTTTAAAAAAGAGCTTTCTTGTGGGAGGTGAGAAAGGGGAATGGACAGGCAAGCTGAAATGGCAAATGTGTGTACCTATTAATACTGGAGTAGGACAGACCTTGTCAAAACAAATCACAAAGGGACTGAACTGATGTCTGCCTGATGACAGCTGGTGTTTTTGCCGTAGCACCAGATGGAAATCTTATCCATCTTGCTAGGTATGATTTTATGATGTTGGGTTTCCTTGCCTCTTTCAGGATGGTTAGTACATCTTAGGATAGCCAATATTTTTGGTGTCAAAACCGAATCCTCCAAGGTGTCAGTTTGTGTGGCCAGGTGAGGATGGAATACTTTGCTGTTGGCCTGGCTGAGATCTATTTCCGATGGAAGAAGGTGGAATTTCCCTTCACTGAAGGGCAAGAGGAGGGAGAAACAATGTTGTTTCAGCCTGAAGAGTGCAATAAAAATCACACTTGGTTTGTCTGACCTGATATATCAGGACCCTAGGAATTAGAGGTAAAGGCAGGAAGACAAACAGCAAAGTACAGTTGTGTAAAATCTTACCATAACAGTAGATGTCCTTATCTTCACTGCTGCAGTATTCTTAACAGAATGGATACATCACATGTCACACACATGCTACCCACTCAAGGCATAGGGCATAAAGGTGATGTATGGACGTACATACCTCAGAACTGAAAAGCCCCAGGAGGAACAATCAATCCTAGGAACTAGGAGGAATATATGCATCCAGAAGGAAAGAAAATAATTCTACGCCAGGAAGGCAGAAGAAATAGGGGACAGCAAAAAAAGGGGGGAGAAGGGAGGGAGTGAATATTGCAACACTGAAGAGGACATCTACTGTTATGGTAACATTTAACACAACTGTACTATGTCTTTCCATATCACTGTTGCAGTATTCTTAACAGAAGGAAGAGTACAAAAGATCAAGAGGATACTCTGGAGGAGGAAGGCACAGAAGTGCCCTGTAAAAACCCATGCAACGTAGCTCTGGCAAAGCCAGCTCTTGCCCTGGAAACAATATCCAACTTGTAATACTTAGCGAAGATATGGACAGAAGTCCAAGCAGCAGTCTCAAAGATGGAATTGGTATCCAATCCTTTGAAAAAGGCACCAGAGGAGACAACAGCTCTGGTAGACTTAGACTGAGCCTTTACAGAGAGACATTTACCATGAAAGAAATAAAAATATATGGCCTTAGAGATCCAGGAGGATATGGTTTGCTTAGAAACAGCTAAACCCAGAGATCTGGGATGAACAAAAACAAAAAGTTGCTCAGATTTGTGAATAGCCTTTGTCTTATCCAAATAATATTTGAGATGGCTATTCAAATATAAGGAGTGAAGAAACTTCTCACTAGCAGACCGAGGAGAAAGAAGGAAAAAGACAGCAAACTAATACATTGATCAAGAGAGAATTTATTAACCATCTTGGGCATAAAAGAAGGATTAGTAAGAAGAGAAACCCTCTATATATATAAAAAAAAGAGGAGGAACAGCCATAAGAGCCTGGAGTTCAGAAACTCTTTTAGCTGAAGTAAGGGCCATAAGAAGAACAGTTTTCCAAGTACAATGTTGCAAGGAAGCTGATGCTGCAGGCTTAAAAAGGAGCCCGAGTCAAATTTTCAAGCACAAAATTGAAGATCCAGTAAGATAGAATAGGCTTCCTGGGAGGCCTGATATAAAGGATGCTTTTAAGAAATTGTTTTGACCTCAAACCTAGAGGCAAGAGGAGGAGTCAAGTGCAGACAAACAGAAGTAGCTGAAAGGTGAGCTTTAACTGAAGAATATGCCACCATAGCCTGGAACAATTCACACAGATAAGAGAGAACCAAAGGGATCCCCACTGAAAAAGGATGTTGGTTATGAGAAAGGGACCAAACAGAAAATCTATTCCATTTGGACAGATACAATTTCCTGGTAGTGAATTTTCTGGCTTCTTGCAAAACTCTAAGCACATCCTCAGAAAAGAGGGATTTAAAAGGGATCTAAATACCATCACCCACAGGATCAGTTGAACAGTGGACAAGTGAGGATGGGTCAGAGACCTCTTGTCTTGTATAAGGTCCACCTTGTGAAGTAAAGTACAGTTGTGTACACTTACCATAAATGTAGATGTTCGAGTGTATTCACTGTTGCAGTCATTACAATTGGGTTATCCTGCTGGCAGGCTACCCTCAGTCAGCCTGAATTCCAAAGTCTAGGTCTGGCATCGGTTGCTGTCACCTCTTCCCTGACGTCAGTGCGCCAGGGGTATAAAAGATGCAGCCGACGCCATTTTCTTCAGTTTTTTCTTGCCCCAGATGTCAGGTGCCCCCAAAAGGGTAGGCTAAAAATATGTCAATAAAACATGCATTCACCAAAGTATATATTTTGCCCTCATCTAAAAGCAAATACACCACATAGGTTGTATAGAATAGAGAAGTACAGATAAGTTCCAGCAAAGAAATGGGGGATGGCGGGAGGGTAACCTGGACTGCAACAGTGAATACACTCGAACATCTACATTTATGGTAAGTGTACACAACTGTACTCTGTTGTTCGTGTTTCACTGTTGCAGTCATTACAATTGGGTTGAATCCCAAAGCTAAAGTTGGGAGGCTGGAGCTAAACAGCATTAGGGGTGGCTATTAGGCCCTGCAGAACTGCAGTGGCAAAGCCTGCCATGGATTTAGAGTAGTGCGCTAAGTGATAGTGCTTTGTGAAGGTGTGAACTGAACTCCAAGTAGCAGCCTCTAAAATGTCTTTGGTTGGTACTCCCTTGAGGAAAGGCTGCTGCTCTGGTTGAATGTGACCCAATACCTTTAGGAATTGTCTTGCCATGTTGCGAATAGCAGAAATGAATGCAGTGGCCTATCCACTTTGAAATAGTCTGCTTTGAGATAGCCTTTCCTTGTAATCCTGCAGCATATGCCGCTAGTAACTGCTCTGTCTTTCTGAAAGCTTTGGTTCTGTTCAAGTAGAAGCGTAGCTGTCTGTGTATGTCCAAAGAATGCAGAATTCTCTCCCCCTTATTCTGTGGGTTTGGATAAAAGGTAGGCAGATGAATAGTTTGGTTAAGGGCCACAATGGACACTACCTTAGGCATAAATGTCAGGTTTGTCCGCAAAGCAACCCTGTCTTGACAAAAAAATGATAAAAGGTTTCACATCCTTGAGTGCCTGTAGCTCTGAGACTCATCTTGCAGAAGTTATTGCTTGGAGCAAAGCTGTTTTCCAAGATAAAAACTTAATACCAGCTGTAGCGGCTGGCTTAAAAGGAGGCAGGGTGAGTTTTTCCAAGACATAATTGAGGTCCCCATGCAGGTATTGGTGATCTCCTTGGAGGTCTTACATTTTTGGCCCCTCTGAGGTACTGTCTTAATAAAGGATGAGAAAAGATTGGTGGCTCTGTATTGTAATGAGCCGAAATGGCAGAGGCATGAATTTTTATAGATGAAAAAGATAGGCCTTTGTCCAGCATCTCAGTCAAGTATTGCAAAATCTGAGGAATGTCTGGTACAGCTGTGTCAATTCCTTGTGCCTGGTTCCCAGCAAAGAATCTCTTCCATTTTCCAGCATATGATTTTCTAGTACTAGGCCTCCTGGCCTCCAAAATGACATCCATCACCACTTTAGTGAGAGGTGTGTTTTGTATGACTACATTATCCGCCATGCTGCCAAATTTAAGGTCTTGAGTTGGCTGTGCAGGATCTGATTGTTCTGCTGGGACAGAAGATGAGGTACTTGAGGTAAGGTCCAGGCTGGGCATTGAGACAAGTTCCTTAGGACTGGATACCAGTACTGGCGTGGCCAGTCTGGGGCAATCAGTATCATTTTTGGTTTCTCCTGTCTGACCTTTAGGAGTACCTTGGGGAGGAGAGGCAGAGGAGGAAAGGCATATACTGTTAAGTTTTTCCAACTGAAAGATAGGGCATCCACTTTCCATACTTGTCTGTGATAAGTCCTTGTGCAGAATCTCTTTAGTTGGCAACTGTGAGGCGAGGCAAATAGATCTATGTCCGGGCATCCCCATTTCCTTGTTATCATGCTGAAGACTTGTGGATCCAATTTCCACTCGTGGGGATCCATGTGGTTTCTGCTTAGTTCGTCTGCCAGAGTATTTACCTTTCCTGGCAGGAATTGTGCCTGCAGATGTACTTGGTAAGTCAATGCTGTGTCCCACAAAGTCATGGCTAGTGTGCAAAGGGGGTAGGAATGAGTGCCTCCCTGCTTGTTTATGTACCACATGACCGTGGTATTGTCTGTCTTTATCAGCATTTGTCCCGGATGAAGTAGGTCCTTGAAGGCTGTCAGGGCATTTTGAACAGCTAGCATCTCTTTTTGATTGATATGTAGATGCATTTTGGTTTGTGGACCATGTGCCTTGAATACATCTTCCTGCCATGTGGGCTCCCCAGGCATAATTCGATGCATCCATTGTTAATGTCTGTGTGGCTGGGGGTAGAGTGAATGGCTGTCCCTTGTTCTGGTGACAGGCCTTCGCCCACCATCGAAACTCCTGTTGCAGGCAGGGAATGAGAGTAACTATTGTTTCCAGGCTGTGGCAATGTTGAGTCCAAGCACTTTTTAGGTACCATTGAAGTTTCATCATATGCAGTCTTGCATATGGAATTAGTAGAATGCAGGATGCCATGAAGCCCAAAGCCTGCAGAATTTTTCTTGCAGATAACTGGGCCTTTGCTGTCAACAGTTTGAAATAGGTAGTCAGTTGTCTTTGTTTGTCTGGCGTGAGATAAGCCATCTGGGCAGTAGTATTTAAGTTTGCACCAGGGAATATTATCTCTTGAGAGGGTACTAGTTTTGATTTCTGTTCGTTGACTGTGTACCCTAGGCATGATAGTAATCTCTTTACAAACACCAGATGCAGTAGCACAATGTCCTTGTTCTCTGCTTGAATGAGGCAGTCCAAGTAAGGATATATTTGTATTCCTCTTAGCAGTAGATAAGCCAAAGGGCAGTGCAGAGAATTGGTAGTGCGTTGAGCCAGCTTTGAAGCTGAGGTATCTTCTGCATGTTTGTCTGACTGGGACATGCAGGTATGTCTCTTTTAGATCTAAAGTCACAAGCCAAGCCTTCTTGCCCAACATGGGCAGAAGCTGCTGTAGAGTCAACATTTTGAATTTTGGAATATCCAGATATGTGTTTAGAGTAAATAGGTTCAGTATTGGTCTCCAGGCTTTGTCCTTTCTGGGTACCAAGAAAGTACAGTTTTGTACCCACCATAAATGTAGATGTCTGAGAGGTATGCATCTGCAGTCCTAACATATGGGTTGTCCTGCCTCAGGCAGCCCTTCGGTCGGCCGGATTCCAAAGTCTGGGTCTGGCCTCGGCTGATGTCGCACTTCACCCGACGTCATAGCTGCTGTGAATTGGGTATAAAGGCATCAGCTGACGCCATTTTCCTCAGTGTTTCTTGCCCCAGATGCCAGGTGCCCTCTAGGAAGGCTAAATTTGGATAAATGCAAATGATTCCAAACAGTAGAGAGCAAATAAAAATAAACATGTATATACATATATACAAATACACCATAATAGATTCCCCCAGCTAGCTACAAGATGGGCAAATACCCTAGGAGTACCACAGAGGGGAAGGAGGGTGGGTAATCCTGACTGCAGATGCATACCTCTCGGACATCTACATTTATGGTAGGTACAAAACTGTACTATGTCCTTCAAGGATGCATCTGCAGTCCTAACATATGGGTAGAATACCATAGCCAAACTGGGGGAGGAGGCACTAAGATGATTATGGTGTAGTTAAGATCCCTTGTAAAACAGCAGTTGCAAAACCTGCTCGGGATCTGGAGTATAAAGGTAGATTATAATGCTTGGCAAATGTATGCACGGAGCTCCAAGTAGCAGCCTCTAAAATGTCTTTGGTAGCCACTCCTCGTAAGAAAGCTGTAGTAGTGGCTGTAGCTCTTGTGGAGTGAGGTCTGATGTTTTCTGGAGATGTCTTTCCATGAAAAGAGTAACAAAATCTAATGCAATTTCCTATCCATTTTGAAATTGTCTGTTTTGAAATTGCTTTTCCTTCCATTCCTGTTGCATATGCTACCAGAAGCTGGTCAGTCTTTCTATTGTTCTTGGTTCCGTCCAGATAGTAGCGTAATTGCCTGTGCACATCCAAGGTATGTAGTAGCCTTTCCCCACTGTTCTGTGGGTTGGGGAAGAATGTTGGTAGGTGGATTGCTTGGTTCAATGATACCCTGGAGACCACCTTTGGCATAAAAGTAGGGTTAGTTCTCAAGGACGCTCTATCCTGATGGAAGATAAGGAAGGGCTGTATTGCCATTAATGCCTGTAATTCAGAAACCCTTCTTGCTGAAGTGATTGCAAGCAGGAAAGCAGTTTTCCAAGATAAGAACTGTAATTCTGCTGTTGCTGCTGGCTCGAAAGGGGGAAGTGTTAACTTTTCCAGCACAAAGTTAAGGTCCCATGTAGGCAAAGGTGGCTTCCTTGGAGGCTTTACATTTTTAATTCCTCTCAAAAACTGCCTGAGTAGAGGATGAGAGAAGACTGGAGGACCCATGTTGTATTCTGCTGAAATTGCTGATGCATGGATCTTAATGGAGGAGTAAGACAGGCCATTGTGGAAAAGTTCTGCTAAATATTCCAGGATGTTAGCTATGTTTGCTAATGATACATTTTCTCCTTTTGCTGCACTCCAAATGAGGTATCTTTTCCATTTGGCTGAATAAGTCTTCCTTGTGGAGGGTCTGCGAGCCTCCAGGATAATGTCTTTAACCCTCTGGGATAAATCTGGGTTATTTTGTTTTATGTAATATTCCAAGCAGCTAGTTGCAGTGTTTTCAAGTTTGGATGTAGGATCATGAAGTTGTTCTGTGTTAGCAGTAAAGGAACTGGAGGTAGAGGCCATGCGTGTGTCCGAGACATACTTCTCAGTAGCGGGTACCAATGCTGCCTCGGCCAGTCTGGAGCTATCAGGATGATCCTTGGGCGATCTTCTTTGATCTTCAGTAGCACTTTGTGCATCAAAGGAAGAGGTGGGAATGCATATGCTGTCAGGTTTTCCCAACTGAAGGAGAGGGAGTCCACCTTCCAAGCAAGTGGGTGGTATGCCCTTGTGCAGAATTTCCTCAATTGGTGGTTGTGCGGAGATGCGAACAGGTCTATTTCTGGTAGTCCCCATTTCTTTGTAATGGATTTGAAGATGTCTGGATGCAGCATCCATTCGTGGGCATCCGTGGTAGTTCTGCTTAAGGTGTCTGCTAGTATATTTTCTTTTCCTGGCACAAAAATGGCCTGGAGCTGAATGTTGAGGTTCAGGGCTACATTCCACAGGTCCATTGCCATCCGGCATAGAGGGTATGAGTGTGTTCCTCCTTGTTTGTTGATATACCACATGACTGTGGTATTGTCCGTCCTTATCAGCAAATGACCCTGTTGAAGAAACGGTCTGAATGTCTGAATTGCCTGTTTCACTGCCAGCATCTCTTTTTGATTTATGTGTAGGTTCAGCTGGTCTTCTGTCCATAGACCTTGTATACACTTGTCCACCATGTGTGCCCCCCAGCCTAGGTCCGAGGCGTCCGTGGTGATAGTCTGGCTTGGGTGAGGTTTGTGGAAAGGCAGTCCTCTGTTCAACTAACAGGCCTGAGCCCACCACAGGAATTCTTGCTTCAGGCATGGGATTATTGGAATCTGGGCTTCTAGGCTGTGCTTGTGTTGAGACCATATATTCCTTAGGTACCATTGCAACTTCCTCATATGCAGCCTGGCATGTGGAATCAATATTATGCAGGATGCCATGTAACCCAGGGCTTGCAGGACTTTCCTTGCTGTAAGCTGGTTCTGTGTTGTTAATGCCCTGAAATAGAGTGGTAGTTGCTTTTACTTTTCTGCTGTGAGAAATGCCATCTGATTTGAAGTGTCCAGTTCTGCACCCAAGAATGTTATCCTTTGGGATGGTACCAGCCTCGACTTTTTCATGTTGACTGTGTATCCCAGGGCTTGCAGTAGTTGTATAACCTTTTCCAAATCTTGTGTTAATTTGGTCTTGTTGTCCGCTTGTATTAGGCAGTCGTCCAGGTATGGATAAATCTGAATTCCCTGAAGCCTGCAATGAGCAATTACTGATGCCAGGCATTTCGTGAGTACTCTGGGCGCAGTAGATAAGCCAAAGGGCAATGCTGAGAATTGATAATGCTCTGATCCTGCAAGAAATCTGAGGTATCTTCTGCAATCTGGTCGGATAGGGACGTGCAGGTATGCCTCCTTGAGATTTAGAGTCACCAGCCAAGACTCCTTGCCCAGCATGGGAAGAAGCTGCTGTAGGGTCAGCATTTTGAATTTTGGAACGATGAAATATGTGTTCAGAGCGGACAGGTCGAGAATAGGTCTCCATTGGTTTTCTTTTCTTGGTACCAGGAAAAGTCTGGAGTAAAATCCTTGTCCTTGTTCCATAGGTGGTACCTTTTCTATAGCTCCCATCCTTAGTAAGTGGTTGATTTGTTCTAGAGCGTTTGTTTTTTGGTTTGGTGGAAGGTTTGGCATTCCTCTCTTTTTTGGTAGAGAATGGAAGTGAAACCTGTAGCCCTTGTCTATTGTCTGTAAAATCCATTTGTCTCCTGTAATGTAATGCCAATTTACGGAAAATAAGGCTAGCTTTCCGCCTAAGGGTGCTTCCAGTTGTTCCCTGGTAGGCGGTATCAGAGCCAAGTCATTGTGTCTGTCCTGTGGAAATGGTAGTAGCTGGATCTGTGGCAGTACTTCTCTGGTTGTTAGGCTGCCACTGACGTCCCCTGTAGGCACCTCTGGATTGACCTCTGCCTCTTGGGCGCCTATTTCTGCCTCTCTGTGCTCTGGAGGTGTCTGGAAAGGACCATGTCTTCGAAGGCCAATTTCTACTAAACCTTGGAGGTTGGACCTGCAAGAAATCCTTGACTGTTTGGACAGATTTTGCTTTTTCTTCCACCTTCTTTAGCACTTGTTGTGCAGGGGAGCCAAACAAACTTTGTTTCTCCATGGGAGCATCTAGGAGCTTTGACTTTACATGGTCTGGTAAGGATTGCTCTTTTAACCATGCATGCCTTCTGATCACTGTTCCAGTCATAGCTGATCTAAAGGAAGCCTCCAGTGCATCATAGCCGCATTTTAAGGAATGATTACTGACCTGTTGAGTGTTATGTACCAAATCCTGAAGGGACTTACGGTCTATCGGTTCAGGAGAGGACAGTTTTTTATTTAGCTGGTCTAACAAAAATTCCTGATACTGAATCATGTGGAATTGACAGTTTAAGGCCCTAGCCGAAAGAGTAGCAGAAGTATAAACTTTTTTACCCCATCTCTCTAATGCTCTAGATTCTCTTTCAGAGGGGAGGGGGTTTTTGGCAGAGGCAGCTGCTACAGCTTTGGGGCCCTGTGAAATGGTTTCAGGATCTGCAATAGGAGCCTTATACAAATGAAAGTGTGTGTCCGGGACCCTGTAATATCTGTCGGGTTTAGCAGGGGCGGGGGGAAGAGAGTCAGGAGCAGTACAGGCATCATTAAATGCATCATCCACAACTGTTAGTACTGGCGGAATGGCTAAAGGCCTATGCTGTCGTAAATGTAAAAAGGTCCTTAGCCTTTTCCTTGAATCTGAAAAATCCTGGCCCTGCCATTGAAAATGCTCTCTCATAGCATGTAAGGTTTCCCCAAAAGAAAATTCCTCAGGAGGAGAGGTAGAAGGAATGGAGTCTTCTGCATCAGAATCCTCATATGGAGAATAAGGGCCTTCTGGAGGATTTGAGTGTTCTGACTCATCCGAGGAGTAGTCAGTAGAAACTGGATCGGGGGGCTCTGCTCTAGGCCTCTTCTCTGGAGGGGGTAGACAGGCCCTGTCTGGGTGAGGTTGGGATCCCCTGATCAAAGAAATGAGATCCTCAGCCAGGTTGAGCATTTGGGAACTAGAGGTAGGCCTGTGTGGGGCTTTAGCAGGCAAGGCCTTAGAAGATTTAGCTGCTTTAGCCCTAGAAAAAGCCTTGATAGACATAGATGCAGGGGGCCTAGCAGCTCCACGTGCAGGAGTGGATATGTCTAGTGGAATAGTATCTGATAAATCCTGGGTGCCTGCTACAGCAGGAGTAATTTCAGTAGCAGATTCAGCCATGCTGTGTGAAGTCTCGGCTGTCGGAGGTAAGCTTTCGGCCGAAGGAAGAACCGAGGACTCGGTTTCAGCCGAAACCGAGACACTCGTGGTTGGCTTAACCGTGGTTTGGCCAAAACCGCGGACCGCGAGTGTCGGTCCTTTTCCTTACGCTTTTTAGCTAATTGTGAAGTCGGAGTCTCCGACGGCATTTTGTAAGCAAAAGCGGGACCAAAAACTCCTCCAAACTCCGACCGACGTCTAAGTGTCCGTCGGTTGAAGGAAGCACAGGCTAGACAAGCTGATACGTCGTGGTCTGGGCCTAAGCAAGGAAGGCAGTAAGAGTGGAAATCCTTATGAGGTATTTGTTTCCCACAAGTTAAACAATTATTTACTTTTTCTGACATCGGCTGAGGCAAGAAAGAGTCCCCAACGGGGTACTTAGCTTTTTAGAAGTCTTCGGTAGTAGAAATCTCTGGATCTGACCGACCGGCACTTGCGAACAGCTTCTGCTTTGGGCACCGCGCGGCAAGAAAGACTGAGGAAAATGGCGTCGGCTGATTCCTTTATACCCAATTCACAGCAGCTATGATGTCGGGTGAGACGTCGGGTGAAGTGCGACATCAGCCGAGGCCAGACCCAGACTTTGGAATCCGGCCGACCGAAGAGCTGCCTGAGGCAGGACAACCCATATGTTAGGACTGCAGATGCATCCTTGAAGGACATCAGTCTTGAGTAGAATCCTTGTCCCTGCTCTTGCTCTGGTACTTGTTGAATGGCCCTCATGTCCATAAGGGAAGAAACTTGTTTTTGTACCTCTGCCCATTGATTGTGTGGCAGGTCTGGCATACCGTTTGGCCTTGGCCAGGTGTGAAAGTGGAACCTGTAGCCCTGTGATACTATATTTAGAACCCCTTTGTCCTGGGTGATCATGTGCCAATTTTGTGAAAAAAGTGCTAGTTTTCCCCCCAAAGGGGCTGCCAAAAGATAAGTGCTTAGAGTTGGAAGGAGAAAGTCATTGAGACTGTTTCCTGTATGGCTGTGATTTTTCCTCTCCGCTCTTGGAGGTAGAAGCACCCCATTGTTTAGGCCTGTATGAGCTCTGGGGCATCTGTATCTGCCTCTTTGTGGTCTATCGGACACTGGAAAGGACCAGTTATTTGTAGGCCAGTTCCTGCTAAATCTGGGAGGCTGTACCTTTAAGAAATATTTGACTGTTTGCATAGATTTAGCTTTGTCCTCCATTTTCTTCAACACCTCTTCTGCTTTAACACCAAAGTATCATGCTGTAATGGAGCATCTAATAGTTTTGCTTTAACATGATCAGGCAAATTCTGTTCTTTTAACCAAGCATGCCTCCTAATGACAGAACCTGTGACAGCGGCCCTGCAGGAGGCCTCTAGAGAGTCAGAACCACATTGCAAAGTATGCTTTCCAACTTGTTCAGCTGCATGCAATAAATCCTGCATTTCCTTGTTGTCTGCACATTCTGAATTTGTCGACATTTTCTGTTTAAGCAGTGACATAAGATATTGCTGATATTTAAGTATATGGAATTGACAATTTAAGGCTCTTACAGCCACCATTGCAGAAGTATAAATCTTTTTACCTCATCTGTGTAGGGCCCTAAAATCCCTATCAGAGGGGATAGGGTTTTTTGCAGTAGAAGCCTTGACCCCTTTGGGACCCTAAGAGATGGTTTCTGGGTCAGCAGCAGGATTTTTATAAAGAAATTTATGTGAATCAGGAACCCTGTAGTATCTGTCTGGCTTAACAGGAGCTGGTGGTAAAGAGTCTGGAGATAGACTGGACTCTGAAAATACATCATCTACAATGTCTAAAACAGGTGGAATAGCAAGGGACCTGTGTTGAGGCAATAATAGGAAATCTTGGAGACTTTTCTTGGATTCTGAGTAATCCTGGCTCTCCCAGTGGAAATGCTCCCTCATGGTATGCAGTGTCTACCCAAAAGAATAATCCTCAGGAGGGGAGGCTGAAGGGATAGATTCTTCAGCATCAGAGTCCTCATAGGGAGGAAGAGAATATTCCTGTTCAGATGAGGACTCAGAGGAAATAGAAACCTGTTCTGAAGATTCGTATTCTACCTCTTGCCTAGGCCTCTTATCAGAAGGGGGATGGGAACCCCTGATTAAAGTAATAAGGTCTTCGGCCATTTTAAGCATCTGTTTCTTAGGCATGGAGGCCTGTGCAGGAGAATGCTGTACTTGTTTCTTTGTCTTTAGAGTTGCTTTAGTCTTTGCCTTTGAAGCTGAAGTAGGTTTCACATATAACTGTGTAGGTCTGAAAACACCCTCAGAAGCCGATGCCTGCTCAGCGGCTCTGGACCCATCTGAGGGAATAGTTTCCGAGTGTCCAATACCTTGAGTTTCCAGTCGGCTCCATGTGGGAGTCGGAAGCGGCCTGTGGCTCTGAGGTAGCGGGCGTCAGGGGTTGCGAAAGCGCCTCACTGAGAACCGGTGATAGGCCTAGCAGAAGCCTCGTCATCGGTTTTGGATCTTGGATGCCTGTCCTTTTCTTTTTCCTTGCTCTTTTTATAAACTCCGGTAGTTGGTTGCTCCGACGGCATTATGTAATTAAATCTTCTGCCAAAGTAATGGAATGCAAAATCGTACCGACGCTTAATAGTGCGTTGGTTAAATCGAGCACAAAACCGACAAATAGCAAAGTTATGGTCAGGGCCTAGGCAAGGAATACAGTAAGAATGAAAATCCTTATGAGGTATTTGCTTCCCACAAGAAATACAACTGTTAACTTTTTCTGACATCGGTCTGGAGCAAGAAAAAAGTTTCCCCAATGGGGTACTTAGCTTTAATGAAGACTTCGGATCTGAATTTTGAATGTGAAAAACTTGGCCAACCGGCACTTGTGAACTGCTTTTGCTTTGGGCACCGCGCGGCAAGAAAGACTGATGAAAATGGCGTCGGCTGCATCTTTTATACCCCTGGCGCACTGACGTCAAGGAAGAGGCGACAGCAACAGACGCCAGACCTAGACTTTGGAATTCAGGCTGACTGAGGGTAGCCTGCCAGCAGGATAACCCAATTGTAATGACTGCAACAGTGAAACACAAAGAACATCTTGTGGTGATTGCCCCTGGCTAAGTCAAGAAGGGGAAACCAATGCTGTCTGGGTCAAAATGGAGTCAAAAGCAAGATTTTCGGGGAGGGAATGCATAGAGAAACATTCCCTTCCACAGAAAAGACAGGGCCTCCACCTTCCAGGCCAGAGGGCTTGGGAGTCTGGTATAGAGGAAGTTGTCTGTTCAAAGGGGAAGCAAAAAGATCTACCTGTGTAGTATCCCACTGATGAACAATGATCAGGAAACACATGTGTGTGAAGCATCCATTCGGGAGGCTGTATACTGACCCTGCTCAAGTCATCTGCCACTATACTTTGCTCTGAAGGAATGCAGACAGCCTAAAGAGTAACTCGATACTGGACAGTGAGATCCCAGACCTGAACAGCAAGTCTAAAAAAGTTAAGATGGTGTCCCCCCTTACTTGTTGATATAGCACATTACTGTGGTATTGCCTGTGAAAACCTTGAGAGGCCCTTGAAGAAAGAGGGAATGAAAAGTCTGAAAAGCTAAAAGGACAGCTCCCTTCTCCTTTATGTAGATGTGATATAACCTCTGATGATGAAGCCAGAGACCCTGGACCATAAGGGAACTGAAAAGAGTCTCCCCACCCCTGTCCAAGGCATACGAAAAAGGTTTCTGAGATGGGATTGGAGGTTGACAAGGAAGCCCTTGGTTTTCTGAAAGTTGAAGAATCCACCACTGAAGTTTGAGGCATGGAAGGAAAGGAACTAGGAATTACATTGGATGAGAATGTTGAAACCACAAACTTGAGGAATTACTGTAGTTTGTAGTTTTCTCATATGGAGTCTGGCTAGAAGCAGCATAGGAATGCTAGAACCCTGAGAAAATCCCTGGTTGCGAGAAGCCAGAGGAAGAAGAGATTTAAAAAAGGTGATCAGAGAAAGAGCCTTGGGTGGAGGCAGGGATGCCAGCGTAGGAATGGTTTGGATCCTGCAACCTAGAAGACACGATCTTGAGAAAGAACCAAGACTGATTTCTGAAAGTTTATGGTGAACCTCAGGCTTTGTATCAGACAAACTGGAGGTGCTGAAGCAAGACCTCTGAGGATGAAGCCTGAATGAACATGTTGTCTAAATAAAGAAAGATATGAATCCCTCTCATTTTGCAAAAGGCAGTGAAAAGAGTGAGGCATTTAGTGAATACCATTGGGGCAGTAGAAAGGCCAAAGGGCAAGGCAACAACTGAAAATGTAAGAAAGAAACAGAGAAACATAAAAACTTCATGAAAAGGGGATTCATGGGGATGTGAAGATAGGCATCCTTGAGGTCCAGGGGTACCAAAAAGTCCTGGAGACAAAGAAAAGGAAACAGGGTTGGAAGGGACCTTTAGAAAGCTGTTGAGCTGAGAAAGGTCCAAAATGGGTCTCCAAGGGCCCTCTTTCTTGGAAACCAGAAACAGACACAACTTGAATGATGCCTTGAGCCAAAAGGCCCTAAAACAGTTCTGGTAATACAGGACGCCATTCCTGTGGAGGCTTAGGGATACCCAGAAAAGGAGGTGGGGATTTGCATACCATGAAATGGCCCTGGCGGATGATGAATAAAACCCAAGAATCTTGAGAAACCCAACCAATTTTGGAGGGTCAGGGGAAGATGAAGGGTTAAAGGAACGTGACCTATGGAAAGGGGAAGCAAACTGTCAGATGGAATCTGTCTTGTCTTGAAAAGGAGGCTTCTGAGAAAAAGGAGTTTAAGTAGACTTAGCAGGGGGTACACAACTAGAACCCTTTTAAGCTTTAGGAGGAGGGCAAGGCTGTCTGCGAACAAAAGCAGATTTGGATGGATAATTCCTCCAGAATTTAAGGACAGAAGACACAAAAATATGTTTTTCAATTCCTGCAAGGCCTTGCCTTTAACCTGGAAGAACTTGAAAAGCACAGTGGGAGCAGAACCAAAAAAGGCCATTATCAAGGAGGGTATCCAACAATTTAGTTTTAATATCATCCGGTAAGGGGTGGAGACAAAGCCAAGAGTTACGTCTCAAAACAGAACCAAATGCAGCAGCTCTAAAGGAAGCATTAGCCACTTGAGAGGTAGAATCCAGTAAAGAGAGGGCCGAGACCTTCCCTTCTGAACCAGGGAAGTCAGAAATTGCCTGAGAATCTTGAGAAAGAAGGGCTAAAACATACCTGGTTATACGAGTCTGGTAATTAATCATCCTAAAAGCCAGCTTGGCAGCAGTATATAATTTTTTGTCTAGACATTCAATGGCTCTACTGTCCTTATCAGAAGGAAGTAATTAGTGGATGGTAAAAGTTTAGAAGATTTGTCAGAAGAGGGAGACACTACCGAAGGATCAGCAGAAGGATCTTTGTACAAAAATTTAAAATCGTCAGACTTGTAAAATCTGTCAGGTTTTTTAGGGGCTGGAGGTTTGTAATCAGGGGCAACAGAGGCCAAGGAAAAGGTATCCAGGAGGGAATCCAAAACTGGAGGTAGAGCAGAGGGCTTGGGAGACTCCATCTGGAGGAGTTCATAATACCTCTTTTGAACATCGGAAACCTGGGAACAGTTCCATTTGAAATATTTCGTCATACGAGAAAGTATCACCAAAGGAAAGTTCTTCTAAGGTAGAGTCTGGACTAACAGAATCTTTCTTCATTCCCATAAGTCAAGGAGAAAGGATCTGAAAAGTATATGCCAAAGACTTTTCCCAAGAATGCAAATCCTTAGAGGATTCCTGCTCTCTAGGCCTTTCAAGAGGAGTAGAGGACCAGGGAGGAGCAGGCACAGAAACGCCTTTCTTTAACAGCAGGGGAAATATGATTTTTTTTTCATCTGAGGAACACCTGCCCAAAAACCCCTAGGAGGTTCAAATCTTTGCCAATACCCAACCAACATAGTAGGAAAGTACAAGTGTGTACACTTACCATAAATGTAGACGTTCGAGTGCATTCACTGTTGCAGTCATTACATTTGGGTAATCTGCTGGCAGGTTGCCCTCAGTCAGCCTGATTAACAAAGTCTTGGGTCCTGCGTCGGTTGCTGTCCCTTCTTCCATGATGTCAGGTCATCCGGGTATAAAACATGTAGCCGATGCCATTACATCAGTTTTTCTTGCCCCAGATGTCAGGTGCCCCCCAAATGGGGAGCAAAATACACACACACACACACACACATATATATATATATATATATAATTAGAAACACAAAAATGTGCCTCCAAACAAAAGCAAATACACAAAAAAGGCTTTTAAGCATAGTAAAAGAAAGAAGAGGTATAGTAAAAGAAAAACAGGGGGCTGGAGGGATGGTAACCAGGACTGCAACAGTGAATACACTTGTACATCTACATTTATGGTAAGTGTACACAACTGTACTATGTTCATCGTATTTCACTGTTGCAGTCATTACATTTGGATAGACTCCCAAAGCTAAGGTTGGGAGGATGGATTTATACAGCATTAGGTACAGCTATAAGGCCCTGCAAAACAGCAGTGGCAAAGCCAGTTCTGGATTTAGAGAAAATTGGTAAGTGACCATGCTTGGTGAAAGTATGAACTGAACTCCAGGTAGCAGCTTCTAGAATATCTCTGGTAGGAACAACTCTGAGAAAGGCTGCTGAAGTAGATGCAGCCCTGGTGGAATGAGATCTGATCCCCTGGGGGATAGGTTTTCCATAGTGCTTATAGCAGAAATTAATACAATGGCTTATCCATTTAGAAACAGTTTGCTTTGAAATAGCCTTTCCCTCTGCCCCTGCAGCAAATGCTACCAGCAGCAGTTAAGATTTTCCTTCGAGATTTAGTCCTGTCCAAGTAGAATCTAAGTTGTCTGTGTACATCTAATGAATGCAGAATCCGCTCTCTTTGTTCTGTGGATTGGGAAAGAAAGTTGGCAAATGAATGGACTGATTAAGAGCCACACTGGATACCACCTTGGGCATGAATGATGGATTGGTCCTGAGTGGCACCCTGTCCGCATGAAAGATGATGAAAGGTTTCACTGCCATAAGGGCCTGCAATTCAGATATCCTTCTAGCTGAAGTGATTGCTAAAAGGAAGGCTGTTTTCCAGGAAAGAAATTTTAAGTCTGCAGTTGCAGCTGGCTCGAAAGGAGGCAGAGTGAGTTTCTCCAATACAAAGTTAAGGTCCCAGGCAGGGGTTAGAGCTCTCCTGGGTGGTCTCAAGTTTTTGGTCCCTCTGAGATACTGCTTTAGAAGAGGATGAAAGAAGGGGGGGTCTGTGTTGTAATGAGCTGAAATGGCTGAGGTATGGATTTTTATGGAATAAAAAAACAGGCCCTTGTGAAGCATCTCAGTTAAGTATTGCAAGATCTGAGGTAAATTGGGCACTGCTGTGCTAATCCCTTGAGATTGATTCCAGGCACAGAATCTTTTCCATTTGTCAGCATAAGATTTTCTAGTACTAGGTCTTTTCGCCTCCAAAATGACATTCAAAACAGGTTTGTTGAGGGATGCTAAGGGGGAATTTAAATGATTAGCCAAGCTGCAAGATTTAATGTTTGGAGCTGAGGGTGCAGAATTTGGTTCTCCTGCTGAGACAGTAAGTAAGGTGTTTGAGGCAGGTGCCATGGGGAAATGTGTGACACACTGCACAGGAGTGGGTACCAGTGTTGGCGAGGCCTTTCCGGAGCAATCACAATCATTTTTGGTTTGCTGTTTGACTTTTAGTAGAACTTTTGAGAGCAAAGGCAGAGGGGGAAAGGCATAGACTGATAGTTTTTCCAGCTGAAGGACAGAGCATCCACTTTCCAGGCTTTTTTGTGATGAGTTCTTGGGCAAAATTTGTCCAACTGGTAGTTCTGGGGTGAGGAAAAAGATCTATGTCTGGGCTCCCCCATTTGCATGTCAACATGTTGAAAATCTGTGGTTCCAGTTCCCATTCGTGAGGGTCCATGAGATTTCTGCTTGGTTCGTCTGCCAGAACATTCTGCTTTCCTGGCAGGAATTGAGCTTGTAGTTGTACTTGGTAGCTCAAGGCCGTGTTCCACAATGCCATGGCTAGTCTGCAGAGGGGGTAGGAATGTGTACTCCCCTGCTTATTTATGTACCACATAACTGTAGTGTTGTCCGTCTTTATCAGTAATTGTCCTGGATGAAGGTCATCCTTGAAGGCTGTCAGTGCATTCTGTACAGCTAGTATTTCTTTTTGATTGATATGAAGGTGCATTTGTTTTGGGCTCCATTTGCCCTGAATGCACTTCCATGCCAGATGAGCCCCCCATGCATAGTCTGATGAGTCTGTAGTTAGGGTTTGGGTGGCACGGGGTGGTGTGAATGGCAGTCCCTTGTTTTGGTGGCAGGCCTCTGCCCACCATTGGAACTCTAGGTGCAGGCAAGGTATGATAGGAATCATTGTTTCCAGGCTGTGACAATGTTGACTCCATAAACTTTTTAAGAAACACTGAAGTTTCGCCATATGCAGTCTTGCATATGGAATTAGAAGAATGCAGGAAGCCATGAAACCCAAGACTTGCAGTATTTGCCTTGCAGATAAGCATGGTTTTTGTGGCCACTTGTTTGAAGTAAGTCACCAAATGAATTTGCTTTTCTGGCATAAGGAAAGCCATCTGGGCAGTTGTATTTAAGCTTGCACACAGGAATGTAATGTTTTCAGAGGGTACCAGTTGAGATTTCTTTTCGTTTATGGTGTACCCTAGACAGGTTAGAACTCTTTTTACAAATGCCAGATGTTTTAGAAGAATGGCCTGGTTTTCTGCCTGAATTAGACAATCGTTCAGGTATGGATATATTTGAATATTTATTTGCCTGCAAAATGCAATTACTGGAGCCAGGCACTTTGTAAATACCCTGGGCGCAGTAGACAAGCCAAAGGGCAGTGCAGAGAACTGATAATGCATGCAGCCTGCTTTGAAGCATAGGAATCTTCTGCAAGATTCCCTGATTGGGACATGCAGGTAAGCCTCTTTTACATCGAGAGTTGCCAACCAGGCATCCTTGCATAGTACAGAAAGTAAATGAAGAGTCAGCACCTTGAATTTTGGAATGTCCAGGAAGGTGTTTAGAGTAGACAGGTCCAGAATTGGATGACATGATTTGTCTTTTCTGGGTACCAGGAAATGTCTGGAATAGAAACCTTGTCCCTTTTCCTCTTCTGGTACTAGTTGAATAGCCCCCATGTTTAGGAGGTAAAATACTTGTTTCTGAGCCTCTGCCCTCTGATTTGGGGGCAGGTCTGGCCACCCGTTTGGAGTTGGCAGAGTGTGAAAATGAAATCTGTATCGCTGGGACACTACATTTAAAACCCATTTGTCCTGGGTTATAAGTTGCTAGTTTCTTGAATGAAGAGCCAGTTTCCCCCCCAAAGGGGTGGCTAAGAGATAAGTGCTTGGTAATTTCAAAAGGAAGTCATTGAGACTGTTTACCATAGGGTGGTGCCTTGTTTTTTCCAGATTTGGAAGTGGAAGCACGCCCATTGCTTAGTTCTGAAAGTCCCTTGGGACTGAAACCTGGTGCTTTTGGAATGTCTGGATTTGACCGTAGTGGCTCTGGAGGGAGCTGGAAAGGACCAGTTCTTAGTAGGCCAATGCCTACTAAATCTAAGAGGTTGCACTTGTAAGAAATATTTCACAGTTTGCATAGATTTAGCTTTATCTTCCATCTTTTTTAGAACTTCTTCAGCCTTATTGCCAAATAGGCGGTCCTGCTGTAAAGGAGCATCCAAAAGTTTTGCTTTAACATGATCAGGCAGAGATTGCTCCTTAAGCCAAGCATGCCTTCTAAGTACAGACCCAGTAACAGCAGCCCTACAAGAGGCTTCTAAAGAATCAAAACCACATTGCAAAGTATGTTTGCCAACTTGTTCAGCTGAATGCAATAAATCCTGCAAATCTTTATTCTCCACACAGTCAGAAATCATCATTTTCTGTTTAAGCAGTCCCATGATATGCTGTTGATATTTTAGCATATGAAATTGACAATTTAAAGCCCTGATTGCTAAGGTTGCACAAGTATAAACCTTTTCACCCCATCTATCCATCGCCCTTTATCTGAAGGGGTAGGATTTTTTGCAGTAGAAGCCTTAATGCCCTTGGGCCCCTGAGAAATGTTTTCAGGGTCCGCAACAAGATTTTTGAAAAGAAATTTGTGGGACTCAGGAACCCTGTAGTACCTGTCTGGTTTGCTAGGGGCTGGAGGTAAGGAATCAGGGGCCATACTGGATTCCGAAAACACATCAACAATATCCAGTACAGGAGGTATAGCCAAAAGCCTATGCTGAGGAAGAAGGAAATCCCTAAGCCTCAGGCTTTCACTAGCCATGAGAGAGACATCTAGGGGAGGCAGGACAGCCTAATCAGGCCTGAGTTTTTGGCCTTTTTCTTGGCAGGCAGCTGACCTTAGGGAAGGGAAGACGCTGCCATAGCACCTTGTGCCAACAATTTAGGACGTTGTTCTCCAGGTAAATTGACAAGGACGAAAGACGACTACTTAGGGCTTTGAGGACAAATGCCTGGAAGACAGAATATTATGTATGCTCATGAGAAGCATCCAAACAAGAGAGAGACTGCTCGGGCAGATCTTTATAGGGAATCTGCCTCCAACACTTGTCTGAAACACAGCTCAGTAACCAATACACTGGAAGGAGCATTCAGACTGATGATCAATGATGGTGTTCGGACTGGTGGCAAAGAAGTTCTGAGGTATGTACATATCACCTTTATGCCTTACTCCTTGAGCGGAGAGCATATATTTTACATCTATAAATTCCAA
Source organism: Protopterus annectens (assembly GCF_019279795.1). Classification (NCBI taxonomy): domain Eukaryota; kingdom Metazoa; phylum Chordata; order Ceratodontiformes; family Protopteridae; genus Protopterus; species Protopterus annectens. Next base: position 968,442,601 of record NC_056743.1, read on the forward strand.
AAGCTTTGGTATACTGGTCAGATGTTGGGCTACCCTTGGCAGGGAATCCCTTTTGTTAAGAATACTGCAACAGTGATATGGAAGGACATCGGGGGGATAGACTTGAATGAGAATGCATCTGTTTTCCGTATCCCTGCCTGTTGGGTTCTGAAGCAGAACCTCTGAAGTTGTGTGTGTTGGTGAGAGGCAAAAAGATATATTGAAGGAATTCCCCACTTCAAGTTTAAATCCAGGAAAATATCCCTCTTCAACATCCATTCGTTGGTATCTAGATGATCCCTGCTTAAGGAATCATCAGGGTATTGTTGTGCCCTGGAATGTAGGATGCTGTAAGGGTCCATTGTGGTTTTTGTGCTAACAGCCAAATCTTCATTGTGAGGAAGCACAAGGGGTAGGAAAGGGTGACCCTTGCTTATTTATATACCACATTACTGTGTTGGTCTGTTCAAATCTGTAAGGTCTCGGGGTTACACAGCTGAAAGGCTTTTATGGCCAGGTAAACTGCTAACTCCACCTCTTTGTTTACATGCAGTTTCATCTGACCTCGTGCCCTTCATGCAGCCTAGGTAGGCACCCATGCTATGTCTGAACTGTCTGTGATGATCTTCTCTGCCTTTGGCAGAGAGAAATGTGCACCTGGACTGTGTAGGATGTTTTTTCCACCATATAAGCTCTTTGTTTGGGCATGGAAGGGGCAGGACAGTTTTCAAGGGCTGAGAATGCTGTTTTTAAGAACTGATTTTTAGAAACCACTGACATTTTCTCATGTACAGCTTTGCAAGGGAGGATGCTATGTAACGCAATATCATTAGAAATTCCATTGCTTAAATTTATTTTAGCAGCAAGCTGGTCAGTTAAGATATCTTGCCCTGGGGAGGAAAGTCTTTTGTCTTGAATCTATGAGGGCTGCCCTAGAAACAGAATCCTTGTCTGAGGAAGTGTTTGTGACTTGCTGAGGTTTAGGGTGAGACCTACCTTTTGGAATCAGTCTATGGGGATCTGCAAGGTGTTTGGAGTCTGTTTTGTGTTTTTTTCCCCGAATGACAGTCCTCTAGGGTTTAGCAATAGGCTATAAGAGGAGTTAAGCATTTGTTGAAGACTCTGGGAGCAGCAGACAGACCAAATGTTAAGCACAGAAATGATAGTGTAAGCCTGCTGCTGTGAAACCCAGACATTTCCTGTGACTGTCTGCAATACGGTCATGGAGGTAATCATCCCTTAGGTATACAGTAACCATGTAAGCATCCTGGAAGATCATGGGAAGTATTTTTTTGTGGTTAGCATTTTGAGTTTTGGTACATAAAGGAAGTTGTTCAGGCTTGTTTAGTCTGAGATAGGCCTCCAGATGCCTACTTTTCTGGGGACTAGAAAAATCCTTGAATAGAAGCCTTTTCCCTCCTAATCTGGAGGAAATGGCTGAATAGATCCTTGTTGTAGCAGCTCAAAGTGGATAAATGGTAAGAGACTCTCAATCATCTGGGAGTCTTGGCATACCTTGGGGGAATCTCTCAGAACTGGATGGAGTAACTCCTTTCACTGATCCAGAGGACCCACTGATCTTTGGATATGAGATTCCACTGATGTAGGAAGCAGGAGAATTTTACTGAAAGTTGGACTGGAGATGGGTGGGTAGGGGTTCTTGGGTCAGAGGCTGATGATAATCACAACTGGTCTTTGTGCTGGGTGGGCTCTTTAGAGCTCCTTTGTCTCTGTTTGCTCAGGCTACCACCTCCTAGATTGTCTATTTCTATTAGAAAGACAAGATCTCCCCTTGTCCAACCTAGGGGAGGAAAGCCACAGTTTGGAAAGGTGGCTTTTATTATACCTTGGTGTAGTGATGGATAGAATTCCTTCAGACTCTACTTGTTTTTCTTTTTTATCCAGTTTCTCAAAAACCCTTACAGCTGGGGGTAACAGTAACATGAACATCAGAAGTTGAAGCCAGTGGAGTGACTTCAGAACTGAGCAATGTAGATGTTGTGGAAGAAGTGAAGAAAAGGGCCTGGAGCCATCGCAGCCTCCCACGTGGTCATGCCAGAGAGCTTGGGCCTAGTGGTTGCCAGACCAGAGAGGTTTGAAGGTGCCTCACCTGAATCGCTAGTTAACTTGTGTATGCCAACAATTCATTGATATCGTCAGTCTTTTCCTTGTATTTTTTTGTCTTTAAAATTTTTAAGAATGCTGGCGGAAATTGAGGTTTGCAAAGATAGTGAAAGAACCGAAACCTAGGACTCCATATGACTATGAATGGCTAGGACTTCATCACTGCATTTAAGAGTCTTCACTCACACTCACAATTTAGCACAACTGGGACAATTAGAGAAATGCTGAAGTCTCAAACAGAGCAGACATGAGTGAAAATCTTCATGAGGGATTTGCTTCCTACACTTCAAGCAATTGTTAAACTTTTAAAACATTAACTTGAAGAGGAAAATACCTAATGGGGTACTTACCTGACTGGCTGAAAGGAGAAACTCTGGAAAAATGAGCTGACTGGCAGACTGCGAGCATTTTGTACACATGATGAATCACATTAGACTGCAAGGCTAGAAAGAACTGAAGATGGCACTGACAGATATCCTTCTTATACCTGGACGTTCATAGGCTAAGGATGACACACACACTCTGGGAATCAGGTCAGTCATGTGCTTCTGCATGGCTGGAAGACCACAGGATCAGTACTACAACACAAAGAATATCAATACTGTCCACAGACCTAAGGAGGGGAAGCACACGTCTTGTGGAAGTGTACTGACAGCCTGGTTTGCAACTGGAAATTTTGCCAGGTTGCAGTACCTACAAAAGGTGTAAGTAAATGTCTATGTAAGCTGCCTCACAGATACTTGGTGCTCACACATTCCTGAAAAGCAATAATACCTACTGCACTTGCTGAATGCACCTTAACCTGACCTTGCAAATTTTCCATCTTGATCACAGCAGGCAGAACAGTAGGGGAGTAACCTAGCTGTTTAGGCAAGATTTTATATGGACACCGACATCAACTGTTTATCTTGCGTAATAGTCTATGAATTTGAAATCTTTATCTCTATCAGTATAGTACCCTTGTTATCTGTGCATATTAAAAATATGCAAAAGATTTTTTCTTAGGGATCTTAAAAACCTACTGGGAGCTGAGTGGCCTGATTCAGTACCAGCTTCAAGGCTTCATAAAACTGAGACTGGTACTAAGAGTCACCTTTGTGTGGAAGACTGAGTAGATCACTCATTGCAGTAAGGCCTCCAACTATGAAATCCTAATGGCTGAAGTAAACTGCCACTAGAAGAGAGGCATTTAGGATAAATATTTTACTGGCACTGAACCTGATGGCTCCAATGGAACCTCAGGTACAGTACCTTAAGAAATTTCTTGATACTACTTTGCACAGCAACTAAACTCCAAATCATACACTCCACAGCAATTCTGGAAATCCATATCAAAACTTCTTTCACCAGGGACATCCCAAAACCCTTCTCCTGCTCCATACAACATACGGAAATTGCGGAGATGTTTAACTCCCATTTCATTGACAGTATTCTGAAACTTACAAATTCCTCTACACATAATATCATATCTTACCTTACAGAGATATCATCCAGCACTAACTCTATAGACAACCATTCCAGCCCTAATTCTTCCCCACAGAAAACACTTTATCCTTACAAGCTGTACCTACCTCTCTAGTTCACAGACTTCTTTCTAAACTAAAGCCTTGTTCCTTGACTGTGGATAACCTTCCATCCGAATATTTAAAACTTGCTGCCAATGCTATAACCTTTCCAGTTAGCATCTTAATTAACAGGTCTATCTCTGAATCCTATGTCCCCAAACTCTGGAAAAAATCCATCACCCCCTTACAAAAGGGTGGAAAAATAAAGAACTAACTTCTGACCTACATCTATCCTCTCCCCTCTATACAAGATACTTGAAAAATGTAAAAATTTCTACTACATAACCTCCTCACATCCACACAACATGGCTTTCATCCTGCACATACTACCACAACAGCACTAGTAACCTTCACAGATACCATCTACAAAGCTTTTGGATCAAAGTCAATACAGAACTGTATTATTACTTGACCTATCAAAAGCTTTTTAGAGTGTCACTCCAAATTACTATCAACTCTGCACTCTAGGTTGCTCCTCTACTGCTCTAAAATGGCTTTCTAATTACCTAACAAAAGGACAACAATGTGTCAATTGGCAAACAAGATCGGGTGCTTCACACTAGCTCTGGCTAAGTGAATTCTTTCCAATTGTTTTTTTTCTTGTTAAAATTTCTAGTTTTTTCTCCCTTTGGGATAAATTGGTTAACCTTTAAGCAGTTTTACTGTCGTCGCTACCTTGTTGTTTGACTGTTGGCTACCATCTATCTCAAGGCCTTTTCCTATCCTATCCCGTCTTTCCCTTACTGTGTGTTTAAAACAATTTTTTTACAAGCTCATTGTTAGAGAGCGGTTTAAATTTAATTATTTTATATTTAATTAAAATAGATAGTTTAAACTGAGGGCTGTATAGCCCATTTAAATTGGAGGGCTTTTACCCTTGGTATGTGTTTAGATAATTCTTGTTAAGCTGGTTTAAGAGCTGTTATATTTTAGTTGATTTCTCTCTAAGTTTAAGTTAGAGGGCTGCTTAGCCCATTTAAATTAAAGGGCGTTTCCCTTAGTGTGTTTAGTCTTTCATATATAGTAGTTGTAGTGCTAACTTGTTTTTTGCTGTTAAGATGTCAAAACAGCCCAAAGATGTTAAACCCTTGGGGTTTAAGAAATGTACAAAACACAGTCAGAAAATGTCTGTGACTGATGGTCATACTGTGTGGGTGTACTGCCTTGGAGCAGTACATCTCCAAGAATCTTGTGTCATTTGTCATTCTTTTAGCCACAGGGTGGTTCTTGAAAGGAAGAGTAAGTTGATTCTTATTGAATCTTATTGATCTTATTGAAGTCTTCCTTTTCAGAAGCTATAGGAGAAGGTCAGAGTCTTTCCAAACAGACCTCTTCCCCTTCTTCAAAATCTGAAGTCAGTTCTGAACCCAACCAATACAGAATGAATGTGAGATAGGACATCACATCTAAGCTTTTACACTTGACTTTAAAACATACTCTCAAAACAACACACATATCGAAATTGTCAACTATGCAAAACTTCTAGGAAAAATGACAGACAACAAAGTCACTTATGAACAACGCATCTGACATGAAAAAAAAACACACAAAACTAGGTAAACTTTGCAGACAAACATTTATGAATGCTTCCACTAGAATAACCCTTGCTAACACCCTCCTACTTCCTACCTTTCTTTATGCAGTCCCTGTTCTCACTAATCGTTGTATAACACTCCTGAACAAGCTTTAGTCATGCTATCATAAGATCGCCAAATTTGCCACTGGGGTATCTTACCGTACCCACCATTGTGATGCCCTTCATAAACTCAACTGGTTAGAATTTCCTCACTACCTGAACCTAGTACAACTCTCTCTGGCTCTTAAAATAATACATAACCCAGATAGCTGCCCTGCTTTAAAATCTACCTTGTTACCTTACACCCCATCTAGAAACCTTTACTCTGTTAAAATTCTCCTGCAAGTATATAAACCCACAAAAAGACCAGACCAAAGTACCTACAATCATGTTACTGCTAAATTATGGAATGCTTTGCCATCTAAAATTTGTAGCATTGAAATCCTCAAGACTTTCAAACCAACGATAAAAAAACACTTTCTCAAAATTCACATATGTCCTTGCTCCCAAACGCATTTACTGTAATTTCCATAATTATCTCTATCCTTCCATTCCTCAACTTTTCTGACCTTCTCAAAAGTCATCCTGTTATTCCAGTCAATAAAACATACTGACTATTTCTCTCCAAATTGTCATTTATGTTTCAATTGCTGTGAATGGATAACATCTAATTGTAAATTATATTTCAGACAATGTGACACAAATGTATAATGTTCACTAATTTTGATTAAGTCTGCTTACACTTTTTATTACTTACTTGTATTGTGAAGCTTTTCTCCCTGGGCCTCTGCTGAAAAGGGGTCTGTGACCCAGTTGGACTTTCCCTGTCACCAAATGTCAATAAATAAATACATAAATAAAGGGGCCATACAGCAAAAGAGGTTTTAGTGGTAGGCAAGCCAAGATGCTAGAAAGGAGAACCTTGACTAATACATAGGAAAGTCCTATGTCAGAGCTTTGAGATCAAGGAGAGCTTACCAATCATATTGCCTTAGGGCATATTGCATGCTTTCTGCATCAAAAATAAATAGCACTGAGTTTTACTCCAGGACTTTGGCACCAAGATGTTTGTGTCATGGGGTAATCTTTGATAGCTCGCAATCTGAAGTTATCTGTGCACTTGGTCAGCCAAAGGCCCTTGACATTACCCTTCACCTTCAAGTAGCAGATGCCAAAGAGAAGCAGTCCCAGCACATAGCCCTGAGGTACTCTGTTGGTGACAGGTCTCTTACTGGAGGTGGTACCATCAGTCCTGACTTCCTGGGCCCTGTCCTGTTGTTAGCCAGCTGGCAACCCGGCAAGTTATGTAGGGGTTTATCAACTATATCAGAGTGCAGCACTGAACTGAATGCCTTAGCCAGATCCAGATGGGTGGTATGCACCATTTCCCCTCATCCATTGCCTTGGTGACCTTCTCAAAGAGGTCAACCAGGTACAGTAGTAGGCATGACCTTCCCTTGAAAAAGCCAACTGGGTTGGTCCAGTATCTGAAAGCTGCCTATGTCTTTGTTGATCTTTTCCATAATAATGTGTTTTGTGGCTTTGCATATTAGAATAGTCAGACTAATAGGTTTGCAGTTTCTGGGGTTGGTTGATGGTCCACCCTTGTGAAGTGGGATAACCATTGCAGTCCTCCCTTCACGTTGTACAAAGCCTGTTTTCAGGCTATAGTTGAAAAGTGACAAGTGGTCCTCATAGGTCATGTTTCAAGCTATTTAGGAGGAATCACAGGATATTATTGCGGTCCATTGAGGCTGTGCTTTTGGCTTTAGCAAGTACTGCCAAAACCTGTTCTGTTAATAGTTGAGGGGTATGCTAGTAGATATTTCAAGGGGGGGGGGAGTCGGAGTGAAGTTTGAGCTGAATTTGTCAGCCAGTAATTTCAGCTATGTTGCTCTGCTCAGTGAGTTGGTTGCTATCTTTGAGGTTTTGGGCATAGCTGTGGAAGGCCTTCTGGTTGTCTTTAGCCTGAGAGTCTATCTTGACATCATAATTTTTATTTATTTTACATTTGTTGACCGGGATGGTCCGACTGGATACATGTCCATTTTCAGCGGAGGCCCGGGGAGAAAAGCTCCACAGAGGAAAAAGTTACACATTCATTTACATACAGATAAATACACTTCCTAATGCAAATAAACAAATTACAGATACACAAAAAATACTTCACAATTGTTTTAGAAACACTTGGCTACCATGTGAATAGATAACAGTTCAAAATACAGTGTAGTTGTTTTCTAGGTTACTATTACCCATCCCTTTTAGAGTCAAATCAGGCAATGGGGAGCTTGACTTCATAAGTACCAGTGGAGGTGGAATTTAGTGGGTGTGAGTTTACAAATTCTTTAGACTAAGAAAAAGAAAAAACACTTAGTAATACAGGTGGAGAATGCTACTAGTTGAGTGTCAGAGAGAACTAGTCTGGGTTATTACATGGGCACAGCCAATGTTTTTTAAAAAATTGTTTAAGATTATTTTTGAATAGATATTGGGACCTAGTAAGTCTTAAGTTATTTGGAAGGGAATTCCAGACTTTTCCTATAGAGTTGGCAAAAAGGGCTTCTCCAGCAGAGTTGTTGGATTTGATGGTTTGGACCAGGACTCTATGTGAGGAGCGAAGACAGCTAAGATTAGAGTATGGAATCAGAAGATTTTGCAAGGAGGGGGTTTGTTGACCTTGTTGGATGTAATCAGTCCTCTTAGTTTCCTGTACAGTTTAATTAAAAAGTTTCTATCATTACGGGAGTTGGGCTATATGATTTTAGCCGTGAATTTTTTTTCCTTTTGTTATATACTCCATTAAGGTTAGGCTTCCACCAGTGTGGTTTGTTTTTACAGTTTGCTTTGGGCTTACTTCTAGTAGACACAGCAGCCACTATACAGCCATTTACGTAGTTGTACAGGGTCTCTGTGAACAATTTCACAGAGGTTGATGTGAACTTGGGGTTGAAATGGGAATTGAATTTTGACGAACTAATGGGTCAAAAAGATGTACTCTGCTTTGGAATAGTTCCTAACTGTTACTGGTTAGCTGGGGTTACCAAATGTTTTGAAGGAAACAGCTTTGTGGTCTGACCACACTAGTGAGGAAGTGAGGACATGGCACTGGACATAACAAATCTACGTTGGTTGCAGTGCTCTCCCATACTGGTGAGCACTGTATGTTTAAACCTCTGGTGGGTGTATGTACTATCTGGTCAAGGGTATTTGTGTTAAAGTCCAGGAATCATGCCTGCGAGTATGAGGCAATGTATGTTTCCCAATCTACAAAGAAGTTAGTCTCCCATGAATACAGTATTTGGTTTAATGGTGAGAGTCTCCAGTAGGTCTAGGTATGAGCTATGGGATTCTAGGGACACAGAGGGTGACCTATAGCTTGTTAGGATATAGTATGGGACTTGGTCTATGGTGATCTTTGCACATGGGTAAATTCCAGGGCATCCTCCTCCTTAACCAACATGGAGTTATGCCTGCTGCTAATACAGATTAATACTCCTCTACCTTTTGTCCCTGTCTGTTCGGCTGATGGTCTAAATGTGTGGAATACGCTGACACTTTGCACTACCAGAGTACTTTCTGTGGATTTAAGCCATGTCTCGGTAATGGCACATATGTCTACATTCTCCAGAGTGAGGAGAGCTTGTAGGGTGTGGAGTTTGTTGTTTAGGCTCTTAGCATTGAGCAGTAACATCCTTAGGTTTCTTTGTGTTTTATTTGCTCTATCAGCAGATTTGTCAATTTGGCATTCCTTAAAATAGGCTCTTAAGAGGTGGATAAAATTTTAGACAATATATGGAAGCCTAGGGGAGATAGGGGTAGATTGTCCTTTGCAAAGCAATGTGATTTATTAACCATGTCCTCCCATGCTGACATATATTAAATCCCCTGGAAAACACCAGAAACTCAGCCTATTATTGAAGTCAATTATCTTTTGTTCATACCGTGGCACATAACTGCCCAAGATATACAGTCAGAGAAATCAACAATGTCTCTTTTCATGCAGTCCAGAGAAGTATGTCTGAGGTTATTAGTACCCACATGGGTTACGACAGAATCACACTGGTACCTGTGGTGTACTGACTTGAGTGTGTTGGCAACTTGATGGATCCAGGCTCCAGATATGCAACTAAAGATTACCTTCTCCTTGTTCAGTCTGGTGAATGGGGTATGTGTGTGTCGTACAATGCATTCCTCTATGACAAGAGTCCTGGGTAAAGTGTTGCTTTGCTTTATGGGGTATGTTCTTGGGGCTTCAAAGGATGTAGGCATATGTGTGGTTTGGTGTTGCTTTTGGTGAGTGCTTTATAGATTATTGATGATGTGCATTGCTGATTATAGGCTTAGGACATCTTTGAGATTTGGGAAGATTGAGTTTTAGTGCCTCAGCATAAGTTGGTCTATATGTGTGGTGAATGTAGTGAGTGTGTTCTTGAAACCTGTTTATATGTAAGATTTTTGCCTCCAGAGAAACTGTGTGCATCTCTTTCTTTAAGGATTAAATGGTTGCCTGTGAACATGAGACAATTGCTACATTGTCTCAGGATGCCCATATTTACCAAGCTGGCTATGGAGTCGTTCAAAATTTGCATATCCTTGTTGTTCAGACCTGTATTTGGGTGGGATACTGTAGATCTTGGACTGGGTTCTACAGAGGTCTCCTTAGGTTGTCAGTGGGGTTTGACACTAAACTAGGTTACATTATTTTAAGATTTGATTGTAGTGCTGTTTAATGTGCAACCTAGCTGCTCTAAACTTGTCTCCATGCAATGGAGTTGCTTTAGCCACACTAAGTTAGACGTTTCAGTTCTAAGGAAAGTTTTATAGATAAAAATGTACTTTCTGGGCACTTTGCCTGTACAGGGCACTACTAACCTGTTGATGTAATAACACCATCAGACTGCTTGTGAGTATAATTCAACAAAACAACTTAATCTATCTTGAAAAGGCAATTTCAAGTGTGAGGGACCATTAGAATGATTTAAGAGTAAAAATCAACAAATAAAACCGTAGCACCCTAAACAGGTCACTGAAGAGCAAAAGAATAAAATAAATCTTTTTTTATCTGCCAAGGATGGAGCAAGTTTAACTCAGGACCATTTCAGAGTATGGCAAGGGCACCATTCAGATGGGAACCATATGAAAATGAGAAAAAAGATTGTAGTAAGGGAAGCCTACTCAAGTGCAATATGCAATACTGTTCTTTTTTTTTCTGGTTGGGCACTTATAGGTATATGGAAAACAATATTGTGGGGAAAGTACTTAAATAGGTTACACAACAGACTAGCAATGAAAGAGGCAAGGAACGAACTCTGGGAATGAAGAGTATGGGTGGAAATACACACAGAAGAGCTAGATTCCAAGGGGCTGAAAATATTTCCACTGCTCCAGCTCTTTAGAAAGGGTAACTGGTGCAGAACATTGCAGCCTGGTAACTCTAGGTGTCTTCCTGTGGAGTACTCCAATATACACCAAGCTTGTGGGAAAAGGTTTGGGTTCTGCCGCTTTAGAAAACAAGATTTCAACACTGTAAATAAGCAGCCTGCACTAACAGCTAAGGGAATGGATAGATTCCTCATACAGCAGATTGTGGACCAAGCTTCCTACTGATATCAGGAATGGTGCATTTTTACAGGCAGAAAGTACTGCTACAATTACAGGGAGACAAGATTCTTAACGGCCTTCAGGCCTAAAATGCATTTCATGGCTAGTATGAAATTATATGTAATGAAACTGACTGCAGCAGTTGTCCACACAAAGAACATATGATATTAAATATGCTGTGCTATTCAAACTTCTTCAATCCCCTGAGATTACTTGCTCATCCTTTTCTGAATCTTTGCAGTGCAAAGGTCAGACATACTATGACATGTATACACATACACCTAGACAGCTACTATGAAAGGGCATGCATGTATAAAATTCTGTGCTGAGGAAAATTGAAAAGCTCTTAATCATGTATTCTTCTATTAATTCTGTTCCATACATCTTTTACATACAAATGGAGGAGGTACATAATGCATTTTTATTAAAAAAAAAATCAAAAATTAAAATGTGTATAATTGCATAGAGCATACAATAAAATCCACACACTTATTAGAAGCAAAAGCACTTTATTAAACATAATTCATCCAATGCCACAATATGAATTACAAGACTTCTTGGTCACAGCATACATTGTATAAAATATATCAAGTCTGAATGCCTCTTTACACCTAAAGGTGATGCAGTATTTGAATTATCTTTTAAATATAACATTATAGAACATCTTTATGACAAATTACGTCTCACTAGCTCACTCGTAGTATACCAAGGCAATGCTGAGAATGATTGCATTTTCACTTCAGATGAATGGCTTAAGTGTTTGTGTGTATCTATATATGTAGCTGTAATTTTACAATCTTTATTAAAAAAAGCTTACATAACTGTAGGTTTAAACAGCTTAAGTAATTTCAAACAGTTTACAGGTATTCGGTTAAAGGTGCTTCATAAATTTTGGTTACCAATGTTTTGTGGGGGGAAGGGGTTAAACATTCTGAAGGAATTCTAAACAGTTTATCACTCCATTTTGAGAAAAGAGTATGCTCTATTTTTATGAGAGAGAAAACAAGAGCTACACTTAAAATAAGGCAAATGAAAAACAAGACTACCAAGTATATAACACCCTCCCAAAATGGGACATGAAGCACTGTTTTACCTTCAAAATGGAGAACAGAAAATAAACTGAATAAGAATCTTGCACCTTTACAATTTTAAGCTGAATTATTAACATATTAACAAATATGCTGTATTTACTTACTCTGAAGCAGCTTAACTTACAACTGGCTAAAGCCTGAACTCCTCCTGTGGCATGGTGTTGAAGAGGTGTGACAAGTATTGGTGAACAACTGCCTGTTACGGAAGAAGCTCAACAATGAATGTTAAATGGAAAGAATATGAGGTACCAAACGACCAGGCAAGTCAAAATATTCTAGGGGGTACAGAAATAAATCTGAGGTACTAATGTGAACACCGATTAGTAAGAAAAATATGCCTTGTGTACTGCAGCTGATAACCTGCACCCACATTTATTGGTAGAAGGTTCCACAAGACAATTTTAATCTGATCCTCAGATACACCCCGGGAAAGGAAAGGATGGGACATAAACCTTAAACATTTCTTCTTAAACCTTCAGAATGTGTAAATACAGCATAATTCTATTAGAGAAACAGAAAAGCAGTTTTCAGCTACAGACAGCTTTAAACTAAAAAGTTTACTTTATTTAGATATGCTACTTAGCTAATGGAGGAGGTAGGCAGACAAAAATGTAGAACAGTGAAATAGCTAAAGGCATTTATCATGTCAACTATCTGAGGTACATTTTCTTTCTGTTTGAAAATAAAAATCTAAGATTTCTGTCATGGATGTTGCTGCCTAACACTTTTTTAACACACATAATAGCAGTTTCTTTAAGAGGTAAGCTTCTGAAAACCTGCAGAAAACAAAAACAGTAGCTGTGACAGAGATTCAAGTGCAAATGAATGCAGCTGGCACAAGGCATTCAGTAAGCAGCCTGCACCAAAGACAAAGCTGTGCAATGTGGAAGGAGGGCACTTCTAAATGTAATCCTTGCAGTAAACTGCAAATGTAGCTACAAGCAAAAACTGGAGGTGCAAAATATACACCAACAGCTGCAAAAAAGCTACAGAGGCGCTGAAAGCGTAAATGTACAAAAAGCTTCTCATAAGTGCATAAGTGACTTAGCAGTCTTTTACTGGCCAAATGTGTATACGTTCTTACGTAGCTGTGCAGGGTACTCCAAGAATATCACTAAAGACAAAAAATGTATTATGGGCCTCTCTCATCAATGAATCTAAATTAAATGCATAAAATGCATACTTTTTTGGGGGGGGGGGGGGGCACACAACTGTAGCCAGAAGTCAATGCCTGCAAGTTCTATAGGTGTGACTTCCATTTCAATGGATCACAAATCTGTTTCAGGTGCAGATGCAAAATGTACCAAATCTGCTGAGCAGGTTAAGGCATTCATCTCTGACGTTTTGCTGGAACTTTACCCCCCCCCCCCCTTCAGCTCCATTCCCTGCTTTACTATGCCATCAACTTAATATTTTCTCCAAATAACTTCACACCATAGGATCAAGTTTTCTAACTAGCCATAGCCACAATATTACATTAACAGTCTTAACCAAGTCCTAGGGAAGATCATTTTGTTGAAACCACTCTTTTGAGATCTAATGCCTGACCCTCCATTAACTTTTAACATCTGTATGCAATACCACTGTTGCCACCAGACTAGGCTTCTTTTCCTCCCACCCTGAAACGGTGATACAAGCAAATGTCCATATCAGTTTCAATTTATCGAGGGACCATCCAAAGCCGTGGCACCCTGAAATTTCATCATCTGTCTGGTTTTACCTAAATAGCTGAAAAATAAACCACCTCCTTGATATGTACAACTTCCATTAAAAAAACAACTTTGTCAGTGATCACTGACTTGCCAAAGTTAAAAGATTCCTAAGTTTGACAGAGATCCTTGGAAAAACACCAGTGTCACAGGAAAAAGAACTCTATATAGACGAAGTTAAAAGCATGCATCACACCAAAATGGAACACTGACAAAGCAAGTACAAATAAATACATGGTGCAATTCTTCAGTCACCAACTGTGAAAAGTACAGTGATTTCAACAACAGCAAAACTGAACTTCCTGTATTATGTACAAGTCATTTTGCAATTCAAAAATCAAAAGGAACCCACTTCCATATCCTTATAAATATACTTCATTAACTTTTTTTTTTTTTTTGTGTGTGCTCTTAGCCAGGATACGGAGTGCAGGGACACACACAACTTAGTCTTCCCCCTCCAAATCCACATCACTAGGGTGGTTAGCTCTTCCAGTTCTACTGTGCAATAGTCTTAAGTAACTGCTACACCAGAAATATACACTCTGAACTTGTATATGAAAAAAAATATGTTAAACAGTCTTTTATTAAAGCATCCATCCACTCACTTTTTTTAAATCTTGAAAGCTGTGGAGGAGCCTATAGTTTCTGTTTCAGTAACAAAGATGAAATATTAATATAATAAACAGAGTATGCTTAATTTAGTTTCTGAAGTGACTTCTGCTTGAAGTAGTATCACTGAGCTATCTGTTTCTGACTTCTTGATATGAACAATTAACTCTTTGCATATTCATAGTGGAAACTGTTGTAAAAAAATGCAGACCACAGTGTTTTTAATTCCTTTATTGACTAAAATTTCTATCCCTGCTGCAGCATATATACTGGGCTTCAAGTAGTAAAAATATTGCCACCTGCCTCCCATTTTTTTTCCTTAACCCCAGCTTTATTACCAGTGAGCAGACTATGTATTAGCTCAGTCCAGCAGCAGTGTGTCGGTAAAGAGAGAGACTGCACAGAGGGTAATGTCAGTGAGCACAGAATCACAAGAGACTGTGCTGGTATCCAATGTCTAGACAAATGTACACTTTTACATGCAGCACACACAAACAAATGCAATAATAAATACCAAATGAAGAGTTACAGCGCAGAGTAATAACACTGTCAATTCTAGCTCAATTGTGCTGGTAATTTAGTGATGAGTTTTTGAAAAATTATGGATTTAAAAAAGCTGCCACAACTCAGATTTGACTTTTCATACATGCAAGAGAAAAACATCTGCCTTCATGAACAGCTGTCTACTTTCTCCATTTCCCTTTACTTCAAACTACTGCAATTCTGGATAAGTGCAAAACAGCCTTCTGTTCATGAAGTTTTAAAGAGTGAATATGCGGACACCATTCACACCAAATTTCTCTCATGTTTAAGCACAATGAGACTTGCTCCACTATAAAATCTACAACTACTACAATACCTTACTTCAAGGGCATAGTGACTTTAAAAGAAGATATATTAGAAAGAAATAAGTACTGTGGCCTGTTTTTGCTTTGCTGCCCTACTGTTGCATGTGAGGCAGGGAGAGCTTGGAGGAGGAAAAGTCAGTGTGACCATACCATGAGGATCTAACTGCATGCAAGGTTATGTCTGCATACATTAGGGTTCAGAGGCAGGTACTGAAACACACTACTGAAAGGCACTAAAAGATGGACAAGAAGTCTGAAAATCAGTCTTGGGAGTCACTGTGGGTGGGTGGACCCTCCCAATAAAATAATTAAGATTCAGGAAGCAGTGTACATAAATATTTAGAAGGTGGCACATCCACAGACTGTCCAAACAGTCTTACTACATATTACAACATGACATAGGGTCACCATGTGACATACAGGGCATGTTAACATTTTTAGTTTACTCACCAAAGATACTAAAAAAAGGAGGTTAGGAAAAAAGCAAGATACCTTTCATAAGGTGGTAACATTAACAGACTGTGAGATATGTGAACACCATGAAAATTAAATGGAGTAGAGATAAATATGCCTGAAGACTGATACTTCTTTATTCTGAATAAGTGAGAGTGCGAATAACACATCCAAGCATCAGAATTAGTATAGCTGTGGCAAAGTTAAGAAAAATATTTATACTTACAAAGCAGAATTGCAAACAATCCACCATAGATGTGCAAAGAATCTGTGAAAACAGTAAGAAACCATACGGTTGTTTGAATAGCCACGCCTTGCCTGACATGTTCTGCTGAAGTCTGGCCATGATCTGGAATATGTAGTCAACATAAAGTTCCTTGCAAAGTAATATTAACTGCAGTAGAAGCCTTTTTGCACTAAGGAAACAAGCACTGAAAGCACTTTTCATACAATGGAACTTTACAGGTACTGATTTCCCATTTTGCCTTGAGCAGTAAGCAATAAAGTAACTGTGCTGCTATGGTGTGTTTCACATTATTCCCTCCTCAACAATGGAGGGAAGGAAGGAAAATACTGATTTGAAAAAAGTAAATTCAGCTTGTATGTTGACCCCCCCCCCCAACCACAGTTGTGCGCTACGGACTGTCTCAAGAGCAACACACATGGATATACTTGCTCCGATATGAAGTGCAAATTACTCAAAAAAAAAAGATGGAGTTCTACAGTCTAATGCTTGAAAACTTTTCAACTAAAAATAACATCTTCCAGGAAAAAGAACTGCCTTTTCTAACCTGTGAGTGGCTTAAAATGAGCGGGGAAAAAGTTAACTAACTGAAGTGCAAAGGACAGATCACATCTCTAAATGAAAGCTTCAAGTACAGACTCTCTTCTCAAAGGAATTTACATAACACATTCAGATGGACAACAGATTTACACGCTAAATACTACTGAAAGTCAAACCTTAACTCCCATATCTTGGCATCAAACTCCAGTACAGACTACAGTTCAGAAAAGAACTTGCCTTGTAAGTGTGAATGGGAAACTGACCAGCAGCACAACTGTAAAGTGCTTCCAGCAAGCTAAATAAATAGTTTAAGTGGTCCTTGCATCTTTCTGTACGGGTCACTAGTCTTTCTCTCTCTGTGTTACCCAGGTGCACTGCCTGGGTAAAAGACTTGCTCAAAGTTGCACATCACTGAAATGGAAAGTCAAAATCAAATTCAGGAATATGAAATATTAGAAACTCAAAGCCTTAACACCTCTGCTACATGCTATTACTGTTACATTGCTTGAAAACTCCGGAGGAAAAAAGCACTCAAAAAGGGCAAAGTGACTGTTCCTGCAGCAATGGCAACAAGTTCTGGATTAAAAAGACACTAGAAGGGCAATCATAAGAGTTCAGCGCAACTTGTTGGCACTATGTAAACTAATGAAAAGGATCATCAAAATGACCTGTTCTAACACAAAGTATGAGGTACGTTAACAAAAGGTGCAACTTCCCCACTGTAATGTGAAGGATGACTTTATAATAGTGGTATTCAGTGCAGCTACAGAATTCATACAACATGAACAGATATCTTGAATCAGATCATTATGAACATCTTAATACAATTCAAATTTAAGCAAAAATGATTAAGTCTGAAATATGTTCTAAAATGAGGGAGAGACAGCTACACTGGCAATGGCCATAGGAAGTGTGCACATAAACACGCGCACACAGTCTTCTACGCAAAGCCAGGAGTTGACAGTTTAGGTAAAACACAAAGGATCAAGATGCCTATCTTAAAAAGGCTGCTCCTCATGATACTGGAAAGCTTGGGTTAAAAACATACACCACTACCACTTTCAAGAACTCTGACTATAACTATGTGCAATGGGATACATTGCTCTAAAATGTATCTAAATAAAGTTTCCAATCTTTGAAATACACATCTATGCTGGCCAGATCTGTTGGCATAGTAGACTAAAGCCTTGACAGTGACTATGGCGATCAGAGTTCAATTAGCAGCTCAGAATTCTGCTGGAGCTGGCTTGGGAAGGATAGACATGAGCATCCTAGGACTGGAGGGGGGGGTTGGAGTAGGCCATCTAATTTCACAATCTCTTGAAGGATGTCCAATGACTGCTTACAGGAAGGCATTTAGCCACTAAGCTATTGTACAGTTGCCATCACTGTCCAAGAACAGAAGCATGCACTTGCATGGGGAAGGTATGGTGTCTCCTGCGTTGACATGAGTCACATATTCATTAGGGGGGGATTAGGCTTAAAGAACATGCCCTCAAGGCCAGGGATGCTGGTGAGGGAACAATTCATGGTTGCCTGAATGACAGCCATGTCACAAACTGCTCTTTTCGCTATGGGTAAGGAAAAGAGTGAGCACTGGAGAGGACACAGTAGATGGCAGACATGGAGGTCATAAAAAATATCCATACTGAAAGTATGAAGTGGAAGATCCAGGGATGAATAAATATTCAAGTTAACGCCTGAAAAACAGGACTGAAAACCATAGCCTTAAAATTCATACTGACAAGTTTGGCCGAAAGCAAGAAACTCACTAAAAACTTCTCAAGGCGTGTGCCCCTGATGTGAACTACGAGACACTGTTCTACAGATGAGTCTTAGGACCATTTGAAAGAATAGGTTCTTCCATCATCAGTTGATATAACAAAGGATGCCCCTTGATGGGCCTTATGGCTGAGCTAAACTTACACAATCAGCATTCAGGATCATTTTTCTAGATATTTTTTATTTGGGCATACCTGTGACAATGTGTACCATGACATCACATCTCCTATATAAGCATGCTCATCTCCCACACATGCCAGTTTACCCCCTAGCCTCTAGTTAATACTCTTCAAATCAAAACACTACCCCCACTGCTAACAAATGATACGTTATTTACAGGACTGACTTATGAGGAACTCCAACAACCACAGCTGGTGTATAGAGACCATGAGAATATTTCTGACCAATCAAAGAACGGCCTCTCTTAGATCAACTAACACAGCAAAACTGTAACTGTTAGTTCTATCTACGAATGAAGACCCTCCTTGACATGAACTGTGTCTGGGCTGAATCCACCATGGTGGTTAGCAGCAGAAGGTGGAGAACAATGCAGTCTCTCCTGCAAAGCAGTAGTGAAGAGAGGCCTGAATCAAAGACTCACAAGCTGGGGGAATAAAGTCTGGAGAAAGGGCCACACAAAAGCTTTAGAAACCAAGTCTGTGAAAGGACAAACCGAGCAAACACTGAAAGCAGCTACTCCCAAAAGAAAAACAATATGATGGTATAATCCAAAGGCAAATACAACTACTGCCAGCCTACTAAGGACTTAAAACTGGAACTGCACATACTGTTCTAGATGGGATGAACAACTGATCCAGCTAACAAGCTGGCAAAGCCACCTCACAGAATCACTGAGAATACTGCTCCTCAATAAGAAGTGAAAGGCCCTTCTCCTCTCCCAATTCCTGACACCACAAAGAAACATGGAGCAGTAAAGACTGGGTTGTGGGCATAAACAAGGACACCTTCTTGGGAGTAGCAGGATCAAAGTGTGGGACTCCAACTGTAGAAATGGTGGGGTCAGCAATTATCCCTGCGAGTCTGAAGTTCCAAGAACCCTTGGTATAGGTAGAGCTACTAGAAAGGGAGTATAGCCCAAGGAACAACTCCACTACAGTTGGATGTGCAGAACCAAAAGTGAACAGCAAATCTGATAAACAAGAAATCCAAGACACCTGAAAGCAATGGGTTCTATAAAGGAAGATGGTGAAGTAGCACTCCAAAGTCAGCCATTAAACAGCCAAAACCAGAACCAGATTTCCCAATAACTCAAAGTACCTCTACAGGCAAAAAAAGAATTCAGACTGGCCAGGTTCATCCAAAAATGAAGGAGTCACCTTGGTCAACACCAGGAAGGGTGCTCATCCCCTTCAAGACAGGCAGACAGATGTAATATCATAGCAAGCCACCAAATGCTCTGATAGTTCATTTTCGCAATGTTCCCTGACTCTAAGATGAGATGTGAGAACAAGACAGAAATAAATGAAGAACCACCAACTGAAGGGGAAGGATCCTGATTCCCAAGAACTGAAAAAGACTGATCTCTGTAGTGCCCCACTTCCAAAACTTCAGTCATCTCTGGAGTTCAAACCTCAAGAATCAGAGGACTTGGTCTAGAATATCACTAGAAGCTTCTCTCTCTCACAGAAATGAAAGACTGAGACTAAGGCAAGGCACCATACCACAGAAATAATTCCAGGTCAAATCAGTAGAAGTCCTGAGCACCACACTCTGAGTTCAGGAGGACCAGAAGCCTAGTCAATCTAAGGACCAAAGGATTATAAAGAGACTTTAGTGAGCTACCCCCCACCATGCCACTAAATGTCTTCAGGTAAAAGGAAAGCCTATCTGGGTTGTTATTAGGCAGTTGGGACCTGAAACCAGGTGCAAACATCTGAAGAGGTCTAACCTATATGGCAGGACCACTCCAGGTGCCTCAAATACCACATCAAAACCCTAGACTACAACTTGCAAACCAAGCAGAAACAGCCAAATCTGAAATCAGACGTGAACTGTGCCTATATTAAGGCTACTAGGCCCAAGCCCCCTGGTTTTTCTGACAGATAAGCAGCCACTGAACGGAACCAGTAAAGGCTCATAAGATCAGATGTGGCAGCCACACGAGAATGCAAACAAAGAAAAGGGTGCTCCCCCAGAAATTATGCCACTAGCTTCAAAAGATGGGTGCACACAGCGATGCCTCTCTCTCTGGATATATTACCAAGGCCAACGCTTGAACAGGATCTAGAGACTGAAGAACCTCAATGAGCAACCCAAACAGAAACCAGAGGAACCACACTGAAGACTGATGGGGTGGGGTGGGGGTGGGATAAAATTCAAGGACCACAAAAACCTCATGAACTATACAGATTCCTAAAAAAAGAGCTTATGGAACCAGGGACTTAAAAACCTCACCAATCTCAATAAGGAGGACCTCGTCACCCACAAATTCCACAGGGGAGCCTAAGGGAAACAGGTTATGAGACAAGACACTCCAGGTCCTAAGAGTGATAGGTACAGGCCTGGTGTCAGTATTAAACCAAAGTCCCAAATGGTGAAATTTCAAACCTGCAACTCAAACTGACATGGATGCTGGTGTGGGCTCAACAGTGGCTTTGCCAAACAGAGCTTCAGCCCTTAGTCTCTAATTAAGGACATCTTAAGATGAAATCCCCCTAAATCAGGGAGGACACACCCATGACAGGGTTGACCAATCAAGGGATACATGGCACCACCCAGAGTGGGTGCCTCTTCTAGGTCTTTTGTCTGCTATAAAAGCAACAGACTACAATGGAATCAATTCTCATTAACACGTGAGAATAGTCATCCATATGAAGATTGAAAGGCTGCAGAAAAAACACAGACTTGTTCCACCAAATTCCCCAAAATGAAGACCCCAGTGAAGAAACTCCAGCATAGTTACCGGGCACCAAAAGGGTACCTTCTGTCCAGTATAAGCCTCCTCCTACCACTCAATGAAGGATATGGACGATTTTCAATAATCATTACAAATTTAAACTACAATGCTACCTTAATTCACAGAAATTTTTACTGATGATGGAAAGAATTGAGAGTGGAGTTGTGTGAGTGGCAACAAATGAACAGCAGCTCAACATGTTACGTCACAGCTGTGCAGCTATCTCCACAGTATGTGACTATCCAGAATAAAGATGTCAAATGATGAATGATGAGAAAAGAATAACACCAAGCAAAGGACCCATAAGGGAGAGCTGTCAATGTCAGATCAAGTTGATACTTCGTGCAGATGAGCTGTGATCCCCTACTAGGGTAAAAGATTCAGGACTCAGTGGTTCACTGCCCCAGAGTCACTGGCTCATTATGGCACACAGGAGCAAAAAGACTATATGAACAAGCTAGAAAGCATCCTACATATCTACAGAAAAAAAAATTAAATCCCTGCCCAACATATTTAATGAAAAGTAAAAATTAACATCTTGAATTTTACACTGTTCATGTCTTATGCAATCTTTTTCAGGAAGAACCAATAATCAAACCAAGACTTGTTTTGAGTACCACATACCCATTAAAATAAGATCTGGTGATTAAATTGGCTCTCTTGTGGAAATTTCAAACACTTGTTTGAAACCTCACGAACCTTCAGACACTAGATGCTGCAGTTGCTGATAAAGTTTTTCCAAGCTGCTAAATTAAATTGCCCACTGTATTCTAAAACAAAGCTGCACTTCAATTTTGAGAACAAGCTAGAGTGCAATTGCCAAATCTTTGTCATTTTTTTTCCACTCAAATACTGAGGACAAGATTATCAGAGAAAAATAAATGGATGGAAACAATATTCTTAACTCTCCCCATTATAGATGATGTGATGCAGATATGCTGTATAAAATACCATTGTGGATATGAAGCCATGGCAGGTATCTATTTAACAACCTATCTTTGTTTGGTATTTTTAGCCAGCAGATTTAACTTAGCAGAACAAAGTTGTAAACAATACATTAGATATCACTAAAATGTTCAGTGGTATGGAATTCCATAGTTTTGTGCTTTCTTCAATGAACTATATTCCCACTTAACATATGGCAATGGAGTGATGTCAACAAATGGAGATTTATTTACCCTTTGCCAACAGGGTTAGTTCCACTTGGCCAGCAACTTCTTTTAAGGGAAGACCCAAGATGGCATTCATACTGATTAGGAGAATCTGGGTAAGGCACTGGGCAACTTCTACTACTCTTTTTGAGCAGAAGGTGGATGTGTGCATGTCTCATTTTGCAGTGTGTGTTCACTAGGGGAAAAGCACAATAGTAAAGACTGAGAGACTAGGAGGAAATTGAGCTGCAGTGTAACATCTGCTGCCGGAAGTATGGAGGAGCAGAAAAGTGTTTTGAACATATAAATTATAGAATCGTAAAGGGGACAGACTATGGCAGGAGTGGTTTGTGACTCGGGTGCCTGTAAAGTTCTGGGAAATGAAGGTCTATACAGTGTGGAGGGTGGCATGGAAATCATAAAAATATAAGGTGTTATGGGCATGGAGAAATTGATGTCATCAATAAATCCAGTCAAACCCCAGGTCAAGTCTGAATTTTCATGTGATGAGGCAGCAGATAAACTGTTCAGTGATACTGAAGAGGATTTCTTGACAAATGGACAACTACAATTTGCCAACTTTGAAAATGACAACAGCAGCAGTAGCAGGAGATCTTATGGAGTATTGACAGCAGAAAAGAATCCAGGAGAACAAGTGAATACTGAAAATGGGGCAAGACATCCCATTTTTAAGTGCCAGTGAGAAGGACTTGAGCACAGACAGATACTATCTGATACATCTATAAGGGATGATACTGTTTACCCCCCTTGGGGGTGAACAAAGTGAGGCTTCTTTAATCATTTGGAAAGAGAATGTTTCCGTGACTTGACTTTTCAGTCTTCATCTTTGATGGACAATTGTCTGAGGACTCTTGGGGGAAAATGATTATCCATGGAATGAATACTCTAACTTGTCAACACGTTCATTTATTTAAAAAAAGCAATACAATTTACAGCTGATATTTCTGAAAAAACGTGTGTGTTCTGTTTGTCAAGTTAAAAATATAAAAACAACTAAATAAATGAAAATATAAAGACGGAGGTTTAAGGAATGGGGGTGGGAAATGGATGTAATTAAACATAAGAAAAAAGCTTTTAATTTATAAGTGTATTTACATGGCTGGGATAAAAGGAATATTACATTATTGTGGACAATCAAGGGCATGGTATTACTGTGGGTATTTAAGCCATTTAATGAATGTATATAAAGAAAATATAGGCAGTGCAGAGAGAAGGGTCATGACATTAAGAACTGCAGAACATTCTGCAAAATATGCAAGAGTGAGAAGCAGTTCTGGTTTGACTGTAAGGAAAGAAATGCATATTCTGAAGAAGGGGATGGGCAGGGTTCATGAAGGTCAAAAAGGTGAAGTTGATCATAATAATAAGTTAAGAGGGTGGTGCAAGTGCATCACAAGAACAAAGTCAGAAACAATGTGTTTGAAGATGAAGATGAAATTCAAAATGACTGCACATTAGGAAACAGAATTTTGTGGAATTTAGGATTAGATAAACATTCAGAAATATCTATTAAGAAATGTGAATACCGAAGTATTAAACATTATTGCTAGAGCTAGGAGAGCTTCAGATGTAGATATTATAAGATTGTATAACAATATCCCCCTGACAGCTGACCCAGTTATTTAGGATTTGGGAACTTATGTGGACAGTGACTGGATAGTGACAATGTTCGAACAACATGTGCCCACTGTAATAAGAAATTTGTACTATATTGCACAGCTTATAAAACAGAGATTGTGACTAGATTGACAGATGTCATTGCCCTCCTTTATTTAGTCCTTATTAGACCATTCAATGAGCATATCATCGCCTTTGGCATGTATCTGTCCAGACACGTGCAACAACTGGAACACCCACAGAAGTACTTTACTAAAAAATACAAGTCCTAAAAATATGTCCTGCAGGGACCACCTCAAAGCCCTGTCATTGTACTCTGTATCCTATAGACTGCAAAGTAATCTGTGTTTAGCATACAAGGCATCCTCCAACAAAATACTGATGGACCTACTGGGCATCAGCAGTTTAAATGGCATCATAAATACTTGGTCCAGGAATCTAAACCACGTCTGCAACATCAACAGAAAAGTTTGACGGGACAGGCATATCTTATTGAGGATAGCACTGCTCTGAACAGACTCCCCATCCACATAAAACAAAAACAAAACTCCATCCCTTATGATATTCAGGTGCAACTTGGACCTATGAATAGGTAATAGAAAAGTT
The DNA here is from genome assembly GCF_019279795.1 of Protopterus annectens. Classification (NCBI taxonomy): domain Eukaryota; kingdom Metazoa; phylum Chordata; order Ceratodontiformes; family Protopteridae; genus Protopterus; species Protopterus annectens. Next base: position 968,467,034 of record NC_056743.1, read on the forward strand.
AGCCCCAGGACTGCCTTCTGTACTAATGGATAGAATGCAGCTGCTAAATACTTTACTCCAAGCATAGGTCCCCTAAAATGATCTATGGTATGATCTCCATTATTATCACCACTAGAAGTAATATATAATTATCAACCATGGGATGGGTAAGGCCAATCTAATACCAAATGGGATAGGTAAATTCAAACACCAAAAAAGGAAACTGGCTAGGCTTAAAATGGCTCACAAGGGCAGCTAGCCTAGTACTTCCCTATGAACTTATGCACACATAGCTCTCAACCTCTTACAGCAGTGATGGCGTACCTATGACACGTGTCAAAGGTGGCACACCATGACATTTTGTGTGACACATCAGCGTTTACCAACGCCAGAGTTACCAAAGAAACTGCTTTTGCACTTGTTGCTCGTGTGAAATGCATTGAATTATTTTGTGCTAGGAGCCAGTTCAACAAAACTGCTGCAGAGGTAAGGAAGTTATCAACCTCAAAGCCTATTTTGGTATACTTTCTTGATACAGTCCTCACAGGGCAGTGCTAATTTTGTTTTCTCTTCGTGGTTGCACTTCTGCAAAGGGCAAGTAGTCTGCATTTCTAGGAGTGTGCTCTTTACATTATTGTCAACTGTCCCTCTTAATCCCTCCTAAAACTGGCAACTTTTTACACTTAATTTGTAGACTAATTTTACTTCAGAAAATGTATATTAATTCACGTTCATTTTTTTCTGTCAGTGTCTCAGATGAATAATACTAGTAGTTTAAAAATGTCCATGTCTCTTATTTTCTAGATTTGTCCCTGATTCTGTTGAGATTTATCCCTGATGTACTGACAGCCATGATGTTTTATTTATTTTTGTTGGGGGGGGGGGGGCACACAAACAGTCAAGTTAGGCATTTTCCGATGTTTTGACATGCTAAACCCAAAGGTTCGCCATCACAGTCTTACAATAAGAAATCCTGACAAAGGCATTAAAAATAATTGGGGGGGGGGGGCAGACAATTTTTAAATTCTGCTCTTATAACCTCAGAAAGTTGATAAAATAACAGGTTTTGCAAACATGAATTTTCTGATATTTATGAAGTCTGAAACTCAAATGTCTGTCATTTTCTGCCATCGATCCTCAAGATTTGTCAATGATTTGCCAGAAAACCATAATTTTATAATAAATAGACCAAAATATGAGGCAAAAATCTGGACAGTTGAGAAGTATGTAAGAAGTAGTACACGAGCCTACAGGAATTTATGCATACACAGATATGAAACGGAAAATTAAAGTATATGCAACGGGAATTATGAAAATTTAAACTGTGACATCAGAAAGAAAAAAATAAGAAAAATGACTGGAGACTAAGAAGAAAGGTTATTAAAACAGTAGATTTACATTTAATTAGAGAACGGCAGTATACATAAAGACAATTAATTAAAACTAAAAGATTATATTCTCAAGTCTGAAGAAATTGCAGAAACAGAAGGAGGTGTTTTTGTTAAAGGTTTTCTAATCATGTATCAGTACGGGCACTAACAGAAGATGATGGTGACTAGAAAATAAGATTAAGTAAGGGACTTCGCTAACAAGACAACCAATAAATATATTTACTATGGATAAAGAAATACAAGAATTATGGACTACAGTACCATGATGGAGCACTACTCCACATGGGAAGAATGGTGGACACTGTTTGAAGAAAAATGTAAAAGTCTGTTTCTATAGATGGAAATAAACAGAAGAGAAAATGTTTAAAGAGTGTGGAAACATTTTATAATGGTCTAGAAACAAATTATATGGATCATATAAACAGATCAGGAAATACATGAAGCAAATTGTAAACTGGCAAGTACAGCTACTTAAAGAGTTTATTAAAGAAATTTATGGAGAGGATGGAACTTTGTTTACAAGTCAAGACAGCATTATGGAACACATCGTCCAAAATTTTGAAAACTTTTATGAAAATACAAAAACAGTGGACAGAACTGCATGGTAGTTGCCTACATTTAAAAAGAGTAAGACAGACACTTTGAAAAAGATATTGAAATTCAAAAATTATATACTACTTTGGGGCATGTCAATTTACATTGCATGCCAGTAGTTCATGTAAAGGGATATACCTTTTATAAGGAAATGAGATGTGAGCAAAGAGAGATTTTCTAATGTGTTAAATGAATGGAAATGACTATGTTAAACAAATATGTGAAGGAGTGACAAAATTACTTTGGAAAAGGCAGACGTGAAATAAACTGGAGACCAATTACACTGAACATTGTGGATTTTAAAATATTAATGAATATCATTCACAAAAGGTTGGAAAAGCATGTGGGAGAAGTGCTTATTGAAGGAGTTTTACAGAATCAAAAGGAAAAAAAGTCGAGTAATTGGTTTTAAACCGTTGATGAAGGGAAAGATGTGAATTTAGCAGCAGCAGATGCTTCTTATAACTGCATTAAATATAGTCAACTGTGAATGATATAATAAATATTAACATTCAAAAGTGTGAACACCGACTGGACACCCAAATCAGTGTACCAACCCCCCCCCTAAACTGAGCATACCCCAATAGAAAAAAGTCTGACTGCTAAAGGCTTCTTGAGCACCTAACATTCTACTGGAGTACATTATTGGTTTAGCAATAAAATTATTTAATTGAGCCAGGCAAAAACATGAAGAATATTAGGGATGTTCTGCAAAAGTATTTTGCTTACCAACAGTAAGCTTGATCTGGACAGTGTTTTGTTGTGTCTAAACAAACAATACGTTGAATTCTTTTTCAACAGCAGTAAAAGCAGATAAGCTGTTATAGAGACATATAGCACATTCAACTATGAAAGAATTCTAGCCAACACACTATTAGTGATTTTTGAACCCCCTTTCAGCAAGTGAAGCTTCCCTGTCAAAGTCCATCAGCAGTTTTACCAGAGTATCCCTTTGTTTGTGAACAGAGAACACCCGTTGGGTTATCCTGTCCAGTCTCCTGCTAGTTCTTTCCCTGTCTATGAAGAGCTCTAACAAAGAACTGAGTAAAATTAAGGGGGAAAAGAAACTCCATCAATCTTCTGAGGGACAGAAAATGGGAAGGTACAACTCGATTTAAATACTCTCAAAGCTCTGAAATTATGGTGTACATTTCTATATAAGGTTTTTTATGGCAATATCAGTCAGTATTTTAAGATTAAATAACATCCACATCAGCAATGCAAGTGTGGTGGATTTGTGTTAGAAAACATTTATAAGAAAGTCCCACCAAAGGTAGTTCAGACTCGCTAATTATATCAAGGCAGTAACTTACAGTCAAGGTAAGTGGTTCACATCACAATCAGAAGTGCATATTTTCTGGACCAAATCCAGATGAAGTTAGCAGATACTGCTGCTACCGGTACCTTGGAAGAATAACAATTACCAGAAGGAGGCTCTTCCTTGAAAGGAGATGCATAGAGGCAAACATGTAGATACCATCCGCTTGGTCATGTGTGCTTACTCTACATATGCATATGAAACAAAAACTTATTGAACTGTGCAAGATAGCACATCTGAGGAGTATGTCCTAACATCCAACATACCTCTAAACAGCCATTCCATAACTAGACCTAAACAGGAAAATAAAATGAAAAGCTAATGTTCCGACTCTAGAAAATCTATACACCACTTTTGGAAGAAAGCTAATCAAGATAAAAGATTAGGAATGGCAGGTCATACTACAAAGTAAATAGCTCACACATTATATAGGTTGAAGTGAAAGCCATTACAAACAAAACCTTCAAGTCAGATACCAACTCACCATCTAAGTGTGTCTTGTGTGTGTGTATTTTGTTTGGGGCAGGGGTAAATATTCCAGACTAAATGTCAAGTATTAACTAGACACACACTTCTGAATGGAATCTATTTAGAAGGAAAATATGGTGTACAGTTCTGTCTGGGCCACAGTCCTGCTACCAACTCTGTCTTATCTCAGAAAGACAAGTTACTGAAGAGAGCTTTTTAATGCATTTATTTATCTGCATATGTTAACTAGTGAAAAGCATTTATCCACAAGGACCTTATTCTGACTGGGCCCGAGAGCAATGTCCTGTTAAGTGACATGCTCAATGTCTCAAAATAGACAAATGGAAGCCCGAGGGAATCAATCTCTGGACAACAGGAAGCAGCTGCTTTTTGACTGCCAAACAAGACAAACTGGCTTCAAGGAAAGAAAATCCAAGATAGCAGATATTTTACGGGGGTGGGGGGATCCAAACTACTTAAACATTGCCCATATGACAAACTTTTTCAACTCTGAAGAGTAACGAATCTGAAAGATGGATTCCTACCAGCTCGCAGGACGTGTACCACATCTCAAATTTGACTAAAGCAATTTGCTCATGTGCCAGCCATGTGGTCTGTGCGATAAGAGGTATATACAGATTAATGACTCTGTGACCATAGGTTTTAAGGAATATAGCCATGGCACCAACTGCTGTTTAACCAACATCAAGGAGCTGCCAGAGAAAGGCTCTCTTGAGGAGACAGAAGATAATGCTTTCTGCAATACACACCTCAACAATAACAGGACATAAAAACTCAGTGAATGACAGGATCTACAACATGTAAATGCCCCTCAGTAACAAAGGTAATCAAAACCTGGGAAAATCAAATTGCCATTGACAGGTCCCTTGTTAACAAGGCATGGAGCCAGTGTCGCACAGTGGAAAAGTACAGTTGTGTACCTACCATAAATTTAGATGTTAGAGTGTATTCACTGTTGCAGTCATCACAATTGGGTTATCCTGCTGGCAGGCTACCCGCAGTCAGCCTGAGTTCTAAAGTCTAGGTCCGGCGTCGGTTGCTGTCGCCTCTTCCCTGATGTCAGTGCACCAGAGGGTGTATAAGATGCAGCCAACGCCATTTTCTTCAGTTTTTCTTGCTCCAGATGTCAGGTGCCCCAAAAATGGTAGGCTAAATTATGCCAATAAGCATGCATGCACAAAAAACAACTTTTCCTTCATCTACAAGCAAATACACCACATAGGTTGTATAGAGTAGAAAAGTACAGTTAGATCCCAGCAAAGAAGAAAGGGGGATGGTGGGAGAGTAACCTGGACTGCAACAGTGAGTACACTCGAACATCTGCATTTATGGTAGGTACACAACTGTACTATGTTCATCGTGTTTCACTGTTGCAGTCATTACAATTGGGTTGAATCCCAAAGTTAAGGTTGGGAGGCTGGAGCTAAATAGGATTAGGAGAGGCTATAAGGCCCTGCAGAACTGCAGTGGCAAAGCCTGCTCTGGATTTAGAGTAGAGAGGTAAGTGATGGTGGTTTGTAAAGGTATGCACTGAACTCCAAGTTGCAGCCTCTAAGATGTCTTTGGTTGGTACTCCTCTGAGGAAGGCTGCTGAAGTGGCTGCTGCTCTGGTTGAATGTGGCCTAATGCCCTTAGGCACTAATTTGCCATGCTGTGAATAGCAGAAACGAATGGAATGGACTATCCACTTTGAAATAGTCTGTTTTGAGACCGGCTTTCCTTGTGATGCTGCAGCATATGCCATTAGAAGTTGATCAGTCTTTCTGAAAGCTTTAGTTCTGTCCAAGTAGAAGCGTAGCTGTCTGTGAATGTCCAAAGAATGCAGAATTTTCTCACCCTTATTCTGTGGGTTTGGATAAAAAGTAGGCAGATGAATTGTTTGGTTAAGGGCCGCAATGGACACTACCTTAGGCATAAATGTAGGATTTGTCCTCAGCGAAATCCTGTCAGGATGGAAAATGATAAAAGGTTCCACAGCCATGAGTGCCTGTAACTCTGAGACTCTTCTAGCGGAGGTTATTGCTAGGAGCAAAGCTGTTTTCCAGGATAAGAATTTTATGTCAGCTGCAGAGGCTGGCTCAAACGGAGGCAGTGTGAGTTTTTCCAAGACATAGTTGAGGTCCCATGCAGGTATTGGTGCTCTCCTTGGAGGTCTTATGTTTTTGGCCCCTCTGAGGTACTGCCTCAGTAACGGATGAGAAAAAATAGGTGGTTATGTATTGCAATGAGCGGAAATGGCAGAGGCATGAATTTTAATTGATGAAAAGGAAAGGCCTTTATCTAGCATCTCAGTTAAGTATTGCAAAATCTGAGGAATATTTGGAACAATCGTGCCAATGCCTTGTGCTTGGTTCCAAGCACAGAATCTCTTCCATTTGTCTGCATAAGATTTTCTGGTGCTAGGCCTCCTGGCCTCCAAAATAACATCTATCACTGCTTTAGAAAGAGGTGTGTCTTGAGAGGCTATATTATCTGCCATGCCGCCAGGTTTAAGGTTTTAAGTTGGCTGTGCAGTATCTGGCTGTCTTGTTGGGTCAATAAGTGAGGAATTTGAGGTAATGTCCAGGCTGGGCAGTGAGACAAGCTCTTTAGGATTGGGTACCAGTGCTGGCGGGGCCAGTCTGGGGCAATCAGTATCATTTTTGGTTTCTCTTGTCTGACCTTGAGGAGTACCTTGGGGAGGAGAGGCAGAGGAGAAAAGGCATATACTGTTAGATTTTTCCAGCTGAAAGATAGAGCATCCACTTTCCATGCTTGCTTGTGATAAGTCCTTGTGCAGAATCTTTGTAGTTGGTAGCTGTGAGGGGAGGCAAATAGGTCTATGTCCGGGCATCCCCAGGTCCTTGTTATCATGCTGAAGACTTGTGGATCCAATTTCCACTCGTGGGGATCCATTAGATTTCTGCTTAGTTCGTCTGCCAGAGTATTTTTCCTTCCTGGCAGGAATTGAGCTTGCACATGTATTTGGTAAGTCAATGCTGTGTGCCACAAGTTCATGGCTAGCCTGCAGAGGGGGTAGGAATGTGTGCCTCCCTGCTTGTTTATGTACCACATGACTGTAGTATTGTCTGTCTTTATTAGTAGTTGTCCTGGATGAAGTTGATCCTTGAAGGCTGTTAGTGCATTCTGAACAGCTATCATCTCTTTTTGATTGATATGTAGATGCATTTGACTTGCGGACCATGTGCCCTGAATACATCTTCCTGCCATATGGGCCCCCCAGGCGTAATCTGATGCATCTGTTGTCAATGTCTGCCTGGCTGTGGGTAAGGTGAATGGCTGTCCTGTGTTGTGGTGACAGGCTTTTGCCCACCATCGAAACTCCTGTTGCAGGCAGGGAATGAGGGTAATTATTGTTTCCAGGCTGTGGCAATGTTGAGTCCAAACACTTTTTAGATACCATTGAAGTTTCCTCATATGCAGTCTTGCATATGGAATTAGCAGAATGCAGGATGCCATGAAACGCAAGACCTGCAGAATTTTTCTTGCAGATAACTGGGTCTTTGTTGCCAACATTTTGAAGTAAGTAGTCAGTTGTCTGTGTTTGTCTGGCGTGAGATAAGCCATCTGGGCAGTTGTATTTAAGCTTGCACCCAGGAATATTATCTCAAGAGGGTACGAGTTTTGATTTCTTCTCATTTACTGTGTACCCTAGACATGTCAGTAATATTTTTACAAACGCCAGATGCTATAGTAGAATGTCCTTGTTCTCCGCTTGAATAAGGCAGTCGTCCAAGTAAGGATATATTTGTATTCCTCTTTGTCTGCAAAATGCAATTACTGGTGCCAGACACTTTGTGAAGACCCTGGGCGCAGTAGATAAGCCAAAGGGCAGTGCAGAGAACTGGTAGTGCATTGAGCCAGCTTTGAATCTGAGGTATTTTCTGCATGTTTGTCTGATTGGGACATGCAGGTATGCCTCTTTTAGATCTAAAGTCACAAGCCACCAACATAGGCAGAAGCTGCTGTAGAGTCAACATTTTGAATTTTGGAATATCCAGATATGTGTTTAGAATAGATAGGTCCAGTATTGGTCTCCAGGCTTAGTCTTTTCTGGGTACCAAGAACAGTCTTGAATAGAATCTGTGACCCTGCTCTTGTTCTGGTACTTGTTGAATGGACCTCATGTCCATGAGGGATGAAACTTGTTTTTGTGCCTCTGTCCATTGATTGCGTGGCAGGTCTGGCATACCGTTTTGCATTGGCAGGGTGTGAAAGTGGAACCTGTAGCCTTGTGAAATTATATTTAGAACCCATTTGTCCTGGGTGATCATGTGCCAATTTTGTGAAAAAAGTGCTAGCTTTCCCCCCAAAGGGGCTGCCAAAAGATAAGTGCTTGGTGCTGGAAGTGGAAAGTCATTGAGACTGTTTCCCGTATGGCTGTGATTTTTCCTCTCCGCTCTTGGAGGTAGAAACACCCCGTTGTTTAGGCCTGTATGAGCCTTGGGGCTGTGATCTGCCTGTGGGGCGTCTGTATCTGCCCCTTTGTCGTCTATCTGACACCGGAAAGGACCAATTTTTTGTAGGCCAGTTCCTGCTAAATCTGGGAGGCTGTACCTGCAAGAAATCCTTGACTGTTTGCATAGATTTAGCCTTGTCCTCCATTTTCTTCAACACCTCTTCTGCTTTAGCACCAAACAAGGTATCATGCTGTAAAGGAGCGTGTAATAGTTTTGCTTTAACATGATCCGGGAAATTTTGTTCTTTTAACCAAGCATGCCTCCTAATGACAGAACCTGTAACAGCGGCCCTGCAGGAGGCCTCAAGAGAATCAAAACCACATTGCAAAGTATGCTTTCCAATTTGTTCAGCTGCATGCAATAAATCCTGCATTTCTTTATTGTCTGCACATTCTGTATTTGCTGGCATTTTCTGTTTAAGCAAGGATATAAGATATTGCTGATACTTAAGCATATGAAATTGCAGTTTAAAGCTCTTACAGCTAAGGTAGCAGAGGTATACATCTTTTTGCCCCATCTGTCTAGGGCCCTAGAATCCCTATCAGAGGGAATAGTTTTTTTTTGCAGTAGAAGCCTTGACCCCTTTGGGACCCTGAGAGATGGTTTCTGGGTCAGCTGCAGGGTTCTTATATAGAAATTTATGTGAATCAGGAACCCTGTAGTATCTGTCTGGCTTAACAGGGGCTGGTGGTAGAGAGTCTGGAGAAAAACTGGACTCTGTAAATAGATCATCTACAATGTCTAAAACAGGCGGGATAGCAAGGGGCCTGTGCTGGGGCAATAAAAGGAAATCTCTGAGCCTTTTCTTGGATTCTGAATAATCTTGGCTCTCCCAGTGGAAATGCTCCCTCATAGTATGCAGTGTTTCCCCAAAAGAATAATCCTCAGGAGGAGAGGCTGAAGGGATAGATTCTTCAGCATCAGAATCCTCATAAGGAGGAATAGAGTAATCCTGTTCAGAGGAGGAATCAGAGGAAATGGAAACCTGGTCTGAAGATTCATATTCTAACTCTTGCCTAGGCCTCTTATCAGGAGGGGGATGGGAAAGTGGAAAGATTGATTGCATTCCTTCAGAAATCAAACCACAAAATAAAACAGGCAAAACTAAAATTTTAAAACTGTAAAAATAAAATGAGAAATTATATGATCTAGTAGTCCAATAAGCACACGGAACAGCAAAAAACAGACTGGACACTAAAGCAGGGACACTGAAGGGGTGCTCTCTGGATGACAGCAAGAGGAGTGTGACTGTGACTGGAACTGATACTTAGGATGAACTGCCTGTGAAAGTTGATGAGCATCTCCACCTGGTGAAGGGATATTTGAGATGATATCAAGAAACTGTGCTGGTTGAAACAACTTAAGATCATCAGACCAAAGTTTTTTTCTGTTAAAATGTCAGGATGTATACAATCTTCATACCTTTTCAAAAGGACTGTCCTGCTAGTATTAAGCTGCGTAATAAACCTCATTATAAAGCATCACATAAAAAGACTACACAAAGTGCAAGATGTCTCTTTATGTACGAAAGAAAGATGTGAATCTAATACAAAGTTATTGTTAACTCATTTTCTCAGATCCAATAAAGCTCCGGAAGCTTGCACTCACTTCCAGTGGCTGTATCTTGGGGTTTCTGACAAAAACAAGTTACAGCCTCACAGTTCAAACAAATATTCATTTCTCTAGTATCATTTATTAAAGACGTGTAAATGACAAACTGATCAGCACAAACTATAATTTATAGTGGTAGGACTTAGATTCAAGGCCTTTAATGGAACTTTACAAGTCACAGTAAACAAAACAAATATTAATATTTGAAATGTTAGGCACACAACTTAAAATACCTTTGTAACAATTCAAGCAACACTCACACATTCAGCAGTGCTTGTTCATCCACGTGTATGAGGCTAAACAGTTCTGTCTGTGTTAGGTTACTGAGATATTTATAGAAACACAAACACTGACAATATAAACAAATAGTATATAAACATTTAAAATCTTTTCAGCTGCACTAGACAAAGATCAGTTAACAATGCAGTTGTGCTGATCACCATATAAACTTGAAATATTTTAGCAGTTTGTATGTAGCATAGTTTTCCAGTATTCTGCTGCTATAATCCTTACCGTCCAATTAGTTTTATATAAAAAAAACTATTAATTATGACTTTTACTGTTAAACAAAAACTTGTAGATGTACCATACTCCAGCAGACACGCAATTCAAACCAGTACTCTGAAGTGAAAACAATTTGAAATAAATGAACTCTTTTTGCCTAAAGGGATCGTGTGGTTTCTTTAATGACAGCTTTATCAAGTTATATTGCAGCAGATAGAACAAATGCCTATTTAAGCAACTTTTAACCTTTGTCAATATCTTTTGTACAAAAATGTCATTCAGTGGAATTGCTATGTAGAGGTAGAATGTATATTGTTTTCTTTCTTTTTTTTTTTAATTTCTGAACTGCGGTTGCAGTTTAATTTCTCTTTTAGTTACGGAACACAAAGCTGAAGACTGGGAATGGGATGAATGTTCAAAATTGGAAGCCTTTGCCTTCCATGGAGAAAGTGTATAAAGAAACGTGATGCGACAGTGCTGGGGGCTTGCCCCCTGCAAAAGAAGTTTTAGGTTATTCAGTTATTGCTAAGAAATTGTCTTCACAATGATTTTTCCTGCTACGATATATTCCTTTCAAAGGTTTGGCATTCAACTGTTCTTTGCTCATGTGACATTAATCCTTCCCAACAACATAAGCAGCCTCCCAACATACCTTTCAACCTCTAAGCTCAAGAGATTTAGACAAAGCTAAAAATATTTGGTCAGGGACAGACTTTAAATATTGCTGTGATAAACTTAGATGCTGCATTGACAAGTAAATGTAGGCAATTATTTAGTGACTTAAATCCTCAATGACTTATCAGAAAAATACAATTTTTATGAGGAATGGGCCAAAAATATAAGGCAAAAATCTGGACATTCTGCAAAAATCTGCGAAGTTAAGTATGCAACCATTGTGAAGCCATTTTCTGAATTGAATAGGGCTAATGTTAACTGTGTTTTTACCACAGTAAAGGAAAGCACTGCACACTATTTACATTTTTCTGGGGTATGGAAGTTTTTCATCCAGTCAACAATTACTTCATATGTCCGTGGATAAGCCCTATATGGACTCATGTAAAACATAGACTACCCATCAGCAGTAAGAAAGCAGAATCTTTTACACACATCAGTCATGACTAAAGTATTCTAAGCAAAACACAAACAGTTGTTATAAAGAAGACTCAAATACTGATCTGGAAGAAAATGTGGCCAGATCACATCATCCCATTAAATATGGAATACGGCCATACTGCTACTATTCAGTGCGAGCTGTCCATCATTCTGGTTAATTATCTCATCTCCTTATCTCATGAGAGATTACTTCTCAATGTGCAATGAAAATATTGCTTCGGTTTTCTGTATTTTCTTACATGTTTTAAAATTAAGGCTTCATGAGCTTCTTTATATGGCGGCTATGCCTTTTCCCCTCAAAAAATGCAAGTTACAAGCATTTCCGTCTATAACTAGTCTTTGTGCCCACAATGGCCACCCTAAATTCAGGCTCTATAAATGAGCTGCAGTTCCTCTCTCTTCCAATAGTGTAGTGAAAGGCAAATAAATGCCTTAAGTCTTTAGTTAACATTCAAGTACTCGTACTGTATAGGAGTAGAAGGGGCATGCCTAGACAAGGCAGTTTTAAGTACAGCATCAAAAGCAGCATGAGTAGACCATTTAAAACAGTCACTATCACCGCTTCTGTGCAATTATCCCATCACACTATATCACCTAGTTACTGTAACCCCTTCAGCTCTCTTAAGTAAATTTAGCTCCTGTATACAATGGATTACTACTGCAACTTGCTCGGGATACATTTCCAGTTTACTGAGTTCAGCTTTATTAATAAATAATTGTGCCAGTCACCTGAAACAACACATAATGCAAAGCAACGCTTAGTCATTTTTACTGTTCATTTAAGTCTCTGAACCAGCTATCCTGTCTTCTGGTTTCAACATACTGAAGAATGATACAAATCCTGCTACAGTTAGCTTCATCTACCCATAAAACTTACTCAAGGCAACTGGGTACAGTCCAACACATCAAAAGATAAGATCACGTGTCCCCAAGCAAGAACAAAGCAAGAGTTTCTGCAGGAGGGCTGTGACCTTGTAGTGTGTGTGTGTGTGTGTGTGTGTGTGTGTGTGTGTGTGTGTGTGTGTGTAAAAGGGGTGTCTCTACCCCTACGCAGATAATAAACATTAGTGATGCATTAATGTTGGTTGAAAGAAGCAGCTTTTAACAAAAGCTGCATTAAATTAAGATGAGCTATTGTGTTCCCAAAAATAATGTCCGACTGTTAAAAGACAAGGTGATGCATCAGAAGTGTTTTTCCAGACATGTTGTCTGAAGATGTATTCTTAAATCAGAAAATTCTAAGTTTTTATACAATCCTGCATCTCTGAAAACTTGACTTACTACAAATTGTTGGAGACCGAGATAAAGAAATAGCAGTGGTAATACATCAAGTCATACAAGGCTTTGTAAAACCAAGGCAATTGTTTTTCTAATTTTTTTTAATCTGGTACTGCACCTAGGCATCCTCATCTAACTGGCACTGCAAATGTGTATCCTTATCTCTGGGACAACTCAATATTTAGCAAGCTGTCCTTTTAAATTACACTGCAAAGATAACAAACTAACTCAACAGATTTACTGTTAACAAATGGTTTAGCACTCCTTACAGACACTCCAAAGCTCTTACAACTACTGATGTTTTGCCAAAGCTCCTTCACACTTTGTGCCACAGACTTTAATCCCATTATTTTCTTCAAAGAAAATGCTACTGTGCTGAAATATTAAGGCTGTTCTTTATTTCTTCACATATTAGCAGAGTATGTAAATACAGAAAGCAGAAAATTATTTAAAAAAACTCATATTTCACAAAGACAGTTATTATTAAGGATGCCAATGTATGGCCAGTATTGCAGAAAGTTGTTCAACATGAAGAGACTGGCTAGAGGTAATTAAAGTTCATAAAAACACAGTATCCCCTTAGAAACATCTTGTGCAGTTATCTAGCAGCATATAGCCTCCATTAACATCCAAACCAGCAGCAGTATGGATGGGTTCATGGAGGTTCCCCTCATTACTGGATGAGAACTGCTTTGTTATTCACTACCTTTGTAAAACACTACTTTCATCAGGTCAGATCAAAACTATACTATGCTCTTAAGTAAGACGTGGGAATTTATCCACACTGTGTAGAGTAGCTGTTTTAAACCTCAGCATAGCAGTACCATGATGTAATATTCTGTAGACTTTAAACACATCCTCCTGCCACAAACTTTGCTGGGGAAAATTCTCATGAAGTGGCATGGAGAACACTGGCACAGTGGATCCTTTGGTAGACAGTTGCATGCTCTGTACAAACAAATACTATTTAAGAGACCATCAAAGCAAAAACAACTCATCTGAAAATCCAGAGGAAAACACTTAACTGGTCACTTGAATTAAAATATACTTTGGAGGCTAATTATTAAATCCACTGCATGCCTGAACTGAATTGTGTCCATGTCTGCGTCTGCTTTGGTTTAAAACACAAAAAGATGATGCACTTCAAGGTTCTAAGCTATGACCTGATGGGAAATATTTGTTTCCTTTTCAAAATGGGGTCATGGAAACATTTAAGAAAGGCAGTGTTCAGAAGTTATCCATAAAGATCCTGAAAATCTGTCCTTACAACAGATGTACATATTGACCACTGGTGATGTCTCAGTGTATAACATATGACCTATCAACACAGAGGACAGAAAATAATTTAATGGTTTTGAAATCGTACAAAATACAGCAAAGATTGAAAAATCAGTCACACAGTGACATGACAAAAAGGTTTCAGGTCACACAACTTTTGAATTAAGAACTTTTTGCTGGTGCCAGAAATGTTCTACAGTGCACAGGCAAACCATGGGGAAGGTCTCTGTAGGGCTAGTGCAAAGCCAGCTCAACAGAGACCTGTCATCAGATGCAGTCTAATGAAGGACAAGCTTTCAGTGGGTAATGCACACTTCTCCAGGCAGCAAATGAGAAGTATTTACACAGCTGCTTCTTCAACAGTTATGGTGGGGAAAACTAGAAAAATAACAGAGCAGTGCCCCACCTCTAAGCATTTCTGTGGTACAACAAACATTTTTTTCTCTTTAAGCACTATAAACTATAAATTAAATACAGGCATTCTGCTGACTCAAGTTTGCCCTAATCTTTTTGTTTCTCACAGTAGTAGCGAACTACTGATGCAACTTCTGTTGCTGAAGAACACAGTGACAAAGCAATCATTTGAAATTCATTAAGAGCCTGGTAACCCCTTTGAAACCCAGTGACCACTGCTTACTCAGGACAGTACATTCAGTGTTAGCAGTTTTATGGCTCAGTAGAGTTGACTTTGGCAACTCGTTCTTTACAGAATGGCAGTGCAAATACACCTTTTCGTTGAAATGTATTTGTGCTGTTCAAGAACTTCCCTTGTGTCTTTTTTTTCTTTCTTTAGAGATGATTTTCAATTTTCAACCTACATTTTTGTCATCTCTTTCTTTTCTGTTTTTACTCTGGGAAGCAGGACCCTCATGCTTTAGTAGAAAGTGCTTATTCTGAAGCAAGTGCTTTGGGTTAAGGGCTGGGTTAAAAAAAAAAAAAAAAAAAAAACTGGAGTCAGCTGCTCTCCCTATGTTCAGTGTATTCCCCTCATCGTCGTGAATCAAAAAATGTAAAAAAAAAAAAAAAAAAAAACAAACTTACCACAAAGACTAAATACATAAAATTTGCCTTTACATCCTGTCTCCACAATCAAAGACAAGACTACTTTTGTAAACCAGTGCAAAACTCTTAAAATATGACAATAAAAACTCCACTAAACTTTTTTTCTTTTGCCTGAGGAAATGGTATAGAAAATTTGCTTGTGCCAATTAAACTACCCATAACCTAGGTTAGCAGAAATTCTCCACAGAAAACTACTCATCATTCTATCATACAGGATGGTAACCACCAGTATACTATGGAGACAAAGGAGGGACATGTGGGGCAGCTGTACAAAGCTGAAGGGGAGACAAAAACAGAAGACCGTGCCCACTTCTTATTTGCTTTACATACACAAACTATCCTGCAATTTTGGGCATCTAACCTGACAGTATTAATAAGGACGAACAGCAGCTGAGGGCTAGGGAGAGGGCAGGCAACTCCAGTTTTGTCCAAGCCCCAGATTCAAATGCACTAGGGAACCAACACGAATCTCATTGAGCAAACATTATACATTATTACTAAAACTTTGATTATTACTTAATTGTCAAGCTGTGCTGTTGGTGTACACATTACAAGTTTAAAGGAGAACAAATCACTCCCCAAAGGGATTGCTCATGACCCAAACAAAGTCTAAAAAGGCATCCGCAGTGCAGTAATGAAAAAATCCCCCACTATGATGTGCGAAGACAAAAAATATTCAACAAGCAAAGTGCAGCTGACGGAACACTTAAAAGCCCTTAGTTTTCTTGATTGTCTTCCCTTAATGCTCTGAAGGAGAAGAGAAAAAAACAGGAAAAAGTAATTTTGCTCATCTAACAGAAGATTTTCTCTCTAATAAAAAGTACCATTCTGTACATGTCATAAATACTAAATGCCACACCTGTCACACAAAGTCTGTAATCTATCCCACAACAGAAATCAGTTTCCCCCAGAATATTTTCTGAAGTACCATTCACTGGGTGGTACTGCTGTAGATGGGAATGAAGAACAAGGATTATTGTTTTTTTTTTTTTGGGGGGGGGGGGTACACTACTAATTTAGTTAAGAGAAAACTACTTGGGGCATACTTTAGAGCTCTGTACATAGGTGGCCCTCCCTCCTTGACTACGAGTGCTACATTTTGTTCTATGCATTAGCTTTTTACATACACTATACATACCTTTTGCTTCTTGGCTGGGATCAAACGATTATCAAACAATACAATTTAGTAAATGTATAAGTCTAAAAGTAATCAGTTAGAATCAAAATAAACATACATGGCAGTTTTATCAAAAACTGCCTTTTATAAAGGGGCCACCATAGTTCTGATCTGTTTATGTATCGAGGCTCAAACATACACAGTGTACAAATGCAGGATAAAGAAATTAAATTTAAGTCTGCAGAATGCAAGTTTCTTGCAGCTCTTTGATTATTAAAATGTACTGGTAATCACACAAACTCATTTTCCAACTGGACTACAAGGCAGGAAAGCTTAATGAAAGTGATAACGTTATAACAAATGTCAACAGCAATGCCTCTTCAGAAGAAATAGGCATGTATATTGGATCCTTTGAGTTTTCAATAAGCTTTACTTAACTTAAAAGGTACTAATGATTTAGGACCAATAACTCTAATGAAACGATGATGCTTGCACTTCTTTCTTATCACTAGCATGTTCATATCTTACTTTGGGGATATTGTAGTTTTTGAAACCTTTTAAATCTAGCATGTGAAGTCATTAACACTGACCAGCAGCACTGCACAACTTGAAACTTGGTACCTACACTACAAACCCAGGTAAAGATGTGACAAACTGCAAGTGTAAAAATCAGTCTTTTGAATCCTTAACACACACACAATGAAATCAAGATTCACAGGTTCAGCAACCTCATTTTTACATACAGATGGTGACATAAAACTAAGACTTCTTTGTGGGATAAAAAGTCACCAAATTTTAAAAAGCAAAGCCAGCTTTGTTGGAGTAGAGGGAATGAAGCCCCATCTAAAACCTAAGCAACCCGAGTTGGAATAACTATTCAGGCTTTGCTGGAGATGGCATGAGGATGAGAGGATAGATGTGACTTTGCCAGATCATCCTTCTTTGGGGAAGGAGATGGTGAGGGTATATGTCTGGGTGTTTAGTCCCACTGCAGAACCTCTGGCGTAGACGGGCGATCTTAAGGGAGTAATGACTTTGACGAGGACTGTCTTGAGGGGTTACATCATTTGCAGAAGTGACATACCCTCACTTATGCCCAATGCAAACAACTCTGAGACCATCCTTGGCATATGCAGAGGAGTATGGAACTCAAAATAAACCTCGCCCCATGACTTCAGACAAATGACAGTTCCTCTCTCCACTTCTCTGCTCCCATCTCTGGGAGGAAAAAAAACACCACATTGGGCTCTTGGCTCCTACAGGACAAACAGGCTAACAGAACAAGCACAAAGAGGGAAGCTTGATGGTCGCCAAGGTAAAGGAGCAAAGTTTCCACAGCAAGACAAATCCAAGTGAAAACATATGTACACAATCAGTACACCGCCAGAGATTTTATTTCCAAAAGAGGTCCAGATAATATTACTACTTTAGGACAACTTGTTTTGTAATCAAAATGGGCTAACATCAATAGTTTAACTACATGGAAGCTCTGTCCTCTATGGCACTGCTGGTAAGTCTGGATGCATACATGCACTGAAGAGATACTGCCATTTTCAGTGTTTTTTTAACATGTTACATTTTACTAAATATTACATTTAAATCACTATCAGTATTTTTACTTGAAAATCTCTTAATGCTATTTTTTTAAACAGGGATGTACTCTATCTACATGGTTTCATGGCTTTACTGCACAAATATGAAAAAGAAGGTCCTAAAGCTGTCTCAAGGTCCTAATGTCCGCTTCAAATAGCAAGGGATGGCAACCCATGACAGAGCCCATGCCATATACACACACAAACACACACACACGCTTGTGTTTAATGTCTGAATTATGGTACGAACGCCATATGTACTGATAAATGCTTAAATGTTTAACTTTTTAGCTGCTAGGATATAGTCAAGTCAACAGAGATAATATGATTCACTTTACTCAGACAGTGACCCCAAAACCCTCAGAAAACACTGCAAGTCTACTACAAAAGGGAAGTGTGACCTCTGAATCTTTACAGGAGCTACAATGGGTGACTTACATTAGTTGTAAATAATACAGTGGTACAAACCCAGAGTCAGCAGTGTTGCTGAAAACAAAAGCATGGGATGACCAGGGCAGAGAATGGCACACTGTACCCATATGAAACAGGGAAGTGATGGAAAAAAGAGGACAAGTGCACATTACTGTTTACTAGTGGGGGTGACAGATGGGGGTTGTTGGTCCTTAACTGGCTACAGTTATTTTAATTTTTGCCTTCACTGAGCTACAGATAGCCAAGCACAGCATCCTTCTAGCTACTGGCTCGAAGCGAAAAAAAAAAAAAGTGTGTCAGAACTCTTCAGAAAGAAAACTTGTCCAATAAGCATGTAAACATTTGCTGTCCAGTTTTAAAAAGTAACAAAAAGAATACTGTTTAAAAACTGTAACTGTGCAATTCAAAAAACATCAAGTTTTTTTTTTTTTGGCTCATGTAACTGAGGTAAAAGAAAACTTAAAACTGCAACACTTAACATTGTCTAAAAGATCAAAATGGGTGAAGGGTGGAATAGGCTCCTTCCTTTATACCATTATATTAAAAAATACTTTTCAAGTAGTTTGCAACTTTGACATAATTAAAAGTAACAATGAAGAAATTCTGAAACTGCAAAGTGCATCTTTTTGAAGGATGCCCTGTGCTAGCTGCCTATATCTCATGACGCACAGCAACTAATTACAGGCACATAAAAAAAATTCAGTTGGCCAGCAATTACATCTTGTGCAAACCCAAATCCTACTTCTGGCCAAAGAAGTGCTTACTATACCAACAAAAATAAAAAAAAAATGTCACTCAGAATTTCTAATAGCTCAAACTTTAGTGCAAGTAATGCAGAAATTCTGCTGTAGACATCGCATTTAAATCTCCCAAGAGTACGTCACTAGTATGTTCTATTTCTGCTGCAGCAATGTCTTTAAGGGAGCCTGCATGACCACAACTCACATGTGTAATGCTCCCAGCTATCTTTTTTTTTTTTTTTTTTTTTTTTTGTGTTTTTTTAATGGTCTATTTGGGGATCTAGCAATAGTGTCCTAATAAGGAACTAGAATGCTGTGCCCTATAGATTATTTTCTTTCTGTATATATCTCTAAGCATCCTTCACACAAGGTGTGGATACAAATTTCATCAATTCTGTAAAAAGTTCACTGAGTTTACAGGAAAATTTCACAAACAGTAAAAAAAAATATCCACATGCTACTTAAAAACAATGGAAGAATACACTTATCAAGAATTTTAAAAAGTGCATTGTTATATATACACATATATGCATTTTTGGTACTAAATCCTTTTCTAAACGTCTATTTTTATCTTTTTTTATATACCACTCAATGGACATCTATGAGTAAAGATACTTGGCTTTGTGTTTAGAACCCAAAGTACAGTACAAGGGCAAGCAACAAATGAGAAGTGGTGGTGCCATAAATATACACCTAGTGTTATAGTGGAAAGGGTGTTGTCCAGATGAACACCAACAAGGGAAAGTATGTCACACATATAGCCAACAGCAATGAAATGGAGAGCTGCACACATCAGCAAATAAGTACCAGTTCAAACTACGCTGACAAGTTTAAAATGGTGCCCATTAAATTACATTTTGGCACTATGGCACAGAGAATTTAGCATCACCAAATAGTGTTCTCAGGTTCTTGTAGCCATACTATACCTGGTTGTAGGCTTCTTTTGTTACAAAAAAGATAAAGCCACATTGTGCCAGGTGCAGCTGAGGCCATGACAATCATTATTCATCCCATCCACCTAAGCAGTTTGAGTAGTTAGTCACGGCTTTGGCTGCAAAACAACAAAGCCAGAGGATTTCAAACACATTATGCAAGTTCCCAAAGCTGAAGATAAACCCTTAAAAGTTTTTTTAATGTCAATACAGTACAGTACAGTACAGCATGGACTTTCTGTACTCAAACCTTGTGCAAACTGTTCCAATGCCAGCCCAGTCCATTAAGGCAAGCTTACAGACTGATACAGGACAGCGTATGGAGATAAATACATCATCTCAGCTTTGCACTGACCCAAATCATCTGATCTTCAGGAAGCTTATAATATTTAACAAGTACAAATATATACAAGCTTTATTCAACTAATTTGGCTATCGGCATACCTATCAATGAGTGAAGCATCAGCAGCTTACCAACATGAAAATGGCTGATGCATCAACACAAAAATGCAAAAGTAAAAAAAAAAAAATAACATATACTCAAAGGAAAGGAGGATTTGGGGCACAGAACAGAATATACAGACTAACAGCAATGCATAGGTTGTGATTTCATACTTTAGGCAGAACTTGATATTCAAATGACTGTTAAATTAACTCCTTTTTGACTCAGTCTCCCAAGTAATATTTTGTTTAGGCCATGAGGTTTAATGTGTGACTGTTCTCCCATAAACTACCACAATTTATAGATATATGTATATTTATATATAAAATATATAAATAAATATGATATCACGGTATTAGATCACCCATGTCTTTGTCTACTCGTGGTAACAGCTCTCCAAGCCTACAGTGTTGTGTCGATCCTTGCCATATGGACGGATGTTGCCATTGGGCAGGGAGCTGCAGGCTGCTGTTTTAGCTGCAATGCCACAGTTTTTGAGGAGGCTAAAGCTGAATGGGCTGACAGCATCTTTTGGAGGGAAAGGCTTCATGGTGGACAGAATAAGTGCCAAGCAGTCTGCAACATCTTTATTAGGAGCACAGGCCAATGCTGGGGTATGACCTAAAGATAGTAAAGACAAAGAGAAGAATAAACAGACAATTTAATAACTTACAATAAAGACTCAATGTGCAACCTGGTAAAAAGCAACACAATTTTATTTAAGGTCATGTAGTTTTACCTCAGTTCCAGATACCACATAACAACACACATGGTCTTACCACAACAGTTGATCTAATAAAGGACCCTCCTTAATGGGTTCTAGATTGGGTATTTCTTCACTATCGTCACAATTAAGCATTTATTTCAGTAAAATCTCACATTTATGGAAATCCACACACCTGGCTGATGCATGCCATGTTACCTATATAAGTGTACTTATCCCCAAAGAATGACAGTTTGAAATATGCCTCTAACAAGCACCTTCTTGTAAATCAAGAGAAAAAAAAAAACAATGGAGATGCAGCTTTGATTAATTAATCAAACCTTTAAAATTATTTAATAAATTTAAAAAAATGTAGGTTAAATACTCCATCAATAAAGCACCTGTATGGCATCCATGTCCAAGGAAGTTATAGTACAACTTTACGTGGCTCTTATCAGACCTATCAATAAGTACAATGGCCACTGTCACATACTTGACCATGTATATGCAAGAGCTGGAATGCCCACAAATGTGCCTTACTAAAAGATTACAGGGTATTAACACACTATCCTATACAGATTGCCTTGAAGTCCTCTCTCTTTACCCAGTCTCCAACAGCTTAATGAAAGGTGATAATACAGTTGTGTACACTTACCATAAATGTAGATGTTCGAGTGTATTCACTGTTGCAGTCATCACATTTGGGTTATCTGCTTGCAGTAGCCCTCAGTCGGCCTGATTAACAAAGTCTTGGGTCCTGCGTCGATTGCTGTCCCTTCTTCCGTGACGTCAGGTCGTCAGGGGTATAAAACACGCAGCCGACACCATTACATCAGTTTTTCTTGCCCCAGATGTCAGGTGCCCCCCTAACGGGAAGCGATTAAATCTATAAATATACAAGGTTACACCTCCAACAAAAAAGCAAATACACCAAAAAGCTTTTGAGCACAGTAAAGGAGGGATGAGGTATAGCCAAAAGAAGTAAGGAGGCTGGAGGGGAGGGTAACCAGGACTGCAACAGTGAATACACTCGAACATCTACATTTATGGTAAGTGTACACAACTGTACTATGTTCTTCGTGTTTCACTGTTGCAGTCATCACATTTGGGTAGATTCTCAACATTAAGGATGGAAGGAGGAATTTAGATAGCATTAGGACCAGCTATAAGGCCCTGCAAAACTGCAGTGGCAAAGCCAGCTCTGGATTTAGAGAAAATTGGCAAATGGTAATGCTTGGTGAAAGTATGAACAGAACTCCAGGTAGCAGCATCTAGGATGTCCCTGGTAGGTACGCCTCTGAGAAAGGCTGTAGAGGTAGATGCAGCCCTGGCTGAGTGAGATCTGATCCCCTGTGGGATAGGTTTTCCATGGTATTTACAGCAGAAGTTAATGCAATGGCCTATCCATTTGGAGATAGTTCGCTTTGAAATAGCCTTCCCCCTCTGTCCCTGTAGCAAATGCAACAGTCAGTTGTTCAGATTTCCTTTGAGGTTTAGACCTGCCCAAGTAGAATCTAAGTTGTCTGTGCACATCTAAGGAGTGCAGTATCCATTTCCCTTTGTTCTGTGGATTAGGAAAGAAGGTAGGCAAATGAATGGACTGATTAAGGGCCACACTGGATACCACCTTTGGCATGAGAGAGAGAGACTGGTCCTGAGGGACATCCTGTCTGCATGAAAGATGATGAAAGGCTCCACAGCCATAAGGGCCTGTAATTCAGATACCCTTCTTGCTGAAGTGATGGCTAAAAGGGAAGCTGTTTTCCAAGAAAGGAATTTTAAATCTGCAGTATTAGCTGACTCGAAAGGAGAAAGGGTGAGTTTCTCCAATACAAAGTTAAGGTCCCAGGCTGGAGTTGCAGCTCTCCTGGGTGGTCTTACATTTTTGGCCCCCCTGAGGACCTGCTTGAGCAGTGGGAGAGAGAGGAGGGGAGGTTCTCTGTTATAATAAGCTGAAATGGCTGAGGCGTGAATTTTTTTATTGAGGAAAAAGACAGGCCGTTGTGGAGCATCTCAGTTAAGTATTGTAAAATCTGACATAAATTGGGCACTGCTGTGCTCATCCCTTGATATTGGTTCCAGGCACAGAATCTTTTCCATTTTTCAGCATAAGATTTTCTAGTACTAGGCCTCCTTGCATCACTGGTTTACTGAAGGATGGTAAAGGTGAGCTTAGGTAATTAGCCAGACTGCTAGGTTCAGTGTTTGAAGCTGAAGGTGCAGAATCTGGTTCTCCTGCTGAGACAAGCAGGGTAGGAGTCTTGAGGCAGGTGCCATGGGGCCAACAGTGACACACTGCGCAGGAGGGGGTACCAGTGTTGGCGTGGCCAGGCTGGTGCAATCAAAATCATCCTTGGTTTGTCTTGTTTGATCTTTAGTAGCACTTTGGAGAGCAGAGGCAGAGGAGGAAAGGCATAAACTTTTTTGTAGCTGAAGGACAGAGCATCCACTTTCCAAGCTTGTCTGTGGGGTGTCCTGGCACAACATTCTTCCAATTGATAGTTCTGGGGGGAGGCAAACAGGTCTATATCTGGGCTCCCCCATTTGCTTGTCAACATGTTGAAAATCCTTGGTTCCAGTTTCCACTCGCGTGGGTCCAATGAGGGTTATGCTTAGTCCATCTACCAGTGTATTTGGTTTTCCTGGCAGGAATTGAGCTTGTAGATGTACTTAGTAGCTCAAGGTTGTGTTCCACTATGCCATGGCTAGTCTGCAGAGGGGGTAAGAATGTGTACCCCCTGCTTGTTTATGTACCACATAACAGTGTTGTCCGTCTTTACCATTAATTGTCCTGGAAGAATGTGGCCCTTGAAGGCTGTCAGAGCATTCTGTACAGCTAACATTTCTTTATGATTGATGTGAAGGTGCATTTGAATTGGGTTCCATTTGCCCTGAATGCACTTCCCTGCCAGGTGTGCCCATCCCCCCCATGCAAAGTCTGATGCGTCTGTTAGGGTTTGGGTGGCAGGGGGTAATGTGAATGGTAGACCCTTGTTTTGGTGGCAGGCCTCTGCCCACCAAAGGAACTCTACACGTAGACAAGGAATGATAGGAATCATTGTTTCTAGATCCTGAGAATGTTGACTCCATAGGCTTTTTAGATACCATTGTAATTTCCTCATATGCAGTCTTGCATATGGAATTAGAAGAATGCAGGAGGCCATGAACCCCAAGGCTTGTAGTATTTGCCTTGCAGATAGCAGGGTTTTTGTGACCACTTGTTTGAAGTAGGCTGTCAAGTGAATTTGTTCTCTGGCGTGAGGAAAGCCATCTGGAAAGTTGTATTCAAGCTTGCTCACAGGAATATAATTTAACAGGGTACCAGGTGTGATTTCTTTTCGTTTATGGTGTACCCCACACAAGTTAGCACCCTCTGTATAAAAGCCAGATGATTCAAAAGTATGTCCTGGTTTTCTGCCTGAATAGGTATTGGTATATTTGAATATTTCTTTGCCTGCAAAATGCAATGACTGGAGCTAGGCACTCTGTGAATACCCTGGGTGCAGTAGATACGCCAAAGGGCAGTGCATAGAACTGACAGTGCGTGTAGCCTGCTCTGAAGTGTAGGTATCTTCTGCAAGATTCCCTGATTGGGTTGTGCAGGTATGTTTCCTTTAAATTTAGTGTTGCCAACCAGGCATCTTTGCTTAGCATGGGAAGCAACTGGTGGAGAGTCAGCATCTTGAATTTTGGAATCACCAAAAAGGTGTTTAGAGTAGGCAGGTTCAGGAGAGGATGCCATGAATTGTCTTTTCTGGGTACCAGGAAAAAATCTCGAGTAGAAACCTTGTCCCTTTTTCTCTTCTGGTACCAACTGAATAGCCCCTATGCTTAAGAGAGAGAGAGTACTTGCTTTTGGGCCTCTGCCCACTGCTTTGGAGGTAGATACGGCCAACCGCTTGGAGTTGGTGACGTGTGGAAGTGAAATCTGTATCCTTGGGACACTATATTTAAAACCCATTTGTCCTGGGTAATGAGTCCCCAGTTCTTTGCATGAAGTGCAATCCCCCCCCCCCCCATAGGGGCAGTCAGTTGAGAAGTGCTTGGAAGTTTTAAAAAGAAGTCACTGAGACAGTTTACCATAGGGGGGATTTTTATTACTCCCAAATTTGGAAGTGGAGGCCCCCCACTGCTTAGTCCAGTGTGTCCCCTGGGACTGACGCCTGGGTGCTCTGCTGGATCTGGGTTTGGACTGAAAAGGTCTGGAAGAGTAAGGAAAGGACCAATTCTTAGAAGGCCAATGCCTAATAAATCTTTAAGGTTGTACTTGTAACAAGTCTTTAACAGTTTGCATAGATTTAGCTTTTTCCTCCATCTTTTTAAGAACATCTTCTACCTTGTTGCCAAACAGGTGGCCCTGATTTAAGGGAGCATTCAGAAAATTCGCTTTAACATGATCTGGCAAGGATTGCTCCTTAAGCCAAGCATGCCTTCTAAGTACAGACCCAGTTACTGCAGCCCTGCAAAATGCGTCTAGTGAATCAAAACCACATTGCAATGTATGTTTACCAACTTGTTCAGCAGGATGCATAAAATCCTGTAAATCCTTATTTTCAGCACAATCAGGAGTCAACAACATTTCTGTTTAAGCAATCCAATAATATGCAACTGATACTTTAACATATGAAACTGGCAATTCAAGGCCCTAATGGCCAAAGTTGCAGAAGTGTATACCTTCTTACCCCATCTATCCGGCGCCTTGGAGTCTCTATCACAGGGGGGTAGGATTTTTGGCAGTAGTAGCTTTAATGCCCTTGGGTCCTGTGAAATGGTTTCAGGATCTGCAGTAGGATTTTTGAAAATATACTTGTGAGAGTCAGGAACCCTGTAATATCTATCAGGTTTTCTGGAAGCAGGAGGTAGAGAGTCAGGGACCATGCTAGATTCGGAAAAGGCATCATCAACAATGTTCAGTACAGGAGGTATAGCTAAAGGTGTGCTGGGGCAGGAGTAAGAAATCCCTAAGCCTCTTTTTAGAATCAGAGAAATCCTGACTTTCCCAATGAAAATGCTCCCTGAGAATATGCAAGGTTTCACCAAAAGAGAAAACCTCTGGGGGGGGGGGGGGGGGCAGAGGGAATACAGTCCTCAGCATCAGAATCCTCATAGGTAGATAAGGGTAAATCCCAGTCATCAAAGGAAACAAAAATTTCAGAATCCTGGTCAGAAGTATCATAAGCAAACTCATTCCTAGGACTCAGAGGTGGAAGGTTGGCTTCCCCTGATTAAAGTAATAAGGTCTTCAGCCATTCTTATAATTTGTTCTTTAGGCATAGAGGGCTGACCATGCGGTCTGGGCGTCAGTTTTCTAGACATGGTTAGAGTTTTAGGCCTCGAAGAAGAAGATGGCGCCGGTTTAATATGTAAGTCAGTAGGCCTGAATACACTCTCAGAAGCACAGCGGCTCCGGACCCATCCAAGGTAGAGACATCCGCAGGTTTCACAGTTGAAGCATCTTGCGGCATACCGGACTCTGAATGGGTCTCCGTAGAGGCCTGCGAATCTGAAATAGCGGGTATCAGGGACTGCGAAAGCGCCTCACTGAGTACTGGCGAACTGGGCGGCCTGTCTCTGTCTTTGCGTTTCTTCGGAATGTCGGTAGTCGAATGGCTTACTGAAGATATATCAGGATAATTGAACCGAGCACCAAAAAATTTAGAAGCGCAAATATACCGACGACAGATAGTTCCTGGTTTAAATAAGGCCCAAAACCGACAGCGAGGTACGTCGTGGTCAGGGCCTAGGCAAGGAATACAGTACGAATGAAAATCTTTATGAGGTATTTGCTTTCCACACGAAATGCAATTATTTACTTCTACTGACATTGGTTTAAAGCAAGAAAAGGTTTCCCAAACGGGGTACTTAGCTTTTAGTTGTTGAATCCTTTGGTTCTGAAACTCAAAAACGAAAATTTCAGGAGTTGGCCGACCGGCACTTGCGACCTGCTTCTGCTTCGGGCACCACATGGCAAGAAAGACTGATGTAATGACGTCGGCTGCATGTTTTATACCCCTGATGACCTGACAGAAGAAGAGACAGCAACCGACGCAGGACACAAGACTTTGTTAATCAGGTTGACTGAGGGCTACCTGCAAGCAGATAACCCAAATGTAATGACTGCAACAGTGAAACACGAAGAACATCTAAACAATACAAAAAGAGCAGCACCAAAGAGATTTGAAGAGAAATACAGGCAAAGGAATCTGGACACGGAAAACTTTACAATACAAAAAAATAAGACAGAGGGGAAAAGTAGAAAAGGAGATTAGTAATGGAGAAATTAAAGAAACAGAAACTGATGTTATGGAGTACCTGTGAAGTGAAAAATTTAGTGTAGAAAATCTAATTCAGAAAGCACCACAACAGGATACAGCAATGGGTATCCAAATTAAGGGGAAACCAGTGAAACTGGAAGCAATTGGTCAGGTGCCATATGAAGATACTTTGGAGCCTTCCACAGGAAATCAGTATAAACATTCACTTGAAGCTGGACAGCAAGGGAAGGAACAGGAAACTCTGATGCAATGTTGAGGAGTGACAGGCCTGTGAGTTCCCATATGACAGAGCAATGGATGGCACAGGATGAAATTGAAGAGAATGTGGCATAAGAAGATGATTTACAACTTTCTATAGAATGCCCACAGGAAAAGAGAAAACAAAAAATGTGCCCTCAGTTTAGAAGAAAATGAGCTAAGAGAAGAGTTGATTGACTTAATAGATATATTAAAATCAATGAAAGAAAGACTGCAGAAGGTCAATAAAACCCAAAAAGTCATAATTTGATAAAACAAATTAACACTAATTAGGACTGTCCATAGAAAGCCATGTGATATAATAGAAGTAAACAGGATTTTGTGCACCTAAATGAATAACTGATAAAGTTCTACCACAAGAACACACGGTAGTGAGGGAAAGGAAGGGGAGATATCGAATACCATCATGAAAGTATCGAACAGAAAAAACTATAAAGAAAGTAAGACAAGAAGTGTCACTGTTAGAAGAATATAGAAGATGGAACAGATCAACAAAAATACTGAGAAAGATAGGTGCGATAAAAGCAATGCGCAGTATTAGAACAGACCAGGATATATCATGCACTATCACAAATAAACTAAAAATCTCAGCACAGGTGAAAAAACTTAGAAGATACATAGATAAATATAAAGGAAAAGTACAAAATAAGCAATTTACTGATGACCCAAAAAAGTTTTATAGAGAATTGGGAAACAAGGTAAAAGTAACTGAAATACCGCCAAAGAAATAGATACATTTTGGAGAAGTATCTATGAAGATCCTGTGGAACACAACAAAGATGCTAAATGGATAGAAGTAGTAAAAGAAAGAAGAAGTTTAAAGGTACAGGATAGGAAATGGGATGAAGCAACAGCCAGAGAAATTGAAACAAAGTTGAGAAAAGCCTCAAAGTATTAACATCTTTGCACGAAGATTTAGCCATGAGTAAGAACTATTTATATGCACACCCCGAACAGATGTCACCAACCTAACAACAGGAAAAACAATGCTCCTACTTAAGAGTGAACCTGCAAGCTACCCTAAAAATTACAGACCAATAACTTGCCTTCCAATAACGTATAAACTATACATGGGAATTGATGCTGACAGTTTACAATCATTTAGAAGAAAACTCAATTATGGCAGTAGAACAAAAGGGCAATAAAAGAAAGTCATATGGAACAAATGATCAATTGTTAAAGTCATAGTGGAGAACTGTAAAAAGGGGACAATCTAAGTATGGCATGGATTGACTACAAAAAAAGCATCTGATAGTATCCCACATTCATGGATAAAACAGTGCTTACAAATGTATAAGATACACCCTACACTGATCAACTACATTACAGTGACCAGTGGCAGATCACATTGCAATTAAGCCATGACAAAAGGACGAATTATTATCCCAGGGATAAAAATTCAAAGTGGGATATTCCATGGTGACTGTCACTGCTGCTATAATGCCTTGCCCTTAACCCATTAAGCTGTCTACTTAACAGCTTAGGCCACGGCTACAGCTTGGCTCCTAGAAAACAGCAAAGTGTAAAGACTTAACTTCTCTTAGTCGATGATTTAAAACTGTATAGCTCATCAGATGAGGAACTGAAAGTACAACTGCAGGTTGTCAAAACTTTTTCAGATGAGATAAGAATGCCATTTGGTCTTGATAAATGTGCAAAAACAACCTTTAAAGCAGGAAAACTGCAGCAACAGGAAAACATCAGTCTGGGACAAGAATCTAATATAAAAGAACTTGAGCTAGACAGTGTATAAATATTTGGGAACTGATGAAGGATCGACGACAAAACATGAACAAATGCAAATAAAACTTAATAAGGAATACTTTAGAAGATTTAAATTAAATTAATCCTGAAAACAGCACTGACATCTAGGAACAAAATCAAAGCTATAAACCAATTTGCTCTTCCTGTCCTAACTTACAGTTTTGGAGTGACTGACTGGCCCCAAAACGTGCTGGATGCATTAGACAGGAAAACAAGAAGGATGCTTCATGCTCATCAAATGATTTATAAAAATCAGTGCATGCCAAGATTATATATTCCCCATTCCGAAGGAGGGATGGGCCTCCTTGAAATTGATTACATGTATATAGCTGTAATCATGGGACTCCACACACCTGCTGACCTCACAAGATCCAAACGTAGTGAACGTTTTGAAACACGAGAATAAATCTAAGATGACTTCTCTGCTTAATCTAGCAGAAGCATATTGGCATCAAACAGGAATGGAAATCAAACCAGAAGTAGATAAAAATCAGACAGCAACTGAATGTGCCAAAAAACAAAAGAAAGAATATAAGGTGAAGGACCAGATGAGAAGGCAGGAACTGTGGAAAATGCATAAATATAGTTGCAAGTACAGAAAACTTCTGGAAGAACCTCATGTTGATCAGGAACGAACACAGGAATGTTTAAGGAGAGGTGAATTCAAACCAACAGATTAAAGGTTAATTATTGGCAGCCCAAGATAGTGGGCTACAAACACATTGGTTTACAAAGTCCATTGAACATGTGGGAGAAACAGACAAATGTAGGTTTTGTAAAACCAAACTGCAAACAGTCGCACACTTTGTTGCTGGTTGTGACATACTAATGGCAGAAGGACTGTATACTAAAAGGCATAATAATATGGCAAGACTGTTGCACGCACTGAGGATTGTGAAAACAGTGTAGTACTGAACTGGCTGAAAAACGCTGGAAACATGTGCCACAAAGCATCACAGAAAATGATGAAGATTACATCACATGGGATCACCCATTACCAACAGTTGAAAAGATAAATGCTAGAAAACTGGATATAGAGGTCCATGAAAAGAAGACAAAAGTAGCATGGATTGAAATCGCCACACCCAGTGACTACAGTGTCTTGTGTATAGAGAGAGACAAAGTCATAAAATATCAGGATCTGCAGGCAGAAACGACAGCAATGTGGAAGATACCCAAAAAGTTCCAACAGTAGTAGGAGCAATGGGTCTTACAAAAAAAGAATCTACAACCATATTTAGATATGTTACCAATACATGTAATCCTGTACGAATTGCAGGAGGAGTTACTACTGGGCACATTGCAGTTGCTGCGAAGAGCACTTTTAGCTGACATTCAAAGATTGAAACAATACTAATTTCATGAACTTTAATCGTACTTTGACTTAGGAATGGGGTCCATTCCCATCATGGTATTAGAAACCCAAAAGATTTGGAGAAATTAAAAAAAGTACACTAACTGATATGGCAAGAAAGGACAGCAGTATGAGTACATTCACCACATCAATAGACATCTAAATAAAAGGATCACTTCTACAGTGCAACATTATGGAAGTAGCTGCAGACCAATGTCTCTACTTCCAGACTAATTTCCAGAGATTTCCAATTTCCCCAATGTAGACAGTCTCCTTTTCACAGACAAGGATGTCAAGTATAACACTCAGAAGACAGACAGAGCAGCCTAGTAAATGCTTCATCTCCCTAGCCCCTGCTTACATTTATCAAGGGTACCAGAATTTGTCAGAGATTTGGGATGCATGGCTATGCTTAAAAAGGCCCTTGTGATCATTGGCCTAGTGCACACCCTATGAACTACATCATCTTGTGTGTGTGTTTTTTTTTAAGCAAAACATCATCGGGTCTGTAAATCTTCTAGAGGCATTCCAGACTTAGCCATACTGCATCCTCACCCCACAGAGAGTTCTGCCAGGGTACCTCAGCTATGCTGGAAAGTTGACCCTGTAAGATGAAGGGGGATCTTCCCTACCCAATACATCTAGAAGTTGGAGAGGAGTGAGAACCAACCCAAAAGCAACAAACAGAAAGAATAAAGATGACAGTAGGTAGCAGCCTTACTATGCTGTGCAGCTGTTAGTTGAACATCTACTCTTATGCTGAATGTAGTCACACAGCTCTAAGATGCTCATCACTAAGTGCATTACTGAAGTATTTATGTATTTATTTACTGGCATTTGATTGTTGGGAAAGTGAGACTGGATAGAGGCCCATTTTAGCAGAGGCCCAGGGAGAAAAAGCTCCAAATTATAGCAACAATTTCAACAATAATTTTACAATCTTCAAAAATTAACAAAAACAACTGCAATTTAAATAATTATAACAAACAACAGATAATATAAAAACATTGGTTAAGATTTGATACAGGTTATATGACAATTTAATATTTATAGAAATTTTAGAGAGTTTGTAGAAAACTAAAGGTAAAATAGTCTAATACAAACAAGAATTCCAATATGAAGTGAGGGAAAAATAGGCTTAAGGTATATTTAGAGAGAAAGTCAAGGAAAAGAATTTAATAGAAGTAAGGAATTAAGTGAAGAAAGGAGGACAAGTGGGTATAAGGAATGAAAAGGTTCACATTTGGGGATACAATTTATCCTGGTTTTGAGCAAGAAGAGAGCCAAATTTTAGTTCTGAAGTCTTTCAGAGTGGTTTTGAAAGATGGGAGGGAGGGTACTGACCTGACAGATACAGGTAAGAAGTTCCAGGCCTTGGCAACCTTGTATGAGTACAGACAATGCCCTTAGTGCTGGACAGGCATATGGCTACTGGATAATTTTACTGGTGGAAAGGAGCTATGTATATGTTAGTTGAGGTTGAGTTGAGTTCTAACTATTTAAGGCTTTATAGTGCTATACTGTGCTGGGTTTGCCACAAATTTAGCAACTATGTTACAGCACTGTTCAAGTTTTAATTTTTGTGAAGCTTGCAGGTTAGTAAGGATGGGAGCACCATAAAAAGTGTGGGGAGGAGATAAGTAGTTGCAAGTGTAGTTTTACTTGTGTTGGTGAGAAAGTTTTTGAGCTCTGTTTTTGATGAGTTTTTCTTATGCAATTTTGTGCATGCAGGTCAAATGCAAGCTTATCATCCACCACCACTCCTAATAACTTGCTATTAGAAGTGACTTCAATGGTTGTATTACCAAGTGAAAAGGTTTTAATTTTATTTTTTTCATGAGAGGGGGATTTGTGGAAAAAAGTAGTAGTTCTGTCTTTTTTGGGTTGAACATGAACTGAGTTGCAAAGCCATGTTTCAGATGTTTCTGTTGTTAAAAGTTCCTGAGTAATTGTTTGGAGGTGTACTATGTTGTCAGACGTGCAAATGAGACTGGAATTATCTGCATATTGTATTAGGGTGGTCTGTTGTGTGGATGTATAGAGGGTGTTTGTGAAAATGTTAAAAAGGAGGGGACCAAAGATAGATCCTTGTGGTACACCACTGGTTAAGTGGGAGGTTAAGGAGACAGTGTGGAGTTCCATTTTAATAATACTTATTTGAACCACAGAAGGGTAGAGAGAGAGAGAGAGGCCTAAACAGGACATTTGAACTAGAAGTTTGCTATGACAGCCTGTGTCGAAGGGTTAAGACAAAAGTCTAGAAATAGAGAGGAGACTAGTTTGCAGTTATCTCTAACTTTATTGACAGTATCTATATTGGTTAGAAAAGCAGTACTAGTACTATGGGAAGGACAGAAGCCATGTGTAGGGGACAGGAGTTCTTCCTGCAAGAGATATATTCAAAAACAATTGCTCAAGTATTTTTTTTTTTTTTTAAGTATTTGGCGAGGGGAGAGAAGATTGCTATATGTCTAAAGTTAATACCGTCTGTTGATCTTCCTCCTTTGTGCAGAGGGATAATCTGTGGCTTTTTCCAGAGACAGGGAATGTGGGATTCCTGGAATGACCCATATATAAAGACTGAGACAGACTAGGCAATGTCATTGGCTGCTATTTTTAGGTACTCACTTGGAAGGTCATCAACTGAAGAGCACAGCTTACGTTTGAGAGTAGTTTTATATAGGATGTGGGCACAGGTCTGTAGGAGAAAGTGGATGTGGTAAGTGGCTGTTGGCAGGGTTGGGATTAGATGTTGAAGAATCCTTGATTAGAGATGCTATACTACCTATAAAATAATAGTCGAAGTGTATTGCAGTTTCAAGGGGTGAGTTATTGGGAAGAGAGGTTTGAGTTGTATGTTTGGCCAGTATGTAAGATTTCTTAAATGGATGTCCAAAATAGTTTAGGATTGTGTTTAGTATTATTCTGAAAGTTATTACAGCATAGTTTTTGTCTTCATGTATTGACTTTTTAGTATGATTGTGAAGCACTGTAAAGTTTTCAAGCTATTGAGGTGTTTTTTCATTTTTGCCATTAGTTCCATGTTTTCTCTCTATCCTGCATTAGCGTACTACCCTTTTTGGATATCCAAACTGCATTATTTATTTTTAAGTCTCTTCCTTCTAGGAGGTGCAAGGGTATCTAGGATATTCAGAAAAGTTGTAATGAATTAATTTATGGCACTGTCTAAGGGGAGGATTTTTAAGAAGTTAGTTAATAGATGCTAGTACAGTAATTAATATTTGTGGCTTAAAGTTGGCAAGTTTGTTTGTTGTTTTATACATATGCTGTTTAACGGGATGCGAGAGAGGTCTGGTCATATATCACAGAGAGTCTGACACTATCTGTGGTGGTGCATTTGTTAGGGTCTGATAGTAGGATCCAGTCTAATAGGGAATGTGATGTCCAGTCTAATAGGGAATGTGATGTACAACTGAAGTACAATTTCTTATGCATCAATGAGTACCAAATTTCCTACAAGGGGCAGCCCGACTTCAGTCACAAATCCTGACTTGTTTTTCGACATATAGGTTCAACTGTGATGCTTACAACCTACTTCATCTGCCATAACGCCATGTTGATAGTCAAGTGTGCATGTTGTGTTTTGCCCAACACATTACAGCTGAACAGACTTATCAAATTCATAGTGTTTACACAGTTACACCAATGGTCAAGAAACCTATCTAGGCAGCAACTGCCTACTAAATTACTACTAACCCTCATCAGCATCCTGGCATCTCAGTCCAAGCCAAGAAGTTTAATGACCAATGCCCCATCTTTTCATTTTGGTCTTTCAGTGAACTCACAGCACTTCTCTAAACAACTTAAACCCTGCAGTCTTGCAACCGAGCAACCCCCCAGTGAATTTTTACAATTAGCTGCTACCTCCATCTCCTATTCTATATCTATACTAATTAACCACTACATCTCTGAACAATATGTACCCCTCCTCTGGAAAACAGCACACATCATTCCCCTTCACAAAGGTGGCCCCCTCCACTGAATTTTCCAACTATCGACCCGTAGCCATTCTCTTCCCTTATCCAAAATCTGAAAAATGCATTCACCAACAACTCCTACACTACTTCCTTAAAAAAAAAAAAAAAACAATTTGTTATCCAACTCACAACAGCGCTTCCGACTGAAGCAGAGTACCAACACTGCTCTTATAAGTTTCACTAACACTGTAAACCTCTTCAAAAATGAAGGCCACCCAGTCTCATCAATTTTCCTAGACATGTCAAAAGCCTTCGACACAGTGTCACACCAAAAACTTAATAAACTAGCCACATATAACTTCAGTATAACCTCCCTGACTTGGTTTCATAGCTCTCTCTCTCTCTCTAATCATCAGCAAGCTACCAAATGGGAAGATAACCCCCCCCCCTCCCAGTTTCTGCTGTAGTCCACAAAGGATTCATCCTCGGTCCTCTCCTCCAACATATTTACCAACAACCTTAGTACCGCCACTCGACTAGCCACTATTGTTCAATATGCTGATGATGTCTCTCTTATCTGTTCTGCCCCTCACCATAGGAACTTCAAGAGAAAACACAAAAATCTTTCCACGATATAGAAAACTACTTCAACAAACATCATTTCATTCTCAACCCAAACAAAACTAAGCTAATGGTTTTCAGTAATAAAAAAAATTAAAAACAACCTACCCTTACCATCCACTCTGCCAATGGTACTAAAATAGAACCGGTCAGTCAAACCAAACTTCTAGGTGTAACTACAGATGTTGTTTCTTTCGGCTTTTCCACAGTGGAACTCCGGTCTGCTAATGTTTGGTAGTGGATTTTTATGTGCTGAGTTACCAGCCCTGACGCACAACCTTCAACGAAGGCACGCCCATTCACACATGCCTCCAGACAGAAGATGCTCGAGAATCGAACACGACAACGTCCTGCTGTGAGGCGACAACGCTACTGCACCACTACCGCGGTCTAGCTACAGATGATTGTCTAAAATTAAACATATATCCCTAACAAAGTCCACATCAAACTCAGTGCACTCTATAGTCAAACCTTTCCTTATCAACAATGCCAGAATATCCACAGCCAGATCACACCTATTCACTCTCCTTTACTGCTCCCAGATCTTTACCAATCTGTGCAATACCGACTTGAACAAACTAGAGACCTGCTATAACAAAATAGCCGTTTGCCATTAACCTCCCTCATAGATCTCATCACTATTCTGCAGTTTACCAACTTAATTGGATTGAACTACCTAGCCTATTATCTCTCAACCAACTATTCACTGCTAACAGTATCATCCATGAACCCAACAACTGCCTAGCTCTCACTGACCTATTTAAGCCAACAACTGCCTAGCTCTCACTGACCTATTTAAGCCAAACACTAACATTAGGTACCGCACATCTTCAGACAAATTAACTCTAAAGGTAACTAAATCCCATAACTACTTTGGAGACTCCCTCTACTCTAATAAAGTTGCCAAAACCTGGAACCTACTACCCCAACACATAGTTAATCCAGATAGCCTTAAATTCAAACTACTACTAAAAGAATACTTCAATAATCACTGGACATGGTCAGGTACAGGCCTATGGTAATTAACTTATGAAGTTATCTTTTTCTCTAACTACTTTCTAGTCTGTACTAGATCTACTCTCTAACCAGATCCGCTCAGCATACATACCTACTCTTATCTACAAAATAAAATTATATGTTTCTGCTTGCTAAGGTTGTATATTTGACTATGTTTTAATCCAACTTTCCTGTTATTTGTAATCAAATATTGCTATAATTTATTTCTACACTGTAATTGGAATACTTTGGTGTTTTACAGTTTTTCTGTTAAATTCTTGTTGGAGCTTTTCTCCCAGAGTCTCCACTGAAAACAGGCCCCTGGCCCAGTCGACATTACCCAGTTAACAAATGTAATAAATAAAATAAATAAATAAAACTTCTCCCCACTTTCCTATCCTTTCAAAAATAATTGAAAAATGAACTCATGAGCAACCTCTTTTAATCACCATGTCATATACAATCTGGTAACATACTCAACATGGTTACAGGCCCAAACCTGGAACTTACACTGCCATTCTTGACTTCATGAAATATATTCATGGTAAACTTCATTTTGTAAAAAGTTTTAGTGCAGTCTTTTTGGACCTACCGAAAGCTTTTAATACGATGCCACAAGAAAAATTCATACTAAACCTTGACAACCAGTTATATCTTCACTATTTCAGGCAAAACAATAGAACAATGCTATAGTCTCAGGGGGCCCCATACTTTGCCAATTTCTTTTCACCATACATGTAAGCATTATAATGAACAACATAGATAATACCAAACTAATCCACTATATGCTGTTGATCTCAGTATCACCGCTCTCTGGGGACTGTAAAATGAGGTCCAGGAATGTGTTGACAAACAGCTTTTCACTCACTTGACATACAGGTGAATAGCACTGGCCTCCTAGACACCAAGACCAATTCCTACTGCAGCCCTCCCATAATGCCTACAAAAGTACAGCCATGTCTACTTACCATAAAATAAATGTTTGCATGTCTTCACTACTGCAGTAATAACGTCTTGGGACTCCTTGCTGTGGAAGTTTGCTGTCGTCTTGAACAACAGAGAAGTTTCTCTCTCCACTGGCCTGGGGGATGCCCTTTCTTCTGACATCAGGATGTTGGAGTAGAAAAAGAAGTTATGTACTCACCATAATGTTCCATCTGAGTGGTTGTACTTCATCTGTCTTCACCCTGTGGGAATATGGATCCGAGCCGGCAAAGTTTACTAGCATCAGCTCCAAGCTGCAGACTCCTCCCCTTAACCATAATACACCTCCACTGCCTTCTATCCCCAGATCAAGTTTGCAGAACTTATACTTGGAACCCGACCTGATAACATACTTGTGACCTATACTACATCCCGTAGGCTAAACATGTGCCAAGGTCCGGGGGAAGGAGGGAGGGACGGTTGAAGACAAATGAAGTACAACTACTCAGATGGAACGTTATAGTGAGTACATAACTTTTTTATCTGAAGTAGTTTACTTCATTTGGTCTTCAACCTGTTGAACAGAGTCCCCAGCTACTTAAACACCTGGGAGGCCTTCATGGAAGGATGCTCTCCTTCTAGATGTCAAATCTAATTTGTAATGGGAAATAAATGTATGAGATGAGGACCAAGTAGCTGCAGAGCAAATGTCATCCAAAGATACCCTAGACCAGAAAGCTGTAGACGTAGCCACGGACCTAGTGGAATGAGCTTTAGCATGACCTGGAGGAGACATGCCTTTGTCCTTACAGACCTGCAGGATGCACGAAGAAATCAATCTAGTTATAGTGATCTTGGAAATAGGTTTGCCCAAAAAGGGTCTATGGAACGAAACAAACTGATCAGATTTACAAAAATTTTTTGTCCTGTGTAAATAGAATCGTAATGGTCTATGAACATTCAACATGTGCAGTTTGTATTCCATCCTGTTGGTAAAATTGGGAAAGAACACAGGCAAATTTATAGCTTGATTGATATTGACTGGTGATGCCACCTTAGGAAGAAAAGATGGGTTGGTTCCAAGGGAAACTATCTTTCTGAAAAATCATGTAGGGAAATTTTATGGACAAGGCCTGTAATTCCGAAACCCTTCTAGCAGAGGTAATAGCCACCAGAAAAGCTGTTTTCCATGATAGAAATTTTAGATCTGCAGTTGTGGTAGGCTCGAAAGGCGGAGCGACCAGAGCTTGGAGAACCATAGTAAGGTCCCATGGGGGGATAGGATCTTTGACTGTGGGGCGGCGTAGCAAAAAAGTGCCTTTAATACAGGCTATACAAGGTCTAGAAGATGCCAAGGATGCAGAATTTTCACCCACATGAAAATGATAAATGGCAGCCAACTGAACTTTGACAGTAGAAGAACTAGCTTCATGCTGGAAAATATCAGCTAGAAAATCAAGAATGGCGGAAATGGGAGCCGTAAAAGGATCTAAACTCCTCTGAGAGGCCCAGAAAGAAAAACGTTTCCATTTGCTGTGATAAACCTTTCTGGTAGAAGACTTATGAGCAGCTACCAAAATAGACTTAACTGGGGAGGAAAGTCGGGGAGTCCTAGCAATCACGGGAACTGAAGCAGCCAAGCTGTGAGCTTCAGGCTGTCCAGACTCGGATAAGGCACCCCTGACGGGTGTGAAATCAGGTCCTGAATGGGATCTAGGATCCAAGGTGGAGCCAGAAGGTGAGACCAAAGGAAGGGAAACCATACCTGGCGAGGCCTGAATGGGGCAATGAGGATCACCTTGCTCCCCAGTCAACAAGCTTTCTGCAGAAAACTCGGGGTGAGAGGAACTGGCGGGTAAGCATACAGAAAACCGGGAGGCCAAGCATGAAGTAGAGCGTCTCTGGGGGACTAATCTGGTGGGGGGTTCAGAGCAAAAATCCTGCTGCACTTTGCACTGGAAGGAGATACGAAGAGATCACAGCAAGGCTGACCCCACTCACTGAAGATATGTTCCGCTACTGATAGATTCAGAGACCACTCGTAAGGCATCAGAATGGTCCGACTTAGACTGTCCGCTAGAATGTTGGACCGTCCCAGAATGTGTGCTGCGATGAGAAAGCGACCGGTGGAGATCACCCATTCCCACACTCTCATGGCCTCGTGACAAAGGGGATAAGATCTGGTCCCTCACTGTTTGTTGATATACCAGACTACTGACATGCTGTCTGACTGAATGGCAATCGTTCCCAGAGGAAGAAAGGCATGAAGAGCCCTCGATGCTAGAAGGACTGCCCTCATCTCTAGGACATTGATATGCAAGCTGGTCTCTATGGGGGACCACAGGCCTTGGACTGTCCTGCCTGAACAATGCCCCCCCCCCCCAGAGTTGGGAGGCATCCATGGTCACTGTGGTTTAAGGCCGGGGCTGGAACAAAGCATCATCTCTCCAAAATGTCCGGAGAGCTCATCCACCATATGAGGGACGACCGACACTTGACTCGGGTGGATAGGATAGGTTAGTGGTAAATCCAATAGGGACCACTGAACCGCTAGAGTCCACTGAAGAATCCGCATGTGTAGCCAAGCACATGGAAGGAGAGTTATGGTTGCTGCCATCGAAGCTAAGGCCCTCAACACTGATTCCGCTGTTGGGAGGTGAGAACGGTAAATTAGGGAGACATGCACCCTGAGGTTTTGAACTCTCTCCAACGTCAGGAGCACTTTGAACTGCAGTGTGTCTATCCTGGCACCAATGTAATCTATCACCTGTAGAGGCTCTAGTAGAGACTTGGCTGTGTTGATTGTGATACCCAAACTCGGGGTAAGTTTCAGAAAGTAATCCCTGGTTTGGGAAAGTAGACGCCTGGTGGGAGCAGTGAGGAGCCAATCGTCCAGGTATGGATAGACCTGAAGCCTCAGGTGAGCCGCTACAACCGCCATAACTTTGGTAAACACCCTGGGGGCTGTGGTGAGACCAAAGGGTAGGGCTAGAAAATGATTGGCCCCTAGCCGGAAGTGGAGGAACCTCCTGGAGCTTCTGTGCATTTTTATGTGATAGTAAGCATCCTGGAGATCTAATGAGCACATCCAGTCGCTCTCTTGCAGGTATGGCATGATGGACTGTAGTGTGACCATCCGGAACTTTTCTTTGGCAACTGACAGGTTCAGGGTAGAGAGGTCGAGGATGGGCCTCAAGTCCCCCGTTTTCTTTGGCACCAAAAAGAACCCGGAGTAGAAGCCCAATCCGGACTGATCTGGGGGGGGGGGATGGTTTTGATGGCTCGGTTTCCTAGCAGCTTGAAAATTTCCTGTGCTGCTGCCTCCCTTTGCATGGGTGGAACGTCCGGGAGGTGTTTGGGAGTTATGGGGGAACCCACAAAGAGGATAGACTATCCTCTGGGTATGATTTGAAACACCCAGTGGTCCACTGTTATGGACTGCCATGCCGCTGGGTGCAAGGACAATCGTCCCCCAACTGCCTACGGAGTAGAGCAGCCGGGCAACCCCTCAGGGCTGCTGCCCAGGTCTGTCCGAGAATGATTCTCAAGAACATGAAGTTTTGCGGATCCCCTCAGCCTCTGGGCCGGCATACATTCCGTCTCCCTCTGCCTCTAGGGGAAGAAGAGTCCTGAGTGTCCCAGGAATACTGAGACTTCTGGATCCACTTCTTCTTTTGCCCTCTCTGGTTCCGGGAAAAGGACCTCTGAGGGTTAGAGAAGCAGATCCCGACTGCAGACAGTGTTTTCCCATCCTCCTCATTCTGGACGAGTGTCTCCTTGATGGTCTTACTGAAAAGAGTCGAGCAGTCATAAGGGGCATTGGCAAAGGATGCCTTAAAGGGTTTGGTGAATTGGCATAACCTGAACCAGGCGGTACCACCTCATGGACACGCCGGACCCAGCCGCCCTAGCTGCTCCTTCTGTAGCATGGGAGAGGAGTCGCATGGACGTATTTTGATACTGCTCTCAGAATGGCCATTTTTGCGGAGAACGAAGCCTTGTCCTCCTGCGACATGGACTTGGGTGGAGACTCCTCCAGCTCCTTCACTAGGTCGCGTTGGAGTCTCGTGATATGGGCCAAGTAGTTCAGCGCGGTTATTGAAAAGGTAGCTGAAGCATACACTCACTTCCCTAGGCGGTCCATCTTCCGTGACTCTCGGTCAGGAGGGTAGACCGAAAAACTTTCCTGAGACAGTTCCTTCTTCGTGGCTGCTGCTACCACCATGGCGTCCACTGGGGAGCCCTTGTTCCAGGAAGGCCTGTCAATAGGGGGACTCAGAACCTTATTGGGGCGCTTGGGGATCAGCTCCATGGTATCTGGTTCCTTCCACACCCATGAGGTGATCAAATCCACTAAAGGATCTGTGGGAGGGGACACCCAAGACGTAGACAGGCCCATGCCAAAAGCCTCCAGAAACACAGACTCAGAGGACGGCTTGGGGGCAGACCAACCTCCCCGCTGGCGCAGGATCTCCATGATGTCTCCAAAGGAGACATTGTCAGGAGGTGATCTTGGGGAGCCCTTCCCATCATCAAAATCTGTCTCCTCGGTTAGGGACTCGGGGTAGTCCAAGTGCCTCCTCTTGCATGTATGCTTGCGACGCACATCTCCTGTGGGGCTCTCCGGGGAGTGCTCACAAGCCATCTGTTTCTCTGGGGGAATGGTCTGGGGCTCTTCGGGCACAGGCTGCCCCTCTGATAAGACAATGGGGACCGAAGGCAGAGCAGAGGGGGTCTGGGCAGAGTCATGAGGGCGGTCAGGAGCCTCAATCCGATGGAGAGGACCTGTTCTACCACATCGAATGCCGAAGGAGAGCAGACCTTCTGGGAAACTAATAAGGAGGCCGGTCTCCCCAGATCTGATGCGAGAATCGAAGCCGAACCCGACGTGGACGGAGCTCCAAGGGAGTGAACCTGGCCCGAGAATGGCGGAGCCAATGGAAAAGGTTCCACTCCCTCGGATCAGACACCCAGGCTCTGGTTCCAACAGCATCTCGGATCCGACATGCTCCAGGCAGCTGTCGGCGTCAAGGATGCAAGGACCATCGACGCCGACCCCCTGACCAAGGCCAACCTCAGATCTGAGAACTCCGAAGCCGAAGGTCAGATCGGGGAAGGAGAAATGGGCTGAAAAAAGGGAAGTGAGCTCCTCCCTCCTGAGAGGGGGGGGGGGCTGGCAAGACCCCCATCTGGATCTGTGCATGGATAAAGCACCTCATCATCTTATCCAGATCCATGCCCGATAAAGAACGGGTCGACCGAGATGAGGCCACTGACTCCGACCTGGCCGGACAGGAAACCGAGGCCCAGGAGACTGAATGTGCCTCCTCCAGCTCCGGGGAGAACTTCGGAGACTAGAGCCGAGGGAAGTCACGGATCTGTGCAGACTTGCTCGGGGACCTCTTCCTCTTTTCCTTCATCTTTGACTCTCTCTCCCACTCTCTACTTGTCCTCTGCTCTGCTACCACAGGCTTAAATGTAGGAATTTGAGTCCTAGCCTGAGAGGGAGAGAAGCAGGAGAGGCAGTCACAGCAGCTGCTGTGACTGAAGCCGAGGAAGGGGGTTCAGTGGCAGGCAGGAGACCTTTGAGGGTCAACTTGGCCTTTTTATACTTCAAAGCTCGGGGATTGAACCCCGCACAAATAAAGCACTCCACATTAAGGTGGGCCACACATAAGCACAACACACACAGTGTGTGGCCATCCACTGGGGAGAGCTTATGGCCACACACTGTGCAGCGCTTAAAGATAAGCTTTTCAGCCATACTATCAAGCAAGAAGCCTTAAAAAAGGAAGACAGACCAAAAACTTT
Organism: Protopterus annectens; assembly: GCF_019279795.1. Taxonomy (NCBI): domain Eukaryota; kingdom Metazoa; phylum Chordata; order Ceratodontiformes; family Protopteridae; genus Protopterus; species Protopterus annectens. The sequence continues at coordinate 968,510,010 of NC_056743.1, forward strand.
CTTTCTTTAGATTAATAACACATACCCACTCACCACACTAGAATGACTAATGGGGGGGGGGGGGGCACCACAGACAAACTACTCTAAACTAACAACTACAAACCTATACTCTACGCCAAAGCGATGGGAGGGGAGAAAGGGCACATATGCTAACCTGAAATGGCTAAAAGTAACAGAAAATTTAGAAAAACTTACAATCAGACTCACCCTGCTAGCTGGGGCTCTAGAGACACGATGTTTTACAAATCGCAGCAAACGAGATCTGGGGATGGAAGGCAAAGGAGGTGTATTATGGGTAAGGGGAGGAGTCTGGAGCTTGGAGCTGATGCTAGTAATCTTTGCCGGCTCAGATCTGATACGGATCCGTACTCCCACAGGTTGAAGACCAAATGAAGTAAACTACTTCAGATCAGTCATCAGCAGGCTCCATTTCTTCAGGTCTTACATGCACCTACTGAAGAACCAACCACACTGTCTGAGCCCTAGGCCAAGAGCACAAACCATGTACACAATTCCTAGCAGGCATTGTAGTACAGATACTTGAGAGCTTCTAAACAGAGGAGGGAACCTAAAAGTGAAGAAAAGAGGAGTCCAACATATCTCAAAATAAAAAGAGGGGAAGGGAAGGATGCTACAACAGTGAAGATACCTGAGCACCTATGTTAGGTAGACACAATTGTACTACGTTCATCACGTTTCACTTCTGCAGTAATAACTTCTTGGGAGGATTCCCAAAGCTACAGGAAAGGGTGGCTAGGTTTGCAGTATCAAGGAGAAGATAGAAGCCCCTGCAGGACTGCAGAGGCGAAATCTGTTGAAGCTCTAGAAGGAAAGGACACTTTATAGTGTCTAGAAAAAGTGTGGACTGGGTAAGCTGCCTCCAATATAGTCTGGGTGGACACTCCCCTGATGAAGACATACGTGATAGCAGAGACCCTGACAGAAAGAGTTGTAATGTTCTCAGCTACAATCTTGCCATGGTGCTTGTAACAATAAGATATATTATTTGAGATCCGTTTTTAAAGAGTTTGTCGACAGGTTGCCCTAGACTGAGGCAAATGCAACAAACAGTTGCGTCAGATTTTCTGAGGGTTTTGGTCCTATGTAAATAAAACCTGAGCTCTAACTGTACGCCCAGTGAATGCAAAGTTCTTTCCCATCTATTCTGAGGATTGGAATATAATGCAAGGAGTTGACCTGCTTAATTAAAATACAGTTCTGAGATCTTTGGTCATGAAGGAAGGATTTGTCCCAGGGAAGCTCTGTCTTGTTGGAACCTAAGAAAGGGCTCTTTACACTTGAGAGCCTACAACTAAGTGATCCTTCAAGCTAAAGCAATGGCTAACAATAATTTGATACCCACAAAGGTAGCAGGCTGGGGGGCAGGGGTAAGCTTTTCCAGTATGAAATTAAAGTCTCAGCCAGGGGCCCTCATGGGGAATAATGCCCTTGAGAAACTATTTCATCATGGGTTATAAGAATAATGGTGAATGAAGAGGCAAGCAGACAGAGAGGCACAGGCATGGATTTTAATGGAGGAAGTAGAAGAATCCTTTACAGAACAGTTGTGCCAGATAACAGAATACCAAGATGACACTGTCTAGCAATGGTGGCTGCCCTTTAGCCTGGCACCATGCAGAGAATTTTTTTTCCATCTTGCAATGTATGACTTTCTGACACTGTCTTCTGGCTTTCTCCAAGACAAGCAAGACATTCCTATTGAACAGCTAGCCCAGTGGGATCAGTATCACATTATCAAAGCTACCGGTTTCAGTGTGCTCAAGATAGGGTGGATGATGGCGCCTTTGTTCTGAGTTAACAGGTCCACCTCGTGTGACAGCTTCTATGTTTTTTCTCTCTACTCATACTGTGCAACAGAGGGAACCAATTTTGCCTTGGCCAGAAGGGTGTTATTATCTAACCTTGGCCCTTCCTCCCTGAACTTAATAATTAACCTGGGAATGACAGGTATGGGAGGGAAAGCACAGAGCAACAGATCTGACCACTGGAAGGAGAAGCAGTTCGCCACGTCAGGCCCTATGGTCTGGTGCCCTTGAAGAGTACTTTATTTGCCTGTTCTGTTTTTGAGGCAAAAATGACCTACTTCTTCCATAACTCACTTGTGTAGGATTTCTTTGAAGGTAGACTTTTTTTTTTTTTTTTTTTTTAACATCCACTCATAAGGATCTGTTGCAGTCCTCCTAAGGTGGTCTGCAAGGCTGTTTACCCTTCTAAATGCAATCCCATTTCCTGTACTTCCTCCCAAATTTTCAAGGTTAAGTGACAGAGCAGGTAGGGGGTTTACACCTTATTTATGTACCACATGACTGTGGTGTCGTCCGTCTTTATCAGCAAGGTGCTTGGCTTCCAGTTTTGTTTAAAAGCTGCCATACCTCGGAGGACTGCCATGCTTTTACACTTGAAGCCTTTAAGAACAATTTCTCCCATCTGCCTGAACCTGCAGATTGCTTGAATGGGGACCTGTGCTACGTTGGATGTCTTCACTTTGTTGCATAACTGGCATGAAAGGGTAAACCTTTGTTATGGATGGATGCCTCTGTCCACCAAGACTGGGAAAAAGTTTAAACTTGAAACTGAATGTGTTAATGCTGACTCCACACACTTTTCAGGTACTACTGCATTTTCCTCATGTGAAGTTTTGTTGAAGGAATCACTTAAGATATAGTAGGCCATGTAACCCAAGGCTTTATAGAGTTCTTGCTCAGAAACTCTTCTGAGCAAGTGCCATAATGTACTGAATAGTACAGTTGTGTACACTTAACATAAATGTAGATGTTCGAGTGTATTCACTGTTGCAGTCATCACATTTGGATTATCCTGCCAGGGGTAACCCTCAGTTGGCCCGAACACCAAAGGCTTAATATTTCTGCGTTGGTTGCTGTCACTCCCGGACTGACGTCAGGTCGTCAGTGGTATAAAATCAGGCAGCCGATGCCATTACATCAGTTTTTCTTGCCCCAACTGTCAGGAGCCCCAAAATAGGGAGGTAGGTTATGGTGGAAGAACACCACCAGTAGAAAGTAAATACCAAAAATTCCTTGTAAGGAGAGTGGAAGATAGGGGTGGTGGTGGTGGTGGGGGGGGGGGGGGGCAGGACTGCAACAGTGAATACACTCAAACATCTACATTTATGGTAAGTGTACACAGCTCTACTATGTTCCTTGTGTTTCACTGTTGCAGTCATCACATTTGGGTTGATTCCCAAAGCTGAAGAAAAGGGTAGAGTCTGTCAAGAAGCCTGGGGGCTGGCTAGGATGTCATGCAAGACTGCTTTGGCAAAGCCTACCCTGGACTTGAAGATGATAGGCAAGTGGTAATGCTTGGGGACGGTATGAACAGAAGTCCAAGTTACAGCCTCCAGCATGTCCCTGGTGGGGACCCCTCTGAGAAAAGCTGCAGAGGTGGCGGTTGCACTGGCGGAATGCATCCTGACCCCCCCCTTGGGGGTGGTTTCCTGTGCTGTTTGTAGCAGAAATGGATGCAGTGTGCTATCCATTTGGAGATATTTTGTTTGGATATTGCCTTGCCCTCTGCCCCTGCTGCGAAGCTGACTAGCAATTGGCCACTTTTTCTAAAAGATTTAGTCCTATCCAGATAGAATCTGAACTGTCTGTGCACATTTAGAGAGTGCAGAATCCTTTCCCCCTTGTTTTGTGGGTTAGGGAAAAAGGTGAGCAAATGAATGGACTGGTTGAGAGCCACACTAGACACCACTTTAGGCATGAAGGAGGGGTTAGTCCTGAGGGAGATCCTGTCAGAGTGGAAAAAGATGAAGGGCTCTACAGCCATGAGTGCTTGCAACTCTGAAACTCTTCTAGTTGAAGTGATGGCCAGAAGCAAGGCTGTTTTCCAAGAAAAGAATTTTAACTCTGCTGAAGCTGCAGGTTCAAGGGGTGGGGGGTGGGGTGAGCTTTTCCAACACAAAGTTAAGGTCCCAAGCTGGGGTAGGAGCTCTTCTGGGTGACCTTAAGTTGTTAGTCCCTCTTAGGAACTGTTTGATGAGAAGGTGTGAGAAGAGAGGTGGCTCTGTGTTGAAATAAGCAGCAATGGCAGAGGTATGAATTTTAATAGAAGAGAAGGATAGACCCTTGTGTAGTAGGTCTGCTAGGTAATCCAGGATGAGAGGTAGGGAGAGCTGTGCTGTCTCAGCTCCCTTAGCCTGGATCCAGGTGCAAAACCTTTTCCACTTGTCAGCATAGGATTTCCTAGTGCTGGGGCATCTGACATCATGTATAACATCTAGGACTTGTTTGCTTAAGCTGGCAGTTTTAGAAGAGGTCAGGGTATAAGCCAGGCTGCCAGGTTGAGGGTCTACAATTGGGGATGCATGAATTCTCCAGTCTTCTGGGTCAGGAGTGTTGGGATCTGAGGTAGTTGCCATGGAGGCAGGGGTGACAGGCTGCTCAGCACTGGGTACCAGTGCTGGCAGGACCAGTCTGGGGCTATCAGGATTTTCCTCATTTTTCCTCCCTTATTTTGAGCAGTACCCTTGAAATGAGTGGTAGAGGGGGAAAGGCATAGACCAAGCGGTTTACCCACTGGAAAGATTGAGCATCCACTTTCCAGGCCGTACTATGAGGTTCCCTGGTGCAGAATTTGCTGAGCTGATGATTGGAGTGGGAGGCAAACAGATCCACCTTCAGGATGCCCCATTTCTGGGTTACAAGGGTGAAGATTCTGTGGTCTAGGTGCCAGTTGCGTGGGTCTAGCAGGTTTCTGCTTGAGCTGTCTGCCACAGAGTTTAGAGAGCCTGGCAGGAATTGTGCTAACAGGTGTTGTTGCATGGCTGAGGCAGTGTGCCAAACATTCATGGCGAGCCTGCAGAGAGGATAAGAGTGAGTTCCTCCCTGCCTGTTGATATACCACATCACTGTGGTGTTGTCTGTTTTGATCAGTAGAGGCCCCAGGGAGAGTAGGGGTCTCAAAGCTGTCAGGGTGTGCTGAAAAGCTAGCATGTCTTTTAGGTTGATGTGCAGATGTATTTGATTTGGGCTTCAATGGCCCTGAATGCACCTGCCATCCAGGTGTGAACCCCAGGCATAGTCTGATGCGTCTGTGGTGAGGGTCTGGGCGGCGTGGGGTTGAGAGTAGGGAAGTCCCTTGTTGTGATTGTATGCTGCTGCCCACCAAAGAAAATCTTTTCTTAGACAAGGTATCATTGGTATGACAGCTTCCAGGTCTTGAGAGTGTTGACACCAAAGGCGTTTTAGGTACCATTGTAGTTCCCTCATATGCAGTCTGGCATACGGAATGAGTAGAATGCAGGAGGCCATGAACCCTAGAGCGGGCAGGATTTTCCTTGCCAATAACTGGGTTCTGGTAGCTAGTTGAGAGAAGTAGCCTGTCAGGTAGGCTTGTTTTTCTGGAGTAAGGAATGCCATCTGGGATGCTATGTCCAGCCTTGCTCCCAGGAATACAATTTTTTGTGTGGGTACTAGTTTTGATTTATTTTCATTGACAGTGTACCCCAGGGAGGTCAGTAGGTCCTTTTAAAAGGTCAGGTGCTATAACAGCTTTTCCTGACTGCCTGCCTGAATCAGGCAATCGTCTAAGTAGGAGTACATTTGAATATTTCTCTGTCTGCAAAAAGCAATGGCTGGAGCCAGGCATTTTGTGAAAACTCTGGGAGCAGTGGATAAGCCAAAGGGAAGTGCAGAGAACTGAAAGTGCATAGATCCTGCCCTGAAACGTAGACATTTCCTGCAAGATTCCCTGATTGGGATGTGTAGGTAGATCCTCTTAAGTCTAGGGTGGTTAACTAAGCATCCTTGGAAAGCATAGGAAGAAGCTGCTGGAGGGTGAGCATTTTGAATTTTGGTATCACCAGAAAGGTGTTTAGAATGGATAGGTCGAGGATTGGGCACCAGGTGCCCTCTTTTCTTGGTACCAGGAAGAGTCTGGAATAAAAACATTGGCCTATCTGGTCTGCAGGAACATGCTGTATTGCACTCATTGAGAGGAGGGAAAGGACTTGCTTTTTGGCCTCTGTCCACTGGTTTGGAGGAAGATCTGGGAACCCTCTTGGGGTTGGCAGTGTGTGAAAATAAAATTTGTATCCCTGGGACACTATGTTGAGGACCCATCGGTCGTTGGTGATAGAGGCCCAGTTGTTTGTATGGAAGCAGAGTTTTCCTCCTAGGGGCACAAGTAGGTGGGCAGAGGTAAGGGGTGGAGATGTAAAGTCATTGTGAGTTCTTACCATAAATGGGTGGCTTAGCACTCCCTGTTTTTGAAGAGGAGGAACTCCATTGCTTAGATCTCTGCATTCTCTGGGGCTGCTGTCTGGGAGGTCTGCTTCCCCTGGGTCTGGGCTGAGCTGGCCTGGAGGGGGCCAGAAAGGACTAGTG